>NC_138843.1:4037981-4637981 GCF_965183815.1 Platalea leucorodia | reverse complement strand
AGGATGGGGATAGGATACTCCATCAACTCATTTCTTAAAGTGCTTTGAAACTCTTGGGTTAGAGGTAGAAACAGAGCACTGTGTCCCACGGTGCCTTCAGGATCAAGAATTCACATCAGCCATGATGCAAGTGTAAAATACAACCCAAATATTTTGTTTCCCGGCCGTTTTCCAGCTCCATGGTGATCCGTGACCTCACCTTGCGCAGTGCTGCCAGCTTTGGTTCCTTCCACCTGATTCGCCTGCTCTACGATGAATACATGTTTTATCTGGTAGAGCATCGTGTTGCCCAGGCAACAGGGGAGACGCCGATTGCTGTAATGGGAGAGGTGAGAATTGTTTATTCCCTAGAAACAAACCCAAACTAAGCAGCGCTTGAAGAGACACAAGTGGTTCACAAACAACGCTGTGTCCTGAACATGTTTTTGTAACCATCTTTGCCAAAGGATTCACTGAGTTCTTTGAGTGCCTGGCAGAAGGATCCAGCTCCTTGAGCGTCTTCCATCCTGGCTCACTAGTACCTGAGCTGGTGGGTTTGGGGCAGTTGAGCATCAGCTGGGCTTTGGAGGCCTGGAGGAGGGAGGAAAAGGATCTCCCCACTTCTCTCCATAACCTCTGGGTACCAACCCTGACTTTGGAGTTGCCACCAGGGCAAAGTCCCATCAAACACAAAAACTAAACCAAGCAAAAAAAGGTCCAAAAGTTACTTTCCCTGCAGCTTTCAGTGGTGCTGTTCACTGAACTTCTTCAGGCCCCTGTAAGCTCCGGAGTTACGTGCACAGTCAGCCACTCTCTGGTTTTGACTTGAAGAAGAGAAATGATGGGTTGTTTGTGTTGGGGGGTGTGTGTTGGTTTTTTTTTTAACAAATCAGACAGTAAATCTGGTGCCTGGCTTGCAGGCAGGTCCTGTCCTGCCTAGCTGAAGCCACTTGCAATTTTTCACACTGAAATGCCCAGATTTAAAAGGCCCCAACCAACCTGTGGCAGCAATATAGCAACTACTGTTAGATTAGAACTGGTCTCATTTGCTCCTTGAAGCTCATAACTGTTTTCTTCCTTCTGTGGAGCTCATGTAGGGGAGCCAGACAAACCAGATGCATGCCTTTTGCTTTCCCTTCCCCTCCCATTAGACCCGTGCTGTTGCCCCAAGTCAGCAGCGCTGTGAGTTCCCACTCTTCCCTGCAAAATCTGTCTTTATTGATATCAAAAGAACATGAAAGGCAGCGAGTGGCTTCCAGCAAAACCTAGCTGTGGCAGGCTTTCATCCTTCAGGTTTTGCCTTTCCTTCTTTAACCTCTTGCAATATTTCTGTTCTCCAGGAGGAGGCTGATTCTTCCCAGCAAAAGGGGATGAATCGTGTTCTTCCATTTCCATTGCTCGCTTTATAACTCCCGCTCTCCTCAATTCCTTCTGCTGCTCAACTTTGCATGACTTTTCAGCATTGTTACAGCAATTTAGTGTTTCAGACCTCGTCACAGAGGGAGAAAACACATCTCCAGAACGCAGCGTATCCCAGCTCTCTGGTTGCACTTGGCACTGTGGCCTGGCAAGCCAAAGCACTTTCCTGACGTGAATGCAAAGGCTTTGCAGAGTTGCACAGAGGTGGATTGATGGTCGAGTCCCAGGAGAGGGGAATAGCTGGCCTGTCTGAGCGGCTGCCCGGCAGATGCAAAGGCTGGAGAAAAGGCACCGTCCTTTGCTCTGTGACGGTACTTGGTTGTGACTTGGGAGACAGAAAAATTTCTCCCTTCATTCTAGAGCTCAGTTCTGCCCTGGGTTTTTGTGTGTGGTGTTTGCCCAGAGGTTTAAACGGCAGTGACAGGCTTTTCCCCAGAACACGTGGTTGGTTTTGGTTTCTGCTCTCCACCACCGGCACTGCTGATGCTTGTGGTTTCTCCTGAGCGGTTAAGCTGCTTGTTAGAATTGCTTGGAAGTAGATACCAACTTGCGGGTCTGGCGCCTCGGGTCTCCATAAGCCTCGCTTACCTTGTAACTCCTTTTTCTTTCAGTTTGGTGACCTCACATCCCTGTCCCCAACACTGCTGGACAAAGGTACCTCCTCTCCCTCAAGGGAAGGCCCGCTGGGTCGGGGATTGAATCGCTGTGGGAGGGGGAACCTCGTGCTGGCTCTTCCACCCTGCTCTCTTGGGAAAAAGGACCTCTTCCCCTCCGGTCCCCACTCTGATGCTGAGACTTGTCCTTTGCAGATGACATTAGTGACCTGGGCAGCGAGGTGGACACAGACTCCCGGAGCGTGGGGGAGCCGCTGGTGAAACGGGAACGCAGCGACCCCGGCCACTCGCTGCAGGAGATCTGAAACGGGGACTCGGCTTTTCTTCAGCTGGACGAAGACATCCGGAGCCAGGTTTGACGGTCGCAAGCCTGAGTCTCCCCGTATCTGCGTTATTAGTGCCTCTTAGTTTCTCTTTATGTTTACTTGTGTTTGCGGAAGGGTGAGCCTGGGTGGGCGGTGGGATGGGGCTGGTTTGTCTGCCTGCTTTCCTCCTGCCCGCTGCCAGCAGCACGACTGACTGCTGGCTGGAGGGCGAAGGTCCAAAGTCTACGACCGAGCGATGGAAGCCCCCATGGTCAGCAGCGGATCGGATGTGCGTGGCTAGGAGAGGCTGTCCTCTCCAGCCTGAGCAAGGCGGGCAACCGAGGCTTTCTCTTTCAGGGAAGGTGGTTTGGGTTTCTTCCCCACTTCTCAGACTTCACTGTGATACAAACTTGAACCAATCAGTGCCCAAGAAGAAGGAAAAACACCTGACCCTTCTCCTCCAGCCTTTCAAGACAAGCTGTCCCGACTCTGACTTTGCCAAATCATTCGTGCCAGGGAGCGCAGGACAGTGCATCTCTTGTACCTGCCTGGGGAGAGGGCTCCAGGCTGCACATCCATCTGGTCCCGGCAGAGTGGCGCACGTGCCCGCTCTGGGACTGACACGTATGTGCTCTGGGACTGAGACATGCTCGCTCGGGGACCACGGGACGAGCGTTCCCACCTGCTCCCGTGTCTCCCCAGCTGGGTTTTTTCATCGCTCATCCACGAAGGCTCCTGGGACACTGTCAGGCCAACTCAAGATACCAAAGGACGCTGAGGAAGCGGCAGCTGGTCGCAAAGCGTGTTCATTGCCCCCTGCTCTCGGATGCCCGTGGGCAATCCCACAGGCAATCCCCATCCTCGCCAGGGTACCCAGGCAGGGGGGAACTGGTCCCACATCCTGGGTTTTGTAAAATTCTCGCTTGATGTCCTGCTAAAATGTTGCAGGTAGGGTGCAGCTGCCCGCGGGGCTGCATCCAGGCCATGGGCGAGGGTGTGCGACTGCAGTGCCTTAGGGTGGGCCGGCGGGCCCGCTTCCCCCCGCTCTGGGCGAGCCGGTGCAGCAGTGCCTGTTGCTCAGACCCTGATAAAATGAAACAGCCTGTCCCATGTAGCAGCGAGGGGCTCGCACGGGCCCCGGCTACGCTCAGCACTACGGTGGTGTTTCCCCTTGCTGTACGGCTTCGCCTTCTCCTGCGGCATCGTTGCGGTAGTGGCTCCCGCGGGGCTGAGCTGGGGGAGCTTCTGCCCCGGGGGGGTTTTATTCTCCTTTTCTGTGTCCTGTGGGGTCCGGGCTGACGGGGGCTACAGGGCAGAGGTGGGGGGGAATCTGTCATCAAGCCAAACTGCAAAAACAAAGCCCCGGGGCAAATCTTTCTGTGAATAAAGGCCGTGTCATAAATAGCTTTTATTATTATTATTTCTAATGATACAGTATTTGATGTGAGCTTTTCCAGGGGCCTTGTGTACATTTGCATATCAGAGTATATTCTATCCAAATATATTATTTACTCATTCCGAATGGTACCAAGGTAGCTGTGACACTTGAAAAAATATTGCTAATGGAAAGTAAAAAGAAAGTGTGTGTAGTGGCACATCTTTCCCTCTTACTGTCCCGTGCTGTTGTCTGTCAGGGTGATGTTTGTCTGTAAATGTCTCGTATCAAAGTAGCAGGAGACGAATGAGAAAGCTGGATTTATTTGTAAATAACGGCAAGGAATAATCCCTGGGTCAGAGTCCACACTTCAGATCCTGCTGATGAGATAAGATGGTCTAAAAAAACCGACTGAGCAACCAAGTCTTAAACTCCCCTGCTCCCAGTGAGTGTGATACTGCCTTCAGCTGGTGCATTGGCTCTTCTTTGCAGCCGCTACCGACCGACCCCGGCCACCTTCTGCTTACCACGGACGTGCAAACGAGATGCTCTGGAGCTCTGCAGCACAGTGCGAGGAGTCTGGATAACCACCTAAACCCGATATGCACAAAATTCCCAGCTAAACCTGAATAGCAATAAACATATATCAAATGCTCAGGCATGTACAATAATTGTTGTGGTCCCATTTCTTCTTTAATCACTGAAAGGAGATGTCGGGGAGACGCTGCAGCCTTGCAGCGGCAGGGGGAGATGCAGGATCTGCCCAGCGCAGTCTAATTAAAGCAATTTTGGCCGGGGATCCGGTGTTTGCAGGGAGGCAGATTCACCACAAAACAGCGGCGGGTTTGAGGGGTGGTAGCCCATTAACCGGGGTTCACGGAGGGGAGAAGAGGCTGAAAGATCAGGCTGCTGCTAAGCATGGGGCTGTAAAAAGCATTTTCTAATTACGCTTCCAGACTAATTGTGGAGGGTGGGAGCAGTGAGACAGGGATGTGACAAGTGACGGATCGCTCCTGCTCTGACCTCGGGAAGGGGAAGGTTCAGCCTCAGCCTCTCTCCCTCCACATCCTCGCTCGCTTCGCTCTCCCTCTGGATTCTGCCCAGTCGTGCGGGGTGGCTGGACCAGCCGGAGCCTCTTCCCTCGGACACAGTCCCAGGGCTGGAACAGGGGGGTTATTTCCCCCTGGGGAGCTGAGCAGCACCTCCTGACCCGGAGCATAGCCGGCTGCAAGTGAAAGCAAAGCACAGCTCAAAATGTTCCCGTTAAAACGCAGACAGCCCAGCTTTGGCTTGCTGCTGGCTCCATCGCCCCTCCTAGACGGGCAAATCCCTGCAGAGGTTGGGGCTGGGCTGGCAGGCCAGGGAGCTGCCGGGCTCGGGCGATGGCACCCCAGCGAGGGACGGGGGAAGCTGGGCCGCCTGCGCGGCCCCTCGCTGCCGCAGGGGTGGGCAGCGCCCGTGCGCGGGCCACGGGTGGCTTGCGGCAGCGTCGGTGGGTGCTGCCAGGGGAGGCACAGCTTGGACGGGAGCGTCGGGGGGAGCTCAGCCCTGCAGTGTCCCGACTGGCAGCGGATCTGCCTCCCGTCGCAAATTCAGGTGAGGTGCGTCCGCGTTGTCACCTGCCACCAACTGGGCAGCTCTTGGCCACCTCTCTCATCCCGGGACTTTCTCTTCCACCCATCTCACCGCCGTGCAGTTCCCAACCAGCAGGGCAAGCCGGGAGGTGGTTGGGGGGTGACACCAAACGCACCAACCCCCAGGGCAACCAGGGGAGGGCGACATCCCACAAGCGGCTTGGCGTTGCCGGTCCCTGTCACTCGTCCCAGAAGGGTGATGTGCGTGGGCGATGCTGCCAGTCTGGTGACAGGTTGTTTTGAGAGCTCAGGGTGGACGCACGATGAGCCCTTGGCTGGTCCTCGTAGCCACGGGGCACAGAGCAACATCAGCTCAACCCCGTGCCCGGACAGACGGGCTGAGGCTTGGCTGGGTCAGGCTCCCAGGATCGACCCCTCCAGACGGCAGCCCTGGTTCTCGGCCGCCTCCACAGCCCCCCCGGGCCCTGGCATCGCCCCCAGCCTGGCGCAGCCCCCCCGCTGCTCTGACAGCCACGTCCCTGTCCCCACGTTGCCCTCCCGCTGCTGCCCAACGTGGGGATCAAGCAACAGGGATGAGTTTCATCCCGGACCTCCTTCCCCATCTCGTACCAAAGCTATGGACCGTCCTGCCCCGGAGCCTCACCCCCCCCAGGGAGCCCATGCCCTTCCCTGGGCTTCAGCCCGTTCTTGGGGCTCTTCTGCTCCCTCTCATTGGGGTGGGGGGTATTTCTGCAGGGCGAAGGACCTTTGCCTGTCACTCTGGCAGCACCAGGAGCCCGAACAGTGCCTTGGACCCAACGCTCCCTCCACCCCCATGTGATGGTTACTGTCCCTGCGCAAGACAGGGAAACTGAGGCACGGACCGAGATGCCTCATGGCAGCAGTTCACCGCCCTGCTGGGTACCACTGGGTACCAGTACCAGTACCTCTGCCCCTCCTCTGCCTGCCTGGCCTGGCTCAGCAGCAGTGGCCGGAGGAGCCTGGCCACTCCCAGGGCTCAGCTGGGGCCGTTTAACCTGCAGACAGGTTTCACCTGGAGCCTGGCGGGTCTCGGCGGGGGCAGGTCCGTAACCGCCCGCTGGGACTCCTTCTGGGTGGCTGCTCTTAAAAACCAGCAGCCCACTGCCCCCAAGGGCTTTTGCTTGCTTTCTTTTCCCTTTTTTTCCCTTTGTCTTTTAGGAGCCTGAGGTTGGAGGGTCGGGGCCTGCTGCCTGCGGGTCTCTAGGATGTAGTGCCAGGACTTCCCACCTTTCCCGGCGCTGCCAAGCAGGTAAGGGCGCAGCACCCAGCCCCCTTCGCTCCCCCATCCCTGGGCTGGGGGCTGCAGGGCTGCCCTGGGGCTGGCTGTGGTCAAGAAGTGTCCCAGCGCTGTCCTTCTCCTCTGTAATGTCCCAGATGAAGGACGATGTCATCACGTAGCTCTGGGGTGGCCTTAGTGCTTGGGTCCCAGCCCGGCTGCAGCGCCCGGCTGCCAGCGCAAAGGAATTCCTTCCCGGCGCTGCATCTCCGGCCACCGCGGAGCCGATCGCTCGCCCTGCTCAGCCAGGAGGACTTCTTTGAGAGCTTCAGTGGGTACGTGGCCGCTGGGATGTGCGGGGGGGATGAGCCCAGGCTTTGCCTCGTGTTTGTCCCCGAGGTCTGGGGTGGGTTTGGGTTCATGGTCTCGCACTGGCGCTCCCGGCACCAGGAGGCTCGCAGGGCGCAGGCTGGCGTTGCTCCCCTGCAGCCCTGGCTCTCCCCGGTGCCTTTGGCCTTTGCCAACCGTAACGCTGAGGCTGAGACCAGGCAGCGCTGCGCATCCCAAAGGCCCCCAGCTGACGCCTGCGTCCCTGCTGCTCTGCCAGGAGCTTCTGCGGCGTGAGCGATGCTTTGGGGGCTGATCTGCTGGGCTGCGACTCCCCCATCCCTGACCCGCAGCTGGTCCGGAGGATCGTGTCCCAGGTGGAGTTCTACCTCTCCGATGAGAACCTGGCCAAGGACGCTTTCCTCCTGAAACATGTCCAGAAGAACAAGATGGGCTTTGTCAGCATCAAACTGCTGACGTCCTTCAAGAAGGTAGGCAGCCCATGGTGCCGGCCAGCCAGGGTGGGAAGCGGCCTTCACGTGGAGGATGCCCGGGTGCTGGGTGGGTGCTGGCTGTCTGCGGTGCGGTGTCTGGGGAGGTCCTGGCTCCGCTCAGGCTGTCTGTGCCCCGGCGAAGCACTGGTGGTGCAGAGCTGGGCTCTGCTCTTTGCCTTCAGTGGGCTGCAGCAGTTCTCTGACCAGGGAGGGTGGCTGGGGAAGCGGCAACAGTCCCCAAACCACCCCCAGGGCTGGATTTGCCTCTTCTGCCCGTGGTCCCCCGGGGCTGCTCTGGGAGAGATCATCCCTGAACCAAAAAACTGCAGGGAAACACTGGTGGTGTGACACGCAGGGAAGCCGGAGCTTGTTGCCACAGTCTGGGGGGCACTGGGGACCTTCTGCAAACCCCGAGGATGCTCACGTGAAAGGGGTGCGTTGCCTTGCCTTGACTTGAGGTTGGTGGGGTTGGAGCCTGCCTGGAGGACGGGTTTAGGGTGGTCCCTGCCTGGGGAGACTCACGGGGACCCAGCGGCCCCCTCTCTCCCGCAGGTGAAATACCTGACGCGCGACTGGCGGCTCACGCTCTACGCCCTGCAGTTCTCGGAGCTGCTGGAGGTGAACGAGGAGGGCACCAAAGTGAGGCGGCGGGTCCCCGTCCCCGAGTCCCTGCTGAGCATCCCCCCCAGCAAACTGCTGCTGGCCTGGGAGCTGCTGCCCCAGGAGCAGGACGCGCTGCTGCCGCTCCAGAAGAATTTCCTCGAGACCATCACGAGGATGTTCAGCCCCTTCGGCGCCATCGCCTCCATCCGCATCCTGCGGCCGGGCCGCAAGCTGCCCTCGGATGTGCGGAAATACACGTCGCGCTTCCCCGAGCTGCTGAGCAAGTGCTGCGCGCTGGTGGAGTACGAGAGCCTGGAGAGCGCCCGCAGGGCCTTTGAGGACCTCGGCCGCCAAAGCCGACCGGGCGGCGAAAGCATCAGGGTGGTCCGGCTCTGCGGGAAGGGCTCCAAGAAGAAACTTGGGGCTGAGAGGGAGGCGGCGGAGGAGCTGGTGGACCAGCTGGGTTGGAAGGCACAGGCGGCGGCCGCAACATTCCCCTACGGCCTCAGGGACTCCCTGCTCTGCAGCTCTCTGGAGTCAGACGGTGCCCCAGCGTCACCGCCCCTCCTGAACAAGGACCCCCCGGCACCCGTCTGGCCCGGCAGCGACTTCAAGCCCAGCAACTTGGGCAACGCCTTCGCTGGATCGCTCCTCACCAGCAAAGTCTTCCCTCCGCTCGAGACAGGCTTGGGCACCGGCAGCTGCTACGGCCTCTGCTCCAGCACCGAGAGGCCCCGCGGCTGCGGCTGGGGGAGCGGGGCGGGTGCCTGGGCGCCCTGGCACAGCAGCCCCTCTCCGGATGCCAAACCTCCTCCCAGCAACCCCCTGGCAGCGAAGCAGATGCCTGAGCCCCTGGGCCTGCGGGACGGGGTGCTTCGCCTGCCCCACGGCCCCGATGGCACCAAGGGCTTCTGCAGCAGCAGAGGAGAGCTCATCCTCCGGCACTGAGGCTCCTTTATGTTTGGGTTTGGGGATTTTTCTTTTTTTTTTTTTTTTTTTTCTTCCCTCTCTCGAGCAGAATAACTCTCTGTGGCCCCCGAGAGCTGCGGGCGGTGGCGGTGCCGCTGCTCCAGGGCACGGGAGTTTTGGGGCAAGGACGATGCTCGGGGCGGGTCAGCGTGCGAGGCGAGACGCTGAGCAGCAGCGGCACCGGGAGCTGCGCCGTGCTGACGCCAAGGGGACTGCGCCTGCCGGGGGTCCAGAGCAGCTCCCGCCGCCCCAGTGGCATCACTGGGACTGCCCTGAGGAAGGGGCTTATCCCCCCCGACCCCCGACGGGGGCCTCACCCTGCACCGTCTGCAAGCCGGACCCGAGAGGTGAGGCCGCTTCCCGAAGGCGCCGTTGGCTGCGTTGGCCCCAGGTCGTGGAGCTCGGATGGGAAATGGGCAATAAAGAGAGATGAAGTTTCCAGGCACTTTCTGGCCGGTGCAGTGATTTTTTTATTATTATTTTTCCCTTCCTGGTCTTGCGGCTGCCCAAGGTGCAGCCAGACAAGGGGAGGAGGGTCCCTGCCCGGCCTGCAGCTCCCTCCCTCGCCATTCTTGGGGTGATTTGGGGTTGTCTTGCTGCGGCAGTGAGGCCAAGCCGGGCTCTGGAGCTGAGCCCGGGGGGACCCAAGGAAGGGCGTGATTGTCTTGAGGCTTTGAAGGGCTTTGCACCGAGCCCTGTCCCCGCTGGAGGGGACGCTGGTCGTGTTCATGGCGAAGGCCTTGCAGGCTTTGTTGTCGTGTGTGTCTGTCCCCTTCCCAGCCCCTGAGGTCTGTCCTTGCCCCAGGGACTGTGTGCTGCTTTCTGCGTGGGGCTGTGTCCGTGAGTCCTGCAGGGACCCGTCTGTCTTGTCCCTGCCAAAGGGGAAGGGGACAGGGGAGTCCCCCCGCCACTGCCTGCCCCGCTGGTGGTGGCTTGGTGCCCCTCGGGGCTCGCTGGCTCTGATTTGGGGCTCAGTGGGGCTTTTGCACCTCTTGGGTGCTGTTTCCCAGTGGCCGCTGGGCTCCCTCCCCCTCCCAGACAGGCACGGAGCCGTTCTGCAGAAACAGCTTTTAATGGAGAGGAAAAAAAAAAAAAAAACATCCCCTCAAAGCTGCTCTAACCCCCCACCCCCCAAATACACCACCCCTCGTCCACCCCCAGCCCTGGCTCTAATCCCCCCCCGCCAGCCCCGTGCTGGCTGCGAGAGCCCGGCGCTTCCTGGGGGGCTTTGCCGGGGTGCTCTTCCCCCGCTGCTTCCCCCGCTTCTCTGACGCGGCAGGCGGGGACGGTGGCAGGTCCCTGTCCACCTCCTCCCACAGGTCCTGGGGCTCCATCCCGATGGTGAGGAGTTCTTCGAGGCTCAGGATGGCATTGGCCGTCTCGGGGACGCTGTAGTCGGGGCTGAGCAGCTCCTCGGGCAGCAAGAGCGAGGCGAAGTCGCAGTGGGGAATGGCTGCGCCGGTGTCACCAGGGTCCTCGGGCATGGGGCTGCTGCCAGGACCATCCTGGCTGGCTCCCACCGCGTTCAGGGAGCAGCCAAAGAGCCTTAGGGCCTCCTCGAGCAGCACCTCCTCGGACACCGCAAGGTCGCCGGCCGGGTCCCCAAGGGCTTGGTTGTGGGGCGCAGCAGAGGGGCTGGTGGGGACGCTGCTGCCCGGGGGAGTCCCTGCGGGGGTGGCTGTGCCGGAGATGTCAATGAGCTGGCAGCTGGGGAGGGATGGCAGCACCTGGGGGGGTGTGGCCACCGCTGTCCCCTGATGGTTGTAGGGTGCAAGGTGTTGCAGCTGGCCCTGGAGGGTCCCGGGGTCCCACAGGGCAGCACCCGGCAGAGACGCAGCACCGTGGCCGAGCGTGGCGGTGGCCGGTGGGGACGGGTTGGTGCTCGTCCACTGGATGTGGAAGATGCGGGGGTCGAAGAAGCAGCCGCATGGAGCCCTCTGCAGACCTGCGTGGGTGAGTAGGAGCCGTGCTGGGCCATGGGGACCCCCCACGGGCACCCGCCGAGCCGGCCCCCATGGCCAACGTCTGCCGGCTCTGAGCCAGGCACGTGGGGAGCTTGTGGCCGGGGCGCTGCCCGCCGGGCGAGCCGCTGTGCTGGCGGGATAGGGTTGCAAATCAGGGAGGAGAGTCGCTTCTAGGAGGTGAAAAGGGAGAGATGGCCCCAAATATCTGGGAAATTCTCTGGAAAGTGGATTTACTGGGCGCGGATCAGCCAGCCGAGGGCACGGCCGCTTGCCCGGGCTTGTGAATCCCTGTGCCGCATCTGCCGGGGGCGGTGGGGATGCTGAAGGTGCCGGAGCGGGGTGCCGTACCTGGTGGTGGGGCCTGGGGTGCCCCCTGCGCTGGGGGTGCCCAGGCTGCGGGGAGCGGCTGCTCCTGCCCGGGCAGTCGGCACAGGTTGGCTGAGCCTGAAAGCGAGACAGGAGCGATGGCCGGCGGTCACCTCCGCTCTCGCCCCCGGGAGCGTCCCCGGGCTGCAGGGCTCGGGTCGGTCCCTACCTTGGGGGTAGAAGGTTTCGGGGAGCACAAAAGGCTGAAGCAGCCGGGGCGCCGGCGGGGCCCGGGGGCTGCGTGGTGCGAGCCGCAGCGGTGGCAGCGCCATGGTCTGTTGTGCTGCCGGCTGCTAAGGACTCGCTGGGGTCTCCCCGGAGGGAATGTGGGGGCTCCCCGGGTTCCGCCCCGCCCCAGCAGCCTCCCCGGCCCCTCCTGGGGAGGGGAAGGGTTGAGGGGGGCTGGGGTGCCCCGGCCCCTACGGGCAGCTCTCGGGGGCTGTGGGAGCAAGTGCTTTCTGCTTTAAATAGTATTTTTCAGGGGGAAAAAAAGAGTAAGTTTATCCAGCCGAGCTGTGCGGGGACCAAACGGCATCCGCAGCCTCCTCGTGCCACTCGGCAAATGCATTTGTGACTATTGCCTGTGCTTCTGCGTGCTGCGCCGACTGGAGCGACGCGGAGATAGGAAAAAGGAGCTCGAGGGCACGAGGGAAGGTCACGCAGCGTCACTCGGTGGCACGCTTCCCCCCAGCCCTTGCTCAAGTAGCACCAAGTCTCCTGCTCGGAAACCAGCAGCTCTGGATCCCCCTCGGAGGGGGCCGCGCTCTCCCCGGGTGCACGACCCCCAGGAGGAGACGGCAGCCACCGCTGCGTGCTCCCAAAAAAGGACTGGATTCTGCACAACATCTGACGATGAGATGGTGGGGCCGTTTGTGCTCTACAGGGCTCCAGGGACTGGGTTAGTACATTCCCTCCTCCCATGTGCGGGATTTGGCACTACCAAGGACGTCCTGGTAGGAACAGAGGCCTCTCGCTCCTGCTACGTGAACAGAGTGTGGCCCGGGGGAGTCAGGACAACTCCTGCTGTGAACTGGAGGCCGAAGCTCTCTCCTGGCCTGTATCCTGTTAATGAAACAGATTGCTCTCTGTTAGCGAGGCACCTCTGGCTGCAAGATTGTGCAGGGCCATCTGCTGCCTAACTCGCGGCAGGGACCGATGCCGGGGGCGTGAAGGCAAGCGCGCTTCTAAAAACATAAAACTTTATTTCATTTCGGAGCGCAGCTGAGCAACCCCGCTCCTCGACACACACCATCCCGACGCCGCCTCTTGACTCGACGCCGTGGGAAGGGGCCTCGTCAGCCCTATCTGTAGGAATTTGCCTTGTGTTTAGGCAGGAAGGTGAAGCTGGTAGGTACGGGTCCCAGAAGCAGCTCACTGGAAGAAAGAAAAGAACAAAAAAAATTAAAACAAAACAAAAACCAAGGAGAGGTTTGTGTTCAGTACAACAAAACCACCGGTACTCAGCTGTTGGTGGCCCCGTGGCTCTACAGCGAGGGTGACTGCAGTCAGACGTGTCAAACCAAGCCTTTACCCTCCCGAAAACTTAGGGCTGCTGCACAAAACCACCTCTGGTGCTGAGCTTTAACCCTGAACCACGGGAGTGGAGGGACGCAGCCTCCAGATAAGGGCAATGCCCTTCTTGCTGGGGAATCACCGAGCGTCGATGCCAAAACGGGTTCTGAAGTTTGGTGACCTGAATACCAGCGTCACCGCTGGCGAGGACGTGCCTAAAATCAACACGAGCCTCTGAAAAGCTCCTCCCCACCTCTTGCTGCGCTCGTGCAGAGCCAAAACCCTGGTAGTGCCAAAAAGTATTACGGTCAGATCCTAAAATGATGTAAGCCAGTTCTATTGCGATCAGATTTATCCTAGCTTAAGACTTCAACTATTTCACGCTTTGGAACACACGTCGTATTTTCAGTGCAGAGTCATTTTCGTTATAGTCAAGGAGGCGTAACTTATTTCCCGGATGCTGGTTCAACGCGGCATCACTAAAACTTTCCGTAAGACACGGCAGAGAGCAGCCCAGCAGGGCACAGAATTGCACGGCAAGAGCCTGAATCTACAGCACAAAAGCAGAAATCGTGCGCTCAGAGAACCCTGCTTCTGGTTAGTGTCTCCTTAAAATGAGCTTTAACGAATAAACCTAAATTGCTTTAAAATTTTGAGTTCTTGCAGCTATAAATGTCTATTACATGGCACGGTAAAGACGACAGGTTACAAAGCTTTGTGCAGGTGCTGCTTTAAAAATGACATTTAAAAATTCTGATTGAAACTTGATGTACTTGTAACGTGGTTTTAGGCAGCTGCTCACAGTGCTAACGAACGGATGAGGATTAGCAAAACCAGGGAAGGCTGTAGCCATGCTCTATTTTTGCTAATCTGTTTCTACGAGATGGGAAATAGCAGCTGGCTGCTCCAGCTCTCCTTTTAGCTGGCTCTGAGCTTGCAAAGTCATTTCAAGCCAGCGCGTGAGGACTCGTGGATGTGGGGAAAAACAGTTTCCTGCGCTTTGTTGCGTGAACTCAGAAATCAGATAATGAAAAACAGGGAAAAGGCTCAGCTCCCCTAACTTGGGGATGGGGGCTGCCTTCCCGCTCGGCGTCTGTAGGGGCCTGGCAGGGTGGGACTGTCCGGGCAGAGCACGGAGGGAGCTGATGCCGAAAGCCTGAGACGTCCCGTCGTTGCGCTCTCCGCTGTTGGTTCCTACGACTGTCCTGGGATGAACAGCGTGTCATGAGAGAGGTCAGCTAGTCGAGATTTGCAGCGAGTACCGGAAGACCTGCTGAAGCAGATACCGGGATTGAGAGAGCTCTTTACAGCAACCTCACGCCCAGTTAAAACCTCAAAGTAAAGCACTGGTTAACCCTTGCTGCTTTCTTACAACCTCTTAAACTGACGGGAAAGAGTCATTACCCCCTCTCTGGAGGATGCATGCGGGCACAGTGAGTTTGTGGGGCTCTGCAATGGCCCTCCCTAGCAATTTAAATGAAATTCAATGCTTTACTACCTTATTTTAATCCAATCATCCACGTTTTGGCTTGCCATCAGTGTCTCCAGATAGTCTCTCCCCATGTAGTAAGGCGGCCGCTCGTTAATTTTCTGAGGTAGGTATTCTAACAAGCCAACTGGAATATACCTGCAACGAAACGTAACGGCACGGTGTGCTATCGCTCCAACGGCAGGGGCTTGCTGCGGTAACGACCTCTCAGCGGGGGCGGATCACCTGCACAGGAAGGAGAGCCACTCCAGCAGGAACTTCCTGGTCTTCTCCACGCCCTGAGTATCGGACCCCCAGTGCTCAAGGCCGTAGTTGGTGAAGTCTTTGAGGATATCAAATCTCTCGCTGGAGGAGACATCCCAGTGTCTCTGTTCCTTAATTTCAGTGAAAAGCCACGGTTTGATGAGTGCCCCTCTGTAGCCAAAAAAAAAAAAAAAAGGTGCATTGATATTCCCGTGACTGATGCTTCTGAATTTGCCAGCTCATTTAACAGACTTTCCAGCACTTATTTGCCATTATAAACCACTTTATAAGGCTGCTTTTTTTTTTTTTTCCTCCATTTCAACAGGAAGCTGCTGTAAGTTCCCACAGAAGCAAACTGATTTTACCAAGCGTCAAAGAGTACTTTTACCAAGAGGAAACTTCTCGTGTTTTGGGTATGTTTCAGTATTTTTTTAATTCCTTTTTTACTCTTGCACGACTAGAGCTCAGAAGCAAAGGGGAAACAGAGGCACTTGCCTTGCAATCATAATTCCCGAAACACCCATCTCCATGGCTCGATTAGCATCTTCGTAAGACAAAATATCACCGTTTCCTGCCAGAAGGAAGGAAGAAGCCAGGGGTCAAAGCGATACACGAGGGCAAGTCAAAATGAGTTAATCCAGGCATGGGATAAAATTCAAAATGGACACAGGCTCCAAGAGCCAGCTGGTCCAAAGAGGCTCCGGGGCTCCTGTTTAGAGGCTCCCAGGGATGTTTCTGATTAACGTTCCCCTTCCGAGGAAAAGGAGAGCCTTCTCCTCTCTTCTCCACTCCCAGCCCCTGGCCTGAAGGTTCAGCTGGGACTGTCTGTGCCACGGTGCCCAAGGGAGAAAGCACCTGCTAAAAACCAGGTGTTTTGTGTCCTCCTGCCTGTCCCTTTCCCCCCTACTCCACTCAGTGCTCGTCACGCCTGGCCCCAAGCACACGGGCAGATCTGGGCGGCACAGGAGCTGCTGATAACTCACTCCACCGTGTCATCAGCAGCAGTGGGGATACTCCAACCTTTCCCTTCTCCCCAGGGCTAAATGTCCTCGGGAGTCTGGTTTTTTCTTTTTTAAAGATATTTCAAATCAAACCTGCGGCACTTGCAGTCCACATGACAAAACAACAGAAACACCTACCAAAAAGAGGCATGGGGCTTGCTATTTTAGCGCATTCTGCTATGTAGTCCCAGTCGGCGCCTCTTGTGTACCGCTGTTCCCTGGATCGGCCGTGAAGCTGGGGAAGAAAGTCACAGCGAGACCTCACCGAATGCTCTGGAGGAGGCAGGGCAGACCAGGAGCGGCGGAGGAAGGTGCTTCAGCAAAGGCAATGACACCAGGCTGGGGTAAGGGATCCCTCTGGATCTACAGCCCCACCAGCTGCTAACAGCCCAGGCTGCGGAAGTGGTGAGCAGAGCTGAGAAAGGGCTGGATGCTTTCTGAGTAACGTTTCGGCTATTTGCAAGCCGGAGCAAGACCTGACCGTTCACAGGGAAAGGGAATATTCACTGTGGGCAGGAACTACGCATCTGCATGCAAATGAGATGGCCCCATCGCTTCCCCAGCCCTGCTGTAACCAGGTTTATTTGGCTGAAAGCTCTGTTCGGGAGCACTGCAGGAACCATCTCCCTTTGTAATGGATCCAAGGCTCGGGAGCACTGCAGGAACCATCTCCCTTTGTAATGGATCCAAGGCTCAGGAGCACCTAGGAAAATGCTCTCTGTGTCTGATTTTTTTTCTGTTATTAGCAGAAAACACTAAAAGGTAGTACGCAGCTGGTCAAAGGTGTCTGAAAGAGCTGCTCAGCTGTGGGGAAGGGTAAGGGCACCCGCACCCCGTGCTCTAGGGTGACATGCAAGCAGAATTCCCCAGACACCAGCCAACAACCTCACGCTGCAGCAAGTATCCCTGTACCGTGACCATGGATGCTCCCCACTCCCGGATCTTGGGGATTATTTTATGAGCCACATTAATCTTTTCTTGTACCCCCGTCCGTATCTTCACAGTCAGCGGGACGTCCAGCACCTGCAGAAATGGGGGAGTGAGGCCAGGCCGAGGCAGGAGCCGGCTCCATCAGCTCGTCTCCCGCTGCCGGCAGGCGCTCTGACTCACCGAGTTCATCCCTCGGACAATCTGTTCAAACTTGTTGGGCCGAGTCATCAGAGCACAGCCTCCTCCCTAGGGGACAAAAAGCGGCATAGTCAAGACTTTCTGCATAGTGAAGAGCCTCCTTGGAGCTGCTCAACAGCAGCCCTCTACTCAGGGAATGTAGGTAAGAGTTGGAGCAGCCCAAGACCTGGAGAAAGGGGAATCTTCAACAAAAAAAACCCACAGCCCTTTTCCCTCCCAACTTCTGCCTGCTGCCAGGCAGAGACAGCTAACCATCCCGTGCTCTCTGAACAGCTTATTTGCCTTCTCGTGGACGTCTAGTGCCCATAAACGAACTGGGAGCTCTGGATCAGACTGGCAGAAGCAGATCAGGTAGCGGGGGACAAGGCAAAAGAAGCATCTATTGAAAGAAGCAAAACATGCTGCAGAATGTCTTCTTACCTTCTTGTAGACCAGGTCGATGGGACACCCGACATTGATGTCTACAAAGTCCACTTCAATTGTCTGGTTCAGGAGCTCTGCACATTTGGTCATCGTGTCCGGAAACGCTCCCTCCAGCTACCAAAGAGGGACAGGCTGCATGAGCTCAAGAAGAAGCTTTTCTCCTCAGAAGTGAGTTCTCATTTGTTTGGTTATCAAGATGATAGCACTAACCTGCACCCCAAAAATATCTTCGGTATGATGCCGTTTGAGGAGAGCCCACTCGGAGGACTGGCCCTGAAGCAGGTTTGTGCACACAGCCATCTCTCCACAGGTGACATCTGCTCCGAAGCGCTTGCATATCCTTCGGAAAGGGAGGTTACCGCACTGAAAGAGACAGCAGAGAGATGGTTTGTCAGGAGATTTGCTCTGTTCCAAATGTGGCAATGGCAAATTTTGACAAAAGGAGAGAATTATCTACCCACCGTGGTCAGTGGAGCCAAGTAGAGCTTGCCTTGGATTTCCAGCTGGAAAACAAGAAGGACGGAGAGGCATGCTAGCAGAGCTGAACCAGCAGTGGTTAAACAGGAAGATATTCCAGTTACCAATTTTATTGTTTGCCTTGGGTAAAACTCAGCAGGAAACCCAGGAAATCACTGGTTTTGTTCGAGAACCTCAGCTGTTCCAAGAGAACGTATCATTTGGATACAAGACCCAGAAACTTGAACTGCTCAATTTGTTTTCACTGCTCAGCTTGGAGAAAACTCAAAGCAGTTACAGATATAGAGGGATGCAAGACTGGCTAATGGATGCAAGGATGGAGGTGAGGAGGAGGAGAGGAAGAAGGCAATGCTCTCACCCCAGGAGAGCACTGTGCCGTACACACAAACCAACCAGCCCCAGCCTCGGCTCTCCCTGCAGATCACATCCACCCTCACTGACAACTCAGTCCCTGCTCTCCTTCACGTGCGAGGGGCTGCAGCTTCTCTTGGTTCTCACCCCTCCAAGGGCACCACCACAGCCCCCAGAGCTCACCTTCCTGCACCCTTCCCCTCTCATGACAGTAACGCGGTCCCCAGGCAGCTCTGTCCTCTGCCTGCCTCTCACCCAGCTAAGAGGTCTCTTCTGTCTTCCCAAGCACAATCTTAACCCCTTCACAGGTACCCGAGAGACGGCAGCCCTCGACCAAACTCTCACCTTCCTCTTCTCACATGACCGCAGCTTTATAATATCTTCATCTGTCACTGGGCCCACTGTTTTGATGGAGGAAGCCTCCTCGCCACTTGTGGGGCCGGGGCTCTGCAAGGCGTCCGGTTTGGGATCGTCTCCCTGCTCCGGTAGCACAGGACATTCGGGGCTGTCTCCCAGAGCCTCCTGGGGTGTTGTGCAGTCGGACACCTCTTGCTCCTCTGTAGATTGCCCCGTGGCTTTGCCTCCCTTCCCGCCGTTGCCGTGGGGCTTGGCCAGCCCACGGAGGTACTCGTCAGCCTTCTTGAAGATAAACTTCCTCTTGCGCAGCTGGTGCTGGAGGTCCTTGGAGAGGTTGTTCCTCACCAGGGACTTCCCTTCCCACTGCTTGGCCAGGTCCGTGTTGACGATGTTCTGGTAGCCGTCCCCAAGGTGGGCTTGGGCAAAGCGACAGGTGACGCCGTAAATGCACTTGCCGAAGGTTTCGAAGAGCACGCAGCTGCGCCCCAGGTCAGCCGGCTTCGCGGCCATGTACTCGCCGACGTCGTGAAGAAAGCGGCACCGTGGGCCGAAGTAGCACTTCTCTGCGCACCCCTTAAAACAATAAAGAGGAGGTCAAAATCTCTGTCCCCCGCTTGCTTGCCCAGCCACGCCGGTACCTTCCGGCACAGGCGACGTGAGCCTGGGTCTGCCCGGCCCAGAGAGGGGCCAGAACTGCTCCGAGCACCCATCGCTCCCTGGGTGACATCAGGCACATCCCATGAAATGCTCCCAGGAAGCTGACTGCTGGAACGTCCCGTAGAAGGGCAGCGATGTACCCACTTGAGGGGACATTTTAGCACTACCGCTTCAGGGAAGCTGACGCTTCCCTTGTCCTGCTCACCTCATCCCACTCCACCCTCTCCGAGCCAGCCAACGGAGGTGGTTTGGCCAGCACAGCCCCCTGCTCCGCTCTCCCTGCTGGGAGTTTGCCCTGGTGCGGCTCTATCCTCAACGCGCTTTCCTAGACTTAAAAATCAATGCAGCCCTTGGGCAGGAAGGGCCCACCAGCGTCCCAAATGCCCCACCGGGGTCCCAAACTCCCCACTCCGGAGCCGGGCCCCCGCTCCCTACCTGCGTGACCGAGGGGCAGAGCCTGCTCTGCTCGTAGTGGTTGGGTTTCATGCACGGCCTGCTCTTGTTCTGCCCGCGGGCCCGCTTCCGCTCCCCAGGCTCCTTCTCCGCTGCTCCAGCATCCTCACGGCTTTCCCCGTCCTGACCGAGGTCCTCCGACCTCACCCGTTTGGCGGGGGGCTCGCTCTGGCAGCTGTCAACCTCCTCCTTCTTCTCCTCGCCCTCCTCTTCCTCGCCCTCGTTGCCTGCTTGGCCACCGGGCTCGCCCCCGGCCCGCAGGTAGGCATGGAACTGCTCCTTGGAGGCGAGGAACCTGCGGAGACACAGCCCCGCTGTGACCGCAGCGACGGCGGGAGCGGGGTGCCCGGGGAGAGGGGGGAGACGGGGCGGCCTGAGGGGAGCGGGGGCTGCCGGGGTACGGAGAGGCCGGGCACATGGCGGGGGGGTTATGGCGGGGCCGGGCACATGGCGGGGGTACGGAGGGGCCGGGCACGTACCGGGGGGGGGGGGGGGGGGTGTACGGCGGGGCCGGGCACGTACCGGGGGGACGGGAGGGGCGGGGGCGGCCTTGGGCCCGCACTCACCGGGCGCGGACCGGCGCCGCCCCTGCCGCCACCACCGCCGCCATGCTGCCGCACGCGGTGATGACGTAGGGGCGGGGCGGGACCACGTGACGGGGCGGGGCGAGTCCGGCGGGCGGGTATAAAAGGCCCGGCTGGGGCCAGGCCGCCTCACAGCGGCGGGTGGGGCGGGCCGGGGGTAGGGGTAGGCTGCGCTGCGCTGCGCGGACCGGAGCCGGGCGCCCGGCCGGGCTCTGTCAGGGGCCGCAGCGCCACCGAGGGCCGTGCCCGTCCGGCTGTGGGAGGCTCTGGGCTCGCTGGGGCCTGTCGGCTGTGGGAGGCCCTTAGGAAGGGCCTGGCCGTGGGGGCAGGCAGCCCTGCTGCCCCGGGGCCGGTTGAGGGGCTGCCCGAGTGGGGAGAAGGGGGTGGCATGTCTCCCTTCCACCCGGTGTCATCCCTTGTCGTGACTCTTCAGCGCTTCTCTCTATTTTGGGGCACCTCCTGGTTGGGGTCCTGCGAGGAGCCCAGGGTTTGCTGGGCTAATGCCAGCTGCTGGCCCAGGCCTCGCTGTCTGGCGGGAGCAGGGCTTGTCACGGCTTGAGGGACGGGGAAACCACCTGTGGGCCTTCGGTGGCTTCTGTGGGGTTCTGCGATGCGGGGGAGAGGGTTTGGCCCTTCTGCCTCTTAACAGCTGTCAGCTGGAGAAGGTGGAGCTCTGCAGAGGTGCAGGGCGCTTGGTGGGGTTTTTTGTATGCTTGGGGTCTTTACTGAAGTGGTAAATGCAAGGCCTGGTTGCTAGGCTCAGTCTAAACTGAGGGGATGAGCCATCTCCTGTTGCACAGAGCTGTAAATCTGCTTCAGAGCTGTCCCACGGGCAGAATTTTGTTGCGGCTGCTCCGGCAACAGGATTTTCCGTATTACCCTTTGCAAACATTTTCAAGCTCAACCCAGCTGCGGCACGGGAGGGCTTTGTCTTCCCACCGCTGATGGCCCCTGGGCAGAACCGGCCTGTGCTCCTCGCAGCAGGCTGCTGCCATCGCGCCGTCCTCCTGCCGTGGGCAGGCTGCAGGGGGGTGGGGGGGCCCTGAGACAAGGCCCCCCCGTCTCTGGGGACTGCGGTTGCCCTCGACATGGGCTGTAGCCAACACAAAACTAACTCCAGATCTGAGGTCCTGCCACACGTTTCTGGTGGCTGCATTAATGAGGCTGTCCCGCTAACGCAGCGGGCGAGGGCTGGCGCTCGTGAGATCGGCTGGAGCGCGGAGTCTGCCCTTGCGTTTGGTCCGTGGGTGGAAGTTCAAGCTGAAAAACAGACATGAAGTGGGGGGTGTTTGGTGTGAGGCGGCACACGCTGACCTCTGCTCCCTCCTCCGTAGCTGCCACATCTTCTCCACGTGTTTGGGACACTCGTTACAGCCTTTCCAGGTCCATAGTCCCTGCGTGCCAGGAAGGGCCAGCGCCTCATCTGTGATCCTCTGAGCCCGTGCCTGGTAGCGTGGGCCTCGAGCAAGAAGGATCTTGTAGCGAAGGGGCTCGATGTCTCATGGGGTAACATGTTCGGAGCTCTCCTGGGTGAGGTTTCCTTTCCAGCTTAGGCTCGCGTCCCTTCCTTTGCAGTTATGCTCTGTCATCTGCACAGCCCTGTCGATTGACTCATGCTTGGCCTGGGCTACCGAGAGGGTGAGAAATAGCTGTGAAGTCCAAATGAAGAAAGACCCGTGCTCCATCTTCTTTCCCGTTCCCCGCCCTGCGCTGAATCTGAGGGCTTTGCCAGGCCCTTTTATCCGAATAAAGAAATTGCCTCTTTGTTTCCACGAGCCCGGGAAAGCAGGAGTGCGGTTTCAGCCCCGCATTGTAGCGCCGGTACCAACAAGAGGAGGCAGAAGGTAACTTGGCGTTTTTGCCTTTAGGGGCTGCTAGAAGCTGGTGAAGAGCAGCCGTGCTTGCGGTGGCGGGGAATTACCGCAGCATGAGTTTGTTTATGGGCGTGTAAGAGTTGTGTGCGCACGTGGGACAGAGGTAAGACTGCACGTGGGGCTGTAATTTTACTGTTTTCCTGTTTTCTGTTGCCTTAGCGCAGTTCTCTCCAGATGCTCCATCAGAAATGTCTTTTGGGAGGAGCCGGGAGCCTGGTAGGGTGCTTTTGCTGTTGCCAGGGGTGGGCAGGTTGCATGATCAAGCCAGGCTGCTGTGAGAAGAGCTTTTGGCTGATTGGGTATTAATTAGTTTTGGAGTGAAAAATGAGGAATGCAAAATACTATTTTAAGCTTCAGCTTGGCTGAGGGAAGGAAGGAAATGAGGCCCTGGGGATTAATGAAATGATTTCACTGATGTTTTTGTGGGGCAATAAGCCTGAAGTCAGAGTGCTTTTGACTTGCTGTACTCAGCTGAGGTCACAGACTTTCGCATCTAATCCCTTCTCAGGGCAGTGCCTCGGCAGTTTTATGAGGCTGAGCCTCAGGCGAGCTTCCCAACAGATCCTGGTGAAGGGTCTGGGAGCGGAGCAGGGAGCCCCTGGGATTGTCACCTCTGCCACAGCCTCGCGGGCACCACATCGGAGCCAGCTGCGGTCTGTGCCGTGCATCCACACGGCCGCTCCTGCCCGATGCGATGGGGGCTTAGCCGCACGCAGCCGAGCGGCTTGATGTTCACCCGTGGTTGCGAGAGGACGTAGACGAAGGAAGTCAGGGGAATCTGCGGGGTACGGAGAGGTGCTGCTCTTTTGGCTGCTTCAGTGTTTTCACCCCTTGCTGTGGTCGGGTCATACTGAGGCTGGAAGCGGGGCCGGGGGAGTGAGGAGCTGTCAAGCCTGCATTGCGGCTGCCTGAGCTGGACGGCTTTCGTGGGTGAGTATAGCGCTTGGATGGCCAGAGCTGTCACTTCAATATCCTTCAGCAGCACTAAAGCAGCTTTGAAGAAAATCAATACCCGAGAACTCACTGGGAAAGGCCAAGTCAGGAAAAAAGGAAAGGTTGATTACAGGAAAGTGTGATATATATACAGGGAGGACTAAGTCAGAAAAAGTTCAGCTACTTCAGCGTCCAAGTTAAACAACACACATGTATTAATGAAAATACCCCTTCCACGGGCTCCCGCACAAAAGTCGGATGTGTCAAGCCCCTGGTTCTGGCTACTACACCCAGGCGTTAGCTGAAAAATGAGGCTCTGTAGCAGCCCCAAGAGGTCACCTCCACAGCTGCAGTGGGGTGAGAGCGGGGATAGAAATCTGGGCTGGTCAGATTTGTTTGGATGCCTTTCATAGGAGCGCAGTAACATTCTGACAACCTTTGCTGGTTAATCGTGTAAATGGGCAAATGCCGCAGAAGGCAGGTGTGAAATCTGCCGCTGATGTATGGGCAGGGTAGCCAGGGCTGGAAGTGAACCACTGGGTCCTATCCATCTTCTGGTCAAAGCAAAATCCATTCCTCATGTCTGTTGTCTACTCTTTTATCCGGTCTTGTTTTTAAAGCCCCGTGCAGCAGCGCTTCCAGCCTTCTGCAAAGGAGACGATTCCCATTGCTCATAAATCTACTATCAGGAAGCTGTTTCCAAGATTAAAACTTAAACATTTCCCCTCTCCAGTTTCATGCCCCGGCTCCCAATTCCCTCCCTACTGTAATCACCAGGTCTCGGTCTCCTCCCAGCAGCTGGCCGTTCATGTGGATACGTGCTGGGGTCTCCGTACCCCACACCAAGACCCCAAAAGCCACCATGCCGCGTCTGCCCCAAGAAGACCTGTGGTGGGACACTTTGGAAACGGGGTGTGCTCCTCCAATGCTTGTAAATGGCTGAGCCAGGCTTTGGGCAGGCAGTGGTGTAATGGCGTTCAGAAAAATATCTCTTGCCGTAGCTCCCTCTTGGATAGTTTAAGAGCTGTTTGAAGCGCTGATTTAGCGTTTGGCCCATGGATGGAGTAGTTAAAGGTCATTATCTGGGCAAGGCCTGTGTGGTTTTGGGACAAGCTGTCGGTGCGCTGGAAGTGGACTGGAGTTCAGGGCCTGTTGTGGATATTGTACCAGCTATGGCAGGAACGATCGTTCCCGAAACTGCGATAACAAACCATGGCGGTGAGGTCTTGGATCTGCAAAGTCTACATGGTGCGTGGGCAGGGATTTCGAACGGAGGAAGGAGCGAGGGAAGGAAACGCGCAGGACATCTGGGCTCACGTGGGAGTGGTAGGAGCGAGGGAGCAGTGTGGGATCCTGAGTCTCTTGGCTGTGGCACTCAGCCCTTCATTAGTAAAGCTTGGAGAAGACCCCAAGTCTTTTCATCAGACCCTAAAATAAGACTAAGCCAAGGCACCAGTCACGGGAGAGGCCGATTTCTTGGCAGAGGCCGCTCTGCGTGACGGAAGAGGCAGGATGTGGCTTTCCCCGGCGCCCCGGGCGCGAGAGCGGGGGAAGGCCCCGCTTCTCCCATCCTGGGAGCTGCGGGGGGCTTTTCACACCAGGCGTTGATGTTCCTCCCAGCCTTCGTCGCCCTCCACCCTGCTGTTCCCAGGGCCATTTTGGGGCAGCTCCTTGGGTTGGTAGGGAGAGAGGCTCCTGGGAGGGACCCTTCTCTTCCGACCTCCTCTGTCACCTGAGGTCACCCTGTCGCTTTTCCGTGCAGGTTGGCTGATCCCCCGTGGCTCCGTCCTCTGTTGGGACTTCAGGAGAGCTGAGGATCCGGACAGGAAAGGTGCTTGCCTTCAGCCCTTTAGCTGGCCTCTTCTAATGCCCTGTACCACCAGATAAAATCATTTTTGTACATTTTTTATTTTTATTTTTACATGAAAAAGCAACACTGAGATTTCCTCCTGACATTTAACTCAGTCGGTAAGTGACAAAACGAATAAACATTCCTGTTTCACTGGGACAAAGGCTCCAAGATCCTGCTGTGACTAAAATGTTTCATCATTTCCGAAGTGAAATGTTTCATTTAGAAAAAATAAGAAAAGAAGAAGAACTAAAAATGACATGTTTCAATGTTTTTCTAATTATTTTCTCCATTTTGGCTGAAGCTATTAGTCAAATTTGGCCCCACTACACAAATAGTTTTGGAACCTTCCAAAACTTCTATTTTGGTGACTTTTCCTGTCATTGATGAATAATAATGTGATCTCTGCCCTGCTCACCAGCGCAGTGTGTGTTCCCGTTCACCCCTAGCCGCTTCCCTTGCAGGTTTGCTGCTGGGACCTGCTTTGGCACCCCAGCACCGTGGCTCCCGCAGCTGCCTGGCTGCGCGGCCGCCCGCCTTCCCCCGGGCGGACTGGGGCTGCCTCTACCCTTTCCCACGCTGGATGTATGTTGAAACGCGCGTGTGTGCATGGTGGGTGTTCTTGCGTGCTCAGGCCATAAGACTCCTGCTCGTCTGTATGTCTCGCTTACATGTGGATGGAGCCCCGGTGCCACGTGGTGATGGAGCAGGATCTTTTTCGCAAGACCCATCCCATGCTATGCTAGCAGTTGCACCCCATGCCATACCTGGGCGGATCCTCCGTGCCGAGTTCCTCCCAGTCACTGGCACAAGAAGTTTGTTGGATTCCAGGTGAGCAATGTTTTTCTCCCCAAAACCTGGCTGCTATAAGCATGTTGCCTCTGCAGCTCAGCAGCAGTCCTGGAGCCGAGCTGGGGAGCTCGCAAACCGAGGAATGGCGAACAAACTGGGATCTTTGCTGTTGCCTCTGTTTGTCCTCATGTTTGCTCTGCCTGCATGAGTCACAGGAACAACATCTGTTGATTTTTAGGGTCACAGATGGCTTTGCTTAGCTTGTTAATTGTGATAGCGTGGCCTGTGACTGACACATGGCTGCTTTCAGCAGTGGGTACTGAGGCCCAGAAACAAAAGGCTGAAGCACGTTCTTCTGATAGCCCGTTTTGGACCTTACCTCGCCTCAACCATGGCTCGCTCCATGCAGTGGCCCGGGGGATTGCCCTGCTCAAGGATGGATGTTGTTCCAGGGCTGGGGGAGAGGTGGCAGAGCCTCGTCCCTCGCGCTTGTGCGCTGCTCAGCCCCAGGAGGAGGGCGGCTCTGCGGCACTGTCTAAAAGCACAGTGCTTTTCTGAGCTCCCTTATGTTGAATTTTGGACCCATGTTGTTTCTTAGCATCCTTTTGTACCCTTTTGTTCACCTTTCTTCCTGCGGCACCTGAATGAAGCGTCTGCTTTGAATCGCCTCTTTCCTGATCCCTTCTACGTATGAGTTGGCTGTTGAGCCTGTAACTGCGGGACAAGCCGATACCACGAAAGATAAGCAGGGTGGGTCACTCGTGCCATGTCCTTCACTCACTCAGTCCTCTTCAGCATCCTGCTGGAAATATGGATTTACAAGAAAAAAAACCCTACAATTTCATTTAATTTTGGAAAAATAAAATCTCAGTGCCAGTTATATCCAAAGCCCTTCCTGGCATCTGCTTTTTTGCAAACTGGGGTAGATGTATTTTTTTTTTTCTTCCTCCTCCTGACTAAAAGGTAGAGAGGACCGATGCAATGTCATCTAAACTTGGAGCGGCCTACGCTTCAGCAGCTGATGAGGTTTTGCAAAATTAGAACCATCCCCAGTTTTCCCCCATCTCTCGGTACGATGGTGTGCCAGTTTTTCATCCTGTCTTTGTTCTGGAAAACTTACCGTATGCCTTAAAAAAACAAGTATCGGAGGCAGTTGCCCCTGCCTGCCTGGAGTGAGAGATGCTCCCGTGTGTGTCAAGGACCCTGCCCAGCTGATGGGGGGGTCCCCCTTTGTCTTAAGGGATTTGTAGCCAGATGGTTTCGTAGCTGTGCCCTGCGTAGCTGTGCCGCTCCGGGCGGCTCAGAGGTGCCTCGAGGGGATCGCACTAGCGCAGTGACCACAGCGTTCCTGCGCCGGTCGCTCGCGTTCAGCTCAGCCGCAGAGCACGCGCTTGGCTGGCATCCCTGTAACTTCAAGGCTAGCTCAGCCCTTCTGTGAAAAAGAGGCAGCCGTCCCTGTGCTGTGGACATGGTCCCGTGCAAATGAGTGGGAGAAGAGGCAAAGGGACAGGCAGTGTTGTCCCCAGACAATGTTATTGCTTTTGAGATGGAAAGATGTCGCTTCACTCTTCCTTCTCAGAGCACAAGGGAGAGAGAGTGAACCAGCTTTGGTTTAGCAGTCCTAATAAATATCATATGTGAGCTTTAGGGTGCTTATGGAGGACAAACCGTGCCTTCTGGCTTTTCGCTGCACTCGAACAGCTGCTGGCAGCTCTGCTCATGCTGTTGGAGGGTGAAGGAACAGCAGCACTGAGAGCAGCCATTAGCTTTTTCCAAGGAGAGCTTGGCAGTCCCTGGGATGTGAAAAGTCCAGAAGAAAGCAAATGGCCTTTGGCTGGGGTCTTGGAGCCTGAACGTGAGCTGCGCTACCAGAACTCGCTGTACTGGTAGGGAAGCGAGGAGAGCGCGATGTTTGCAGCGAGCGTTGACACTCCCCTTCCTGAACTGGAAAACTTCCTGCCCGTTTGTTTCTCCCCCTCTGCCCCCGTCTCCCTTCTCAGCAGGGACTAATACCCTTGCTTTCTAGGCTGGCTTAGCACTGACACAAGATCGCATCTGTGTGTATCGGTATGCGTGCTCCCTCCCCCTGCAGCCGTCCCCCTGCTAATGACAGCTGGATCCCGGGGCTGCTTGCAGCAGCGTTTGGCAGAGGGGAGATGTCTCAAAAGCACTGAGTTCCTGCAGGTTTCATAGAGGTGGGTGGCTTGGTTCAGTACCCAAATTTGTGCCCCCTCGAAGGGAGGTCTGGGGCAGTTGGCCAGCTGACAGAGCGGGGGCTCGGTGGCCAGTTGGCACGTACAGCTCCAAAGCCCGCTGCAGCGTAGCCCAGTTCCTGCGCAGCAAGGTGGGGAGCAGATGGGGGGGGGGAGGGGAAGAGTAGGGGGTGTGTTGGAAGGGTGTATGCATGTGAGATCTGGCATTACTGCAGCACAGGGGCTGTAATGGGTATGGGAAGGAGCTGTGATTATTGATGTGTGAGGAGAGATATAGGAGCTATAGGACATCAGTCCATAAGGGCTTCTCCTACTCCCAGTACAGCCCCTGCTCAGCAAAGCAGCAGAGGGCAGGTTCCATGTTAAAATGTGCAAACGGCTCTATGGCCACACTAAGAATAAAACATTGCTTTAAATAAATCCCCAAAAGCCAACCCAAAGTGAGTCAGGGGTAGGTAGCCGGAGCCTGTTCCTGCTGGTTTTGACCTACAAGGCGGGATTGCTAACGCAGGCGCTCGAGCAATGCAAATCTGTCCAGCTGTAAAACTGCTACTCCAGTGTGTCACTTTTAAGAACAGGTGAAGCTTTTTCCAAAGCTTTGCTTTAAGGAATGGGGTGCCCTTTCCTGGTTAAAGTTAGGATCATGGTTCCCTAAGCACTATTGAAAAGCTCGATCCGTTTCTCCCCACAAAAAGCTCCGGGTTTCCCCCTCCCTTCTCCCGCCCCAGGAGGTTCTGCACCGGGCAGCGTTTGCTGAACTTGGCTCTGCAGAGTCTGTCTCCCTGCAGCTGCTTTTTCTGCTGCATCTCTGCAAACCATCAATATTCATGTGCTTCGTCGGCAGAGCCTCTAAAGGGCTCTGGAAATCCAGAGTGGGATCCGGTGCTGGAAAAGTCTTTCCCGTGGGGGGTCAGGGAGCAGCGGGCCGTGTGTTTGCCACGAGAGGGGGTTATGAGCCTGCGGGAGCCCAGGAGGAGTGGGTGCTGAGGGTGCCCTGGCTCAGGCAGGGTGCCCTGACGGGTCCTGGCTGGAATGGGCATCACCCTCCAGCTGCACCGAGCAGCTTTGCTGCCGGGGCCGCCCTGGTGAGCAGTCCTGCCGTGGGTTGCAGAAGGCGCCTTTATCTCGCTGGGCAGACTTTGCTGCAGCTTCATCCCGTTTGCCCTGTGAAGGATGGGATGACAGCGGATTAAAATGCGATAAAGCCCGATAAGTGCTGGTGGATGGTTTAGTGGGATGGTGTTTAGCAGGAGTTGTGGCACCTGCCACAAGGCAAACGGTGAGACAGGAGCACATTTGGTGGGGAGGAGCTCAGTCCTTGTTTGCCCGCAGGGTCTTGCTCCCAGATGACCTAGTGTATTAGAGCTGAAGCAGAAGGTGATTTTCCTGATACAATCTGGGTCAGGAATGCTTCCCACACCCTCCCTCCTCCTCTAGTCTGGTTAAGCATCGCTTTCCTTGAACGTATTTTCCCGTGAGCTGCCCCGTACCGCTCTCTCCTTTGCACTGATGCAACTATTTGTGTGATTGCAGAAAAGCAGTTTGAGGAACTGATCTGGCTGATCCTATTTATTTTATTCCCCCTCTCCCAGGACAGGAACATTTGCTTTGCAGGGGTTGCTTGAGCATGTTGTGTTCTGGGGTCTGAGCTAATCTACCTGCAGCCAATAGAACGGGAACTAAATTATCCTGGCATATTCTCTTGTGCCTTTCTCTGCTGTAATATAAAAAGCCCTGATTTCTCCTGCTAGCTGATCTCCAAGTTGTTGAGGTGGGTACATGTACAAAGAGCTTAGAGAAGTTTGGTTTCAGCTTGAATACTGAATTGGGATTTGAGAGGCCTGGGGTTTATTCTGTTGTTTTCTGGGCTTTCTCTGTTGCTTTCTTCCACTGTTTTGCAGCCTTCATACTCACGTGCAAAGACTGAAATGCTGGAGCCAGGGCTTGGATGTTTGAATATCTTCATGGGTGGGATATTCTCTCCCACCGTCAAAGAAGGTGAGATGGAGAACATAGAAAAGGACACTAATTAGGAAACCCTTTTCTTTCTTTGAGAGGGAAAATACTTAGCATTTGTGGACTTAAAATTTTGGACTCAGTTTTGCGATTTCCTGTGATCTGCGCCTGTTATGTGCCTTTGAGCCCAAAGGTTTTTTTCAGCCAACAAACCACCCTCAGAGCAAGGGCTAGTCCAGGGAGGACTATCAATGGGATCAAAAACTAGCCTAGCCCATGAACTTCTCATCCTGTAATAGTTCCCATTTAAACCTCCTATTTCTGCCCTGAGGCCACTGCCAACGGCCCCAGTACAGCATTAAGTGTTTGGAGGCTACATGGTGAACTGGAACTGGTTCAGAAGAAAAAGAAACCTGCCACCAGATGGGGAATATCAGCCCCGACAGCGTGCAGCCTCGCGGGCAGTGGTACCAAGTGGGAAGCACAGGCGTGAGATGTTCCATCAGCTGTGAAGAACCCATGGACGCTTTTTAAGTATTCATGGTGGAACAGGAATTGGGCGTCTTTGGTTTTATTCAAAGATCTGTTTTTCCCTCCTCTGTGCTGCAGCCTCCGTGTTCTTTTGGCTCCTGTGTTTATTTAATTTGCTCGTGCTCCAGAGCCTAGGTTGCCTCCAACAACGTCCTGCTCTGTGGCCCTGCAGTTCCTGCTGCAGCAAGGTCCTGGTCTCATTTTGGATGTCAGGACACTAATCTGATATTTGCCTTTTGCTCAGGATTTGAAGCCTTGGGAACGGTAGAAGTTCTGGGTCTGTGGAGTCAGGCCGGGTTCGTGCTGTGCAGTTGCAGCATTTGCAGTTGAATTCTCCTTTGCAGTATCCTCTATGGTCTGCCTGCTGCAGAGAGGTGAGTAATAGTCCCCAGTCCCCATCCATCAATCATAATTAGGTCCATTTCCTAACGAGCCGTCGGATTGCTCAAGTGGGAGCTGAAAGGAAGACGGAGCACCTGGTCCGTGGGCATCGCTTCCAGGAAAGAGAGGAAGCCACAGCCTCTTCCACAGTGCTGGGGCTGGCTCCCGGAATCCCAGTTGCTGGACCAACAACCATCAGGAGCCCAAATATCTGCTCAAAAAGGAGAAAAGTCCCAAGCGATGAAAACCTTAGGGGTCAGGATGAAATCAGGTACTCGCTGATGCTTTGTGCTCTTCTGCACCAGTGTGCTCAGTGTTGTGGTCCTGACCAGTGACCTGGATTCCTGCCTCTGCCTCCCATAAACTCGGGGATCCTGGGCAAATCTTATAATATGTTTTTCCCTGAAGTGGCTAGGGTTTATTGTTCCTGAGAAAGGATTTGGTTTTTAGAAGATATCCATCAAAATAAAATCTGAAGCTGTTCCAGAAAGGGTGTTGGTTGGATGAGTGTCTCGGTTTATTTATTTTATTAGTTTTTGTTGGTTTTTACATTGTTGACGCATCCATTAGGCCACATACCAAGGAAAATGTGGAGGGGAGGGGTTAGACTAAAGCAACTGTGTCCTTTGAAATGTCCATTAATCTCCATTTATGCAAGGAATTTTTTTTCCAAAGGTCGCAATTAAAATATGTTCCGGTTGACCTGGTAGGTTGTCCTCCATTCTCTGATTTAGTACCTTGACAAAATGTCCTGAATTTGACTTTTCCTGTGATTTGGGCTTTGGTGAGTTGGTTTGGTTTTTTTACATTGGAGATCTTGAAACAACTTGCAGGGTGACAATTGTGTCCCCTCGTGACCGGACATGCGGTAGCTCGGTACCGTTAGGGTCTCCGCACATTCTCCACGGGTGCTTCGGATCCCGTGTCTTCCAGCTCTCCATCATCATCACCACGTCCTGGCCGAGGCTCGTTCCCTAACGCACATACTGTGTTACCACTGAGCAGGTCCACACAGGCTCTGTGGAATATACCCTTTTGGGAATAAAGTTTTTGCTGAACTGCACGGAAGGCAAAGGGAATTGTTTTTTGCCGGCGTAGCTTGCTGAAATGGTTTGGCACAGGCTGTGATGGGTGCGTGGGCGAGGGCGGACGTCCAGCCAAGAGGGCAGGGCTGGGGCAGCCAGCAGTTGAACTGGTTTAGGCTTCCATGGAATCGATGCTGTAGCTGCTCAGGTGTGAGAGTGCTGCTTTCACCTACCTCTGTGCCCAAACAACAAATCAGTGCTGCGCCTGGCATAAGAACCAAAGAGTCCTGGTCCTCCAGGTGTTGCTTTTTTTTTTTCCTCAGGGCAAGTCATTAGTGAGCCTGGCTTTCTTTGGCTTTGTGGTCTCAGGACTCTGGCTGGCAAGCATAATTAACAAGGGCCGGGGTTTGTAATTCCTGGCACAGAAACAGCATTAATGGATTTGTTCAGTTCCCTTTTATCAGCCTTTCCAGCCTGCCTCTTATCTCATTACTTTGGGGAGAGCTGAGATGGGATTAAAAGAACGTGAAGGTCTGATAAATGGAGATAGAAACCTAAGAGCTGGGGCGGATCAATACAGGTCCATCAGCAGAGAGCTTGCAGGGCTGATTAATTGAATGGACCCAAGCCCCGAGGCTGCCATGGGATGGTGCCGGAGCTCAGGGACCCCAGAGGAATGTGTCACAGCCGTGGTGAAACCTGTTGGGCTGGGTGAAAGTGGAGCACATGCGAAGGCATCTGGCACTTTGCTTCCTGCAAATCAATCCTGTGCTTCTGTTTCCCTGACTCAGCAGTTTGCTGTAGTGCTGATTAGCATCTTGGCGGGATGAAATTTTCCCAGGCTTCACAGCACTGCGAAGAGCTGCTGGTGCTCCTGCATCTAAAGAAGCTACTGATGTTATTTGTGCTCTTCTCCCCCCAGAGGTGAACTCTGATGTGTGGAACATATTAGTCGCTGTCTGGAGAGGGGCTCCGGATGGAGCTGGGATCTGGAGGAGGGGGAAACGCACTGCTGCTGTTTGGTGTGGGGATAAGGATGCAGAGTTTGGAAACTTCTCCAAGCCATCCAACACACCTGAGGTTGCCAAGGGAGTGGAAAACAGGTTTTGTGGGAGCAGGTTTCTCTGCATCTGGAGCAATACCATGAGAGTGACCTTTATCCTGAATGCTGGGCAAGCTGGTGGCTCCTTGTCCTGGTTTCAGCCGGGATAGAGTTAATTTTCTTCTTAGTAGCTGGTAGAGTGCTGTGGTTTGGATTTAGGATGAGAATAATGTTGATAACACACTGATGTTTTGGTTCTTGCTGAGCAGAGTTTACGTTAGCCAAGGACTTTTCAGCTTCTTGTGCTCTGCCAGGTGCACAAGGAGCTGGGAGGGGGCACAGCCAGGACAGCGACCCAGACTGGCCCAAGGGCTGTTCCGTACCCTATGGCGTCAGGCTCAGTATATAAAGCTGGGGGAAGAAGGAGGAAGGGGGGGGACGTTCGGAGCGATGGCGTTTGTCTTCCCAAGTCACCGTTATGCGTGATGGAGCCCTGCTTTCCTGAGGATGGCTGCACACCTGCCTGCCGATGGGAAGGAGGGAATGAATTCCTTGCTTTGCTTGCACGCACGGCTTTTTCTTTACCTATTAAACTGCCTTTATCTCAACCCACGAGTTTTCTCACTTTTACTCTTCCGATTCTCTCCCCCATCCCACCGGGGGGGAGTGAGCGAGCGGCTGGGTGGGGCTGAGTTGCCGGCTGGGGTTAAACCACAACACTCCTTATGCATCCTTCTTTTTTCTTACCCTCATAGGCTGAAGGGGAGTATGCCCTTATGGTGGGGTTTGTAGGCAGCCTTGTTGCCTTCCTGGAGTCAAGGAGCAAGTCTCCCTGTTCAGCACAGAGCCACCCGTCGGCACATGTTGTGGTTTTGGGAATTTTGCTTCAGCAGCCTGGTTGTAGCATGGCTACTGACGCAAAAACTGGCTTCTTGTCTACGAGCAGGAGAGGGCTGTAGGGTCCTTTCCCTGCAGGACTGCTCTCTGTCTTGCCTTGCCTGGGTTCGTGAGGCTCCTAGCATGTAGGAGGGTGGGGAAGGGGGAGTTCTGTCCTTCCTCCATGCCTGCTGGGATCAGCATGGCGAGGACTTCGTGGTGGATGTGGACACTGAGTGATTTCATGTGACGTTGCCGCGTTCCAGCCGAGCTTTGACACAAACCCAGCCAGGAGTCAAGACCCAGCTTCTCAAATTGGCTCCTGGAGCATAGCCCTTGTCCCTGTCTTCCTTTAAACCAGTTCTTTCACTTCTGCTTGGAAGCTCTGAAAAACATCCCAGCACTCTCCTGGGGACCCCTTTTTTTGACGCCAGCTCTGCCCTCCCTCCCTCATTTCTTCACATACTTTCCCAGGCTTCTGTTTCCCATGAATCTCCAGCAAGAACCTGGGAAGAGCTTTCTCCTCACCTGGCATTGGTCGCAGATCTCTGCTCAGTCTGTTTCTCCTCCCTGCTGTCTTTCCCTTCCCCTGATTCCCTCCTTTAATTTGCCTTTGCTTATTTTGAATACAAAGCTCCTCCATCACAGTGTTTATAGTTTGTAAAGCCTTGGGCCCATTGCTTATTCTCCTTCTTATATCCCTACTTAACCGCCTTGGCTCCCCGTGCCCTTTCCCTGCTTCCAAAGTATCCAGGATGAATCACAGTCCCTGTCCCCAGCTGTCTGCCGCGTAGTTCCCATATCCCCGGAACCCGGTTCCCAGACACCGCAGCAGTTCAGTCACAAAGTCCTCCTCTTTCTCATCCCTTAAAAATTGCTTTTTCTGGAGTCAGCAGCAGACGTCTTTGCCTCTCTCATGAGCCTCCCGAGCTAGGAGCAGCCTTGAGCAAGATCTCTCTCGTCCACGCGATGCCCAGGACGTATCCAGTGTGGGCTGGATGAAGGGTGCGGGCATCCCCTCGCTCAGCCGCTGCTCAGAGCATCCCCACCTGCTTCGGGAGCTCCTGGGTTGGTGCTGGCTGGCACTGGGCATATCGCCCTGGCACCAAGTAAATGTCATCAGCTTGCTTCGTATCCACTTTTCCATATCAGCTTTTGTCATGGTTTCCCTTCGTCTCTTCCCAAAATAGGCTGGTCTGCTCTAAAGCACAAATGCCCCGGTTCCCATCTTTGCAGGGGTGTGGTGAGGACCGAGTGTTGGCGGCATCCCAGCTCTGTTCCCCTCCAAGAGCTGCTGGATCAAGATTTTATTTATTTATTTATTTATTTAAGTGAACTGAATCTTCAAGCCACGTTTTGTGTCCAAACAAGCAAAGCGAAGCTGATGTTCATGTGCCAGTGGGGACTGAAGCAACTGGAGAGCAAGTGTGCAGTGAACAGAAGACAAGTGGGACAAGGATGTGGGACGCTTTGGTCTGAGACTGAGTCAGAGCAAATCACGGAGCCTGGTGTCGGGGAGACAGACCCGCGTCCTTGAGTCAGGGCTTGCGGAGAGGAGGAGCAGGAGAGTCGTGTGGTTAGCCCGTTGGAGCCGTACCGGAGCAGGGCTGGAGCTGTGAGGAGCCAGGGATGCAACCTGTGCCAAGCCTGCAGGAGTGAGGCCAGCCAAAGGGCAGGGAGCGCTGAGCGGGCAAGCGGCGAGGCGGGGGCCGGGGCGGGAAGCCGAGGGGGTGGCTCGCTGCAGCGAAGCCCTCCTTGGTCAGGGCGCTGCGATGGGACCCAAGCAGGTCCAGGTGGGTGAGAACAGCTCTGCTCTTGCTCTGGGTGGCCTCTGGAGGAGAGAGCATCTCTACCACCAAGGTGGAGCCTGGGCAGAGTGAGCTCAGGCCTGTTTGCTCCTCTCCAGAGAGGTGCACCCAGCGTTTAAACTCCCCGACTGCCACACTTTTCCTGCCTGGGACTTGGGTCCTCCTCCCCTTCCCCAGGCAGCAGCATCTGAACTGAAATAATTCTGCAGATGGAGACCAGGACACCGTGTCCCTCGAAGTCCCTGTTGGGCCAGGGTCACTCCGTAGGGAGCTGGGACTCAAAGCAGCCTGCAGCGCGGGTGAAGGCTGCAAAGCCAGCGGGGCACGGCCGCTCACCAGCTCTGGGTGCTTTTCCGTGGTGGAAATGTTCTCACGCACATCAGAGCCCGCTGCTGCTGCCTTCGCTCACCTCCCGTCACAGGGGACAGCTCGCTCCCCTGTCCTGTCCTCCAGAGACGCAAGGTCCGGCTCGTCCCATGCCTGCACACGAGGAGTTGGGGACAGTGGCCGGCAGGAAAAGCGAGCCAGGCCAGCTCAAAATAGACAGCTTGTCAGAGTTTTCCATGAGACCTTTGAGACTCCTTATCTCCCTGCTGCCGTTCTGGCGCGGGACGAGTTGCAGATGGAGCAGCCTCCACGAGCAACGTTACCTCGGTCACCCCAAGGCTTCCTGCTGCCCGGGCAGGACACGAGGCCGTTGTCCCATGGGATAACGGCTGCTGCAGGGTGCACAGTGGCCTCTCGTTTAGCAGGACTAATTGGGTGGAAGTGAAACCTGCCTAGTGTCACGGGGACAGGGGATGTTGAGGAGGCTGGCTTTGGTGACAGCAGCTTTAGCGGAGATGGGGCACACAGGCTCGGTAAGCTGTTGAAAAGACGCCAGCATTCGGAGGGTGCTCTTGCACCTCTCCTGCTGGAATATCTGCCCTGCTCTCAGCGGTGCAAAAGGCAGCAGGGGCAGCCCAAGCCACCCTAAGGTCTGTGATCCTCCTCCTTTGTAAAAATAAGTATATTCCTGCTAGGAAGCAGGCGGAGCTCCTGCTTTGCTTGATGGGAAGTTGGTCCTGCTTGCCAGGCTCCTCCTGCGTGAGCCATGGGTTCGTGGTCCTGTGCTCAGGTGTCACCAAGCTGTAGGCTTGTTTGTAGCCCCGGGGCAGGTTTGGCAGTGTGACCTCCTGGTGCTTTCCACAAGTGCTTTCCTGACCCTGTAAGGATTTTCTTGTGGCCTTAATGAGACATCTGGGGGCAATTAGTTTTCTGGTTTATGACATGCCTGGCTTTTCTCATTGAATGTGGCACGGTGGGGCTATGCTGGTTCTCCAGCCACATCTGGGAGGAAGGGAGGGAAGGCAGGAGGTGCTGAGTCAAGCTTTGCATCCATCCTTCTCCTTCCTGGTGCTCGTTGCTGCTCTGTGCCGTGTGTGCCTGTACAGAGCCCAGGCCCAGGCGTAATCCTGCCTGAGCCCTGGTGCACAGCAATGGAGGATCAGTCTTGCCGTGACCTCTTGCTCTTGTGCAAGCCCTGAGATTAAGGTTGAGCCTGCTTCCCACCCGCAGTATCCTGAAGTTTCCTCGAGTAAGAGATTGCAGAGAGGATTAGATATAAACCTTTGCTGCTGCAGTAAATCATGTTTTTCACTGCTGCCAACTACGCAGAGAGGAGAGACAGCGTAGACTGGTGTTTCCCCTGCACCATAGCAGTATCGCTGACCCCAATTATTTCAAAAAGTGATAAATCACCGCCTGTCCCTGGTCTATCATAAACTACTGCGTAGTGCTGAAAACCAAGCAGGCTAAAGAGGAAATAACGAGCATCCTTTTCCTTTGCTTTTTAGTCCTAGGGCTTTTGGGGGGGTGTTTCTGAGGTTTTTCTGTATGACCTTTTTTTGAGTATATCAACATCACCTAGGGGTGTGTGATCACTTTAGGAACTGAGGCTTTGAGATTGGCACTAAAGCTCGTGAGACCTACGGCACGTTTGTAAGGGCTTCCATCACCAGCAGGGACCAGCTGAAGGGGACTCTCCATCGTGGGGCTTGAATGATTACTTTGGACAGTTGCCATCATTTTTATTTTACAGAGGGCGAAACTGAGGCACGGAAGAGTGCCTTACATTCCTTACTGCTAGAAGCAAGGATTTCTGGGGCTTCACGTGATGTTTGGCCCATAAGGTCTCCCTGCCCTGACCAGTGCCTGTGCTGGAGAGGGTGCTGGCGGTTCCTGATGCAGATGCTGGATTTGTAGCAAAGGTGAGCCCATACTTGGTGCTAGGAAGAACCAAAAGGAGAAGCTGATGCTGGGCAGCTACTTAATTGTGATTTTTGAGAACGAGGTTCATTTTAGACCATTTCTGACGATCCATCCCTTTAATAGACCAACACATGTGCAGACCTGTAGAAAACACTCTAAGAAATCTATTGGAAATCCTGCGTGGAGGAAAAGGCCATTGAGCAGCTCCACTGGGAATGACAGGGCTTTTTTGTCTTTTGTTTTCCTCTTGTAGTTCACTTAATCAGCTAATGGTTTTGGCTGACAGATATTTATCAGCCTGAACATGCTTTCCCTGGTCTTGGAAAAATAGAAATCTTTACTCCTGGCTCCAATAAAAAAATCAGCCCAATATCCCTGAACGAACAAGTCTGAATATCAATCCTTCTCTTGGCATCTCAGCTCTGGGAGTCGTTAAGAGGAGAATGGCAAAAGCAGAAAGCAAAGCCACCCAAGGTTAGAAACAGGCCTGACTATTATTATTAATTTTTTTTTCAGCCAGAAATTTCATATGTTTAATGAGCTGAGGGGCAGAGCACGCTAGCAGCTGTCCCCAGGGCTGGAAGCAAAGCTGCCCCAGCCCAGCTCGCTGCAGCGTGTGGAACAGCCCCGTTCTGGTGTGGGAGAGGATTTGTGGAGCAAGGACCTGGGAGTGCAACGTGGCACGGGCGCTGCCCTGTCCCCACCAGCTGTTCCCAGGGCCTGGCTCCAGCATCTGGCCCTCTGTTACCCGTCAGAAGTCATTTCACTGAAGAAAAGGGCTCAGCACCCTCTTAGAGACTGATTGCTCTTCCTCTGTGTGTGTCCCTCCCTATCTACAGGGCTAATCCTCCTCTCCTTTACACCCCATTTGCCACCCTGTGTTGATTTACTCCTTTCTTACACCAGTTTAGGATGTTGAAATCTGCTTTCAGCCCTGTCTGCAGCAAGCGAAAATCGACGGAGGCACCTCTGTTTGCATTAACCAAGTCTGGCCTTACAAAAATATCTGTTAAGCAGAGCTCAGCAGAGGAAAACGTCCAAGGTACCTTAGATCGTGATGTTAGATTTATTATCAAGGAAACAACCCATAACTTGTGAGATGCTGCTCTCCATCATAAATGCAGTTAGACATTCTTTCCAGTGCTAATGAGAACGAAGATGGATGTCCTCGCCCCTCTCCTCTGCTGGTGCCAGCAAACGCTAGGGTCTTCCCTTTTTTTCTTCTTGAAGCGCTTCACGGTTCTGAAAATTACTGAAGTGAAATTTTATGATGAGTGCCTGCTGCTTTGTGACTTTTGCACATCTAGGGAGTCCGAACAGGTTTGTTGAAAGCTCTCTTGCTCTCTGTATATATGAATGTATGTATATACATATATATATTTATATTTCATATTTATGTGCATATGCGTGTGTATAGACTAAAAGGAAATCAGCTCCTATTCTGTTGCTGAGGGCTGGGATCTGCACAGTCTCTTTTGAGTATTTCATGCCAGATATTAGCTGTGACTTATATTTTGAATAAAAATTTTAATTAAATTGGTGTTTGTGAGCTGCTGGGGGGCTTTGGCCACTATCTTGCTCAGGAAATAAAATGACCTCATTTGTGAGAGTTGCAGGGTGAAGGAAACCAGCTTCCATCCCTGTTGGGTAGTGAGGAATATGTGGAAGAAGGCAGCATTCCCGATGGAGAGGGAGGTTTGGCCGGTTTAACCAGGAAGAGGTAGCTCCGGCTCCGGGATGCCACTTCTCAGCAGGGATCAGAGGGATGCCCTGGACCAGGTACCGCCAGCACAAGGCTTTGCAGGCACCTCCAGTGCACCGAGGGACTTTGACCTCGGTCTGGTCGTTCAGTTTATGGGAGGAAAACGTCTCGTACACAGCCCTGGCGTAGCAATAGGACCTTTTTCATGGCTAATGTAATCCAAACCATAAGGAAGCCAATAGAGGAAGAGAACTGTTGTGTTTTCAGCCAGCTCAGAGGCATTTGCCCAGGCGCTGGACTGAGTCCGGCCATTGCAGAGTCTCGTGAGCTGTGCAATGCTTGCCAGCCCTCTGCCTGTTTGCAGATCTGTCTGCTTCCCTTCGTGCATTCTCGTTGCCCATTGCCTAAAACGTAACACGCCTCATTTGTTTCTGTCCAGGCACAAAGTTCCAGGATGCAAGAAGATTTGAGGAAAGATTTATCCCCACTGATTGGAAGCAAGAGAAAGTTTTCCAGTCCCAGATTTCCCCACTGCCATCAGAGCCTGGCTGAGAGATACTCACCGTCATGGTGCTGCTGAAGATCGTCTGTGCAAAAAACATTGATCTCGGGTGACAGCCCCATGAGCCTGATCTGGGAACAGGTAGGAATGACTGGAGCCAAGAAGGATCTCCCTGGAGATGATGTTAGTCCTCCAGCAACACCCAGGTCATCACTGCACTGTGTTTGCTGTTAAGGATGGGCACTTGTAGCTGGACGGATAACTCCAAGGCAGATGTTCCTGTCCTAGCAGTGAAACTCGGTCCTCAGTGTAAGCTAAATCAGAGAATCTCCCCTGGAACTAAGCTCTGGCAATTTACACCTGCAGAGGATCTCTGCTGTTGTCCTGGGAGATGATGGAAATGATGCAGACGCTGCCAGCCCTGCTCTGCAGCAATTGCCGCCTGGCTGTAAATAGGAAACAGTCTCAGCAGTGCTTCCACTTACCCAGCGTTTCTCTCTCACAGATCTTTGTGCATTTTGTACTGGCTTGGGAGTGTTATGAACTGGAAAACCTTTAGTGATGCGTTATTCAAAACACACTGGCTTTCATTGTGAAGTTTCAATTGTGGTTTGTAGGGTTGGGCTGAGATTACTGCATTTAAATTCAAGGCAGATTTCATTCACTCATGGGGAATGAATGCTAGATCCTCACTTCCCTGCTAGGAAATAAGCCCTGGCCGAACAGATCTGTGCCGAGGCCCTGGCCCCAGGTCGCCTGGCTGCTCTTGCGCTGCTCAGATGACAGCTCTGCCCCTCGGCTGGGTGGCCGCATGCTCCAGAAACCTGCTGAGATGTTGACATGTTGCACTCATAGTAGCTTCTGGAGGTGGGAGAAGGACAGGAGACTGGTGAGGGAACACAGAGCTAAGGAGAGGTTTGTCCCTTCTGCAGGTAGCCTCTGATTTTGGCAGGGTGATGAAGGTCCATCCCTCAACAGAAGGAGCCACCACAAAGTCCCCTCCCTGTGCCCAGGGTCTACATGACCAAGGTGAAGCTCTCATGGATAAACATTTGGACTCAGGGCCCACCATGCAATCTGATCCTGACCTTGGTTTATTGTTTAAACTGCCGCAGCCTCGATGTATGGTAGAGGCTGAGCAAACCTCAGATCTTGTTTCAACTGAAACAGGAACCTCTGCACAGCCATTGACACCAGATGGTCTCAGCTGGGTTGAAGTCCAAGTGGATGAGGAAAAGCAGGATAAAATCTGTCATGTGGACGTGGCCTTAGAGTCTCCTAAAGGGAGCAAGGGAACATCAGTGCTTGGGCTGCTTAAAATCAGACTGGACTAACTTTTGGGGAACTCATGGAGTGAAACCCTGCTACCATGGCCCTGGGGTTTGCTGTTTGACAGCGATGAGGGGAGGCCTTCCCCCAGTTGCTCAGCAGTCACTCCAGTATAAGGTCCAGGAGAGCTGATGTTTGCTCCTGATTTTGATGAACGCACCAGTAGGTCTGTGCCCTCTCAATCCTTATCTTTTCTGACGAGAGGAGAAGGTGGACCCATCTTTCACCGGGGGTGTGTGCAGCACCTTGCACGCTGTGGCTTTGAGCTCGGTTGCGACCATCATGCTGTGAAATGAAAGCAGAGTATGGGAGCATCCCTGGGCAGGACTGGGCACAGGCAAGGAGGTCTCCGGGAGCCAGGCTGGCCGCAATCTCGTTGCCACAGGGTGGCAAGGCAGGAACGGGGAAGCGGCCACGGGGCTGGAGGTGACAGAGCGCTGAGACCTTGCCGCCCCTGCCTGATCCCTCTGAGCAGCAGCCCCGGCAGCAGCAGGTCCGGAAACCCCGGCAGATGCCGTTCGTGACACCGATTAGCAAGGCTCTGAGCTGTCATAATAGGACAGGCCCCTTGCCTGCAAGCCTCGGTGGTGATTTCTGCTTTGGTTTCTATTAACAAATCTCTGCGGTTATGTGCTCATGCTGCGCAGTGAGGGGCGGAGGGTTCAAAGCCAAGATAAATAGTCTTGGGGTCTGGCCGGGGCTCTAGGAAAACAGAGAACACAGCGAGTAATTTGGTTAATGCGTTCAGACACAACTATTAGCCCGTCAGTGCTTCCTGCGAGGGAGGCTCAGCCAGAGAAAGCTGGACTGCGGTGGGTTAGGCACAACCAGCGTGGCTCTGCAAAGCCGCCGTGCTGCGGTGCAAGGGCTGGCCCGGCACCGGGACGGCCACGCATCCCTGAGCTCTGTCCTGGAGCCAGCTGCGGTGGGGATGGGAATGCAAAATCCCTGCCTTGTCTTTGCTCCCAGGGACAGGGGTGATTCGCAGTGGCCTGGCGCATCGTGGAGGACAGAGGCTGTGCCTGTCCCTCTTCCCAGCTTCCCACTCGCCCATGCAGGAGAGCAGCATGGAAACCAGTGAGCGGGATGGGAGAGGTCTGTCCCACGCAGGGCTGCAACTGGGTCCCCTTCACTTGCAGCGATTCGTCTTTGGCTGTGAGGGGCCTGGATGAGGCTCGTTCAGTGCATTGGCATCTGTGAGATGGGATGGGGAGGCAGTGACCCCAGACCTCCCACAGCCTCCAGCAGACGTTCAAACCCTCTGCTGGGTCCTGCTTGGTGATGGGTGTTGTTTTTTCCATTGTGGCGTTAATATTCCTCCCTCCTGCTTCATTCCCAGGTGTGCCAAGGTGTATTTACACCGCCCTGGCTACATATGTAGGTATCAGAGCGGGTGTGAGCAGAGTCTACAGGTAAGAGTGTTTGTAGCCCTTGGCCAAAGAAGACCTGGGGCAGTTCCGGAGGTCTGGCGTGGTGGGGCTCCACTCTGTGCGCAAGTCCTGCATTAAAGGTCCCAGGAAAGAGGCTGGTTTCTGTGTCCTTGTGCCCAGGCATTCGGCAAGGCTGTGTCTTTTAGTGTGGGTCTGAGAGAGCAACAGCAAGAAAGCCGGATAATCTGCCGTCACCTTGAGAAGCAGTGCTGAAGTGTTCAGCTCCTTTGAATGTCTCCTTTTGGCAGAGGAGAGGGAATAATCCCAGAAATAACGGGTTTCTCTGAGAATCTAAATTAGAGTCCATCCATTACAGCACCTTTTCATTACTTCTTTATGCTCTTTCTTCCTGAGCAAATTTGTTCAGCCATCCTGGTCTGTCCTGTTGACGCCACAAGACTGAGAGGGAGGGAAACCTCGCAGGCAGAAGACCCTCCTGCCTGCTGGCTCCCTCGCTCCCCCTTTTCTGGCTTCAGGAGGCAAGAGCAGGTGGGTGCCAGCCAGCAGCCGCCGCAGTAAGATTGGGTTCTTGGGAGTCTTCTGCAATGGCAACTGATCTTGAGCATGCCAAGACTAGCTCCTTCAACTCTGATTCCATAAAAAGCATCCAGCTTTGGCAATGAAACAGCTGGAGCTAATGGGAAGAGCATCTCGCCCTGCAGGCATCCGAACGGTTCAGCTCTGAACCTCCTGGCCCTCGGTGTGCTGTCATCTCTCTGTCCATCAGCAGCTCCCAGATCTGTATGCTGTGCTGCATCGCTACCTCATGGAAGGTTTATCGCATGCCAAAGGATGCCTTTTGCGTGTAGAGCGATGTGCCAGCTACAGCTGTATGCCATGTAGCCTCGTTGGGTCTTTTTCTATAAGGTCCAATGTCTCTGATCTGATCTGAATTCTCTCAGTGCCAGGAGGCACACAAGGCACGAACATCGTTCTTGCACTTCGATCGGTCCGCGGCTGCGTGCTCTGGAGTCAAGGGCCACAGCGCAGTCTTCTGTTGGTTTCCCCCTCAGGACACGACCGATCCAGCTCCATCTCCTCCTCCTCACTTCGTTACCGATTTTCTCCATCATTTCTGATGCTCGTTGTTCTGCAACTTTTTATTTTTTATTTTTTTTCCAGGAGGAGGTAGTTGGCCTCCTGCCCAACCCCCATGACTTGGAGGGCCAGTGGTTTTTCTGTCAGGGTGGCCTTCCCTTAGGCTGCGTTGGTTCACGGCACCTTCTTCAATTTTACCCGGTGCACCCTCCAGAGAGGGATCCCCTATCCACCACCCAGGGGACGCGCCTTCTAGCCGTGCAGCCCCAGCCGAAGGTAGGGTCCAATGTGCAGGTGCATTTTTGCAGCCTTGCAGGCTACCGGTGCTCGTAGGACCACACGTTGGGGAGCTCAGCTGTGTGTGCTGGAGGCCTGCTGGGCTACGGAGAGCACGGAGTCCAGCTTCAAAACACGCAGAGGGAAGTCTCCAGCTGGGAAAAGACAAACTCACTCTGTTGAATGTTTTAGGTCCAGTTCCCCAGCTAGTGCGAGAAAAAACATGTGCTCTCTTTAATCCCTGTCTGTACTAAGCAAGGATGTTGCTGTGCATTGTCCAAACAGGGTTTTTGCAAAGGAAGGAAAGTAAAACCCAAGATAAATCTATCACTAATGGTGAATCCTTTGAGAAAGCCAAACACCATTCCAGGAGCTGCAGTGAGAATCGGGGAGTGTCTCCCAGCTGCAGGCTCAGGAGCACCCTCAGCTCCAGCGTTACCACATCTTGCCCACACACGGCGTCTCCGAGCTGGCCAAATACTGACCGCTGCGGATGTGTGAGCAGCCAGGTCCTACCCGCGCTGCGGGCTTCCCCCAGCTGCACCCGGGGCTTTGCTTCTGCCCTTCTCGTCCGCACGGGCTGGAGGCTCTGAGAGCTCTTGCAGTCCCCGAGCCCTGTGCCAGCATCCAGACTGCTACGCTCCAGGGTGGCTGCCAAAAGGGATAGAGAACAGAAGTAAAAAGGTAGTCTGGCTCATCACGAACTCTAAGTAGCCAAGCCACCACCTGCGATGGATCACAGACTTATATTAGACCCATCTCCATGGAGATTAAACCCCGCTGCCACTCCAGAGGATCAGCGGGAGAGCTCTGCCGATGGCGGGGCGCGCGAGGATAAGAGGAAGTTTCGCTCGTGCCGCCTGCCAAGTCTAATCGGGATCTTTCCACACCAGCTCCTATCTGTTGGCGTCTCTCCGGGAGCGGACAGACCTGTTCTTCCTCTTGTGCCCCAGGGAGCAAGAAACATTTCACAAGTCTCCTACACTGATTTTAGAGAGTAAAGGAAACCTGGGTCAGTGAGTTCCAGTCCCCTGGAGAGGAGGAGACGTTGGGAGCAGCTCGGTGCCCACCTGGAGCTCACAGAAGGGCTGTAGCACCGCTCAACTTGGTTGTCTGCACTCGAAGCAGCGGGATGCAGCTGCCCTCACATCTCTGGTCCAGCCCGGTGGTCCCTCCCCGTGTTTCTGCCTCGCATGGTTTTCTCTGCCTTTCCCTAGCCACAAGGGCAGAGGGTTTCCCTTATTGTTTGCCCGCTGAGCTTGCCTGGGGCTGCAGCAGGTTTTCCAGCTGCAAAGCACAGTAAATCACGGGCCGAGCAAGGCTGCCTCCCAGCTGCGTGGAGAGGGCTCTAAGTCCAGGGTCACTTAGCTGCTGCACGGTAGCTCCAGAGAAGTGATCTGTGGATTAAATTTCCAGGAACTGGTGGGGCCCAACTCAGTTTTGAGCCACCAATTCACCCGATTAAAAATAAACACAGAGTTATAGACGGGCTGTGCTCGGTCACAGCTGATTTTTATCGACCCCGGCTGGGTGTTGGGATGGAAAGAGCGCTGGGTTGGAGTCACTCTCTTTCCATTCCCAATCCATGCTGCCTCCGGAGGATTTGGGAAGCAGAAAGTTCGAGTCGGGGCCTCTGTGAAATTCTGGCTGCTCTGAGATTTTCCCACAAGTTCATTAGACATACAGCTCATTCAAGTTTATTTCCAGAGGTTTTAAGGGCTGAAAGGCTCATTGTGTCTATCTGGTGTGATACCCTGTTTCTGCGGGAGCTTGAACCTATGGCGTGCAAAGCAGACAGGCACTAAGCACCGTGTCGCTGCGATGTTTAATGACTGGGCGAGGAGACTCTTTTCTGTCCCAGTTTAGAAGGTGCAGGAGGCAGCAGAAAGGCAGAGCCGCTGTGGAGCTCAGTGGAGAGACGCCTGCCCTGTGCTGCATCCCATATGGATGCTTTTCAGCTGAGGTGTCCGTCCGTGCAGTCGGAGCCATGAGATGCTACCGCAACAGAGCTGCGCCGTGCCGGCAGCTCCCAGGGAGCAGGGTCCCCGGCCCCCCCGAGGCCCCTCGCTGCGGTGGGAACAGCGGGGTTATCGGAACGGGGTGGCTCCTCTCTAAGATGGAAACTTCTCCTCTGGCCAGAGGCAGCGATCTTGGCTTGCATCCCTGCTCCCTGTCACTGAGCCTCGCCACCTTCCAGGGTTCGCTTTGTTCACAAAGAGCCTCAGATAAGCTTCTTGGCAGGGGTGCTCTGTTCTGCTGCGGCATTAGCATGGCTCAAGACAGGTTTTTTTTTAATATTAACCTCTTGTATCCCTTAGAAGATGCAGCTCAGACACAGACCCGGGGGCTGGAGTGGCAAGTCGAGGCTCTGCGTCGGTGGGAAGCATCAGCATCACCCCAGGGGTTGGTTTTCTCTGCCTGCCATCACGGACCGAGGAGATGTCGGCCTCCTTGGATGAGCAACATGGAGGTAACGGCAGTGCTCACCCGTGGGCTGAGCCCTGTGCCGGGAGCAGCTGGTGAGACCCGGTGAGTAGGAAGAACCTTCTGCCTGGTGAAAACGGGCTTTGAAGCCCCTCCCGTCAGAGCCACGGGAATCTTGCCACGGTTATGAGCACGTGTGCCTGAGATTGGGTCTGTGAAATGCCTAAGGAATGGTTGCAACTCGGGGAACATTTTTTTTCACTGAGTTGGAGTATTTTATGTGGAGATGTGCTTCTCCATGAGCGAATTTTTTTGCCAGTCTGAAAAACCACCTTAAACCCCCTGCTCACACTCTTAAAACAAGCGGTTGGTGATTTGGGGGAGCCAGTCTAAGGCATCTCATAAAGCACCTTGTGGAATGCTGTAGTCCTTAACCAAAAGCGTGGCCCCGGAGCCCTACAGCGTACCCTGATTCACAGGGAAGGGCTGGCTGGCAGCCGATGTGCTGCCTTCCCCTGCCACTCAGCCTCATTTATCTTCATTACTTGGGCTGTTTACGCAAGCGAGAATTGGCCAGAGGCGCCCGGCACCGCTGCGTGCCAAGGGAGGAAGCAGGCACCGGCGCAAGCTCTTGTGGCTGGCACCCAATTGCCTGCACGCTCTCTTGCGAGAACAAAAGGCCAGGATGCGGCCTCCATGGCCCAGGGCAAGGGGTGGCTCTGGCTCCTCGCATGGCTTGTGCTGGAGGTCCTGGCAAGGGGACCCATCGCATCGTGCTCTGTGCTGGTGGCCCAAGGGCATCACGCAAGCAGAGATGCTTGGGCACCTCCACACAAAGTCTCTGGGAGCAGAGCTCCTGAGTACCTTTGCTTCCAAAGCTTGCGAGTGCTGTCCTTGGCTCTAGTCCTTGCTTAATCCTTTATGGCATGGGAACTGCTGCTGAGCTTGTGGTTGAAGAGAGATGTCTCACAAACAAAGCAGTATCTCCCCTGGTCGCTGAGCTAGCACAGCCTCCGGTGCCTTCCCACTTTGCTTCTCTTATTCAAGCGGCTCCTAGAAAGCTCAGCTCAGCCTGTGACCCTACTGCAGAGAGAGGGGCATCCTCCCTGTCCTCGGGGCTGGAGGGGGCCCGGGGCAGAGCCGGGGTTTAGCACCCCTGGCCGGGCTGCGCTCGCCAGCCTGGAGTGGGTTTCTGAGCTCAGGGTTGGAGATCAGACGAGTGCCAAGCTGCTGACAGCCAGCTGCCACTAAAAAGAGAATACACATAATTTTCCAGAGCGTTTGACAGGGTTTCTGTGTAAAACAAAACAAAACAAAACAAAACAAAAAAACCCCGCATTTTTATTTTTCTGCTCCAGCAAACACCATTTGATGTAAAATTGCCGCTGGGAAAACCACTTGCTGAGGTTCTGAAGAAAGGAATGAACAGGATGGTCCAGGGATGGTGTCATCTCAAAAGCTTCTCTAAGCCAGCAGCCGTGAAGAGAAGCCTAGACATGGCAAAACCCCTTTGACTCCTGCCTCGAGGTAGCCAAGTCCCCCGCGCCAGCCGCTTCCCGCGGTGGGCGGCTGTGCCAGCGGCGTGCCCGGCGCCAGGAGGAGGTGCGAGACAGAGCACGCTTTGTGTCACGCCTGGCCCGGGCTTGCCTGGCGAGAAGAAACACAGCAGAAATATGCTGGGGTCTGACACACCACAACGGTGGTGCTGGCCCTTCGGCCCATCCCGGGACTTGGTGAGGAGCCGTGATGGAGTCTCAGGACTGATGCCGGTGGGTCCTTCCGCTGTTTTGGTTTATTCCAGCTTTGTGTCTCAGCACCTCCACTCTGACAGTGGTCCTCTCCTGTCCTGTCCATACATCGTGCCGGGGAGAAGGTCGTACCCCATCACAGAAGTGGGGAAGCAGGAGGTGATAGCGGTGCCCGGGGTGGTCGCAGGTTCGGTCAGGATGCCTTCAGGGTACTTTGCTCCTGGCTCCTTCCAAAGCCACGGAGGTTGCCCACTCATGGCAAGATCGCCCACAGAGTCACTTGGGGACACTGGCTTTTCTCACACCTACTTTCCAGGTGACGGGAAACAAAAGAACCCAAGATTTTTAAAAGCAGGAAGCCAGATTCTGTAAACTATCTAAAAATGTATCCTCCGGAGATGAGATTTCACTCTGGCTACAAGCCCAAAGGAGCGATCAGTGCTAATGAAAGCGAGAGAGCGAGGAAGGGATGGCGGCGGCGGAGCGGGCTGTCCTGCCCGAGCATCCTCTCCGCATCCCCCTGCCTGGGACACCCCGGACCAGACCAGCACACAGAGACCTTGGGTCTCACCGTGCCTTGGGATGAGGCTGCTGCCTGGGAGTCGGGATGAAATCATTTTAACTCATTAATGCTGCATGTTTTTGGATTATAGCCCAAGGCAGCCAGTAAGTGCTGCAGGAGGGAACAAAATTCACAGAAGAGAAACAACTACCTGCTGCTTTACAGCTGCTGGTGGCACCTGGGGCACCGAAATCCCCAAGGTGTCTGGGGAGTCCAGGGTTTTTGTGGCAGGAGCCCTCGCTTTCAGGCCTTGCCTGACTCGAACCTTTTACAAACCAGCTCTAATTGCCACCACTGGTGCCCTTTCAGCTGGTTTTGGCAGCTGGGAATTGCAGCAATGATGAGCTCTGCTGGTTGATTTCCTGAACGTTGTTTCCTTGAGACTGACACATAATTGATGAAACCAAAACCTTGGAGTGGCTCATCATGCGTGGTTGCTTTCTGCATCTCATCTGTAAGCACCTATCCACCCTCCAAGCCTACCTCACCCGCACGCCGTCTCTCTCTGGGTGATTTGTAACATCTCTGCAATGAAACAGCTCATAAAAAGTATTATTCCGTGACTGATCTCTGCCAGCTATCCGGTAACTCCTGTTGGACTCGGAGCCAGCTGACTGGGTGCTGGTCCATCTTTAGAGGTGTGCTGGGCAGATCAGCAATGCACAGGCTAATGGCCAGGAAGGGCATCTCCCAGAGCAAAGATGTTGCTGAAGAGGAAGGAGAAGTGGGATTTGGGAATGTCTTCCCTTAAAACACAAATGATGTGACTTCTAGGCAAACCATCCTCATCTCCCATGACAGGCCTCGGGGCGAATACCCCTTACCAGGAGCAAGGGAAAGGCTGTCATCACCGCTTTGGACAGAGAACAGATCCCAGAGCCCACGGGCTGAGCAGCCGGGAAGCCCAGACAAGGGCTCTCCTGAGGCAGGCACTCACAGACATCCTCTCCCTTGTGACCGGCTCTTCCTGACTCGATCCTATTTAAATCCCTAAAAAAGCCCTGGGAAAAATAATACCCCCAGTCACTGGCTGCTGCAGTAGGAAAGCCAAAGAGCTCCTGGGATCCAGGGCAAGGGCGTGAAGGCAGCAGGGACCTGTCTCACCATTTCGGCTCTGTGCCCTGGAGAGGGTGAGCTCGCTTCCAAAACGGCAGAGGCAAGGAAGGGGAGTTTAGCAGGAGAGGATGGAGAGCGGAGCTGCTGCCAGCGGCCTTTTTCAGCCTCCCGCCTGCTCTGCGCCAGAGCAGGGCTGCAGGACGAGGGGGTGATGCCGCTTCCAGGTGCAGGTCTTCTAAGCGGCATAAATCATTTGCAATTAGAAGTAGGGAAACACTTAAAAAATCTGGGAATCCTGGGGAAGTGGAAGAAGAGAGAGGACTGAAGAGGTGGGCTTTGCCCTCCCCAGTAATAATAACTATTAGCCCAGACACAAGCTCTGGGGACAGTCTATCTCTGGGCAGAACAGGGCAGCAGACGTCCAGGACAGGCAGGCTCTGACCACGCTTGCAGCTTGGCAAAGGGAATAAATCCTTTTTGATTCTGACCAATGTAACCCCGGCACACGCAATGTCTGGGCTCGTGCAAACCCGTCCAGAGAAACAGCCAAGAGACACGGCCGAGGCTGCTGGAGAGCCTGGCTCTGCCGGGGAAGCTGATGCTCCTCTCCCGGCACATGACGGCGTGGATGTCTTGATGCCACACCATCCGTCCCTGGCGTTTGCATGCTCCTAACTTTCACAGATCTGCCAAAAACCTCAGATTAGTTTTTTATCTGAAGAGGTGAGGGCAAGAATTGACTAGGATGGGGGTGTGCGTAGCAGCAGTATAAAACCTCCAAATACAGCTACTTTTCAACAGGAGCTCTCCAAATGCTTATCAAAGCACCTGGTTTTGAAAATGAAATTTTTTAGTTACTGGTTTTATTCTCACCTATTAAGTTTTGGAAGAGATCAGTCGACTTTTGGATTTTTTTGATGAAAAGGCTTCTTTTTTTTTTTTCAACCAAGCACAGAGGAAGAAAATACAAATATTTTCATCCACAGTTCTTGTGGATGAAAAGTTTTTCTTCCCTTGCCGCTGTCTTCGGCTGCCCTGAACTGAGCTCACTCGAAAACCTGGGTCTTATTTAAAAAGCTCAAACGGGAACTCTTTTGAAAAATCAACCTAATACTTACAGACTTTTCTTTGATTTCTCAGGAGTAAAGCCAAGTCAGCTTGCTGCAGGGAAGGGAAGAAAGAAAATTCAGGATGAGCTTGTGTCTCTGGACTTTTCTTTTTTTTAAACCTGTCCTTAGTTGATGCCTCAAGATGCTGCACACATTCGAAAAGGTGAGTTTTGTCCCTGCCCATCATATATGTGTTTGGTTTTCATAGGCAGCAAGGAGCAAGCACAGGAGCGATGCCCCTGCCGATCTGTACAAACCCATGAATTGCTGGGATGGAGCTGGCTGCCCGTTAATTCACAACTAAAAGGTGCAGCGGGGCCGAACCGTTCCCTTTGACAGCACGTGTAAACACCACGGTGCTCCCAGCTTTCCCATCCAGCGTCTCATCCAGAGGGGAACGTGGGCCAAGCTGGCAGGAGGGGGGCCCTCGCCCTCCTTCTCTCCTAGTTTCCATTTCCCTGGACCTCGTGTCACGTTAATTTTTGCGCTCCCAAGGTTTGTCTTGGCACATGGCGTAGAGAGCAGGGGGGCCCAGAAGCCGAGCAAAGTGATTCTTTATGTAAACGAGCACTGATTATAATTACGCTGCTATAATTACTGCTAAGCAAATAAACAATAAAGGGCAGCAGCATCCCGGAGGCATGCAGGGCTTATGCAAACTCTGCAAAACCCCGGGAGCGATCGTGTGCGTTCCCCCCAGGGCTCGTGGAGGGGCAGTCGGACTCGGAGCAAATGCTGAATGTTATGGCGGCCTGCTCCAGGCGAGCCGGGGTGACACAGGAGCAGCCTGGGGAGACAGGGAATTGGGAAAGTGAAGCATCTCTGTGTGTCTTTTGCACAATGAGGACACCCTTCCACTAGGCAAAAGTCCTCCTTGCTCCCTTTCTGGGCTCTTTGGATCCAAGTGGATCTGCTGGGGGACCTCTGAGCCTGCCGGTGGAGCAGGCAGTGAGTTTTTCATCCCATGAAAACCAGCCAAGCAGCAAGCCACCTCCGCCCTCCCGCTGCGAGGTTCCCAGGGATGGTCTGGGAGGCTCTCGGAAGGCAGGGCATCACCAAGGGATGCAGGACAGGACCTGGCCTCTCGCCTGCAGCCTGCGCGTAGCCAGGAGGAGCAGCCCAGCCTGGCGCCCACCCAGGCCTCCCCTCCGGCGGCGTGCCCTCGCCGACAAAGGCCAGACCTTCATACCTTAGCGAGAGACACGGCTTACGCGCTCATTTACTCCTAATAGAGTAAGTACTGGCTGTCTCACGCCTGGCACCGTGTTGGCGCTTGTGCTTCATCCCTGATTTTATTTGTGGGTTTTAAATGTGGGCAGTGCCCAGCAAAGCCACATTTCGGGAGTGACTGCAGTGTACATAAAACAATTACCTCCTCCAGAGACATCCCCCCTCAGCTTTTTTGATGCCCCTATGGATGGTGGGGGGTCCAAGGACTTGTGGACCCGGGTGCGGGGGATAGGAGACCTGGAAGGGCAGAGGTCTGGCTCTAGCGGCCCCCAGGATGCTGAGGTGGGGAAGGGATCTGCAGGGAGGGATCTGGGGAGCCAAAGGAGGCTGGCTGATGATGGGGGACAGGGAGGGGGCTTGGGGCTGAGCTGGGGAGGGCAGGGAGCCCCCGGAGCCGCGGAGGGGGATGCGACCCTGAGGAGGGGGATGCGGCGGTGCTTGCTGGAGATGCCGCTCTTCTGTCTTCCTCAACCCATCTTTTCCCAGCCAGGCTGGGACAACACTGCACCGGAGGCAAAGAGAAGGGCTGGAGCAAAGCCAGGGCGTGCTGGCTGCGGTGGGACAGCTTGGGCGCAGGTGCTGCTGCACGGAAACATGTTGGGGCCAGGCTGTCTATGGGGGGATGCGCAGAGGAACCCGTGGAGGGGAAAGGGCCCTTGTACGGAGCTCATATATCACATGGCTTTACCCCAAAGCATGTGGGCTTTTGCTTAGCGAAGCTGTTTCTATCTCCCTAATGACTGGGAGCCGTGCTCCAGGTTTATAGGCAGCCAGCTAGTGCCCGTTTACACCAGAGCAGTGTTCATCTTTAGCCTAAATCGCCCCCCTCTATCTCTGCAGTCTCCCCTGCCTGCAAGGGTGCTTACAGCACTCCATCCTACCTCCCTGCTCCGTGGTTTCCCAGCTAAAAAGGCCAGCTCCCATAGTCCTTGCCTGCAAGCTGGATGCTCTATTTCTTTTGATTCCCAGCTCCTCTTCATCCATTCCAGTTTCCCCTTATTTTCCTTGAGCAGGAGTGACCACAACAGTTCCCCCCGAGCCTTCCCAAGGACTCAGTCCCAGCTTTCCTACTGCTCTTTTCTCCCGAGCAAGTCTGTACCTGCGGCAGCCTACAATCCTCCCTGCCTGCACGCCTGCCTCCATCGGCACGCGGGGCCGGCAGCTGGAGACGGGAAGCAGCCGGCACTGCGGTGCTGTGCAAGAGCAGGGTGCGAGCACTAAACCCGGCCCGTGACATGTCGGCGGAACTGGGAACATCTAACGTGGCCCTGAGTGATGGTCCAGCGCTCTGAGCTGCTCTTACACCTCCATTCACTGCCTGCTGTGGTTGTTTGCAGCCTTCAAATAATATTTCAGATGCAGCTGTTTGGTGGAAAATAGTTTTTCCTCCTGGATTGCTGTGAATGTGCCACATCGTAATTAAAAGCCAGTGAGTTGTGGGTACTGGAATTAGCAAGGGCGTTTGCAGCCTGGCGGGCCGCTCGCCGGCTGGAGGGACAGCGTTCGCACGAGGCTTCTGCTCTGCTTTCTTTCACGTGGCTTTCTGTAATAAAATCAGACTTCTAGTGCTAGCAAACCATCTGCTGCTTCCCAAAGGGCATTAACTCCCTGCTTAACCCTCTGCAAAACCCCTGCCATAGTCCTGGATGGTTTCGTGGTGGAGGGTTTGAGTCCTTCAGCTCTGTAGGTTCTGTAGGTCGTTCTGTTCTGTTCTGGTTTTCACAGGAGGTCAGCGTAGCTCCAGAGCCCCGGCGAGATCCTTGGGCAGGAGGAGGGTTGAGCCCTGGGACAGGAAAAAGGAAAAAGCATCAACAGGGAGAAAACATCTCCCTCCATCCCCTCTCCCCACTGTTTTTTCTGCGCTGCTGAGGCTCTCTGCTCCTCGCCAGGGTTCCCCCCACTTTGCTGCTGAAGAGCCATCTCCGAGTGACGACGGTGAGCGGATTAATTAATCTGCCTGTCAGCCCTTGGCAGCAAGAAGCTCTGCCACGCCAACTCTAATTAAACCGAACAAAACTTACCTTTATCTCCAAACCGTGCCGCAGGCTGGGATAAGGCAGGAGGCCACCGGGAGCTTAACTCAGGCAGCTTCATCATGCCCAAGAGCCTGGCACCCACCCCTGCTTCTCGCTGAGCATGGAGGGGCTGGGGAACGTGTGGTGCCCTGAAAGGCAGATCAGGAAAGGGAAAGGTGTGGGTGCTCCGGCCCCTCCGACCACACCAGACCTCGCAAGGGCTGTCAGCCCTCGGGCAAATTTGGTGCTGAATGTCTTGCCCACGTCTTATGCCCAAGGCGGGATTTTCCACTTCAGCCTCCAATCCTTCTAGCAAACCCTTGGATGGGCTTCGAGCATCGCTTGTCACGGGACCACTCATGGGCTGTCGAAAGGGTCCTGGGTGAAACCTGGTACCTGTTGATGCTCCAAATGGCTGGAAAGCAATATGTAAACCAGAAACAGATGTAAAAAAAATGCAGAGAGGAGACAACCTGCTGGGAGGGCACGTGCCACGCGGGGTGCGGCTGCTCGGAGCCTGGCGCCGTGAGGGGCGGCCCCCAGCCCTGGAGCTGCCATGGCGGGGGTGACCCTGCCTGTCCGTGCCCTGGACCGCCAGCCCCGGTTCCCCTGCGGCATGGCCTCTGGGCTGCGGGGAGTTGCTCGCCTTGCATTTCTGTTTCTCCTAGCAGAGGACAACTGATCTTACTTAGCTGAGGAAGGCTGATAAGAGCATTATCTGGAGGTACGGCCGGGATGAAGCGGTTGTTTGCAAGGCAATAGCCTTCTCCCGGTTCCCTAACGAAGGGGAAAGGCAAGGCTAAGCCCAGCTGGGTGTTATACAAATCCATGTACACATGGGCCTTCAGCCGATATTTTACCTGGGTGAGCATCGTTCACAATACGTGCTGGTGGTCCTGTCCTTCTAGGTTTTTTTTTTCTAGCTACATAGTTTGGGGAACTTTAATTGCTCTATGATTAAGTGACTTTTAATTTCCCTCTAGTCAAATGTAATCCCATTTGCTCCTTCTTCTTTTCCTTTCTTTCCCCCTCCTGGAAATTAAATTAACATTCCATCTAATTACTCAGCCACTTCTCTAATTGCTGAGGGGACTGTGGTTGTTGTGCTCATTTAATTAATTGAGACCCGTAATGTTTAATGCAGAAGAGGATTTATTGGCTGTGGAGCTGGTGTGCAGGGCTTGTCTGGCAGGAGCAGCGTGCTCCGCGGAGAGGGAGGTAGGTACCAGCCCAGGGGGCTAGGAAAGGCTGGATCTGAAATCTTTTTGGAATATAAATATGGAGCAAACAGCTTTCCCTGCTGGTTCAGTCACCTTTCTGGGTGCATCCTTTTCAATGGTATTTTAAAACATATCATGTCTAGAGACCTTCCTACAGTCAACAGAGCTTTGCCCTCTGAAGGTGACCCTTGGGATGCTCGTCTGTCCCTGCTACAGCACCAGCAATCCCCGGGGGCTGCTGGCCATCTCCCGGCACGGGCAGCGATGGCTAACAGCTGAGGAGGAGGAGCAGGACGGACTTGCCCGTGTGCCAGGAGCGGGAAGCGGAGGGCTGGCTGCACGTCGGGGTTCATGGGCCCTGGGGGAGGACTCTCCAGGGAACAGAGGCACATTCAGGAAAGGAGATAATAGGCTCCTGCTGTGTTTGTCCTGGGGACAGGTTGCTTTGGCTGTGGTCTGTGCGGGGGATTTAAGCAAATTCATTGTACTTTGCATTGCTGTTGACCAGGAGCACGCGTGCAGCCTGCGCCTGTGTCTGGGCTAAGGGCAGGCAGGATCTCCCAGCATTGAGTTTATGCTTGGGGTTTTTTTTAAATGCATGCGACTCAACTGCTAGAGACCTGCCTGAAGTCGCTGCCTGCGTCTCCCCTCCAGCCCTTGTTTCAGGGCTGACCCCCACCACTACCCTGAGCATCACAGCCGGGACGTGGCGCAGTTCAGCTCAAAGGCTGAGTTATTCCTCCATCCTGATGCACAAGGTCCTTCTCTCTGACTGCTTCGCATCTCTCTGGGGCAAAACCTGCCTCTGTGTGTGCAGTGCAAGCCTCTATTCTAAGCTGATGCTTCCATATGTCACCATAATATCAATACTTAACCCCCGCCCCCCCAAGCCAGCCAACTGATCTGAATGTTTTATTTGCAGCCCTGCCAGGCATCTGTAAATTCCAAGCATCCCCGTTTCCGTGGCAGGGGATTTTATACGAGGCAGAACAGCTTTGAAGTGAACCCCCTCTGCCCCAGCAGCTCTCCCAGCACCGGCAGCAGAGTCGGAAGCCTGGCTGTGCAGGCAGCTCCAGCTGCAAACCCTCAGCCGGAGCTGGAGTCGCACCACGGGTCCGTAACGCAGGATGGCCGCACGCTGAGACCAGCTACGTGCCTTTTAAAGGATTATACCCGGCTGGAATGTAAAGGGGAGGGAGGAGTGAGCAGTGCTCCCCGGCCAAGCCCTTGCGGGCACAGCCACCAGCACCCAGGGGCAGGTGAGTCCTTCACATGCTGCTTTGCCAGGAGGAATTAAACCAATTCCCCAACACCCTCCCTTAGCGCTGGAGCAGAGGACGTGGCCGGAGCGTGGATGGGGCCTGACAAGCTGCCAGGGCTGAGCCACAAGGATCCTCAGGAGGATCTGTAGTAAGGACACGGATGTTGAATCTCTCTGGACCTGCAGCTCCCAGTCAGCTCCCCAAGCTCACCGTCTCACTTTGCTCTAAGCCCGAGGCGGGCTGAGGGTGGTACGGAGATGGCTGCCTGCACAAGGCATGTTGCCCAGGTACTCGGTGAAAGCAATTCTGCAGCAGAAGCGCTGGGTGGGGGGAGGCAACTCTTTGGTCTGCACCGTGGCAGGACCTGAACGTTGGAGCGTGTTTCTGTGATGCTCTGGCCTTCCTGACCTGCGTGAGATAGCCCTGCACGGCGCCTGCTCCAGACTCAGCTCCCTCCTGCCACCAGCCCCACGCCAGCACCGTGGCTCCTGGTTGCTGTTTCAAGTGAGCGGGACCTCTCCCCAGTCTTTGATTCTCAAAAAAATGTGACTTTCCCCAAAGGAACCCCATCTCTATCTGTGTCTAAATGGTCAGTCAAGAGCTGGCAGCAGCTCCCTGCTTTGGCGTTCAGAAAAGCACCGTTTCTTTACAAGCAAGCACAAAGCAACAGCTTTGGTATGAGATTTCTTTGCAAGGAGATAATCCTGGAGCAACTCCTCGTGCTTTCTGTAATGGCTCCCTTCTCTCTAGCGTTTGTCTCGTAGTCAGTGACCAGGCTGTCTGATCAGGACTTGGGTTATTTCTGTGCAGGCTGGAGGAAGCAGCACCCAAACGACCTCCAGGGCTGGTTCTGCTGTCTTGGGTGAGGCTCAGGGCTGCTCTTTGAGACGTTCCCCGTTAACCTGGTGAGAGTGATACTAATGCAGTCCTCCTTGGAGGGCGCCTGTCGTGGAGATTAGGCTATTGTGTTCGACAGCGTTAAGGGCATTAAATAAATCCTCCTGCGAGAGCAGCCCCTCCTCTGCTTTCCCTGGGCAGTGCCAGGACAATGTCCTTACGCTGCTCCCTGCGCCACCGGCACTGATCCTGTTGCAGACCAAATTCTGGTTCACGGTGGTCGACTTGCAGCGCCCGAGCCCGTGACTGCAAGTGGGTCTACGAGGCTGAGGTCTCCTGCTCGGAGCTCCCAAAGGGATGTCCTGCTGGGAGCAGAGGCTGCTGCTGTCTGAAGGGATATTATCTACAGCCGTTCCTCTCCCCTGGACGTGCCTGTGGGTCACGGGCCTGTCCTCTCTTCCGCTGGTTTGCTGTGGTTCCAGCACCAGGGATGAAGCTGGAAGGCCAGATCCCTAGTGTCCCCATGGCTGTGGGTGGCCGGTGGCAGAACAAGGACCATTCCTGGTGGGGACCTCCAGCAAGGAGCCCACGTGCAGCTGGGCCGTTTCTTGTGGCATCGTAAGAGCTCAGCTCCCCGTCAGTGCATTGGCTGCTGAACCTCTGAGCACCCCCGCTCTGCCAGGGTGGGCAAGGAAAGGAGTTCGCTTGCAGTACTCGGTACCCTGAGGTGTGCCGGCCGGTCAGGCCAGCATCCCAGATGACAGCACACTCTTCCAGAGCCAGGCACCTCCGGCTGCCAGCAGTTATTTTGGAAGAAGGCAGGCTCTATTCTGTATCCCAAGGATCATGCTCCTTGTGCATCAGCGTTCATCCCCTTCCCTTCCCAGCCAAATACTGCTCCAAGAACGAGTATCACTTGCCTCTGAGAAAATTAAAGGCGATTTGACTGCAGGGCTTAAATCCGGTGTAAAATGTACTAGGATCTGCCTGCTGATGGGGAACATCTGGTCTGTGACCTTTACGCCCGAGGAGGTGTGAAACAACTCCTTGGAGATAGCCCCGCAGCAGGCTGGATGCTTTACGGTGGCTTGTTATTGCTCCGGAGCAGGGCCCTGGGCAAGGTCCCGGAGACCTTTGGGGATTGCTGGGGGCTGCCCGCTGCGGCTCGGCGGCGGTCGAGGAGGTCCAAGTTCAGGTGGAGGTGGGAGAAATGCAGGCGTCTGGGACAGCCCTGCTGCCAGGCGCTGAGACAGACCCCACGGCAGCACCAGCGATGTTGTGGCACTTCTCTTCTTGCTTCACTTCTCAACAACCCTGCTCAGCCCCTGCAGAGCGACCCGCATGGTTTGTGTCCCCGAATTGCTCCGTGTCCTGGTCCCTTCCAAGCATCCCATCTGGACCGTGCTACAGGGAGAAGGTGAGGGACACATCGCAGAGTCCATGCTGCTGGAAATAGTATCTGCTCTTCTGCCTGCGCGTCGCTGCCCAGCCCGTGGCTGCAACTCGCTTTTGGGGAGTCTGTTTATTACAGCTTGAACTTTTAATCTCTTAATAATCTGATGTGTTACTCAAAGAAAGGAGATGGATATGGAAAAAGGCAAAGCCACCGCTCTTCTGCTGCACAGCGTGTGCCCAAAGCTCAGCCCATGCAAGAGGAAAAGGGGCTCATAAAAATATGATTAGATTTACTCTGCCTCATTTCAAACCAGAGCATGCTCGTAATTCACGGTGACAGAGGAGGGTTCACCAGGCGGAGACCCCACTGATAGACATTTCAGCAACCACTTTCAATTAGGAATTTCTTGGCAAGTTCCCAACTTTGTGTCAAACTCTTCTGGGCTGCGTTTTGGCCGGGTCAGCTTTATATCTGTAATTGCGTCCCTGCTGAGCAGCAAGGCAGGAGAGTTGCCTTTGCTTGCAGGGAAGGTGGAGGACTGTCCCTGACAGCCTGCGAAGGAGGAACATTTCATACCCAGCACAGAAAACTGCCTTCGAGCTGAATTTTTCCATTTAAAAAAAAAAAAAAAAGCTTTGTTGGAAACCACTGGATTTGGGTCTAAAGGAAAATAGTTTTTCAAGATGTATGCCAAACAAAGAAATAGGATTAATCCAAGGTGTCCCTCTCCCACCTCTCCAGGCCAGTATCCAAGATCCAGCCATCCTTATGCTGGGGCGGCCGGGATGAGACGGCTTGAGTGCAGGGACTGGCGCACCCACTGCCTCCGTGCCGTCTCTCCCGGCACTGTGGGAGGACTGGACAGCCCGTGCCCATGGCTCCCCCAGCTCTTACTCCTGGCAGGCTGGGATGTGGCTGAGCTGGAGCCTTCGCTCGGCTTCAGCATCCGCTGAAAAATTTTAAAGCCTGTTTTATGGCAGGCAGATCTGGCCTGAAGCCTTTTTCCCTCCCTGGAGATTTCAATGAGAAATTCATTATTTTGCTGATTTTTGTTGACACTGTGTGTAAGAGTTGCCATGGCTCTCGCCCGGCACACCTCTCCTGGCCGGGAAGCCGGGGGACTGGCATGGGGAAGGTGCAAACCATCGCCTGCCAGGGCAGAGACACAGCTGCTCCCAGGGACCTACTGGGATGCAGGCATCTCCGCAGCCCTGGCCGGTCCCCTGCACCGGGGGCGAGACCGGTGCCCCCACATTCCTGTTTCACCTCTCTCTCACTGTGATGCATTTTTTCTATATCTTTTCCCAGAGAGGACTCTGGGTATCCTGAGCATGCTGAAGTTTCATGGCCCATTAGGATAAGGGAATGACATCCCCATCGGCCGAGTTCACCGCTCCGGGCTGCTGAGAAGCAGGGAGTGAATTACAAGCAGGCTCGGAGCTGGGCTCCGGGCTCCAGCGAGGATGGGATTACTCGGGATGCAGCCGGCGAGGAAGCACAGGGGATGCAGCGCTCCCGGAGATGCCGGGATGCTGGGACCCCCGTCTCTGGTTGCTGCCACTCTGCGGCTCCCTGTCCCGCGGGGCACCGCTGCAGAGCCGAGGTGGGTGTTGGCTGCACTCAGAGGGGCTGTTCCCCTCGCACGGGGTCTGCGGCCCACAGGGGCAGCCTCTAAACTCCCCTCTGCCCCTGGCACCACTCAGCATCCTCCTTAATTAATTTTGCAGACTACACAGCCGGTTTTGATGAAAAACATCCCACAAAAAGCCAATGAGCAGTCACCAAGCAACACTGCGGTCTCTTTTAATGATATTTTCTTTGTGGTTTTGGTTTGGAATATCTTTCTCTTAAATGAAGAAAGAAGCCCCCTCTTGGCCTGAAATGATTTGAGTTTATCCCTTCATTTTCTTGCATTCCTAAATGCTCAGCTCCGGCACCTAGGGCTCAGTAGGAGTTTTAAATTGGCCACAGCAGGGCTAGGATGCTGGCCTCTTTACCTGTTTCCTTCCTGCCGTCTTCTGCGCTGTCCTTGCTTGTGCCACCACTGATGCATCCGCAATTTTACAAGGGGGCAATGCCCGGCTTGTCTCGCGTGCGGCTGTTTGCAGTGAGCGGGGGGAACCGCTGCTGTCCACAAGAAGGATTTGTCCCATCTCGAGCTGGGACATGGCATTCGTGTTCACCAGCGCTTTCACCAGGCGTAATCTTGCAGTCACGTCCTCCAGGGAAGGTGTTTTATCCAGCATGATATATAGGAGCCAGCCCCAGGCACGCTCCCTCCCTGGACTGTTCCAGCTCCTTCCAGTATGGTTGTATTTTATCTGTGGAACTCTGTAAGGATTTTGTTCCGTCATCCTGGAATTTTTATGACTCCTTTGTGTGTATATAATGCGATTGCCCTGGAACAGAGAGAAATTAATCATTGTTCCTTTGTTAGTTTTCAGGAATTTTTAATGTCTATGTTTTTGTTCATCTGTCATGTCCAAATGTGGGGTCTATGGGCTATTTGACATTTAAAATGACTTAATTGCTTAGATTTTCCCCCTCAGTGTTTATGGACACTTGTTCGTAGTAGATTTTGAGTGTAACATTATGTACCATGTATTTTTTGGATGGTTCCAATTTTTCACTCCATCCCAGTGGTTCACAACATCTCCTCTTGCTATAGATCATGTCTCTGGACTCCGTCATCTCCCAACGGATCGATGGGGTGAGCGAGACTGCGAGAGGTAGCCTGGAGTAACATCAACCTGCAGCGCATCCCTCCCTGTGTTGAATGACGTGGGAATCCAGGGCCTTTAATGGCTCCTTTAAGGCATCTGCATAAGGAAGATATCTGAGATGCCATTGCACAGTGTCTGGGACCCGTTCTCCGGCCAGGCTGTCGATGCCACGCGGGATCAGGGCGAGGTGCCCATGGTATCTGGTGGCAGCTGGTTTCGTCCCCAAGCCTGGGAGCAGGCTCGCTCAGCACCTCTCCTCTGCCAAATCACTCATTTTTGGGGATTGCTGCCTCCTTCACAAGCCTCCACCCTTTGCAGTGGGCAGACGGGCTGGGTGCTGCTCCTGCGTGTCCCTCCCCACCTCCTGCATGAAGGCCCGCTCTGGGTAACCCTGCTCGGGGCATCCCGGGTCTGCGCTGGGAAGGGGCACGGCGCAGGGGCAGGCATTGCCCTTTGGGGCTCTGAACTGCCCCTGGTTTGCCTGGGTCACTGCAGGCAGGTTGCTTCACCACAACAAGCCTTCATCTCCAGAGCCACCGCGCCAGGGCCAGCTTTGATCAGGAGAGGCTTGAGGTCACAGCTGATCCTTTCCCACCTTCCAGAGGATGCACAGTGGGACGGGACGCCAAGCGCATGTTGGAAATGAAGTCTGGCTTCATCTCCCCATGGAGACAAGGTAGAGCTCAGCCTCGCCTGCTCCCCAGCTGCCCCGGGCAGGACTGCTGGGTGCACCCGCACGCCTTGCAGCCAAAAGGCTCCTGTAAAACATCTTGTATTTCGACAGCCTGCTGCTGCGAGGCCAGAGCTGGATGGTTGCACAGCCGTTTCCCTGTGCCCATCATCTGCCCCCTGCTCGCACAGCTCAAAGGCAGCCCTGAAAGCTTTCAAGTCCGTGCTCCTAGAGGCAACAGTTTTATTAGCATCCCTCCTTGTCCTGAGACATCCCTGGGAGATGTGCTCTCCTTCTGCAGCTGCAAGCGGGAAACGCTGGAAGAGCAAAGGGAAATCTCCAGGTTCTGCTCACAGAGCCAGCCTGCAAGGCATCAGCTTGGGGACGGTTTAAGCCCTGGTGGATCAAGGGTAGCTTGACTGGTCAAGAAGAGGCAGCCAAGCCAAATATGAGCAACTGCCAAACCTCCTCCATGAGCCAGAGGCTCCCAGTTACACTCTGGATGTCACTGCCTCGTGATTTTAGGTAGAAGGTGCTGGTACAAACCCTGTTAGATACAGCAGGGTGAGGTGCGGGGACAGGCAGACAGACTGACATTTGGGCACTTAGCAAACACCGCAGGACAGATAGAAGCTACGTATCAGTAACCATATCACTAGCACATCATTAGGAAAATGTTAGTTAAAACAAAAGATGCAAATTGTACCAGCCTGTGCTTTCTGAGCACGCTGCAAAGCCTTTGCAACATCATGTGCTTTTGCTGTGGTTCTGTAATGGCTTTGACGCTTTCTTGGGCACGTTTGCTCCTGCTCCATTGAGGCTGTTTTGCATTAAATTGTTTGTTTACCAGCTACTGGGTTTTTGGCAGGACAGCTGTTGCCTTCTGCAGGTTGCAGAGCAGGAGGGTGTCATGCAACGCTACTTTGCAGAGCAGCCAGGGGCGTCAAGGTGGAACCTCCTCCTTTCAGAGAGAAGAGCAGCAGCACCCATCACTGCTGCTCGCCCCACCGGTCCCACTGTCTCGCAGCACCCTGTGGGCATGGGCCGGGTGGTCTTTGTGGCAGGGGCACCTCTGTGGCTCCTGCCGGGGCCGTGGGGATGCGGGGCAACCATGGGCCAGGCTCTGTAGACCACTCCTGGGAAGGTCTCCTGATGGGGCAAGGTCACCCAGATCCCAGACCCCCAGCGAAACCCTCCAGACCCGACGTGCGCTAAAGAAAACAGTCCCAGCATATTAATACTTGCAAAAACAAACACTAGGAAGACAGGAGAAGGAATGAGCCAGCCATTAAGGGAGCGCTAAGCCTCTCCTCTCTAGATCTCCGATCCCTCCATTTCCTATGGCCATTGCCTCCCTGAACACCCCATGCCAAGAGCAGCCTCTGCAAATGTCTTCAGCTGTGCCCTAGCAGGTCCATCCCAGCATGACTTGCTTTTGAAGGCATGCCTACAGCCCTCCCAAAGCCAGCTTTGCCTCTTTTTCGTGGTCTTTTCAGCATCCCCAGTACTCACATTGCAGCGCGACATCCTGATTTCCAACAGAGCAAAGCTCTGCTTGGATGGGAGAGCGCAGAGAGGAGCCACAACCAAGGGAGACGTGGCATGGCCATGGGAGATGCTGCAGGATCAGCAGCTCAGCGTGCCTCCTGGGGCCTTGCAATGATTCTCACCTCGCCTTCTCAGCACTTCTCTTTTTTTTTTTTTTTTTTTAAGTTTAGGACTGGCCAGAAACTGATTTTAGGTGGTTCCTGAGCCCAGCAAGTACAGTCAGACTAACATTGCAGCCTGTGCCAGCTGGAAGAGCTGGAAGAGCCCCAACGCACACGTTAGCGTTGTGTTCCTCCACGCTTAGGAAGAGGAGGCGAAGCGAACAAGGTGCATTCAGCCCACTCGCCCCCGGAGCATTCGTGGTACCAGGTCTTGCAGAGGGACACACCTGAGGGTGTGCAGTTCACCATGGGACTGGCACGGCAGGTCCAGACCGACAGCACCAGCGGCTGGGGAGGGAATGAAGAAAATCCTGACACCCCACGGCAGAGAAAGCAGCCGGTGAGCAGTGCAAAAAGCCGTGCACCATAGCCCGTTCTTCGTCCTAAGGTAACGTTTCGCCAGAGTTTGCTGCTGAACTGGGTGAGTATTTTGGGGGTGTGGTGGTGGTGAAGGTTAGAAGGGGCATCTGGAGGTGACGGATCCAAACCCCTGTGCAGGACAGGGCCTCACTTAGGTTGCTCAGGGCCTTATCCTGAGGAGTTTTGACCATCTCCAAGATTGCCCAGCCTCTCTGGGAAGCAGCTGGGAAGGGCTGATGGAGGAGAGGCTGAGTACGGGTGAGTTAGCCCTGGCTCCGGCGGCTGCCTGGTCCCTAAGAGACACCTGGGAATGGAGGGGGCCCGGGTCCGAGGGTGCCTGCCCACGGCTCTGCCTGCTGCTGAGGACCAAGGACCTGCTCCCCGAGGCCCAAGCAGGCAGGAGTCGGGGGCTTCAGCCCCTCCACGCAGGAGCCTGCCGGGTGCAAGCCAGTGCTGCGCATAGCCCAAACAGGAGCCACCAGCGCAGCGCTGCCGGGACTCGGGGTGTGGATGTGATGGGGAGCCCTGGGAGGCCACCTCCACCCCAGTTTGCACCTGCACGTTTAAGAGTGTTTAAAGGGTATTTAACAGTGTTTAGGTATGTTTAAGAGCTCGCCCTTCTTCCTGGGACTAGAACAGGCAAGGGAGCCCACGTACGAGATGCTCTGCCAGCAGAGCGGCCCCAAAGCTGCCCCGAGGTGGGTGGCACGGCTGGAGCTGGAGGGGACCCGCGGTCTCCCTGCCTGCCACGCCGGGGTGCCCCTGGGTGCCACCGCTCGGGATTTGCTGCCGAGGAGGAGTTGCTGCATGCAGCGAGTTGTGAGTGTTCTCAGCTCCGGCGGTGCCTGAGCAACCCTCTGCTCACCAGGCTGTGTTGAGGACGAGCCGCTGCGCTGGCGTGCGCCTGCCCCGTGTCCTGGTGCCATCGGGCAGCGTCCTGGGCTGGGGAGGTGAAGGCCCTTGTGCAACAGTGTCCCCCCAGCTCTGCACTGGAGACGTATGGGGGAAGCCTGAGGATGCCTTCGAGTCCCGGGTCCTGCAAGAGGGGTCCCGGAGGCGCACAGCTGGATGAAAGCAGACACATCTGGGTCATATCCCCCGCTCGGCTCTGGCCCCGCTGCTGGGGCTGGGCTCCTTCCTCCCCGCTCCAGGCTGCTCCGTCCTCCCCGCTGCCGCCCGAGGACTTTTGAAGGCAGAGACTCTTCCCGCCGTGTACACAGAGCCACCCCTGCAGCCCCAGGTGTTGGGGATGGCCAGAGGATTTCTGTGGTGCCGCTTCACCCCATTTTGAGATTATTCTTTTTTTCCTTTTTGGTTGATTAATTCCAAACATGGCTAACGTGCTTCCAGCCCTCCCTTGCTGCTTGTTGCCCAGAGCACCAGCACTACCCAACGTGCCGGTCTCCTCCTCGCGCAGCGGGCAGAGCCGGCGGGGCCGATACTGTCCCAAGGGATGGGGGTGGATATTGGATGTTCCTGCTGCTCCGCTCCGGCCTGGGTCAGACCTGCCACCCCCAGCACGGGACCCACTGTCCCCAGCAGCCGGTGGCGGTTTGGCTTGGCTTTAATCTGTCCCCAAACCCAAGCAAGTCTCGCCCATCCAAGCTGCCTCCCCACCTGTCAGTCGATTAGCTTTACTCTTTGTTTTCTTCCTGGTGCTTTCCCACAAATATTTGTATAAACAGGATTTCTCTTTCACAGTTTTCCAACTGGAACTATTCTATTTGGGGTTCTTTGTTTGTTTGTTTGTTCTGTGAAATTTGTAATGGTTTCCAGGAAAGCTGAAACCTTTCCAGCCTGCAGAGAGGTGCCTGGGGTGCCCCAGCTGGGACGCACATGCCTGCCTGCCGCGGCACCCCGGCCGGCACACGCCGCCTGCCCCGACCTGCACCCCTCCGGCTTACACAACAGCAAACGGAAAACACGGATCACATTTCTTCCAAAACCTGCCACAAAACAAACCCGATGCCACTTTTGGGGAACTGGAGAAAGGGAGGGTTTAAGTGAAACATTTCCATACAATGGAAAGAAATCACTAAGCCGAGCTTTGCAGGGATGTCTGTCTGCACCTATTGCTGGTTTCCCAAAGAAAAGCTTCACCCAGCTCTAAATCTGGGACTACAGCATCCACTGGTGCTTGCAAAGAGGCTACGACAAGAGCACAGAGAGGTAGGGGCTGTCTGTATCCACAAGCTGTCTGTTAACTCTGAAGACTAATGATGTCAGGGCAAACAGTGGCGAGAACTGTCTTGTTTCTAACCAAGCCCGCAAGAAGGAGTGATGATGCTTTCTGTTTCTTTTTCTAAGCTGAAGTGCCTTTCCGTGGTCATCCCTGAGGTGACTGCTGTTACCCACCTGCAAGGAGCCAGAGGAGCGATGGGGACACTTAAATCAGTGCCGCCAGCCCTGGGGTGAGGGCATGGGGATGAATGAGGCCGGGGAAGTGTTTGTCCCATTAGGAGACAGCTGACAAGTGGAAGAGATGAAGGAGGGGAATGTCCCTGGCTCCTCTCGAGCATCCCCGCCAGGCCCCGAGGTGCAGAAGCATCAGCTGTGGGTGCTGCCGCAGCCCTTCCCACCACGGGGCTGGGTCCCCTCCCAGACAGGGCCGCCACGGGGCCGCCACACCAACCCCTCTGATCTCGGCGAGCCTGAGGGACGGCAGCACTTCAGGCGTGCAGAGCCCCAGATTTGCCTTAAATTAAAAGTTGTTTTTTGTGGGATTTAAATTCCTTGACATCGCTCTCTGTATAGCTGACCTGGATTTATTTATTATTAGAAATAACTTCTCCCAACATTGCCATATTAGAGCATCCCTGCAGCCGGAGCCGGGGACAGGAGCTTGGAGCTGGGATGTTTGTCACCCCGGTCCCTCATTGTCCCCAACCCTGTCTGAGCCCTGCGTGGCCAGGACAAATTGTAGGGATCCGTTGTGTGTTTGTGTGCCAAGGCTGGGAAAGACCGTCGTCTCTGGGCTGCCCCAAACTGTTTCTTTCTCTTCTGCAAACTAAGAAGTTGCCAGAGAGAGGAAACCTTTGGGATGAGATAGAGTGATACAACTGAAAAATAAAATGCTTAGCGCATGAAGAGCATTAGTGTTTAACTGATAAAGTGTAATTTAATAAGAATCTTTTGGGGAATGTGATGCGCTCCTGGGATTTTTAGCTTTGACCGACATAAACCACAAAGTTTCAGTTTACCTGAATGCACCCTGTTTTTCATCAGGATTTCAGGCATCTCCAGCGAAGCGGGTGGCTCGTCCCAAGAGGCTGGCAGCTGTGGAGCCATGCAGCCAGGCTCATTTCTTTGCCCTGCCTGAGCCGGGCTGTTACCCGGCACGGGGCGAGGGGACCGCGTGTGCAACGTGGGCGAATCCAACCTAACGATTTGGTTCTCGCAGAGGAAGCGCGAGAACACCCCCCATCTCCGGACAACTCGTTCCACGTGTTCCGCATCGATCTCCAGCCTGTCCCATGCCTGAGTGGTGATCTGCCGTGCTCTCAGCGTGTCCTCGCTCTGCAAAGCAGGTATGGGAAAAGCCCTGGTGCCGGGCTAGAGTTTATTGTGCCGCAGAGCCGTTGACAGCCACAGCGTGCCCCTGCTGAGACCTTTGGAGAGGTGACTGAGATGATGCCCTCGGTTAACATGGAAGGGATGCGTCCTGTGGCTGGGAGCGTTGGGTACCAGTATGGAAAGGGATGTGCCCTGCGGCTGGGGGCTTTGGGTACCACTGTGGGGAGGGATGTGCCCTGCGGCCGGGGGCTTTGGGTACCACTGTGGGGAGGGATGTGCCCTGCGGCTGGGAGCGTTGGGTACCACTGTGGGGAGGGATGTGCCCTGCGGCTGGGAGCGTTGGGTACCACTGTGGGGAGGGATGTGCCCTGCGGCCGGGGGCTTTGGGTACCACTGTGGGGAGGGATGTGCCCTGCGGCCGGGGGCTTTGGGTACCACTGTGGGGAGGGATGTGCCCTGCGGCTGGGAGCGTTGGGTACCACTGTGGGGAGGGATGTGCCCTGTGGCCGCAGGCTTTGGGTACCACTGTGGGGAGGGATGTGCCCTGTGGCCGCGGGCTTTGGGTACCACTGTGGGGAGGGATGTGCCCTGTGGCCGGGGGCTTTGGGTACCACTGTGGGGAGGGATGTGCCCTGCGGCCGGGGGCTTTGGGTACCACTGTGGGGAGGGATGTGCCCTGTGGCCGGGGGCTTTGGGTACCACTGTGGGGAGGGATGTGCCCTGCGGCCGGGGGCTTTGGGTACCACTGTGGGGAGGGATGTGCCCTGTGGCCGCGGGCTTTGGGTACCACTGTGGGGAGGGATGTGCCCTGCGGCCGGGGGGCTTTGGGTACCACTGTGGGGAGGGATGTGCCCTGTGGCCGGGGGCTTTGGGTACCACTGTGGGGAGGGATGTGCCCTGTGGCCGGGGGCTTTGGGTACCACTGTGGGGAGGGATGTGCCCTGTGGCCGGGGGCTTTGGGTACCACTGTGGGGAGGGATGTGCCCTGTGGCCGGGGGGCTTTGGGTACCACTGTGGGGAGGGATGTGCCCTGTGGCCGCGGGCTTTGGGTACCACTGTGGGGAGGGATGTGCCCTGTGGCCGGGGGGCTTTGGGTACCACTGTGGGGAGGGATGTGCCCTGTGGCCGGGGGCTTTGGGTACCACTGTGGGGAGGGATGTGCCCTGCGGCCGGGGGCTTTGGGTACCACTGTGGGGAGGGATGTGCCCTGTGGCCGGGGGCTTTGGGTACCACTGTGGGGAGGGATGTGCCCTGCGGCCGGGGGCTTTGGGTACCACTGTGGGGAGGGATGTGCCCTGTGGCCGGGGGGCTTTGGGTACCACTGTGGGGAGGGATGTGCCCTGTGGCCGGGGGCTTTGGGTACCACTGTGGGGAGGGATGTGCCCTGCGGCCGGGGGCTTTGGGTACCACTGTGGGGAGGGATGTGCCCTGTGGCCGGGGGCTTTGGGTACCACTGTGGGGAGGGATGTGCCCTGCGGCCGGGGGCTTTGGGTACCACTGTGGGGAGGGATGTGCCCTGTGGCCGCGGGCTTTGGGTACCACTGTGGGGAGGGATGTGCCCTGCGGCCGGGGGGCTTTGGGTACCACTGTGGGGAGGGATGTGCCCTGTGGCCGGGGGCTTTGGGTACCACTGTGGGGAGGGATGTGCCCTGTGGCCGGGGGCTTTGGGTACCACTGTGGGGAGGGATGTGCCCTGTGGCCGGGGGCTTTGGGTACCACTGTGGGGAGGGATGTGCCCTGTGGCCGGGGGGCTTTGGGTACCACTGTGGGGAGGGATGTGCCCTGTGGCCGCGGGCTTTGGGTACCACTGTGGGGAGGGATGTGCCCTGTGGCCGGGGGGCTTTGGGTACCACTGTGGGGAGGGATGTGCCCTGTGGCCGGGGGCTTTGGGTACCACTGTGGGGAGGGATGTGCCCTGCGGCCGGGGGCTTTGGGTACCACTGTGGGGAGGGATGTGCCCTGTGGCCGGGGGCTTTGGGTACCACTGTGGGGAGGGATGTGCCCTGCGGCTGGGAGCGTTGGGTACCACTGTGGGGAGGGATGTGCCCTGCGGCTGGGAGCGTTGGGTACCACTGTGGGGAGGGATGTGCCCTGCGGCCGGGGGCTTTGGGTACCACTGTGGGGAGGGATGTGCCCTGCGGCTGGGAGCGTTGGGTACCACTGTGGGGAGGGATGTGCCCTGCGGCTGGGAGCGTTGGGTACCACTGTGGGGAGGGATGTGCCCTGCGACCGGGGGCTTTGGGTACCACTGTGGGGAGGGATGTGCCCTGCGGCCGGGGGCTTTGGGTACCACTGTGGGGAGGGATGTGCCCTGCGGCCGGGGGCTTTGGGTACCACTGTGGGGAGGGATGTGCCCTGCGGCTGGGAGCGTTGGGTACCACTGTGGGGAGGGATGTGCCCTGCGGCCGGGGGCTTTGGGTGCTGCTATGGGGAGGGATGTGTCCTGTGTCCAGGGGCTTTGGGTACCACTGCGGGGAGGGATGTGCCCTGCAGCCGGGCACGTTGGGTACCACTGCAAGGGGAGACTGGGGCACCGGGACCGAGCTGGTCGCTGCCCACAGCGAGCCCTGCGTGGTCGGTGCCTCCCGGCGGGTCGAAGCCCCCCGCCCGCACAGCCCCGCCGCGGGCCAGGGCTCGGGCACCGGGTCCCGGGGCAGCACCGGGGATCCGGCGGCAGGGAACTGGGGGAGCGGGGCGATGCGGGGGGCAGCACCGGGGGGTGCGGGCCGGTCGCACCGGGGGTCCGGGGCAGGAGCGGGGGGTGCGGGCCGGTCGCACCGGGGGTCCGGGGCAGGAGCGGGGGGTGCGGGCCGGTCGCACCGGGGGTCCGGGGCAGGAGCGGGGGGTGCGGGCCGGTCGCACCGGGGGTCCGGGGCAGGAGCGGGGGGTCCGGCTGCGCCCGGGCGGGGCGGGGCGGGGAGGGGCCGGGCCGGGCCGGCCCCGTCGGCTCCGCTGCGAGAGGCGGCCGGTGCCTCCTCCGGGGGAGCCGCGGCCGAGCCTGGCTGCGGGGCGCGGGCGGCAGCGGCACCGGGCGGCAGCGGCACCGGGCGGGCCCTGGGACGGGACCGGGACCGGGCGGAGGCGGGACCGGGCGCGGCGGGGCGGGGGAACCGGCCGGCTCCAAACCCGCCCCCCGCCGCGGGGAGGAGGCGGTGGCCGAGCCCCCCCGCCGAGCCGAGCCGAGCTCCAGCCGCGCCGTGCCGAGCCGAGCCCCGCCGTGCCGGACCCGAGCCCCGCCGAGCCGCTCCGCCTCTCGCCCATGGCGGCCCCCGGCCCCACGCGTGTCCCGGCCCCGCCACGGAGCCGCCGCTGAGCGCTGCGCACCGGCCCGGCGTCCAGGTAAGGCCCGCGGGCGGCCCCGAGCACCTGCCCGCGCCCGGGCCGGATCCTGCCCGCGCCCGGCGGTGCGGGGCCGGGGGCCGGCGGCTGCGCGGGTCCCGGCTGAGCCCCTTTCCCCCGGGCGAGCCCGGTGGGGTCGGATGCTGTCACCCCGCAAACGGGGCAGAACCGGGTCCTTCGGGCTTCCCGGGGGGATGCGAGGAGGGGGGAGAGCCAGGATCAGGCCCCCGGTCGCCCACCTCCCGCTCGGTGCTGGGGCGGCCTTTGCGGCTGCCGAAGGAGTTTGCTTCATACTTGGAGACCGTCCCGCCACGCAGAAACACAAACACGGCGAGAGACGGCTCAGGGTGCAGTTTGTTCGCAGGAGGGGGGGGAAATGCGTCCTGTCTAAATATTAGTTTAAGAAACGGAAGGATCTATGGCCGGGCTCTGTCTGCATCTGCAACCCCGTCACCTTCTCGCGGCTCCAGCCGCCGAGCTGTGGTAACCATATCCAGAGCTTTGCAGGGGCTGGGAGGCGAATTTCAGCCCGGCGTCGAGGGAGGGAATTTCCCACTCTTGCTGCGGTCTGTACAAAGGCTTTAAAAAAACAATCTAGACCTCGGATGTCTTTATTGCACATATATGGTAGCTTGTAGCCAGCACTGATTTAAATCCTATCGTTGCTTCGGGAGCCAATCCGCAATTAGGCACTGGGTCGAGGGCATGGTCTATCGCAGCGGGAGAAGGGACTGACGGCTGTCGGAAGCGGCGTGTGAGTCGTGGATGTGTGCTGAAGTCCCAGGTCCGAAGCCAGGATCATCTGTGGATCCCAAATTCAGGCTCCCATGTTTGTGGGTGCTCCTAGATTTAATGGTGGGAGCAGCTGAGATGCTGCATGACTGAAGGCAGAGAAACCAAGCAGGGAACGGGGGGGGTCTCTGTGCGAGATTTTAGGAGCCTCGAGCACTTGTTTTTGGGTTTTTAGCTGCTGGTTTTAACTGGGCTTCTGGTTCAGACCCGAATCTGCCCGCTGCGGCGCTGGCTCTGGGTTGCAAAGCGGAGCTAGCGATGCTGCGCCCGAGATTTGCTCGGGGCTGTGGCAGTGCCCCAGTGTCAGCACGCAGCTGCCCCTCAGCCGGCTGCGGGCTCGTCCCGCGCCTCCGTCCCCGGCAGGTCCAGGCTTGGGCTGGGGGGCCAGAAACGAGACTTTCCTACCTCTCTACATCTCAAGTTTTTATATAGCGCTGGATCTCAAAGTGCTTGCTCAGTCCTGGTCCAGCTCGTGCCTTGCCTGGAGGAAGGAGCAGAGGAGATGCCGCGCATCCCGATGCCGGCTGCAGGCACCCGGGGGATGCCGGGCTGTCCCTCCCGCTTTGCAATCAGGCTGTGTGCTGCTGCAGCTGCTTCGCAGCAGGATGCGGCACCAGGGCCAGGCTCCTCCTGGGCTGCACGGCCACAGGATTTGCAAGGGCGAGGGGAGAGCCCAGCATCTTCCAGGCCTCGCGGCATCCAGCCCCCGGGCTGGTCCAGTCACTGTGACGCAGCCGGGGGGACATGCGGGTCCTGGCACTGCTCCGGTGTCCCTTCTCCCTGGGAGGTGGGCACCCCCGGGTGCGGAGGGGTGGCTGGGTGGTGCTGGGTGCTGGAGCAGGCCTGGCTGCGGCTGCACTGGGTGCCCTCCCACGGTGCAGACGTGAATCACAGCTCTCCGCTCGGCCATCTCCCCGCTCGCCCAGTGAAACGCGTCTCCCAGGGCTGCCCTTGGGCTGCTCTCCTGTGGCCGTGCCAGGCTCGGGGGCTCCAGGGCATGCTTCTAAGGTTGATTTCCACCTTTGGGGGACTGCAAGGGAGGATCTAAGATTTGCAATATCCACTTTTTGAGGTCGCGGTACCTCGCATGTGGCCCTAAACACAGCCCAGCCGGTAGCATGGCCAGAGCAGGCGTCACCTTGGCCGTCCCCAGCACAGCGTGCCATGCACGTGCCTGGTACGTCGGCATTCAGCACACAGGGCCGGCCGCTTCCTAGCCAGGAGAGCCCCATCCTGTGACACGCTGAGCCACACCGTGCCCACGCAGGGGTGGGCTTGGGGGGTCACAAAGAGCCGTCAGCGACCTGTTGATGGCAGCCCCTTCCTACAGAGCATCTCACGGCACCCAGCGGGGCTGAGCCTCGGCGGAGAGGGAGATGCCGAGAGGAGGGCGCCCCGCGTGGGTGCCCGTTGCAGGAGGTGCAGTAGCGGGGCACAGGACTGGTGTGTGTTTTACTGGTGGTTTTTTTCCTCGTGGTGCCGCAGGCAATTTCATTGCTGGTCTAAGCTAAAGCACATGTGCGCAATCCTGCTTCCAGGACCCTTGCTAAGTCCGGCCGGGGCAGCAGCACGCGGTCCCGCTCCAGTGGCTCCCAGGGCTCGGTGTGTGTAGGGAGGGGGTGAGGACCCGGGTACCAGCCGGCCCCTCTGCTCCCACCATGCCAGGGATCACTTGGCATCCCTGGAGCGCTGCCAGAGCGATGCAGCCATGGGGCGGACCGGTCCCTGGGTCAGGGTGAGCCGTCTGCTCCAACTCCACCGCTAGCTGGTTGGGCTGGAGAAATCCCACCCGACCCAGCTTTTTCTGAGATTTGGCCAGTTTGGAGTAGTCTTTCCCCATTAAACTTGGAGGAGAGGAAGAGAAACCCAAACTTGCTCCCTCCTGGTTGTGCGGGGCATGGTGCAGAGATGCTCTCGTGTGAAGGAGCATCCCGAGAGCACAGGAACGAAGCAACCCCCTCTGCGATCGCCCTGGGAAGGGAAATGCCACAAGCAGTTTTGTTCCCCTTGCTTCTTTGTCACGAAACTCGAAATGGGCTCACTTTGTAACTCAACATCCAAAGAGCTAAATTGAAACAATCTATTTGCCACTGCGTTGTGCTCGAACGACGACAAAAAAGCATTTCCTTCCACAGCTGTTCAAAGGCCACATCGCCAGCATGTCAGTCCCCTAATAAGACATGTCAGTCACATCAACGCTGGTTTTCATGAAGTGTTTGGATTTTGATGGAACCACTTTTTTTTTTTTTTTCCCCAGCAGAAAAGGTTTCCTTTGAACTTTGTCCAAACCAAGTGTATAAGGGGATGGATGGTGGCTGCCGGCAGGGAGGCAGGGCAGCCCTGCCTGGCCCTCGCTGGGGGACAGCAGCGCTCCGAGGCACCGGCATCCCCGCACAGCCCCGGCACAGTGGGAGATGTCCCAGGAGGGGACGTTCCTCCTTTAGCATCACTCCCAGGCTGCAATAATCCAAGGCAGGAGTTGCATTTTTCTCTATTTCAGCAGCTTTTTTGCAGCGCAGGGACCTGGCCGTGTGGTGCTTGGGGCAGGGCAATAAATCCCATCCGTGAGCTCTCCTGGGCAATGCCCGGCGCTGAGCAAGGAGATAATTTATGAGCAGGGTCCATGCTTGTGGCGTTTGCCGTAACGCGGTTCCAGGCTTTAGGGAGCCCCTCGATTTCATTTTGGCCTGTTTTTTTCCAGGCCATGGCAGAGGGGTGAGGTGGTTGTAAGCCCACCCCTGGTCCTTCCCAGGGAGAAAAACGTGTCCTCAAAGGAATCAAATGAATGCCAATTTTTGAAGCCCATTTAAAGCAAGGAAACAGGCCAGGATTTGGGGGATCGGTAGAGCAAACAGCCATCATCGGGGGCTCTTGGGGGCTGGGGAGGGCTGGCAGCTCACCACCCTTGCTGTCCCCAGGCCATGGCAGCTCCAGGGGCAGCCGAGCATGGACAAACGCCTTTTGGTCGAGTTCCGGGGCTGAGAACCGCTTTTGCCCCGTCTTTCCCTTCTCTGGGTCTCGTTTGCGATGGCAGAGCTGTTTGCAAAAGCACCGAGCGCTCGCGTCACTGACCGGGCCATGGGCTTCTGCACGGCTTGTGGTGGCTTTTTTGCCTTTAATAATGTTGGTTTTGGCTGTGCTCTGACGGGGCTGGCTGGGAGCATGGGGTGTATTTATTGCCGGCTGTTGTTGCTCCCTGACCCTCCCCTATAAAACACTGGGGCCGTTGGATTTGGTGATGGCTGCTGGTGGCCGAGGACCTCTTGGCACCATAAAACAGGGCAGAGCCCCCAGTCCTGCTGGCCTGGGCAGCCTCGTGCTGCGCTCCCGGAGCAGAGCAGCGTCAGCTCGTCCCTATGCCACTGACCACGGGGCTGCAAGCCAAAATCCCGAATCCCTGTGGGGTCCATCCAAGTGGCCGTGGTCCCCGAGCAGCTCTGGGCTGCAGCCAGCAGAGCCGTGCTGGGAGGAATGGGCAGGGGATGGTCCCAGCAAGATGCTGGAGTAGCCTTTTCGGTTTTCCCTGGGGTTTTCCCTCTCTGCTGCCTTCCCTGCGACAGGCAGGGATGCCATGCCCTTGTGCAACACAGGGGGACCAAAGCCAGCCAAAACCTTGGGTACGAACCAAAACATCTTCATCCCCTCAAGCAGGTGCTGCTTCCCACCCAGGGACATCAGTCCCATCCCTCCAGGGTGTCCCCGAGGAAAAGCTCGCCTCTGATTTAATAGGGCAGCTGCTGTCTTCGTTAAGCGGTGCTGGCTTATTAAGAACACATTTTTGAGGCTTAGCAGCTCCACAGAGCCATCTGGGAGGGAGGGTGCCAGCGGCGGAGCCGCCACACGTGGCAGGAGGACGCGGGAGGCGGCCGCTGGCAGCAACGCCCACCGAGCCGGGCTGGGTGCCCGTGACATCGCCCCGCTGCCCCAAGCTGGGGGTACGCACCCGTTTAGTGCCCCACGTTTGGAGGGGGTGAAGGAGAGGCTGGAAGGATCCAGACAGGATTTGTGTGGCACGAGCCCTCCGAGCACGGGCGGAGGGAGGACATGGAGGCATGAAGGGACGGTGATGTCCGGCTGTGCCCTGCCAAAGCATCGCTTGCAGTAGGATCTCGCCGGCAGAGGACTGATGGGGTGGAGAGGGGGTCTGGGCCCCCGCCTGTCTCCAAGAGCCGGTCTGAGGACAACTGACCTTTTCCATCCCCAAGCGCAGGCACAGGAGCTGCGGTGGGACGGGCTACACCAGCCATGGGTGACGGAGGAGAGGTGGCATCGGCACACCAGCCTGGGGCTCCCCGCTGGGACGGGGACAACAGCGGGCTATAGGGCTTGGCTCTGCCTGCTGGCTCTGCTCCCACAGGCAGCGAGAGAGGAGATGCACAGCAATCCATCTTCTTGCTGGTGCTCTTCCTCCAGCTGCGCCGTTATCTTCCAGCAGCGCTTTCTTTAATTTCCTGTTGCTCCAAGCAGCGCTGGCGGGTCCCGCGGCAGCATCTGGGCTGGGAAAGGTAGAAAACTGGCAGAAAAGGGGCAGATTGTCCCCACCCCCATCACCCCGCGGTCCTGCCCTCACCTGGCTGCTGGCGGCAGCTCCTCTGCAGGAGCACGGGCAGGATTTGGGCAGCCGCGCTCCGGTTGCAAATAACGTTTTGTAGCAGCACAGAGCACACTACACCGTGGGCTGGGGGCAGGAAAAAAACTCCGGATCTCTTGATCTCTTAACCACAAGCTCGATCAGATCTGAAGTGGAGTTGTGGGAGATGGCAGCCAGGCGGGGAAGGGCAGTGTCACCACAGCTCTCCCACACACCGATGTCCTGGGTGTGATCAGAGGGCTCAGAAGGCAAATTCTGGTTTTTTTGGAAGCTGTGTGGCTTTCCATGCGGAAAGCCTCCGGTCCCTGAGGGCATCCCAAGTGGGTTTTCCCCACAGCAACAGGAAAGCTCGGGGGACTTGACCGTCCGCGTTGGCGTGATGCTGCACCACCATATCAGCATCCCTGCATGCAAAGGTCCAGGTGACTCTGACCTGCTGCCTTTTGGAGACCCTCCAGCCATTCCCATCATCTCCAGCCCTCTTTATCCTAAGCATCTCCCAGTTTTGAACTTCCTCCACCCAAAATCTCCATTCCCAGTCGACTGCTGTTGCTGTCTCAGGAGGAATTTCTCATTTGTTCGCTCTGGAGCAGCACTAAGTGGTTCAATATGTCGGCAGTTGCCACTGGAGTCGGACAGTAAATGCTAATAGGATATTAGTCTGTGCAACGTCCAAAACCCACTGGAAGGGTTTAGTGCAAATTGGATTTGCAAACCTCTCTCGGGTCTCTCTGCCCTTAGCAAAGCGCTGTAATCCCTGGCGGGCGCCTTGACAAACCAGCTCCTTCTGTGCAGAAAGAAATGAAATAGATACAGGGAAAAGGGCAGTGAAGATACGGGGGATTTCCCGCTGCTGGGCTGGAGGCAGCATCGGCATCACCTGCGCTTCTTGGTCTGGCTGCAGTTGGGGGATGCAGTTGGGGGATGCAGTTGGGTGCTCATCCCTCGCAGGGGACCTGAGGGCTGTAACTCCTCCATCCTGCCCCTGGCACGGCTCATTTCTGGCTCAACCTGTCCTGCTTGCAGGGATGCTGAGTTAGTGCTGGATCTGTTTCTCTGGGGATGAGAACGGGAGTTATTAAGGTGGGAGCTGAAGGGACCACAACAGCCTACCAGAGAGATGTGGAAAAGCCAGAGGTGGCCACTCTGGTCCCTGTAAAAATGCATGTGCCCTGGAAAACTGAGGAGTTTACATGGAGTCCTTCAAGGGCCATCGTGTTCCTGGGCCATTTTTGCAAAGGGGAAACTGAGGCACACTGCAGCATAGTGACCCCCCGGGGATTTGGGAGGGCTGGAGCGTGCCGTGACACCGGCCAAATCTGCAAAGAAGGAAAGCCCTGCAAAACAGGGAAGGCAAAAGTGGCCAAAGCCGCTGTGTGCGAGGAGGTGATGCTTTTATGGCAGCCCTCTTGCCCTCTTGCCTCTGCCGGGTTTTTCCCTCCTGGATCCCACCGAGGGCTTTTCTTTTCTTGGGGAAAAAAGGAGATTTTGCCCCCAGCGCAGCCGTGGCAGCTCACAGATACCAGCGGTGTCAAAACCGGCCCAGAGGAAAGCACATCTGGGGCCTGGGCTCCATCTCACTGCCAAAACTTAAGCTTTTAACCCTATTTCCCGAGGCACTGGGATTGTTCAAACAAGCCAGAGTAATTAGTTTCCTCCAACAAACCGCCCCTTTTTGGCATCGCGCGGTTATTTAGTGCGGGGGGTGGTGGTTTGTTACTCCGGGAAAAAAAAAAAATCGATATTCAGCCTTCAGGTTGCGGCATGAGTGGGAAATCTTGGGCCGGAGAAACGGTGTTGGGCGGTGGATGAGGCTGCTGTTTGCTGGCACGCCAGCACCCAGGAGTGCCCGGCGCTGGGCGGTCTTGCTTGTGGGTTTTTTTTTTGGCTGGAGTTATCCCTGATTTCCTGCAAGGTTACAGAAACCATCCTGGGTTTGATGGGATTTCAAATTATATATTTTATTTTCTCTGCCCATCACCAAATGGCCATTTTCACGGGGATTTGGCTGCATCAGTGGGGGTTTTTTTGCAGCTTTTATTCCCACCTCGTTCCCCGTTACGGCGTTATTTCGCATCGTGCCATGAGCCACGCTCTCTGCTCCAGCTGACACACTGAGCAATATGCTCCTGAAGCATTGTCTCATAATTTTATCTCTAATTACTCATCTCTTAACATAAAGGGTGGCTCTTGCTCCTGCTTAGAACCAGCTGAACCAGCTTATAAAGGTTTTTGGGTCATTATAGCCTTGCCAACCTTGGCGAAGCAGTCGCACCTCATCAGGGTCAGCAGGGACATGCAGCCACCGGGCTGGGGACCGCCACGTGCTGGAAACCATGGGCTGGGGACCACACTGCCCATGTCCAGCCAGCTGGGATTTTTAGAGGCTTTGGCTGATTTTTAGCTAGGAAGAGGAATAGAGATCCCCAAAATGTGATGTTTTCAATGATTTCTTTTTTGCAGAACTGGGGGGGTGAGGGGTGCTGGGGTGCCAGTCTTGGCCGGGTGCCCCTGGACCTCTGTGCAGGCACCACCCAGGTGTCCCTGAGCTGGCCGGGCAGGGTGAGCGCTGCAGTGAGTCATGCTGCATTTAAACTGGTTTTTTTTTTAATGCTGATTTATATTGCAGCTGCGTATCTGCCTCCGTTGTGTCCCGGTGAGCGACAGAGAGAGCGGCAAGGACGGGATCGGCAGGGTGGGAGATGAGGGCAGCCGAGGCTGGAGGGAAAGCAGCGTCTTTATTTGCCCTCGCAGGGATCAGCCGAGCTCAGCGGGGGCTGAGCCAGCCCCAAGAGGGGGACCTGGCAGGACACCGCGGCAGAAATCACCGCGCCGCCACACTCGGGTCCGCGTCTGCAGCGGGATTCCTCCCCACCGGGCGCCCGCTGCGTATCCCCTGTTAATTAATGACATGAAAACCCGCGTGGGACCTCTGGGGAAGGAATCAAAGGCACCAGCTCTTCCCCCCAGGGTGCGGATGCATCCTGCAGGGCTACCTGCCTCCCCGCAGCCCCACGCCGTGCCGGGGCACGGACCAGACGGTGAGAGCAGAAATCCCGTGGGAGGGATGGGGATGGTGAGATCAGCCGGCACCATCCTGGGATCCGGCTTGCGAGGACTCCTTGGAGGAGTCCAGCCCCAAAATGGGTCTGAGTGGGGCTGGGTCTGCTCTGGGGGGGCCAGGGGAAGGCGAGTGGGTCATGGCCGTGGGGTTTCTGGTTTGAGGGCACTGGTGTGGAGCGGTGCCAGGCGCTGCACAGGGCCCTGGCACTGGGTTTTCCATCCCGGTGATTTTGGCTTCTGTCTGTGCAAGCCGGCATGGCTTGGGGCGGGAGGGTGCTGTCCCCCACCGTGCACTTCGAGGTGCCCCTTGGCCATGGCACAAATTGGGCTTTTCCTCCCCTGTGCTCCATTCCTTCCTGGAAGAGCTCCCAAATCCCCTCGCTGGCAGCATCTGCTCAGTTCCCATGGGCGCCGTGGGCTCCCCCGGCTAAGGGACATGGGACAGGGCATGTCCTCCGTGGCGCGGGGCTCTGGCCATGCCATGGGGGCTGTGGGGGTCCTGTGCCTGCTCGCTCCCGGCTCTACTGCTCACGGGGAGGAGATGCCCTTTGGTGAGGCACGTCGCTGGAGGTGCCTGGGGATGCAGGATGCGTGTACGGCACGGATGAGTTAATGTACCCACAATTCCTGCCACCTCCTGGTGCCATCTCCAGTGCTCAGCCTGGCTGCCTTTGAGCTGGTTTGGCTCCCCAAAGTCCGAAATGAGGGGAATGGTGGGAATACGGATGGGGCCAAGAGTGGGGCGGCTCCGTTTGATGGCAACTACCTGGGCTTAGCTCAGCAAGGCTGGAGAGCTGCACCCCAATCTTGCTGCTCGCGTTGAGATGCAGTGTCCCAGCCATGGCAAAGCCATGAAATCTTCCTTCTCCGGCCGCAACCTGGAGCGCGGTGTGGCCATCACCCCCGGCATCGCCTGCAGCACTGTGGGGTGCACGTGCTCCTCGCAAACCCTTCAGCTGTGTCGCATGGGCTTGGTGAGGTCTTATTTTTCTTATTATTTTTATCATGATGATGGGGTGGTTTGTTTTTTTTTTTTTGCCCAGCTGTTTGGTGAGATGTAAACCAAACCTGCCGTAATTCAGCCCGAATGTAAATGTCACGTCAGCGTGGGAACGGCACAGCTTCCCGCTGGTTGGCGTGTTCAGCCAAGGGGCTCCCCATGCCGCCGGGAACGCTGCTGGTCCCCCCACCTGGCCACGGCCCCTTCTCCCCCTTCGCCATCCCGTGGGTCCAGGACCAGCTCCGTTGCTGCCGTTTCCTCACCGGGGCCGTGCCAAGTGGCTGCAGCCAGGGTAGGCTTTGGCAGTCGCCCCAAAAGGCTTTCCCAGAGGAGCCGGGCTGCGGCGGGGAGCCCAGGGATAAGGGTCTGGCTCGTTTGCAGTCAGCCCTTTGGGAGGGGACCAAGGGAAGCTGGGGCTGCGGGAAGAGCTTTGGAGTTTTTCATGTTGGGCTGGTTTTCGCTTAGGCAAAGCAGAACCATGTGTCCCGCGCTCGGCTCTGGTTTTGCTTACGGGGGAGCGGGGAGAGCTGGGGAGGGGAAGAAAGCGGCGCAGGGACAAGCCAGCACTGCGGGGCTGTGGGATGCGCCGTGGCCATCGCTGCTTTTGGCATTCAAAGCATGGGGCTGTGCTGGGGTGGGAGAGCCGCCAGCGAGGACGCGGGTGCTGCTGCCCCGTGTCCCCAGCCAAGGGGATGTCTGCACTGAGATGGTGGCACTCCGTGTCCCTGGAGCAGCCTCCGGAGCAGAGCTGGAGATGGGGACATTGTCTTTCTTCCCCTCCTTTATGCACCCACTTACTGTCAAAAAAGCAGGAATATCCAACAGTTCAACTCAGATCAGGGTTTGGGGCTTTTTTCCTTTCAACGCTTCCTATTTTGGGGCCAATTTTGCCATGTTGGGGCTGGTTTGACCCTGGAGCATTGGCTGTCCCACTGCAGGCTCTGGTACTCTCCGTGCAGCATCCGCCCTGCTCAGGGTGTTGGACACACCGATGCCCTTCGGCGGGGTTCAATTCCCCAAAAAGCACATCAGGAGCTTACGATAAGTTTTGGGGAGTCTGCCCAGGCAGTCTGTCCGCCACACCCGTCCCCTCCAGGACTGGCCGACCGTTCTCCGAGCGGGACCAGGCACGGAGCCGGAGGCTGCTGCTGGAGGAGCCGCTTTTCGGCAGCCCCTGGAGCTGCTTCATCATGAGCCTGGATGGAAATTGTTTAATTCCTGCGGCGTGAGTCATGAGGAGCCGGGATTTCAAAGCAGCTTGGCTCCCATGTAAGGCACTAAAATAAACAGTGTGTGGCAGGTGGAAGCTCTCCCTGATGTCCCGTCAAGGCCTTCGTCTTTCCAAGTGTTTCGTGTTGCCAAAAAAACCTCGGCCACTCTGTGGCCTCATCCATTCTTGCGGCATGGCTGAGGCTGAGCGCTTGAAAATAATGAATCAATGCCCGGAAGCATGAATCGACTGAAAATTTATGACACACTTATGATATAATGTCTTTTGGGTTCTCTGCTTTCTGGGCTTTGAAGCATCAGGAGTAAAAGTTTTCGCATCTCTTCCTTGCCCCTCCAGCAAGGAGGATTTAGGGTAAAAAAAAAATAAAACTCTGCTTTTCCCCCTCATCTCGCGACTCCAGGCGCTGAGGCTTCAAGTCGTCAGCGGATATCGGAAACAAAGTCTGCTTGAAAAATTGGAAATGGCTTAGAAAAAAAATTGCTATGAGAAAAACCGAGAGCATGAAAAGCGAGGGAGGTCTGAGAAACCCCAAATGCTTTGGTTTTGCGAGCGAAAGTGATGCATCTGCGGGAAGGGATTGCTGCTTTTTGATTTAGCAGGAAAAGGCAGCGGAAATGCCGGCACTCGGGAGATGAAGTGAAGAAAAATAGAAATGTGGCTCGATTGATTTGACTTCTTTTTTTGCTGAACAGTGAGGGTAATCAAGCCTTGGAAAAGTTTACTTAGGGCCATGGGGTGGATTTGTTGGATCCTCTTCGAAAATAAAGATTAGAGGCGTGAGGAGCTCATGGAGGGTTTTTGGGAAGGATCTGCAGCGGCAGGGGAAGCCAAGATAATCAACTCATTCCCTCCAGGCTAAGCGATGGGAGTTGGCTGTGCTGCTATTTGTTGTTTTTTCTTAAGATTTCCAGTTCTTCAGGACACGGAGTGGTTTTTCCTCTGCCTGGAAAGCAGTGAGCCTGGGCAGGAGCCGGTTGCAGCGGGGATGAGAGCGGGGCAGGTGACGGCAGAGGAGGCTGCCGGAGCAAAGGCTTCGTGCTGGAGTGGTTTGAGTGGGCTCCTGCGAAACAGGGCTGGTTTTGGGGCTGTCCGGCAGGGAAGGGTCTTCTCCTGCAGGACTGAGTTTCCCGCTTGGCAGCAGGCACAGCATGGCTAGACAGTTGCGATCGCATTAATGGATTATCAGGAGAATGCAGGAAAATAGGGAGCTTTCGGGCTGTTCTCCAGAAGAAAAGCTGAGCACAAATTTTGCTTTTCATCACGCCGGGGAGGATCCCCAGGTCCCTCCCTGGGACGTAACGTGGCTGCGAGCGCCCAGACCCTGCCGGGACTCAGCCCAAAAACCCCTTGCAGCAAACCCGGGGCACAGCCCCATGGACGGCTGTGGTGTGGCTTCGGTGGATGGATTTTGGGGCTGGAGTGAATGCACAGGCGCAGCCTGTGGCAGGGTGACTCGTAAAGCTGTGATGGCTCCATGGGTTTTGGCTACCAGAGATGCATGGTAAGAGCCGAGCAGGGTGCCCGGCACAGCCGTACTTGCCTGTTTGCCCTGTGAAAAGAGGGATTTTTGTGCTGGCAGAGGAGGCTGTGAGAGGACCGGGCGTTCTCGGGTGAGACTGCACCTCTCTGTGAGCCGTCCTGTCCCCTGCACTCCCCATCAGTCCCTTGGCACACCCTCACACCCATGTTTTTGCACCTACAGCTCCTGTGGCACCCCAAAGCCCGGGGTTTGCTGTGTTCCTCCATCCCCTCTGGAAAAAGGGGGGCAAAGCTGGAGCAACCTTGTCCCCCCCAACCCGGCATTTTGACCAAACCCTGTTCCCACCCATGCAACGCACTCTCCGTTTTACAAAAGTGCTTTGAGCAAGAGGGATGAGCCACCAATGTAGATTTAATGGGTGATTTTCCAGGTCTGGGGGCCAGTCGGGGTACCCTGAGTGGCAGGGCTGCCTCCCGGCCCTGGGGACACGGGTTATCCATCCTGCCGTGCCCAGCCCGGAGCTGGCGACGCAGGGAGATGGCTGCACCTTTGCATTGTGGAGTAGCTGCGATGAGACCGGAGCAAAGAGCAGCAGCAGCAAGACTCAGCAGCGGCCGTGCCCAGCACTGCGCGGTCTGGGAAGACCCTGGTGTTTCCTTGCTGGACGCTCGCTGTGCCAGCGGGAGCAAGACTTGGATGCGTCAACACTCAAACTCAGACTGGATATGAGGACGAATTTTTTATGACGAGGGTGGTGAAGCACTGGCACAGGTTGCCCAGAGAGGTGGTGGATGCCCCATCCCTGGAAACATTCAAGGCCAGGCTGGACGGGGCTGTGAGCACCCTGATCTGGCTGAAGATGTCCCTGCTCATGGCACGGGGTTGGACTAGATGGCCTTTAAAGGTCTCTTCCAACCCAAACCACTCTATGTGTCTGTGATTCTATGAACGCTTGCCCCACCAGATGCTGAGCAATAGCCATAGGCAACTTTTTCACAGCAGCCCGGCATTGCTGGCAAACACTCGAGGTGTGGAGGTTGGGCCCTGGGTCCCCTTCCTCGCGGCAGCATGGTCGGAGCTGTTGTCGTGTCTTGCTGGCTGCACCCATTTCAGCTCCTTGCAAATGCTTTGCACACTCATGCGCAAACCACCACCTCCGGGCAGCTCAGGGTGCCTGGCGCATCCCAGGGCATGGGCACCTTTGGGTGCAGGTCTGCACCTGGGGAGGTTTTGGGGATGGGGGATGCAGGACGGGGCTGAGCCAGCGGGACTGTACCCGCTGTGTCTAAAGAGAGCGGCGGGAGAGCCCCGCAGCGATGCCTGCAGCGGCAGGTCCAGGGGAGCACATGTCAAACCCCTTGTGATGATTTATCGTTGCTGGGAGTGGGTTTAAAATAAGTGGAAACCAGAAAGACGGGAGGGTACAGCTCGAACGTCGTCCTGGGTGAGTCATGGCTGTGGTTCCTGTGTGCGTGTGTGTGTTTTTCCTTTCCCCCCACCCTGAACTTCAGCTTTCCCTGCAGGTTGGCACGTGTGGTCTGTGGCTTTTAAGAGCAAGAGAAACTGAAGGCAAAGCCTGGAATAATATTTTTTTTTTATTGTTTTGCACGTTGGAGCTGGGGTTTTAGTCTTTTGAAAGGTCATCGGCGAGTGGGTGGGGGCCAAAATTACTGGCTGCCGAAATAGGAGGCTTTTTTATGGGATGTGCAGCGAGGCTGAAACCGCTCTCCTAACATTTTATGGGCTTGCAATAAACCAGAGGCCCTTCCTCAGGTGGATGGCTCGAGTGTCGCAGCCTTGCTCCATCGCAGCCCTCTCCTCCCCGGCGCAGGGCGAAGGGGGCTGAGCCCCCCGGGAGCAGCTGGGGAGGCGATGATGAAGGCTGAGCTCTAGGTTGTGTGTGACCCCATTGCTGGTTGTCCACCGCGGTATTCACCTCCCAAAATGCCCAAACATCAGCTGCCAAAAGCTGTCTGTCCTCCCGGACAGCCAACCACTGCCGTCCAACATGTCACCGCAAGTGGGGTCCCTTCCCCACCCCCAAAACCCGTGCCGTCTGCTTCACCTGAGGCTGCTATTCCTTCCCGAGTCCTTCGTTCCCTGAATTTTGCGAGCTGTCCAAGAATGAACTGCAATTTCCTTGGTCCTTCACCATTTAGCACCAATCCCCGCTGCTTTGCTGGGAACCATTTGATGCCAGTGAGCGTGTTCAGTGCCCGTTCCCCGCTCCTGCTCTTATCTCAGAGGAGAAATCTGAACTTAAGGCACTTAATTATGATGATGAATGTAGAGGCAAACACACCCAGCGGCCTCCATCACCCTCCCTGTGCCTGCAGGACAGGGAGACCGGCTCGACCTTGGCCCTGCGGGAAGAGAAGCGGCAGCAGACGGGGACGGCACCGTCCCCCTCCCGGTGCTCCTGATGCTCCCCGCCATCCGGCTGCAAACTCTCGACCCGACGCACGTTTTGCTGCCGGTGCTTATCGGCGCGGTGTCTCGGCCAGCTCCGCTGCTTTGTACCCCGGCGGGATTTCATGATCTTACCTCCTTATATGGCGAAACTATTCTTTTTCTAGCTTGGCATTGTTTATAGCCCAGTTGAAAATATTTAGACTCTGGCTGGGTTCTACAATTATCTTGTAACCTACAGGGCATATAATTACTGTTAGTTAATGTGCAATTATCTGCATCCTGTAAAATAAAGGGTTGCTGGCGATGAGGCAGCATTCACAGCCCTTCTTGTTGTTTTCTACAATAACAGTAAAAGCGAACCTGTCAAATTCCATTTTAAAATAAACACTTTTTTCCCCCGGTAAATTCTATTTGGCAAATATTGCTAAACTGGGGCTGGTTTTTTTTTTTTCCTTCTCTCCTTTTTTTCTTTTTTTTCCCCGTGGAAAATTTATTTAAAAAGGAGAAATGTTTGGAGTGTGCAAGGAGCTGAAATAAAAGAAGGGGCCAGGAGGCGGCTGCAAGTCCATGCTGCTTTCCAGAGCCTGTCTTTGATGGGGATTTAATGGCTGACAGCCCATTGACGGGAGCACGGACCCGATTCCCCGCTGCCCTGCCCGGCTCCAGGGTCAGTTGTAAAATCCCACCAGATCCAATCTGCTTTGGATGGAGAAAATTGAATGGCATAAGGTAAGGGCCTGGCTCGCCTGCGAGGGAAATGCCAGCAGGGGTTTCTTTATGCTTTGAGAAACTGCTGGGCTGCAACCCTGGCTGATCTGCACGGCCGAGGTGCCCGGTCCCAGCGCAAGCCTTGCAGCCGTGCTGGGACGGTCCAGCCGCCCCGGTCATTTTTTCCTGAGGTTTTCATGATTTTGGCTGGTTTTGATGGAGCTGCCGTGTCGGTGCGCCGGCGGGGAGGGATCTGGGCTCCAGTCGAGCATCTGGGTGAGAGGATGGCGGGAGTGGACTCGTGGTGCTCCGTGCACCTCGCCGAAGGACGGGGGCATCAAACCACGCCGGGGCTCTGCGAGGGAGGGGGGAGGACGATGGAGCCGGGGGCTCCTTCTGCTGCTCGCCGCGTCCCAAGGAGGGGACGTGCCGGGCAAAGAGGTGTCACAGGCTGGTGTGGCATGAGTTTGCCCATGCTTTAGTCGCAGCTGCCCACTGCGATATCGGCTCCCAGTGCAAGGAAACCTGGCCGGAGCAAGGGGAGGTGGATATCCACCTGCCCGGTCAGGCTGCATGCTGTCAGGGATGGATTGGCTGAGGACACCACCTTGTCCCCATTGCCACCGCCAGCCCCAAGCCACCCTCGCCCACCGTGGCCGATTTCCCCTTTGCAGCACAGTCCTGGGCTGCGCCACATCTCTGTGCCTCAGTTTCCCTATTGGGAAAGAGGGAAATAGACTGGACCTGTCTCGGGAGGGCATAGGGGACGAGATGGAGCCAAGGGGATGCTGGTGGTCCCGTGGGAGATGCTCAGCCAGCCCGAGCCGCGGGGATGGGGGGAGGGAAGAGGGGGCCACGGGCAAAGGCCACGTAATAAGGATATTTGTTTTGCCTGTTTTGCAGAGTTTCAATGTTCTGACTTGCTCTAAGATGAAGGTATGGAAGTTTGCAGCCATTGCATCGATGCTCCTCAGTTCCATGTTATCCATTTTAGTTTGTAGAGACATGTTCAACGGAAGCCGGAAATACAGCCCCTTGCCTTCCTCGCCGTCTTCCTCACGGGCATCCTCCTCCTCGCTGCCGGCAGCTCCGCGGAGATCCCCACGGGCCCTGCAACACCACAGCTCGCTGCTCTCCCAGTGTAAGCTGCTGCGCCTCTGCCCCGGGGCCACCGTCCCTCCCGCACCTGCAGGATCCGGCCCCAGAACCCCAGCGGGGCACGCTTTTGGCTCGCAAGCAAAGCCCGACGCAGCCCGGAGGGTTTACTGCCCGTTTGCTTTCCCTGCCACCCTCTTGCTTCTGTGCATCGCCTTTATGAGTGTTTAAAGAGGAGCTTGGGGCGCAGCGGGGAGGGCTCGCGGCGGCGAGCGGGAGGGTCCTGCAAAAATGCAGCCGCTGGGCACCAGACCTTGGTGCAAGCACGTCAGCTCTCCACGTAGAGAAACTGAATGCAAACAGCTCATCTTAATGCAAAGAAGCTGCTTTTTTAGCTCCAAATGGCTTTTCTTTTAATTTTTTTTATTATTTCTGCACTATTTTTACAAATGCAAAATGTCAAACAGGAGCTGAAAACACGGGGGAATGGCTCCGGCCTGCGGGGAGGCAGCGGCTTCCCCCGCAGTGCCGCTCACCCCTTCGCGCTGGCAGCGTGCTGAAAATCTCCAGCATGTTTGTTTTGATTCCAAACCAGAAGAGCTTCATTTTGGGTTGAAATTTGGAAATTGATGACAAGCTGTCAAATTACGTTTGCCTCCGTCTTTCCTGTGCCCCCCCCAGCGCTGAGCTGGACTAATCCTGGCTTTAGGGTTAGGACAAAATGACTTGGATGTTGCCAGTGGCGGTTGGGGACAGTTTGCATCTGGGCTGCTGGCTTAGGGGTCTTGTGGGGCAGCCCTTCCACCCAGGCCATAGGGAAATAGTGCAAATATTAAATTCATTGATGTTTCTCTCCAATCCTATTGTGGCTTTGCTGCAGCATCATCTCTTTTGGTCAGGATCAGGTGGTTTTTCCACTTTTTTTTTTTTTTTTTTTGCACATCAGGGTGATGCCACCAAGGAGCAGCACTGGCATCTTTAATTCCTGCCGAGATGCTCTTTGCAGGCACTTCATCCTTTCGATATCCCAGCCGTGGTGCCAGCATCTGGCAATGCCGGGGAAGCACGGCGGCCCCGTTTCCCGGCCGCAGCCATCTGGAAATCATGAGCATGGCAGGAGTTAATTGTGGGTTGGGTTTTTTCCCCCTAAATAGTTGACTTTTAGGCATGCACTTGATGTTGTGCAGTGGAAGGGGCTGCTTGGGACAGGTCCAGGCAGGGGAGAGCTGGTAGGGATCAAGAAAGAAAATAAGGCAGAAGAGGGAAAGGGGAGGGAGGGGTTTGGGGGTTTTTCCCCCTGCCGCCTTCCTGCCCTCGTGAGCCGGGGCCACAGCCCCCCCCTGCGCCCACCCTGGGGCTCCCAAGGCCACAGGGATCTCTGCTCTTGTGGTTCGGGTTTTCAAGCCTTCGGACCCCTTGTGCACATCTCAAAGATGGCTTCTGGGAGATGCTGCAGTTTGGCCACGCGTTGTTGGGCTGCAGGGCTGAATTTTGCAATTTTTGCAATTGCTACTGAGCACGAAGGGAGCTGGGAGCCAGTACTGGGGAACGGCCACCACCCTGGGGGACCTCCATCCTGGGGGACATCCACCTGGCATGGGGGACCTCCAAGCTGGAGGACAGCCTCCAGCCCCAGAGGACTTTCATCCTGGGGGACATCCACCCACCCCAAGGGACCTCCATCCACCTACCCCAGGGGACCGCCACCCGCTCCGGGGAACGTTCACCACCCTGGGGGACACCCGCTAACGTCCGCCCCTTCTGTTGCAGACAGCAGCTTGTTGGAGAGCTACACGGAGGGGGAGATCCGGCAGCTGATCTCCGCGCTGGTGGAGCGCTACAGCCAGGCCATGAACTCGGGCGGCCACGAGCTGCCGCTCTTCCCCCGGGCGGGCAGCCGCAGGAAGCGCGCCCGCGCTCGCCACAAACCCTGCGCCCTGAAGGAGCTGGAGGTGAGCGTCAGCGAGCTGGGCCTGGGCTACGAGTCGGACGAGACGGTGCTTTTCCGCTACTGCAGCGGCACCTGCGAGGCGGCCGTCCGGAGCTACGACCTCTCGCTAAAGAGCATGAGGAGCAGGAGGAAGATCAAGAAGGAGAAGGTCCGGGCTCGGCCCTGCTGCCGGCCGCTGGCCTACGACGACGACGTCTCCTTCCTGGACACCTACAACCGCTACTACACCGTCAACGAGCTCTCGGCCAAGGAGTGCGGCTGCGTGTGAAGGGCCGGGGCCCCCCCCCAGGAGGAGCGGGCGGGAGAGGCCATGCCCCAGCCCCGAAACCCCACTGGCCACCAGGCAGAGGGACCGGGGGCTGCGGCGGGGAGAGAGGGACAGGCCCCAGACCTCTGGCTGGAGGAGGAGAGACTGAGCTGCTGGTGCGTCCCTCGGTGTTACCGTCCTGCTCGCTGCACAGGACTAGAGACGTGGCTGTCGGTGCCGGTGGAGGCTGCGGTTGTTGGAGCGGTGACAGCTGCTTGCGGCTGTTGTCCCCACCGGGGGTGGCCCAGGGGTCCCTGTCAGCCCCCCCAGAGGGTGACAGTGGGTGTGCAACATGCACAGGTCATATTCTACACTCGGGGTGCATGGCGTGCGCGGGGTGCGTTATGTGTCACACGTATAGGTTGTGTTACCGGCAGAGAGGGTGTTGCAAAGCAGGTGTCCCCTGCACAGGGTGTGCGACACGCAGCAGAGGTGATGGGTGTGGGGTGCGCTGCACGCGCCGGGAGTTACGTGTTGGGTGTGCTGCACACGCCAGTGCGTCGCACAGGCGGCGTGTTTGTGCGCGGGGGAGTTGTGTGGGTGTTGCTGCATATGGCGTGGTGCCGGTGGTGTGTGGCACTGGACAGGGTGTGCTGCACGCACGGTGTGTGTTACAGGGTGTGCTGCACGCACGGTGTGTGTTATGGGGAGCATTACAGGTGCGGGGTGCGTTAGACGGCTGCAGGTGCCCCGTGCTGCCCCAGGACACGGGCTGAGCCCTGCGGTCTGTAGCCGCCCTGTGCGAGGGTCTCGCAGGGTTTCACGACCGCCGTGCTGGGGTCCCTGCCCTGCCAGGGGCCATTCGGCACCCGAAATCCCTGTGTTTGGGAGCAGAGATGCACCAACAGTGGTTTGCGCTTGGGGGAAAGGCTCTGGCTCCGCTCCCTGCACCCGCTTGTGCCCCCTTTGCCGTCGCCTTGCTCCCCGCAGCCCCGGGCTTTTCTTCTTCAAACTCGCGATGATCTGAAGTAACTGGATTAACCTCCTGTCCCCGCCCTGCGGGCAGCTGGGCTGGAGACTGCCACCGCCAGGGAGGTGACAGAGCCTCACGAAGCCACCAGCGAAGCCGTGGCGCTCGCTGCTCTCCGCCGGGTTTGCAGCGCGGGCAGGAGCATCCGCGGTTCAGAGTCCCCCGAAAGCCGGACCGGCTCTCCCGGCCGTGGCACGTGAGTATTGCCCATCGCCTTGGCGGGGCTTGAATCATGCGGGAGAGGGGACTCAGGCCTGGGGTTTGGCTCTGGTTCACATTTACAGCAGTGTCACTCTTGTTTACTCTGCGGAGAAATAAATGAGACCGCAGACTTTTGCATTCTCTGGGCAGGCTATATTTGTTGCCTGGGATTGATGGGTTTTCTCCCCTTGGCCCTCTTCCCAGAAAAAGCAAATCATAAACAGAAGGAGAATATTGGTGTCATGTCCTGGGCATTAACCAACGCGAGGGAAAATGCTCCGCTTGCTGCCCACCGATCGCAACGGCGTCCCAGCTCCTCGGTCCAGCTAACCGGGGGAAAAAATCCCATGCACCTCCATCCCAGCGGGGTAGCGATGAAGAGGAGCGCTCGTATAGGTGGCCACAGCAGCCGAGGGACGCTGCTGCAGGATTCTGGGGAGCAGGTCGGCATCCCCCGGGACGGGAGAGCTCAGTTTGGGATGGGAGAGAGCTCTCCCCGCTGCATCTCCCGTGGGTGACCGGCAGCACTCCCGACCTCTGCAAAGGGCCAGGCTGGTGGTTTTTTTCCTTGCTTTTCATCCGAACACCACTCTTGGCTGAGCAGAGCCAGGATGTAGTGAAGCAATATAAACACCATCCTTCAGCAGGGCTGGCCGCGCACCCGGCGTCCCCGGGAAAGCAGCCTGCACTCTGTAACACAGAGTTTTCCCCTCGCTGTTGGGAAAGGGAGAAGGCAGCCGTGGGCGCGGGGTGCGAATCCCATCCGTGGGGCATTGCGCACGCTGGCGAACCGGCAAGGGCTGGCGAACCTGCACGCCGGGGATGCAAACGCTGCTGAGGCCAGACAAACTCGAGCCATGCTGCAGGTGCACAGAGCTCCCAAAACAGCCTTGCGAGGTGCTGCAGCACCGCGAGAGAGAGTTTGCACCATTGGCTTTGGATGGAAGTGAAAAAGATGGCCCAAAATAAGCAGCCAGGGGAAGCGCAGTGGGAGCAGGATGGGGACAGCAGATGGGCAGCCGTCAGCGTGATCTGCGCTGTGCTCACGGCAGAGAAGCGGCTCACTCTTGACTTTAAAAAAAAAAACACAACACACGCACCCAAATCTAATAATAATAACTACCCTCTCAAGGGCTTGGGTGCTTTCCAGTCCTCACTACTATAAAACTAAAATTAGTTTTGTTGCAGAAGCCTCCAGTAAAAAAAAAAAAAAAAATGCACTAGAGCAATAAAGCAAGGTAAGGTGTTGCAGAAGCAGTGCAGGACCAGGCACCGCAGGAGGAGGATTTGCAGCAGGGCTTCCCGGAGTTGCCTCTGCTTGCGTTACCCTGAGCCCAAGGAGGTGGCTGGGAGGTGTCGGAGCTGTTGCATTTCCCCAAGCAGCTGTTTGCACCCTGGTTTGGGAAATTTTTTTGCAATATCTAGGGATTTTTGGGTGCCTTGATTTGCAGGTGCCCAGCAGAGCGTGTGAGCAAGCTGACAGCTCTCCCGGCCCAAGGGGACGCTCCTCTTGCCAGGGTCTTGCTGGGAGCAGCAGGGAGGCGAGGGGGCTCGGGAGCAGGCGGAGGGTGCTCGGGCACCCCGGACCCACTCACACCTTCCAGCTGCAAAACACCCCCAGGTGCACCCATGCACAGTGCAAATCAAGCTTGCAACCCCCAAAAAACAGGCGTGCTGGGTGAAAAACCTCTGCTGTAATGCGTGCGTTACAAACCAACATGAATAGCTCCAGCGGATCCTTTTTTTCTCTTTTTTTAGCTTTTTTTGGGGGGGGATGCAGCTGGGTTGCAGCTGGGATTTGCAACCGCAAAACTCCCTGACCAGGCTCGGGGTTAGCTGGGGCATTGCGGCCGTGGCCAAAGGATGGCTTTTGCTTGCATGTCTTCTTCCATGCATCTCACTCAGGGCCCGTCTTCTGCATGAAGCTCCTTCGGCTCCGCTGCAGGAGCGTTGCTCGGCCCGTGCCGTCCTGCGCCGCTTCGCTGCCGCCTGGGCATGGAAATGTGGTTCCAATAGAAAGGCTGATATTTCCCTAATGCTTTCCATTTCTACAGCCCTCTCTGCTGTAATAGGAGCTGGAGCTGTCCGGAAGAATGTCTACAATGCAGAAAGGGCAAAAAAGGATGGAAAATTCCCTACTCAAAGCTACAGCAAAATCTCATCTGGCTCCTTCCTCATCATCCCATGCGTTATTTATTGTTAATAATAATAAACAGCGTGCAACATCTGTCGGGGGGGGGGTGTTTTGAGGTTGGGGTTTTTTGCAGCTCGCCTGTCTGTTGCTGCAGCTTTGCTCTTTGCAGCGGCATCGCTCCCCGGGAGATGAGGGCGTTTGACAGTGTTTGAAAAATCAGGAGGTTTGGAAACACGAGGAGATGTTTAAACCTATTCTGGTGGTTGTGACAGCGCAAAATATGAGTGTTATGTTATCCCGGCTCTCCGACAATGAGTTATGGGACGTTTCATTGTGTTTTACTCTACAGATCTATATACGTACGCGCCTGTGTTTGTGTAACGCTGGCCGGTGCCGGAGGCGGCCGAAGCGCCGCGGCTCGGGCTCTGGCTCGGATCCACCCGTCACTCGCATCGGTTGGGATCCCATTTGCTGACATGGTCTTACTCCCGATTTGGTATCTGTGAGGGGGAAAATGGGTCTAACATCATTGTTTCCACTCGATGGAAGCACTGGCAAAGGGAGCGTTCCTTATTTAAACAGGTCCAGAAACTTACTGGGAAGAAATCACTTTCCCAATTTATAAAGACAAATTATTTTTCGGTGGTATTCAAAACCTCAGCCTTCTTCCCTTCATAAATAGGGCTACCACATGTTTTTGTTCTTGGTTAAACAAGGCGTAGCCTCAAACTTCAGGCCCAAGAGGAGGGAAAAAGAGAAAAAAAAGGAAAAAAAAGGAAAAAAAGGAGACTTGTTTCACCACCGTCGGTGGGAGCAGGGTGGGAGCCCACGGTCCAGCCCGCAGCTCCGCTCGGCACCGTCCGGATCAACCCGTTTCCCTTCTGGTATTGTCGGGTCTGACCGACCATCTGCAGAAATTGATGCAATGCATCTATATTTTAGATACTCTCTATTTATTCGAAGTAACTTATGTTATTTATTTAGATACCATAGTGTGCCATCTACGTAATGCGTTCTTTCTCTCTCTCTTTTTTTTTTTTTATTTTATTTATTGATCCAAATGGTGCCAAGTGCAGTTTACATTTATTACATTTTTACCATTTATTCTGAACGTTGGGAAAAAAAATGCAGTATGACATTATTTTTTTTAAACAAACATAAACTCGGGTGTGATGCTGTTACATACTCCTGACAAAGTGAAAATAAAAGGAGGATTATATTGATTTCGCTCTGGTCATCGTCTTTCACTGCTGCCTATGGGTGAGCGATGGCAGAGTGATGTGATGTCCCCAACCTGGCGATGGGGATGGCCAGGGACAGGGGGAATTTGGCTTTTCTTTTGGGAGAGCAGAGAGGGCCAAAGGATGGCACTGGCTTTATTTTCCAGTTTCCTGCAGAAATCTCCATGCACACCTGCAAACAGCCCCATTTCTTTCATTTTCATCTGCTGCAAAACTATATTTATGCAAACCAACGATTTGAGACCTTCCCAGGACCTGGGTCATTGCCTGCGTACGTCTGGGCTGGTTTAGCCACAGAAATAATCATCTTTGCCCCCTTCTTATAAAGGCGCTTCCAATTGGGTTGGCTGAAAGACGTGCCAATTCTGGCAAAATCACGTCAAAAAAAAAAAGAAAAGGAAAAGAAAACACGAGGTTTTGATAAGGTCAGCCAGAAAAAAGTTTCAGTTGCTCATCTGGAAGCAGTGCTGAGGTTAGAAACATATTTTATTTTATAGGGAAAACATCTCAAAGTCAGCAGCAGGCATTGGCTGGGGTTTTTGTTGCTCTTCTTATTAGGATGATTATGGTGGTTAATATTTTGTTTTGGGTGAAATCTTGCAATTTGAAAGCCCAGCCAAGTTCAGGACGCAAACACGTTTCAAAGCTGCGGAAAATGGAAGCGTTGGCACCAACGCTGCCGCCGCACACGCACCAGTCCCAGCCCAGCTCCTGCTCCCTGCTACTGGTTTCCAGTAGCTCCGCTGGGGACAAAAGCCAGAGGTGCCCTGCTGTTATAAGCCCCATTTTAGCACACATTAACCCCATTTAACAGACGTTGACGCCTTTAAAGTGTTCATTGCCCCAGTTTAACATGTGCTACCCCCCAGTTAACACACGTTATCTCCAGTTAACACACATTAACCCCACTGAACACACATTACCCCCAATTAACACATATTACCCCATTTTAAGACACATTACCCCCATTTAACACACCTTAGGGCATTTACCATGCAGAGCATCAGTGTCTCTGATGCAGGGAAATGCCTGCACCCATGTCCTTTGAAAGCACTAACCTCCCCACCCCAATCTGTCCAGAAAAATATGATTTTTTTGTTTTTTTCACTGAAAAATAGGCTGAAACTATCTAGTGCCCGTGGTGAGAGCGGGTACAATTTTCTGCATTTGTTTGCAAAACACACCATCCCGAGCGGAGCCAGCGAGCCGCTCTGCCGGGCTTGGCAGCGGACAACGGGGAACAACTGGGAAGAAAGAAAAAAAAAAAAAAAAAGAAGCTAAAATGCTTTTGAACCACAAAGGTTTATAGTGTTTTTTTCGGAATGGAAAAAAAGGTCTGTTTATATTCCCCCCTCATGCCACCCAGAGGCCTGACAGCCGTGGACGGCTCGCGGCCGAGTCAAACATTCACGCTCGAAGCTCCACTTTGTAAATATTTTATGAAGCATCTTTTGAGACTCATAAATCTTTGCGTGTGCGCACGCATGCGTGCATGTGTGTACGTGTGCGCTCCAGAAACTGAGAAAAGCTGTGATCCTGCTGCCAGCCTGTCAAAAAAAAAGAGAAAAAAAAAAAAAAGACAAAAACAAAAAGACAAAATGAAGCTTTAATGACCAAATTGGAGAGGGCTGCTTGGAAAATCTGACTCCTCCAAGAGTGCAAAAAAAAAAAAAAAGAAAGAAAACAACGATTGCAGGCAACAGCATGAAGCCAGGACGTGCTGCCGGGCTGGGACCAGGGATGATTTTGGGTGCAATTTCTTGGAGATGAGGTGGATGTTGCCAACTTTCATACTGTAAGTGGGAGATTTTCACTGGCTGGTGCTTGCTTTAAAGCCCCAGCTTAAAAATCCCAGCTCTCAAATGACATTCTGTGTTCATTTGTTCATTTTTAAATGGAAAAAGTAATAGGCGGGAAATGGGATGCTGAGAGGGCTCAACCCCATCGCTCAGTTTGAGCTTCTCAAAATTACCTCCCAGTAAGAAAAACCATGGGAAAATAAACCCAGCCCAACTTCAAACTGGAAAACACAAAATAAAAGTGAAGACAAGAGTGTGCAGTTTGCAAGTCTTAAAAAAATAAACAAACCCAACCAACCACCAAACCCATATCTATGGTGATTTCTCTCCCAATATCGCTGGTAGTACTACCAAAAACGTGACGCCTGGGAACCATATTCGTTGCTTCAGCTGCTGCTGGGGTTTTGCCCCAAGGGAAGGAGGGAGCTCGCGGTGCTGGACAGCCGTGGAGAAAACAGAGTCTGAATAGTTCGATGGTCCCCCTCCCAGCCTCTCCGGACAAAACGAGGAGGAGGTTTCCAAAGCACAGGGGGTACCTGCCCGTAGGCTCGGGAAAGCTGGAAGTCATTTGTTTAGAGGATTTGTTCAGGCGCCTTCACACACCCAGGACAAAGCCAGTGATGGTGGAACTCTGGAGCTTGTAAGGCTCCAGCTGATGTTTTCAGGATTTTGGTGTATCTGAGCCTTTTCTCTTCCCTTCCCCAAATGCAAAGCCCTGCTGAGCCGGGCTTGGTGAGGATTTGTGTTTCTCCCAAGGTTTGCCTCTCCTCTTGGCTCCCCTCCGGCCCTGGTGTCTCTGCAGAGCAGAGGTCAGACACTGCTCCAAAAACTCCATTTTCAACATTATTATCTCCCTGGTTTCCCATGAGGAGCAGTCCCTTTCTCACCTCTTGGGGAAATACCCCTGTAAAGCTCTCCCCTTCTCTGCTTTTTGGATCATCTCTGCCCAAAAGCATCGGCTGGGAACACTTCAACCTGTCTCCTACCACCTTTGGGTAAAAAGATGAGAGGTTTGGGGGCAAACGCAGTGTTTTCACATCTTCTCTGCAAGGGACTGAAGCAGCCCCTCGTGCCGGTGACTCCAACTGGGTGTGGAGGGGGGAACCCCCTTCAGCAAGGAGGCTGCAAACCCCAGCACCGGTGTTTCAGGAAAAGCCAGACTGTGACTTCTCAGCACGGTCTCCCAGCCCCGGGCCCCTGCGGTGCACACATCCAGATGTTTCCCTCAATGAAGTGCCCCCTTACAGAGTTTCCCAAGTGCGGTGTCAGCTTTCCCAGCCCCTAACAAAATCAGGCTGTGTGTGGCTCCACGTCGCCCACAGGCATCCCCTCCCCAGGCCGCGGCAGCACCGAGCCGACGCTTAGAGGAGGGGAAGGTTTAATGCAATATTTTTGTCCTGCCAACCCCACGTCCCCTCTTCAAGGACCATGGCTTAAGCCTGGCTGGGTGCAAGCTCCTAACATCCCATGGTTTGCCCAGCCCTGAATGCTTCAGCAGAACTAAAATTCATATTTTGGTCACCCTCTTGAATGCTGCAGCACAATTTGGGGGATGAGGGTGAGGTCAACATTCATAAATCTGTCCCCTGCATATTTATTTTGCCTTTGCTCCTGCAGCCTCAAAGGCTGGCCAGCCTCGGGGTCAGCAAGACCCCTGCTGCTCTCCCCAAGGCTCATCCAGGTCCCCAAGCAGCCCTTGGACCCAGGAGAGGGATGAGGCTGACAAGCCTGGGTGGCCTTGACCTGTCAAAATAACCCCAGGCTCAATCACAAAAGGAGAGAGCCGATAACCCTGGTGCTGCCAGTCCCCAGTTAAGAGAGTCCAAAAACCTACAGGACTAATCTCTTTTTAATAGGTGTTAAATGACTCCAGGTCTTGGAAGCAAAGGGAATCAGGCTTGGGAGGCTGGCAAGAGAAAACTGGAGATCTCTTGCAGCTGTCTGGCCGAGCGGGTGCTCCCAAAATGCTCCCCGGCCACGGCTGGAGAGGCTGCAGCAGCAGGAGGCATTAGCAGGGATGGAAAGATTATCTTTGACTTCCCCCGTAGTTGGAAAAGGGGTTTTCCACAAGGGTAAATAGCCCGAATTTGGGAGAATTGGCCCTTTTGCATGCAAGATGTCTACTAAATGTATTTGTCGAGCCCCATCCCCATGGTCCCCTGTGCCAAGGAGCCCAGGGCTCTTTCAGGTGCTCTCCTGCCTTCAACATCCCCCTCCATCTGCGTCCCAGCCCTCTGTGTCACAGGACGCGGCCACCTCGAGGCTGGCCACTGCTCTGTGTCTGTCGTTTGCCATCGGCCGTGGAAATTGTTCTGCTTTGCAGAAATACTCGTCGTTCTGCTTAAGAGAAAACCCTCCCTAGCCTGGGGTTTCGCTTCAGCATTTCCATCGGGGAGCTTTTCAAGTTTGGAAAGGCATTTCTTTCCACTTAAAAACTACACTGAGTTTCAATCTGGCTCTTCCCCACCCCTCAGCACATGATTTACATGTTTCAGGTTGACCTCAACTGAAAATTTCCAAATTTAATTTTTTTTTTGTGCTCCCCTAGCATTTGCTTTGGGTTCAGTCCCTCCCCTTCCCCTCTTTCCCGCAGCCGGCTCCCTTCCCAGCCCTACACCAGAGGGACTTTCCCCATCCAGTCTCTTCCCAGCACAATGGTGCAAAAATGTTGGTGTTTCCTTGTTCCCAGAGTGCGTCGTCACCAAAGAAAATGCCACCAGTGCCAGCTCTGATGGGGTCAATCTGCATGGCAAGGCATCTCAGCCTGGGGTGGCTGGGCAGCTTCGACCATGCTTCGTGCCTTCCGTGTATAAGCTTTGGAGAGGCTTCTTCTTCCCCCAGTTTTTTTGCAGCAGTGTTGCTCCTGGATGAGAAAAGGTTCAGTCATTTCAGCAGTCACGTCTCACCCTTTTGATATCTCATCTAGTGCCTTCCTCAGAAACAAGAGATTTTCTTTCTTACCTTTGAAGTTGAAAGGAGGTTGAAGTTAGGAGCATGAGGTACATGAACTGCACTGTACATGTATATACATTATACATGCTCTAGTACTCAAAAAGGCATGCAAAAGAGCCAAACTAATTAAGCCTTTTTAATGACATTGCTGCATTGTAATTTGCCACTCAATCTGCTTTGATAACTGTTGATAATATTTACTTGTTGCTAGTCCATTTATTAAGGAGAATTTCAGAGAGCCTAGGGTGCGTTTCCTTCCAGAGGACCCTGGGCAGTCTTGAGCCCAACTCAAATGACAGGGTCGGGGCTATCCAAAAACAGGTCTTGAGGGGGATGGATTGAAGCTCCTGGTCACCAGCATTTGCTTCCCCAGCGTGAGCCTGCAGGTCGCTCAAAGGAATGAGATCCAAGCGGGAATTGAATTGCCTGCTTATTAAGATGTCTATTTAATGCACAGGGTGATCTCAATAAACATCATCACCAAGTCTCCAGTGGGAGCAAAATTGAGCTCCCTGCCCATGCATAGCCACTTGCTCTGCACCCGGCAAATGCCACCTTGTATAGTTGGAAACCCCATTGGCCAAGGGAGCTGCGTATCTGCAGTCGCCCACCGCTGCAAGAGACATCTAAACCCCCTGGAGACAGCGGCCCTGCCCCAACACACCCTGCATCGCCACCCCCCAGGAACTCCCCTTCCCTGCAGTACGTCCCTTCAAAACGGGCTACAGAAAACTATTTCAGGTGAACTGAACATGGTCATGGGGCTTCTTCACTGTGGTTTCTTCCTGGGAAGGCTTTTCATGACATTGGCTAAAGCCAAGAGCAAACTCCTCTTGGCTGCGTTCACGCATGCAGCATGGGTCGTCTCCAGCAGCTCCTGGAAATTTGCAATTGGTTTTTCAAATGGCGCACCCTTTCCAAGCAGCTGGACTTTGTGCCCCCACGTGGTGCTCCGTCGCCGCTCAGTTTAACCAGCCACTCTGTTTTGTAATTGGTTTTGCTGGCAATGCCAGCAAAAGGCAGCTCCGGAGGCCAACGCTCAAAGCTGAAGTCTTCCCAGTGGAAGTCTCGAGGTGGAAGGATTTAGCCCAGGGACAGGCGTCATCCTCCAAATCTAGCAGGAGCAGTGAAACGAGTGACCGTCCATCCCAACTCCCCCGTGCCACCCACTGACAGGAAGAGACTGTTCATAGAGCTCACCTGCAGAATATTATTTATCCCTTATCCACATCCATATCAGCTCAATCAGTAATGTTACAGTCTTAAATTTCTCCAGCTGCTCTGAACTGAACCGGCTCTAAAGATGGGAAGAGCACCACGGTCGGTTGACGACAGCTACATGCTAAAGGAGGAGAGAGATGTGTGTCTGCAGGCAGACAAGGCAGAGGCAGAAGCATGGACAATTATTTGGCAATAAAAATTGATGCCTCGCAAATTTATTGCTCTTCTTTGGAGCAGCCAGCAAGCACACGGCTAAGGAAGATGTGGCACATTTTTCTACTTGCATTTCCAAAGGGGTTCGCTAAGGTCCAGCAAGGACTCTTCAAGAAACCAAGCAGCCTCAGGAAGGGCTCATCTAGACAGGTACTGTTAGGAGGACAGGAAAAAGATGAGAGGGATAAAGGTTCAGATTTCAGAGAGAAGGATTTCTTCTTAGGCTTGTGCTGATCAATGTATTCAACCAATCTGCAAAGCGGAGAAAAACCAAAGGTGATGAAGGTTACTAATGAAAATTAGGGACTCGCAATGCTAAAGACAAGGTCTTGCTGATGGTCCTTCTTCTACAGAATGACTGCGGGAGGAAATGCAGAGGGGATTCTTTGGAAATGTTTGCTAAATGCTGCTGATGGAGAAAACAATTGTCTCTCTGTATGTATTGCTGGACTCTGAGCTGATTTTCCTCATGGAAACATCCTGGGGTAAGGACAGACCTTTGAAAAGTTCAGCTCAGGGATCAGTAGCAGTCAGGAAGACAAACTGAATGTCCAGAGGTATTGGCAGGGAGCCTGGAAGGGCACAGCCGTGTCTGCCAACTCCATGCAATGGGGCTCCCCCAACCTGAAAAGGAAACAATTTCCAGTGATACGACCTGAACAGCAGCAGGAAGCTCAATAAAGGCAAATTATTCACTGCTTTTTAAACACGTGGCTCGGAGGCATCAGCCAATGCCAGAAGTTGCGATGTTCGAGGCACTAAAACTTACGGTTCTTTCAGGGGCATCCTTGGCACCCCACACCTTACCTGCACCAGTCTGCTGCTGTCACACCCCTCCTCAAACCCACACTGGCTTGCTAACCTGTCCAAAAAACAGCCTTGTAAAATAAATTGAGTTGTTTTCTGCCCGTTTAGCATCCTGATGCAGCACCCCAAAGGCAGTCAGGGAGAGCCTGAGGCAGAGCAAGGGCAGGACTGGGGCTGCAGGGCTGGGAGAGAGAAGCGTGGCCAGTTCCTCCTGCAGCAGCAGCCTCGTGGTGTGGCCGCCCCTTCAAGCCGCAGCTTTGCACAGTACAAAGTCCCTGAAACAGATTTAAGGTGGGTATTGCTATTTCACCTTCCCCTCTTGGCCACTTGCTTCGGCTCTCCAACCTGTGGAGCTGATCCAGAATTGTTTGCAGAGACTGAAGGTGACCGTCTCCAAAGACCAAGCTGCAGCCAGCATAACAAGTTGTTCAGGTAACTAATAGATCAGCCAAAAAGCCAATGTACTACTCTATCTGACAGTCTATTCTCCAGTAAGACAAAGACATACAAACACCTAATTGCTTCCTTGTCCTTGTTCACTTCAAAGCTCCTCTTGTCCCTCCACTTCCATCAAGTTCAATTATCCCGTGAAATTGCAACCTGCCAGCGAGGACAAAATGATTGCAGCGCAGCAGAGAGCTGAGCAAACAGCAGTTACACGAACCACTCAGACAGATCAGGTACAACCTGGTACCTGGCCTCCGTCATCTGCAAGAAGTGACAAGCTCTGCAGACATGCCGGGCCCAGTCGGCCTCCACCACGGGTTTCAACCACTTGCGCCACTGGAAGTAGCGCTGGTATCGCTCGGCATCCTTGCTCAGCTCCCACAGGTACCGCGCCAGGTCCCCAGCACTGGCAAAGTCATCGACATGGATGAATGAGTCAGGGGGCAAGAAGCGCTCGTAGTTTTCTCGAGGAGGCCCCAGCACAACAGGGACAGTGCCAGAGGACAAGGCGTTCCTCCAGAGCTTCTCAGTGATGTAGTCTTCATGCTGCGAGTTCTCAAAAGCCAGGTAGAAGTTGTACTGGGACACAGTGGGAAGGAGCTTGTCCCAGGGCAGGGGCAAGTGATGTCGCCCATAGACGTCCACAGTGATGTGTTTCTTCAGCTCCTGGTAGTACTTCACCCGGTGGGAGCCTGCTCTCCAGTTGCTGATTACCCAGGCCACGAGCTTGGTCTTGGGTGGGATTCTGAGGGGTTGGGGCTGGCCAAGGAGCTGTAGCTCCCCATAAGGGATGAAGATGTCCGAGTCTCTCCGGTAAGACATAGTCAGGTTGAAGAGGTTGTCCATGGCGCCTAAGTTTGGAGAGTGACTTGGGGACTCCAGGTTGAACCAGATCCAGCGCTGGAAAGGGAGTCTGGGGAGCTGGGCCAGCCCCTCCCTGTCCCTGCACACATCCCTGTGATGCATAATCACAGCATCAGCCTTTTGGGACCAGCTGTGGTTGACGGTGAAATGGCAGTCCGGGGTGCTGTAGAGCTCCGAGCAGTTTGTGAAATGAAAGTGGTGCCCAAACGGCCACTTCCACAGCAGGATGGTCAGCCTGTGTTCACCCTTCGGTGGGGTGCTGGCGTTTCCAGCATGGGCCACTTGTGCAGAGGGACTGGAATCGTAATGCTCTGGCTCAGAAGTCCTGAACTTACGAAGAGAAACGAAGAGACAGGAGCTGAAGATGAAGCTGAAGAGGAAGAAGGTGAGGAGTTTCTTGCAGAAGATCTTCTTCCCTTCCATGAGCTCCATCTGCAAACACCGCAGACAGGACAAGTGACGGGTGCACGCTGACCCCAGCAGGGAGGCGGCTCTGGGCACACAGTTTGGCAGGGAGGTACGCACAGGGGCTCAGGGGACAGCGTGAAGACCTGAAATACATTTACCTCCAGCCGCCTCTTTGCAGAAAGAAAAGTATGGCTCTCTAGAGTGCCGTAGACAAGGCGCTTACACACACGCTCACCCGCAGGGTGCAGCCGCCCTTCCACAGACCCCAGGCTCCCCTCCATCACCACCCACTGCCTTTCCTCGTCAGCCCCTTCTTCTCCCCCCTCATTTCCCAGAAGAGCCGCGAGCGGCTCGTGGCGGGTTCCTCGGGACGCTCCGTCGCGGGGAGACCTGTGACCTCGGGGACCTGAGAGGAGGCAGAAGCGCCACAGGCACCACTGAGAGACAGGCGAGGGAGTGATGGGTGCCACGCCCACCAGCTTCTGCCACAAATCCCGCCCCCTCCCAGAAGTCACGCCCCCTCTTCCAGTCATGTGCTCTGTTGTGATTGGCTGCAGGACCAGCCACCCCTTCCGGTTCACCCATAAGTACATCAGACCCGGAAGGCCTTTCCTCTCCCTCCATGGGGCTGCCATCTTGTTTTGGCCACCATTTTAGGACAGGGTACCACCATTGTACAGCAGGGAGCTGCCCGTTCTTTTAAACATCATACTGCTCTGTGATTGGCTGACAGCCACTTCGTGACACCGTCATTCCCACATATTCTCAGGCAGCCCTGTGATTGGTGCGCAGGACTAGCTACCAGTGTAGCCTGAAGCACATCACAAAAGGACCGCCACGTCCTCCCCCATGGGAGACCACCACTTTTGACGGTGTCATTCCCCCACATGTTCTCAGGCAGCCCTGTGATTGGCTGCCCACTTCCTTTGGACCAGAAAGCAGCCTTGTGATTGGCTGCCTGCCTTCTTTGGACTGCGAAGTGCTCATATATAAAAATATATACATTTCTATACAATATATATGTTGTATATAAATGTATATTTTGTACTTCTATACAATATATAGAAATATACATTAAGGAGTGTACAAAGATATACATCTATTTATTTAGATATTAATTTATAATTTATAGTTTTATAATTTTATCATTTATAATTTTATTTATTTATTTAGACTAAGGCCAGGCTGGATGGGGCCTGCTCTAGTGGAAGGTGTCCCTGCCCGTGGCAGGGGGCTTGGAACTGGATGATCTTCAAGGTCCCTTCCAACCCAAACCATTCTAGGATTCTATGATTCTATGATAGAGATATACTGATTTATATATTCTTCTGTATAGGTATAGCTGTGAATATATATATTTTATATATATATATATATATGCATTTATAAAGCTATAGAGATTAAAAGCATATAGCCATAAAAACATAGATATAAAATGGCGAGGCTGGGGTCCCCCACTTTACCATGTCTGGGGTGGGCAGAAATGTCACGAGGGCAGAGGGGGACCAAAAGGGTGGGGGCATGGAGAAGTCGGAATGTGCCCAAAGGCTACAGACGCCTCCAAGGAAGCCACCAAAGGCCTCCCCCTCTTATTTGCAGCATTGACCTAAGGACAAAGAAACCCATATAGCACCAACCTGCACCCCACCATGGTCTTATGGGTAGTTGTAAGATCCCTTACAACAAGAGGATTTCCAGCAGAAGCTGGTGGGTGTGGCACCTATCACCTCTTATCTTGTATATCAGAGAGGGATAAATAATAAATAGAGAGGGAAGCAATGCCTCCCTGCAATCAGAGGCGAAAACTGATGTCTGCAGACCCCCTCCCTCCCGTACCCGGTGCCTCTCTCTCGCAGCCCGAGTCAGGTTCCTCCTCCAATAGCTATTGAAAAGAGAAAGGACTGTTGCAACTCACCTCCAGGCTTGGTCCTGGTGAGAAAGTGCACCGTGAAGGTGAGCGCTGAAGTGGATGACACAACCAGGAAAAGAGGAGAAGAAAGGAGAGTGCAGACGCAGGGAGGGATCGGCGGCGTGTTCCAGGTGTTCCTCCGCATCTTGAGCTGCGCGTGCCAGTCGCTACCACCAGAAACACGTCACCCAATAATAAAAGCTGTAATAAAGCCAGGACAGATTCCTCTTTGACAAATTAAGGAACGATCAAATAAAGCAGCCCAGACGGTGTTTGTGGTTAAAGCATACCTTACCACTGAAAGCACCTCTGCACATGCACTGGTCTGCTTCTTTTGCCAGTCTCAGCCCACCGGATTTGCTTCTGATATGCTTTCTTCTCCACCTTGTGTCGCAGGAGGACAGCTCTGTTTGGGAAGGACGAGCAAAGGTGGCATGGATTAGAGGTGTAGGCATCAGGTCTGCAAGTCCCCCTGCCAGCTAACGGGCTTCATGGCACAGCTGCCTCCATCCCCACGCCAGGCCACATCTCCTTGTCACCTTTCCAGGATCTCGAGCTAAAGCACATCTTGGGACTGGTGGCTTCAGCAATCACCATGAGCTTCAGAGTAGACAGGCACTTGAGCAAGACTGTCTGGGGGATCCCTCCTGTGTCCAGCACCGCAGACCACGCTTTGGAGCGTCTCCAGCGCAGGTGAATAAGCATTGTACATCACGGCCCGTGGACATGGAGAGGTGGTTTGTTTGCTATGGCCGGAGTGAACTGATCTTGCCTCGAGCTTGGCTGCACTTGGCTGGGATATAAAAAAGCCATTATGTGTTATTATCAGGCTTAGATATATTCACTGTAAATATGGATTGTTGGTCTGTAATTAAATTCACAGAAAGAATTTTAATGCAGGTTTGGGGTGTTTTGGGTGGGCAAGGGGACTGTAAATGGGCAATACAGGGTGGAAGATTTTACATTTCCAGGCCTTCTGCCAGCAGGTGTGTGTTTCCTGGGACAGAGCTGGAGGTCACCTGAAGTGTATCCAGGTGCCTCCTGCAGACTTGGGAGCACTCCAGCGCAGGTGAGAGCAAAGAATGTACCACAGCATGAGGGATGGAGGCCATAACTCACGGTTTGCTCAGCCCAGGGTGACCCAGGCAGCCTGAGGTCTCATGGCTCCTCACCTGGGCCTGAGAAGGTACCAGCCATTCAACGGCTCTGCCTAGAAATTCCACGGTTGAGAAACTGTGACTTCTTGCCTTTTCCCGATGGCACAGGCTACACCTATACTAGTAACTTAAACAATACGAGGGCACAGGCTCTGGAATTAATTCACCTAGAGGCTGAAATATGGAATGGTCCATGGCCCAGCTTTGGCATGATCCAGCTAGTGCTATGCCAAATGTGACCCAAGTGCAATTTGGGAGTCACCAGGGCAAGCAACCATTCCCTACAGGTAGCCTGCATGTGGCCACTCCGTGGTGGCAAAAGGATTTCGCTAACATGAACACGGCCCAGCCACACTGGTTAGCCTCAGGAGAACAGACTTGTCCTACAAGGGTAGATGCAGTCGTGAAGTTCAGGCATTAGCCGGCTTTCTTGCTGAGGGTCCGTGAGCTCTGCAGCCAGCAGCACAGATGAAGACCCTGCATGCCCAGATGTCCCCAGATGCAATTATACTCAAGGCTGTAGAGGAGAAAGAAGATTTGAGTTCCCCAGCACCACAGGAAGCCCTGAGTTGAAGGATCCTGTAGCACCAGATAAGAGGCTTCAGGCAGGTGAAAAATTCAAGACTTTTGTAAACCCTGAAAACCTGTAGACCTCTGAAAACCAGGACCATAAGGAACTTAAATTCAGCAGGGGTAATTAATGTAAATGAAACAAATAAGCAAGTGGGGGGAAGCCATGGAAAACAGTCACAAAGCTGTGGACTGAGAATTGTTGCAAGTGGCACATCTGATGTGAGGTGACAGATCACTTAGTCCAGAAGGTGATGTGAGATTGTAGCACAGACAGAACAAAGAGGCCGTTCAGGTAATAGACTTGGCAGGACCAAATGCGGTTGACACGAGACATTGTTATATGATGAATAGTCTCAGTTACCCCTACATCTGAAGACAAATAATGCTGTGTTTTGGAGAAGCTTCCTGGTTACTGCCCGCGCTGACCCAGCGAGCGACGGCGGAGCTTCGGATGCTGAGCTCTCGCCCAGGTGAGCACAGGAAAATGCAAGGGCTGAACTCCCTGTGCCAACGGGGCAAACGTCGGTCACCCAGGGATGCTAGCAGGTGAACAGCTGAGACCATTTACCTTCAAAGAGGTCACCAAATGGATTTGCGTACGCACTGGATTTGTCTACATTAATAAATAAATGGACCGGAGGCTAGTTTTTGTCCCTGAGGCCAAGTGACCCAGCTTGACTCCCATCCCTGCTGCTTCTCAGTCAACTGCAGCCGCATCCAGGATTTTTGCTGGGAATGGTCTCTGCCCCGGGCTATCCTTGGACCACGTCTAGATGCTGTTTGAAGGGCGCTGTTTGGCATGGGCTAAAATTGTGCCAAGGTGTGTGCAGTACAGATGATAATGAGGTGATGTTTAGACCTGTGCCCTGGCTCCATTTAGTTTCCTGTTGCATATGTAGCGTGTGAGGAAAAGCCATAACCCAGGGCTACAGCTGAGGGGTGAGTTCTTGGAGGCATTTATCTAATCAGACACCTTGTCCCAAGAAAAGACAGAGGCTCTAAGAGGACAGGGCACATGACTCACAGCCCCATCAGCAATATATCTCTGCTAGTATCAAGGCGTTTAATGTTTGCGTTAAAATTAACTGGGAAAAGGGCTCTGTGTATCTCCAATTCCTTTGAAAAGCTTGTGCAGAATCTATAAGGGAACAACACTACATTTCCCTGTTCGTCGCTTTGGGCTGACTGCAAAGAGTAAGAGCAGGGCAAAGCAATGGGAGGAACGCAGAATTCCTTTGCGAAGGCTCACCAGGGAGCTCTGCCTGGGGCACTCACAGCTGCGGTCTCCAACTGCTGCCTGCTCATCTCTTGCAGAACATTTTATTGAGGCTTTCCAGGAACAAAGATGTTTTGGGAGATAATATCACTAGGCAAACACCAGCATGGTCCTGAAGACGCAGCTGAGCTTCAGTGGGTAGGATGGGTAGGTCTTGTCCAAACACAGCGACTGTTGATGCTACCTTCCATCGCCCTCAGCCTTTTTGCCTGCATAGACATAAAAGTGTCAATAGGCACTCTCACCCTGCTGAATTTCTCATGTAGTTTTCCAACATAAGGGAGGAGAATCAGGGAGATGGGAGGAGCCCAACCCCAAACGTACAACAGGTCCTAAGATGCTGAGCATGTTGTTTGTGCCTCACCGTATAACCACGTGCCCTGGCTGGCATCCAGCAATGGGTTTCTGATCGTCTAGGCTAGACCCACCTCATGGCCCAGCCCTGTAACAGCAGAGCAGAAAGATGCAGCCACCAAGAACAAACTGAGCAATGCCTGATCCAGAGCCCTTTAATGGGAGCATGAGGTTGGCAGCCAGCCCTGAACACCAGCAGCCCCCCAAACCCTGCACCCCCTTAGCCATCTGCCTCCCTGGGTGGGCCAAACCTCCTCACCACCGTCTCTCCACAGACTCCTCCATGGATTTGCTCTATCTGTGTTATATCACCAGTCCTGTGCATTCACCGGGACCACAGCTCCTCCTGGAGAGCAACACCACCCTTCGGCATGGGTCCGACTCCCCGGGGGAGCCCAGGCCAGGCAGCCCCACTGCTGCTCCCCACAGGCTCCAGCCTCCAGGAGAGTGGCAGGGAGTGGTGCAGGAAGGTTGTGAACTGTTTGTATTCCCAAGAACATGCTATTTCCTTCTAGAGAAAAAAAAAACATAACCACAATCGCTTGTGCTACACCCAGAGCTGAACCACGCCAGAGAGATGCCAGCACTGATGTCCCTGCTTGTCCAGGCCACGTTCACACACAGCACTGAAAGGCTCCAGTGTTCTTCTGGGAAGGAATCAAGTTATTTTTTTCCCCATCAGCTTTGGGAATCAGAGATGCTATGCGTCTCCAGCATGCCCAAGTGCATCTGTAAATTCAGCAAAAAACCCTGTGTTCCCTATGACAATTTATGCTCCCTTCCCTGATTCAATAGCAGCCCAACACATGGTGTGCTGCTCCCCCCAGCTGTCCCCATTCTGCCCGTTCCTTGAAATCATCAAGTGTCTTTCCCAGGTCAAGAGCCAAGATCCTACATTTCTCAGCATTTAGTAATCAGCATGCGATGGCGTCAGGGTAGGATTTCAGCAACTGCAAATAGTAACACCTCCAAAATCCATCATGGTACAAACAATCCAAATAAACACACTCAGATACTCAAGTAGAACAAAAGCTACGCGGGAACATAGAAACATCTCTGGTGGTGAGGGAGGGCCTAATTTTTAAAAGTGATCATTCCTAGCACACATGCAATCTGAATGCTGCCAACAGGCAGCTTTATAGTTTAGAAACATTTCTTCCATCTCACACGAACCCATCCCATGTCAGGCTTGGAGAGAGGAGAGGAAAGAGGGAGCAACCATACTCTTGGCTCTGGGAATTTGCTTTCCTCGGCTTTGTAGAACTAGGTGGTGAGGTCAATTTTCCCCCCTGCCTTGAAGACTTTTCCAGCATGTGCCTGGATATCCCTGATATCCCTGATGGCTTTTGAACTAAGGGACAATCACTGTGAGAGTTGTTAGGGCTCATGGAGTCCCAACAGCTGCTTCAGCCCCAGTGTTCTCCCCAGTCTATGCCCAGCATATATAAAGTGCCCAGAATCTATATGTGAACGCTACCACAAATCTGCTGACTGGAGGTCAGCCAACTGCCCACTGCCAACAGCTTCACTGCTTCCAATGAATGAGTTTCATTACACCTACGCTTCTGTTCCCATTCCCAGCCCAACTTGGACTCCCAGCATCCTATGAGGATATGGACTTGAAAAAAGGGTACTGCAAAGTTATATCCGCAGCTGCAGAGCAGCCTGGGAGCAAAGGGCTCTTTTTGCTGAAGATGTTATGAATAAACCATCAGCGAATTTGGAATCCCACTGCCTCATTGTTTAGTTTGGTTCTGGTTTGCTTTTTGCCACATTTCCTAAAGAAATGCAGCCTGTGACAGTGCTGCAGTTCAATATTTCGCCTACCCAGCACCCACATCCTGCTGCTCCCCTGCGTCCTATGTGCCTGCCTTCCCAGGGAGTCACCACCGCTCCGCTCATGTGAAAAGTCCTGCAGGAATCTCACCACTGCTGTATCTTCACTTTCACCTTCACTTCTTCCCTGCCTGTTTTACATCCAACACAGATGCTCTCCAAGATGGTTTCTACTGGAGAAAACAAGATTTGACCACCTCTGTGTTCAAAGTTATGTTCGACATCTGGGGAAGGCTCAGGGGAGTTCATAAGACAACAGCTATTTCATAGGTTTATACTTTTTATGACCAGGAAAGACCACTGCATCCTCCAGCTGGGCATAGAAGGACATCAGCCACACAGGGACCAGCTGGCTAAAACACACCTCCTCAGGAGGTATGAAGGTAGATTTGGGGGCTTTTGTCTGGCTTTAAAATTCAGCAGGTGAGGATCTAAGCTCTTTTTTTTTCCTCTCTGAAATCCTTCCGCACCCACTGCTCCCGTCCCATAACATTAAGAACGTGCTGTAACCCAGCCACAAGCGCGGATGGCAAAACAGAGCACATCGGGGCATTTCAGAGGCAGCTCCAATGCTACCCATAGCCCTGCCATCGCCCCAAGCCTCCACTTCAAAACAGAAGGTAGATAAGATATTGCCTGCTAATGGCTTTCCATATAAATATTAGGACCTTCCCTCTCAACCAGTTTACTCTCTGCAGTGACCCCCTCGCCGGGGTCACAGGGAATGGGAAACTGTGGGGGGTCCCCAGGTTTTATAAATGAGAGGGTTTCCCTGCACAGACACGTACCATGAGGCACCCGGGAGCCAAAGGCACTGATTAATGGTACCAAGAAGGTCTGTTGTAGGGGAGCAGCGTCGGAGCAGTGCTGGGGTGGGATTACCGAGAGATTTAACAGTTCAGGTGGATTAAGGGTGATTTGTCAGTTGTCTGCCATGGGTCTCCACAGAAAAAAAAATAAAAAAAAAAATTAAAAAATGGCCAAGGGCTGAAAATCATTTAGCAGGAGACAAAAATGCAGTCATTCCCTTTGGGTTTGATGAAGCTGAGGTTTGAATGTGGGTCCGGATACCTAATACAGGCTGATGGGTGGATGCGCAGTTGGTCTGAGGAGTGGGTGGGACAGAGGGTACCTCCAGCAGCAGCTTGCCATCTCCTCCGCTCCACCACGTGCAGGTCCCATCGGCTGCCTGAGCCCCTCCATGCCCAGTGGCTCAGCTGTAGCCACTGTGTGGGCAGGACCCTGGTGTCTCGGGGGCTGCGATGACAAGTCGCAGCTCCCCATGCGTGAGATAACAACCCAAAACAGAGAAGAATAAGATTGGGTCTTACCAGACACTGGCCGCATGCTCGCAAAGCATCCTTTGGAAAGGCTGAGCTGCACCCTGGAGACAGCCCGCTTGCAGCTGATTCCAGCTCTCCAGCTGCACACTTTGGTTGCCAGAAGAAAGCAGATTTGGGCACTGACCCCCTGTATGCACAGCATCTATTTTTTTTCCAAGAAAAGACAAAGCGGGGGTCTAGAAGGGGAAAACGTAAGAGACAAGTAGCTGGAAATGTAACTAATAAAATTATAATGAAAACCACGCTAGCAACACATCTCTGGTTTCAGAGGAAATCTAGATAAACAAATAAAGGTGCAGCTGAAGGTCTCAGACTGTAAAGAGTAATGCAGGACACACCGCTCTCTAATTTGACTCTTGCAGAGAGGACCATTTTGGAGTTCCTGAGCATGCTTGACTCAAGTTATTTCCTCAAGCCTTCCCTAAGGATGGGGCAGACGTGGAAGAGCCAACGAGGCAGCAAACCACCCTCCCCCAGCTAATGAAAACCAGCACCCCGGCAAGGGTTTGTCAGGAATACACAAAGCAAACCCCGACGGAACGGGAGCGATTCGGGGAGCTGGGGCTGGGCAGGCACACTCCCACGCCAGGACAGCTCCCAGCTGCAATCTGCTGTATGCAGCCTTGATTAAAACACCATTTCTCTACAGGGTTGATAAATCCGTGGTAACTCCAGGTGAGCACCATGGGCTCAGCCCCTAAAATCTTGCCCAAAACCAGCAGCAGGATCCACTGGGAGATGCCCCGGGAAAGCTTTGGTAGAGCCAAGGATCAGCCAAGGTGTCTTTCCCACTTCCTGAGCTCTCATTTGGGGCCGGCCAGGGGGCTGCGTTTCATTTATTTCAAAACGCTTCATTTTGGGCTGCAGCAAATTGGGCTGGTTTGCTGTTTATTTTTGCATTGTACTATGCTGTCCTCAAGTTTCTAAACAGAAGTCACTTCCAACCCCAAAATGGAAAATGTTCCTCTTGCAAATGGAAAATGCAAACATTTCCATTGTGGCCACAAAGATTTTTTTCTCCTCACCCCACTAAAATCTTTCTGTGTTGAGAAATCCATCTCCAATGACACTTGGCTGCAAAAAAAGGGTTCAAATAGGCCTTTCTAATAACAACTTTGCAAAGCCAAAGCTTTGGGAAGCTGCTCCGAAGCTGCTCCAAGGTGCCTGCTCCCAAGATGACCACCTCTTCGCAGAGCCTGAGGGAAACACCCTGCTCGTGGCGCCCATCTCAGGTTTGTGCCAGGGAGAGGACAAAATTCAGGACACACAAGATCTAACAAGCAGCAAATTTTCTCAGCATTTGGCCACTGTTGTTTGAGAGGAATGAATGGCCAGGAGGAAATCTGAAGCTATTTATTTTGGCCATTAACAATACAGGGAGGCCACCTCACTTATCTGCTTACAGGTTGACCAAATCACCCTGCTTTTCGGTGCTTCATCTCCCACCATCGATCTGAACCAAGCTTCCCAGCCCAAGCGGGGCCCCGTTTGCACACTCCCTCCCCAGGACCATGCTCAGACCTGGCGGCAGCGTGGAAGGAGGCTCAGCTGGTTCCCATCCGCGTCCTCCCAGCAGCTGCCCCCAATGAGCTCCAGATGTGGGACTGGGTGTGCAAGAGTGCGAGGCGCTGTGCTAGAGGGAGAAGGCGGAGGCAGCCGAGGCTGCTGCTTTTATCTCCTTCGCTTTGTTTATGAAAAGAGAATTAGCGCGTGGTTGCCAACAATTTACTCTGGCGAGGGCGCTCCTCCAGAAATACTTTTACTGCCGTCACAGCGAGCGGACATGGCTCGCCTTCCATCAGCTTTCTCACCGCCAGCCGGAGCTGCCGATACCTGAGACCCAAGAGCGGCCGCTCATTGCTGGTGAAGCTGCCGCTTGAGCCCGTCCCAGCCTCTCGCAGTGGGTCCGCATGGATGGGCGGCCAGGCAGCCAGGAGCAGTCACAAGGAGAGCAAAGCCCACTCTGCTCAACCACCTTCCCAGAGGTTTCTCCTCCTTGGGCACAGAGGGTCCAGCTGGCTTTGCCTTTGGGGTACCCCAAAAGCTGTGGCATCCCAGGAGTCACATCCCAACTGGGATGCAAAGCCCTGCAATCCTCTGGGCAGGGAAGGTGGCTGTAAAATAAGCACGATGGGCTGCAGGAGGCTTTTCCCCAAGAACACGCATCATAGAACTCAAGAAGGCACCACTGTGGCAGCCTTGGGGGAGAGGGATTCAAGATCTAGTATTTTAGAGCAAAACTTCACCCTCCGAGTGCTTTGAACGATACAGAAGGCTGGCGACAAGCAGCACCCTCAGGCTGCAGAGCATGCCCTTGGAGGGGCAGCTCGCTTGTGCTGCTGTGCCGCCCACGAATGTCATGTTTCTGGAGAGCTCTGCTGGATTGGGGCAGGATGGGAGTCCAAAAACTGGAAGAAGCTGAAGCCCCATTTCCCAGCAAGATGGGGTTGGTGTGTTTTCCCTCCCAGCACTGCATAGGCCTGCTGATAGATAATTGGATTAAGAGTGAGCCAGCATCTGCTCAAGGTTATTTATTGCTTTTAAGAGGCGAGCTTTATTTGGAATTATTTTTGTCTTATCTTATTTTTGGTGCCTGTGTTGGGTCTGAGTTATGGAAACGTCCTGGATGCACCAGCACCCCCTCTGCGTGGCGTCAAACGTTTGCCAGGCACAGGCAGCCCTGTGTTAGCCCTGGGGAGACTCTGGCAGGAGCCTGCCTGCTCTACAGCTGATGCGAGCATCCTCCCGCTCTCCCCGAGCTGGACCACCGAGCTGTTTGCCAGCACCACCGCTTATCGCCCTCCCCGGGGAAGGTGCCGTGGGGTGAGGTGCCCCATGGGGGATGCTCTGCAGCCCTGCTAGCCACCCGCCACGCCTCCCTTCCTATGCCACCAAGGCTTTGCAGGAGGAACTCCTCTAGCTCCAAGCGCCCATCCTATTGATGTTTCGGGTGCTTTTGGCACTCTCCAAAGCAGCTGCCACTGCTTTACGGGCTTGTTTGAGAGCTGCTTTTGTACAGAATAAAAAGAAATCACAGCTGGATTGAGGGCAAATGGCAGGAGCTTCCAGCCAGGGCAGGGGGCTGTGCACACCACAGCATTTGGCCCCAGCTCCTGCTGTCATTTCCTTCCCACTAGCTTGAAAACCCAGCACTGGCTGGAGGAAGACTGTGAGGATTCCTGCAGATGCCCCAGCACTTCCCACATGCCCATGGGACCACGGCATGGGGCTGGGAGGGGGTCAGGACCATGGTTTAGGAGAAGGATTGGTGAGGGGCAATGCCAATACCTGGGCTGGATGATTCTCGTGCCAGAGCCTCGGTGGGCAAGTCCCAGCCCACCGCCCTCCCATGGCAGCACAGCACCAGCGATGCCCAGATGCTGCTAGAGCTGGAAGTAAGAAAAGACCTACCCATGTCCCCTTCCTGCAGCCAACGCTCAGCTCTCACTGCCAGAAAGACCTTCCAGTCCCAGTTCCTCCAAATTTTCCCCTCCAGGACCCTCCAGTGGTCGGACCAAAGGCAGGGGCTCAGCAGGACTGGGGCTGGACCAGGGCTGCTCCCAGCCGAGTCAAAAGACACGGTCACATCCACGAGTTGCAGCCATGCAAAGGGAAGGGGAAGAAAACGCAACCGGGACCAGGCAGGGATGGGCAGGGCAGTTTGTGCCCGCGGGGGTACAGGCGGGTGTGCGCTGGCAGCCGCGTTCAAGGCACACGTGTGCACATACACGGTTGGAGACACGCTGCCCACACTGGCACGTGCTGGTTGCACGTGTACGTATGCACTTCCCCAGACCTGACATCTGAAATCCTACCTGTGATACCTGCGGCTCACCAGCCCTCCTCCTCCCAGCCCTGCCCTGGCAGTCACCCAGACCAGTGCTGACACGTTTAGGATGCTTTCCTCCTCCCTCAGCTCCAACAGGCCGTGCTGCCCTGTGGCAGTCCATCTCCGCAGCAAAGCTTCCCCATCTCATCTCGGCCGCTCTTCGCAGCTCGTGTGCAGCTTCTGATGACTCAACTTCAATGGGGTGACCCACAGCTTTGATTTTGCTGTGCATTTGTTTTCCAGGGGGAAATTCATGAAGTTCTTGACCTGTTAAAAGAAAAAAAAAAAAAAAAAAGAGATTTAATTAAAGTGTCACCTTGCTGCCACGCTCCTTAGTTAGAGCTTCAACTGTACCTGCACACACGGGTCCGAATTGCCACAAATGGGCGCTCTCTCCACGGATGAGGCGATACCCACGTGGTTGTTTCAAACCATCACCCATCCACAAGCTGGGTCAGGCCAGGTTTGCCCCTGCATTCCCACGGCCAAGGTGGCAGCAAAGGCTTGCCAGGGAGGTCTCCAGTGTCCCCCATGATGCTCCGCCATGGTCGCTGCAGCTGAGGACTCACCCCAGGTCAACCTCCGGACGTCCCAGCACAACAAGTCCCCACTTATGCAGGCAGCATTGGCCACATGGATGTTTATCTCTCCCAGCCTCCCTGCAATTTCTGGAGAAATGAGCTATCCTGGCGGCCAGGGGACACTGGCGCTGCAAGAGGAGAGCCCAGGCTGGATCCAGACACTGGACACCTCAACCGGCAGCGGAAACACATGCATGTAATTTCCCAGTGCACAGAAACACCCTTTGGGGCCGTCCTCCTCACAGAAGCATTTTTCCCTTACTTCATCATTCTAAATATTGAGGATTTTTTTCCCCCCAATTCAGCTGCAAGCCCTTTTCCACGACACTGCTGCAGCACTGGTGGGAGTGAGCTGGGCCAGGAGCCCCCCCTTCCCCAGGAGGCCAGGCCAATTCTTTTACTCACTCTTATTCACTGTGACTCTGCCAAGAAGGTGCTCAGTATTTTACAAGCCCCACAAGAGCCCGTCTGCCCGGAGATATGATTCAGGACAGCTTCTTGCATGGACTGGCGTAAACCCAAACTTTTCTGATTTAAGCCTATCTGTTTGGAAAGGGATTAAGCAGAAATAAGCAGCTGTTTTGCAGAATAACAGCGAGAGCGCAAGATCTGTGCTCTCGCTTGGCTCAGCGAGACCTTCCCAGGGAGACGGATCCTAAATCACAGCAAGAAGAGCCCATCCCGCCAGGAATTCCTTCCCCGGCACCGGGGAGGATGAGGCAGCAGTGCGAGGGAAGCATTGTAATGGGTTGGTTTGGGTTGTTTTTGTCCCCCCTGCTCCACATGGATTTTAGTGGAAGTGTTTTACAGCCCTTCAAAAAAACAAAACCCAACAGCCACCACTAAAGCATGTTTTTTGTCCTGGGGAGGAGGATCCCCTCTACCTGGCAGAGAGGGCAGAAGGGGTGGGAGAGCAGAGCCAGTTTAGGACACGGCCCTCTGGGATGCTATGGGAAGGGCCTCCCACTCCGAGCTGGGCTCTCCCTTCGGAAAGGGCTGTGGTACCCGAGCGCAAAGAAATCCCTGGGTGAGGAGGGGGTGACAGTGGCACCCAGATTTAAATGGTTTCGATGCAGTTGTGGCACCTGGCTTTGCAGGAGTTAAAGCAAACAGAGCAATTCAATGCCGGGTGGGTGCTCAGCCACCCAAGAACATCATCAGCGCAAGATGGGCTCCTCCGTCTCCACTGAGCAAGGGTAACAGCTGCGGCTTCCCTGGGCTCAGAGTGGGGTTACGCTAAACCCCATCACCCAAACAGGCCAAGGTCGTGATGGTGGTAAATTTAGCGATGTGGTGTTAAACCGCGAGGGCTTGCCTGTGCATTTGCATCTGAGGAGCATCTCCAAAAAGGGTTCCTGCAGCTCCACGAGCTGAATTTATGTTGCCTGCTGAGAGCTGAGGTGCTTTTTCCTTGGGCTATTCATGAATAAACCAACAGCGGAGCAGCATGAAACTACAAAGAAAAGAAACTGTTGCTGCAAAAGCTGGAAAATGCCACTTACTTCCCACTGAGCGTGAACAGGCGCAAAGACCTGAGCGATGGAAAAGCAGCATCTTTCTTTAAATAGCTTACTATAATTGATAGTGTCTCGGTCTGCTCTGTATAGCTACTGGGAAAAGCTCATGCCAATGCCAGACCATCTCCTGTACGTACATCTGTGGTATTTGAAGGCTGCAGCAAGGCAGAGTTGAAAGAATAAAAACTCTTTGGAGAGGAAAATATATTTTCAGATTGTCAGCTGCACTCGCTCAAAATCAGTTATAACCTCACTCCACATGTGGTGGCGTTTTAATGAATTCCCCCTTCCTCCCGGGACCACGCTCTAACCTAATTCACACCAGCAAAGGGTGTTTCTAGCTCTGCTCCAGCCAGCTCCCCGGGCGCTCCCGCCTGACGTCAGCGGCAGCAGAGTGAGGTCCCAACACCATCCCAGGGCTGATCCTGCACAGCCTGCGCTGCCATTTGCGCTCCCAAAATGGGAGCAAGATGCTTCTCCTGCTGGCACCCACCACTGCTGGGCATGGGCTATGCGGACTCAGGCCCTCAAGGCGTCAAGTTTTACTGGGGTATAAAAATGTGGGTAGCTTGGAGCAGAAGACAGCACATGATGTCTCTCCTTTTCTACATTTCCCCCCCCCCCTTGAAAATGTCAAAGAGTGACTAGTTACACACAGCCCTGTCTTCACAACATGCTGCTCACAGGGCTGGCGGTTGGGGCTGGTTTGGGGTTTTCCTCTTCTTCTTTGGGGGATATGGCTAATTTTGCCAAATGCGTCACCAGCCCATGGACAAGGATGCTGTTTTACCTCTTAAAAATGCCTTCTGGTTCCATGGCCACGTCTCCAGTGAGCATAAAACAGCATCATGAGATCTGCAGGCTGCAGAAACCTCCATGAGTCACATCATCAACCAAAGGCACTCAAGTCCTCCCCCAGAAATGGAAGGACCTTCTGCCATATCCCTCTCACCCTGAACTCATCAGCTGGCTTCTCTGGTAACACACTCACTCGCATGTCATCAGGAAGGAATTTGTGCTCTTTTTGATAATCAGAGATGAGTCGGTACAGCAGCGAAATCCTCAGACCGCAAAGCATTTCAGCAGGTCTTTTAAGCCTCCTGCTCTCGTGTGTAGGCTGTCCAAGGACCCGCTCATTCCTGGGCATCCCCGGCCCCACTCATAAATCAAAGCATTCCAGTCCTGGTTTCCTCTATGTGTCTACGAACACTCACAGAGGTTTCTTCTTTAGCAAACTTAATCTGGGCAATTGTTCAAAAATGTTAAAATTACCTGCTCCTTTTATGATATAATGACAGCCTGTGGAGGCATAATTTAGCCCAGACCTGAAGACGTCTGTTTTAAGGTTAAAAAGTCCTCCAAGCTGAACTTTATCCAACAGCAGCAATGAAAAATCAGCTTGCCCGGTGTTAATTTTGGTTCCTCTCATTAATGAAGCCATGCAGGATCACAGCCAGGGGGGTCTGGCTTTGCTTTATCCCAGCTTCACATATTCAGTGCAAGGTTTAATCTGTTTCACGACACCAGATCCCAACAAGGATTTAAAATGATCTGGTTGCTAACCTAACTTGATTCCCATTCCCATCACCTGCCCTCGCCCTCATGGGGACCCTCTGGCTCGAGTCTTGCATGCCAGGAGGCCCTCGCGGGCTGTTCTCAAGGTCATGGCTCAGCTCAGGGCTTGGAGAACAGGTTAATTCCACCAAACCCCATCTGTCTGTACCATTGGCCATGCATCAATCACCACAAGGTCCTTTAAAACCTTAAGTGAAAAGGTCTCTGGGAGGCCAAATCAATGGATAAACATATTAGTTAAGAGAAGGCATAGCTATGCTACTGAAAGAGAGAGACAGTTTCTGTCGACACCCACCTACCCCAGAGATGTGCCCAGGAGCCCCAACCCCACGCAGGTCCTGCTCCCCTGAAACGCAAACCCTGCTTCACCCCTCCAAGCACTCAAAATCCACAGTCAGGGCTGGAACTCTTGGCTGGGACTCCCACGGGGAGCCCCTCGAGCCCCACTGGCAGCAATGAGTCGGAAGGGGAGCAGGAACCAGCCCCACGTGCTGGGGCACACCGAGTAGACCAGGGGCTGACGTAGGCTTTTGGCTTGTTTAACCTGCAATTCTCTGCTGAAGTGGCTCTTGGCAGCCCCCAGGTCCTCGTGTGCCATCAATGCACGGCGACATCTGCCATTTCACGACTCCTTCCCATCACGGTATTTCCAGGGAACTCCAGCACAGGGCTGTCGCAGGGAGAGAGTCTCAACCAGGACGCTGCTCTGAAACAAATGCGGAGGGAATAGCTCTTTCCTACAGGGATAAAAAGGAAAGACCCGTTAATCCAGGCTGCAGGGCACAGAGACAGGTATTCCGGTGCTGTCGGTGCAGCTGATGGGGTTTGCATGAACGTCCCCCCTTTCTCAGGCTGGCCCCACCGCAGCGCGGGACCAGTGCCTGCTCAGAGACCCACAAGGCAAGCGTACCAAAGGGACATAATGACAACCACGGGGAGCAAGCGACATTTTCCCAATCATCTCATAACATCCACTCCCAAAATCTCATCCAGGCAGCGCATCCTTTCCCAGCCTCGTGGTGCTGGTGAGCAGCAAAGGAGGCTCCCAGGGATGCGGGGAGCTGTTAGCCCCAGTGGAGCCCGGTGTCCTGCATGGCAGTGGCAGCAGGGAACCACTCGCCATCCGAACGGGGCCCTACAGACAACCCGCCAGTCCCCCGAGACGTGGGATCCCGGCGCCCCGTCCACCGCCGGCAGCCTGCCCTGCACAAAATGCCTCAGATCTGCATCCAACACAGCAGGAAAGCCCTCCGGGAGGATATTTCACATCATCCTACTGTTTTGGATTAGACCCCAGCTGCCTCCTGAGCTGTTTAAATTTACGGGTCTGAGAAGTGAACTTTCCACCCAGGCAGGGGCTCGCCTAGATGAGGGGCTGAGCAGAGCGCTTTGGGTTCAACACCTCCTCGAGATCAGCCAAGGGCCCATTACAGATCTGATTCCAGCCAGCGCCAATCAGCAAACGACCCTCTGCTTATCAACTGCCCTCCAGTTTACTCTCCTTTGCATCCTGGATGCCCAGAAACCTTTGGCGCAGGTCCTGCACACAAAGCAGCCATAGCACAGGGGGTTTTCAACATTTAAATAGTGAAATGGGAATGAACAAGGATCTCTTATCCCAGCCTGTTAATTTTGTTCAGGTTAGGGTAGCTTTCTCTTCCCTTACAGACAGTGACTGCTGGAGAGGTCAGGCTTGCAGAGAAGAGCTGCTGTTGGCACCTCTTTGCAGCACCCTCTGGCTCTCGGCAGGGAGCCAGGGAGACACGGGGACATCCTCAGGTCTTGATGCCATTTTTCCAACATCACAGCAAACCAGCCCATGAAGGGGGAAACAGCCTTTCCATCCAAACCACATCCACCTCTTTAACCAGGTTCCCCATTTCTCCTGATTTCCCCAACGACCTAAGTCAGAGATGTCACCTCTACCTGCAAATCCAGCATCATTTTACCCCTACCTGAAGGGCCAGCATCTACAGAAAGACAGGCACACACCATTGCTGGGCTCAGCCGATGGCTGAGGAATGGGGCAGCAGCCTGGGGAGGGCAGATTCGCATCCATCACCGAGCCCCAAAAAGCCCCAGCACCTGCCCTGCACCAGCACCACCACCATTGCAACCATCCAGCAGAACCTCTCTGTAGGTTTTTGACACTAACATGCATTTCTAGCACAGTTGTCTGAAGGGGAAAATTCCCAGGGAAAGGAGGATGTAGAAAGGCCAAGAATGTAGGTAGCTCCCAAACAGGATTAGACATCTCTGTGGATGTCAGAAGTGGCTAGAGTTAGTACAACTAATGATAACCATCTTGGCTGAGATAGAAACCAAGTGCTGCAGGACTCCCAGCAATATCCATCTGCTGGAGACCAAGACAAGAGCACCTCCCCGCTCTCCCTGCACATGACGTGTCTCTTCCACCGTCCCTTGAGGGAAGGTCCCGGTGGGCCGCTGGCTCTGCCCCAGCCGAGAAGCTGCTGTGGGGAGCAGAGAGCGGAGCAGGGAAGGGGCTGGCTGGGCAGGGGGAGCCGGGATGGGCAATATCTACATTGTGCGCCTTTCCCATCGAATCTGTAGCCTGGGCAACTCAAAAGTTCAAAGCAAAGAGACAAATGTGCCTCCACACCCTGGTAATTTATTTTAGCAGCCCCACTGGAAATCCCACGATTTCCAGCACAATCTCACAACTTCAGTCATTACTCGCTCCCCACCTGTGATGCTTTAGCAGAGAAGGGGGCAGCATCCCCACCACCCCACAACTGCCACGCAGTCACCAACCTCGCCGGCTCCAGCCCTGAGGAGCACAGCCAGAACCGCGGTGCTTTGCAGGCATCTCCCCAAATTGCTCCCATGTGGGTGCCACGGCTCCAGCAGCCACCCGGAGCCCTAAGTGCTTCCAGGCTGGAGAAGCCCCGGCTGCTGCTTGGCGTCACTCACACCGGGGAATGGGAGCCAGTGTCTCCCTGCTGCCTGTGCAAGCACACTGCAGATGTCCCAGAGGGAACATTACAGCCTTCAGTTACCCAATTAAAAACGTGTTCGAGGAGATTTGATTACTCAGTTTGACAGAGGGAAGAAAACCCTTCAGGTCCTGGCAGCAGTGAGGATTTACGAGCTGGGGCTTTGCTTCAGGTCGCTCTGCCTGATCACGATATGTAGCAAAGGAATAAAAAAAACCCAACCAGGGAGCGATGGTGTCTGCATTCCTGCTGCTTGAATCAGATGTCTTTCCTGGCAGCTCCAGTCCCCCCTGGCTCCAGGGACTCGGGGAAGGTGCAGCAGTGGGCAGGATGCACCGGAGGAGGTCGTCTCCGCCATCCCACACCAAGGACTGCCCCTGGCATCCCGGAGAGCCACGTCCTAAGCCAGCTCCACTCTCCCACCCCTCTTCCTCAGGCAGGAGGTGACCATAGGCGTAAATGCTTACTCATCACTTGTGAACACCTTCTAGAGATGTGGTGAATGCTTTCTCCCCACTTCGCTAAAGGGCAGAATCTGCCTTCTTTCTGATCCAGGGTGAACACAAGCCTGGCATTAACCCTGCTGTGTGGCTGGGATGCCTGCTCCTTGGTACCCCCCGGCTCCCTCCCCTTTATCTCCCTGTAAAAGCATCACCCACAGGCTAGGAAGTGAAGGAAGACAAATCTCAGATGTCTGCCTTACTGCAGCGTGTGAACAGCATCCAGAAACGCCTCCAGACAAGATGATTACTAACAAGGGATTTGGGATCACGTATATTTATTGCCGCAGCAGTGAATGGGAGACATGTGACCACCAAACCCCTGTGTGGGCTCAGAGGAAGCCAGCCCGGGGCTGAGCATCTCCCTCAGGGCTCCGGGAGCCCTGCTCCCCCTGCTCACCTTCCTCACCTGCTTCAGGCCATGGGCAAGGACAAGATGCCAAGTTAACTGTGCTCCCGCCTTGTTCCTCACTTGCTTTCGTGCATAGCACCAAAGCGCCTGGTGTTTCTCTTTAAGGCAATATTAAAATGAAAGGAGAAAAAGTTATGTTATTTCAAAGGTCTTTGCTTCAAAAACATTCAAACCGAATTTACACACCAAAGCCATAAATGTTCCCTTTATTGCACACACAAAATAACCCCCTGCAATATGATTCCTCTAAATTTATGGTTCTTCCAGAGCTATTAATTCAGCCCAGGTCTTTTCTTCTTTCTTCCCCCCAACTTAAATTGAATAATTCATAAATACTTCACGCTGGAGTGTACTTTATGAGCATTATTATGATCACTTGAACGTGGAAATGCCTGTGAAGTTACTACAATAGTTTTAATACACCCCAGACTCCCCAGAGGTATGGATAGCGAGGTATAAAGCAACTTCATCACAGACGGGAGGGAAGAGCTCTCTTGAGAGGCCATTTATTTGGCCAAATATTAAGGATCTTGTAGCCCATATATGTCTCTGAATCGACTCAATGACAACATCTGGGGTGAGTTTTAATTTGCCACACTCCAGCTCAGGAGGGTTACATTTTTCCCTGGCCAGAGGGAGACACGGCTTAGGTCCACAAGTCTCCATACAATTTTCAGACCCAAACCCAGAAAAAAGACAAAAAAAATAAAAAATAAAAAAGTGGTCAGAGGTGCATCAGCAGGGCCACCATAAACACATTTAGAAGAGCAGGTAACTTACTTATTTGGAGTCCCCAGGCACGCAGGGAGGCATGGATAAGCCAAATTGCCCTCGTCAGACAGCAGATACTATTTTTTCTGTTATCCTTGCACACGTCACAGGATGGCATGCTGTTGAAAGCCAGAAATTAAGAGTCACAGGGCTGTATCCCCCCAAAGATATAGCTGAAAACCCTTCGTTTCTTTAACGGGAAGAGGCAGAACACTACAGCTATTAAACTACACCTAGATGGAAATAGGAACTCATCAAAATTAAATGTATTTTCTGGGATCGCTGAGCCATACAGGGCCTTTCCTCAGGGTATCTCAAGGAAGGGGCTTTGCACATGCTTCTGGATTCTGCATTTCTCCTCCTCATTCTCCCATGTAAAATGGATCACTGGGGGCAACCATGGCCCAGAAACAGTAAAGCCAAGAGTCAGTGGGAACATGTTCGAATTCCCTGAAAGGTGCTGTAGGATGACAACACCTCCAGCACCCAACACCAGCTGCCCCGTGACCTTCCCCAAGACCACCCAGAAAGAGCTGCACAATGAGCCCCCAAGTCCTGCCTGCCTCTGAACCACCACTGCTCCCCGGGAACTCAGGTTTTTTGTCTTGTAAAGAACTCCTACAGTAATTGCCTTCATATCTCAAAGGTGTCTTACAGCCACAGAGGTGCAAATATTTATCCATACTTGGAATTGCAGAGTGAAGCCTAACTAAGTGTTCCCAGACACTTCAACAATTGTTGTTTTAAGACCTGAACCATAGACACCTGGCTGGAATTAATCAGCAGATGTGAACACAGAGGCAGAGCAAAGCCCTTATTAACCCTTCACACATCAATGTCAAGGTCACGGGGTGTTTCACTAGGGCAGCCCGTACCTAGATGTCAGCTGTCAACAGCTTGGGAATCCCAAAGCAAGAAATGTCCTCCGCTGATCAGGGCATGAACTGGAAGCAAAATTTATCATGCTGCTGTCACTGCTTGAAGGCTTGCTGTGCTGAGGCACTCACTTGTGAACAGCAGCAATAATAAATGTTTATTACTAGATAATAAAACACAAGAGCAAACCACCTTCTGTACGGGCTTTGTCTAAAATGAGTAGGAGTTTAAGCGTCTCTTTAAGGGAAAGCATTCACTTTGCACCACGTGGTTTCGAGTAGTTCACATCATCAACAGCCCTCCATCAAGATCAAAAATCTGAGCCCTTCAAAAGTATTCAAGCACAGACCTGGGAAAGACCCACAGCCTCTCCTGTTCCAGCTGCCCTCCAATGCACTGGCTGATCCCTCTCCCATGGTAGGCAATTGAGCCACGTTGTCCCAAGCTCAAGCCTCCAAAAAATACACAGCATCAGTGACTTCTCCAAAGCCACTGTCCTGGGAGGGTCAGGACAAGGCCATGCCCCTGTGACTCCAGCCAGGGGGAATTCCCTGGGACCTCCTCTGCAAATGTCTTCACTCTCATCAGTTCCTTTCCAGGAAGGGACAAGAGTCAGCGAAGCTAAGGACAAACACTGGCACAATGTTCCTCATCCCCTGCGCAGGGGAAGGAATTGGCCCACAATAAAACACAACATGAAATTAGAAGACAGCTCCTCAATGGCTGTGGCATTGTGTATCAGGACAAGCCCAGCTAAACCTGGCTTAATAGAGAGCTAGAGCAGAGCGAGGTCCCAAGGTAGGGCCCACAAACCATAACCAAAGACACCTCCTTCACAGTAGAAGAGGCTGTGCTTTTATATCCTGCTAAACCTCCCAGCGAGACACCCAAGACAAGGCTCTGTGGAGTTTATCTTAATGCTAACCCATACAAACCCCAGGTGGGGACGTGGCTGGCGTTGATGAACTACATCAGGATGAAAAGAAAGGCAACCTCTGCTCTGTTGGCCCTTTTCATTGCGAGACATCTGGTGATGGAGAGCTCATCTGCTTTGAAGTGGAGACAGACCCAAGAGCTGGGCAGGTGCAAAGCCCTCCTCAGCAGACACCATGCCATGGAGCTCACCCTGCAAATCCATCATTTGCAGCTTCTTTGGGGTGGGCATGAAGCAGGGGGGGGATATTTCTAAGATTACAAACTTCTGCATGAATCCCACCAGTCAATCCACTTGAATTATCTTCCATCCTCCCCAAAAGGCATGAGGGGGAAGGTCTGTTATCTCTGCCATTGACCCATGACACCCCTCTGCCACTGAGCAATTCTGAATGTAGGACTTAATGCACAACAAAAAAACCCAACTTTATATTCTAAAGCAGAGGAGAAAAACCTTCCTGGATCCGCCACTGTAGATATTAGCTCATCGCCAGCTACAGAAAGATGCATTCTTGACTGATGTTGGTTTTTATGGCCCATTTGCTTGTTTGCTTCGATTTCCCCTCCTCAACAGGAACTGGCAAACTTTAGAGACTTATTCATAGGCTCGCTGGCAGGCTGGGAGCTGCTTCATCCAGCCAAGGAGAGGATGAGAACGGGGCAGAACGAGGCTGGGAGGAGGATGCAGGGGACCAAAGGAAGGAGAGAAGCAGAAGAGCGAGGGCACTGTAGGAAGAGGGAAGGTCAGGGTTTGAATGAGCACAAGGGAAGATCTGGAGAGAAATTAGTGAGAACAAGGGGCTGAGTTGAGAAGAGGAAGTGGGTGGGATGGGGGAAGGGTCAGTCTCAGCCATCCATCTCCCTTTTTCCCCCCTGCACCTGAGCAGGATCAGGCCTTTCTCTCCTCATTCAGTGCTGAGGTGGAAACAGCTTGGACTTCCAGTTCATCTATAGACAGGTTTAAGAACCAGTAAGGCTGCTTCACAGCTCAGCCAGCAGCAGAGTCCAACACCAGCTCCCCGGAGAGGCAGCTGATGCCAAAGCAGCAGAAAATAACCCTGTAAACAAGAGGCAAGGGACAAGGTCCTCACACAGACCTCACACCAGGTCAGGCCAAGGGCTGTTTCCCTCATAGCTTCCCTCTAACAGTGACCATAAGGGGATGCCCAAAGAAATGTAAGAACGAGACAAGCGTATATGATATTACTCCAAGTCCTCTCCCAGTTTCCAGCTGTTTCCAACTCAGAGGAACTCTTGAGCCAGATGTACTTAGTAACACCTCAGCAATTTCTCCTACATGCAGTTGCCCAGTCTCCTCTTAAACCCATATAAACTTTTCACATCCACAGGCTCCTTTGACAACAAGGTCACGAGGCAAGATCCAGCGCTGTCTGTTGACATTGCTCCCTCCATCGGTGAGGTCGGACAGTATCACATCCTCTCTTCTTCAGACCACGCAACCTTTGAGCAGCTGCCCAGGCCATCAGACTCTGCCTCCCTCTCCAGCCAGGCGCTACAAAATGAGCAAAGACCACAAGAGCCGGACTCATCCTAGAGACGCTAAAAAAAAAACCACCAAGGAACTTCCAAAATGTGCATCCTGCTGCACTTGAACAAAGAAAGCCCCACCCAGCCAAGCAGGTGTGAACGCAGCCAAGGACCAGGATGCTTTTCACCACAGCTACCTCGACACTAAACAACCCACTTCCCGAGCCAGGGCCAGCCCCAGATCAGAAAAAAAAAAAAAGAACAAAAAAGCAGGTCACTGGACAGCACTGGTTACGCCTTTCTGCGTGTTTTTGTACCCAGGGAAGTCAAACAGGCAATCAGGGGAGGGAGAATTTGCTGCTGATGACCAGGGAGGAGGGTGTGGGTGAAGTTTTCCCATTTATGAGATGTAAACAAGCCCTGCAGAGCAGGTCAGGCCACGCAATGCCCTCTTATCACGAGCCATTTCATTTGGCATAAACACCAGCCCCCAGGTCAGGGCCATAATCTCTCCCAGATGCTTTTGTCCATGGGCCTGATCTAAGGCTTCAAACCTAAAGTGGGGAATGAAATAATCCCCACCCACTGCCTTCTCTCTCTAGCATCTCTTTTCTACCCCAAAACATACTTCCCTGGTGCAGGAGGTTGGAGAAGGGTTCCCACAGGAGGTGGCCATGGCTCTCCTCCACACACCATCGGGGTCACTGCAGCAAGTACAGAGCTGCCTTACGGCGCTGCAGGCAATGAGGCTTCACCCTGATGCAGAGCCTGGGAAGGGAAGGCTGGGCCAGGGGCCGCTGCCCTGAAGGGCTTGTTGGGAGGTAGCCACAAGCCCTCAGCCTGTCAGGGAGTTTAACCTGACCCGTCAGTCAAGGTGTCCATTTCCCAGGCTCCATCCCCATCACAAACGAACTTGTCTCACAAAGCCCAGTCCAACGTGACAAGTGTTTATACAGGACTAATGAGTGTCTCCATCCCCAAGGACATCATGGATTGCTTAGGCACCGAGGTCCAGGCACGCATGCCATTTCCCTTGCCGCATACAGGCTTGCAAAGAGGTGCAGCCCTAATTCTGCCCCACTGCAGGGAGCAGCCTGGAGTGCTTTGGGCTATGCTTCTTCAGACAGGGAACCCGCACATGGCAGGAACCGCAGGTGCCTCTCGAGAGGGGATGGCTGGTCCAGCAGCGAGGCTCTCAGCTCCTGCGCAAGGACTGCGCGGTGTCCTCCCAGCCCGGCTCCCTGCAGGACTGCCCACCAGATCAGCGAGCAGCCACAGGATGCTTGCCTTCATGGTTTAGCCATGCAAACCATCTCCTGAGAAAGAAAAGCACCATTTTCTCATTTAAGTGCCTTAAATATACCAGGATTTGAGTAGGAAAATACCTCTCCCTTAGACCTTTCTCTATGCTACACCACAAATATCTGGCACAACTCTCTCCACCTCTCCAAGGAGCCCTGGCTCTGCTGGATTTGCCTCCCTGAGCCTCTCTGGAGATGTTCAATAGCCACACAAAGCGATGGGGCCCATCAGCAAACGGCTGTGATGCTGGGTTTGGGCCATGCGCTCCTGACAGCCACCTCTGCCCATGCCAGAGCTCCTTCCAGCCAAGCCCTTGGGGCCCCATAACCTGGCAGCCTCCTCGGAGCAGATGTGCGTTACCCCCATCCCACACAGCCCGGGCCATGCCCCGCCACAGGGCACTGCCTTCAGATGGGGAACCTGTGGCCAGGGAGGAACCGGCCTCCCCGCTCTCCCCCTGCACGTCCCTACTGCCATGGCCAGAGCCTGGTGGGACCCTGGTTCCCCCCATATCCCCAGCTTGGCCCCAGCAACATTGGTCAAGACATCAGCTTCATAGGAGAGGAGGAAAGGTGCTGCCAGCATGGTCTCAGCTGGGAATCACGATGCCTTTGGTTTCCAGAAACATTTGGGCACTTACCTCCCCTTACCCCTTGGGAGACACCTAATTTTATCAATGCAGTTGGTGCCCACCTAAATGGATTCTTCCTTCTCCACACCGCTCTCCTTATGCCCTCAGCAGCTGCTGGGATTCACGCTCACCCATGCCTCTGGATTTTGTGCAGATCTGGGCTTTGCAAGAGCACGTAGCAGCACCAATGTCCTGCAAAACCCAGAGCGCAGGAGGCAGCAGTCAAGAAGAGAGGCAGCGGCTCCCACTGCTGCAGAGCCTGCACCCAACATGCTCGGGTCCACCACAGGTCCTGTCCCTTTGAAATAAATCCTTAGCAGTACCTGATCCCCCCACACCTGAAAAGCCTTGAGGCAAAGGGCCTGACGGTACAGGGACGGGCAGAGATCCCCAGGGCAGCGGGAGGTGCATCACAGCACACCGGTGCCCAAACAGGCTTTTGCTGGTAACGACTTTCAGCACTGCCACCCCCAGACCAGGAACTGCAGCAGTTGTCCCATAAAAACCTCAGCTGGGGAAGATAAATCTCCCAGCAAAAGCTGGAAGACGCTGCAAGGAGAGGGTGTAGGGGTTTCCACATGTTCCATTCTGCAGTCTCCAGTTCTGCCAAGACCAAGCTGAGCTCGACAGCATCAAGCACAGAGTACGGCCATGCCCATGTCAAGACTGAGCTGCCCTCCCCACGTCCAAGCCCTCCCCACGCCCAAGCAAAGGAGACTCGAGATCTACGACAACTACTGTTGCTCAACAGGAAAGAGCCCGATCCAGTCCCACGTTTCAAAGACCTACCAGCTCCAAATGTCGTCCCTCTTTCCCGAGCTCCTCTTCTTGGATTCCTAGAGGTGAAGCCTAGACCTGTGCAAATGGCTGGTCTATCCTTTAAAGATCAAATTAAAAAAATTAGGAAGATTTTTTTCTGCTTTAGGTGAACCCAGAATGAAACCTTCCTATTTGTCACAGCAAAACATTTATTTTTTCCTTAAGTGGAGACAATGAAAACATTTTGTTGTCCCCAAAATAAAATGTTTCTCTGTTTTCAAATGCATGTTTGAAGGCACTTGTGGTCCCCCGCTTTTTTAATTAAAGGCAGGCAAATTTCAAATAGAGAATGTCACAGTGTAATAAAGAGTTGAAGCATTTAATTTCAAGCATATCTTAAACAAAGCCTGCAGTTTTTCATCCCCAAAATACTCTTTTTTTTTTCCACTTCAAACTTTGGTTCAAGTTGTAAATAATTTCAAAGGAACCAAAATAACTTTTATTTTCCCTACAAACAAATGTTTTATCTTAATTCCAGCCAGCCTAGCTTAAAGTGATCGGAGCCAGACTTTTCTCAGTGGTGCCCAGTAAATGGACAAGAGGTAAGGGCCATGAGTGGAAATACAGGAAATTCCCTTTAAACAGAAGAGAATTTTTTTTTACCATAAGGACGGTCAAACGCTGGAGCAGGTTGTGCAGAGCGGTTGTGGAGTCTGCGGCACCACCAGCCCTGCCGAGGCCGAGAGTCACACGGTGCTTTGTGGTACTTTCAAGCTCCAGTTCCTGAGATTTTGCAATTGAGTTTTTAAAATAAAATGCACATTTCTTACACTCATAAATGAAAACCTGTAACCTCTGCCTGACCTGTAAGGGGGAAAATAGAAGGCAGATTTGTAAAAGAGAAACCCACAGGCATTTAAAAGAAGCCCCCCTGTGAGCAGCCAGTCTGAACGCGGCCGACTTCTGCAGACCGTACACCTCCTGCTTGGATCCTCCAGTGTCCAGTAAGGTGTAAACTCTGAAAAGCTTTTCCCAGAGTTGGGTATTCAAAATGTCCTGTGCCTATGTGGATTCTCTCAAGTTTAGTAAGAGGTTTAGCTTGTGCTGGAGCATTGCATTCATTAGGGTATTCATTCCTTTCCTGGCCACCTCGTAAGACTGGGGCTCTGTGCTTGCCTAGCCTCCTAATGGTCCCAACACTCTCCCTCTCATTTTAGCCAGAACCCATCTCTGAAATTGCAAACATCCAGGGATTTCTATCTTCCATCTTCCCACGGACTCCGGGCTCTGCTACAGGCCCACAAAATACAAAGTCCTGATGCTTATAATGGAGGAGGGGGCTGCCGCAAGCTGCAAAGGTTCTAGGGAAAACATGGTACTGTGTCAGCAGTCAGGAAAGGTGATGAGCTGTTCCATACCCTGAAAGACACTATGCCTTCTGTCCCTGCTGCTTTCTCAAGAAATGCTGAAACCCTACATATAGATGTATACAAGATGCCCACCTTAACCCCTGCTAGATTATCTCACCATCAGGCCTATTAAGAGATGGTATCAACAACTTGCACAGTACGCAGCACAACTGGTGGAAAAAACCAAGGTTCCATCTTCAATAAAGTCAGGAAGTCCAGGAAAATACAAAGCACTAAGAATAAAAAAACCCAAAAACATACTATTAAACCATCTTGCTACCCCTGAACACCCAATACAAAATTACTGACCTGAAAAAGAAAAAAAAAAAAAGCTGCATACAAGCGTAGTTTATATGCTGCTGAACCTTGACTGGTCCTGAAGCCCTTACCTCAGGCAGACCCCTCTGCTTCTCTACATGTCAAAGCACACCTGAACAGCTCAGGGAGCTCAACAGCTGCACTCAGCTGAAGGAGCAGCAGGGCACTGCCACCAGCAAAGCCCAGGAGCAGAAGGAGCTCCCCAGGCTTAGGCTGCGGCTCATGTACCCCGGGCCCCGCCCACCACCCTTCCCACAATCCCCTGGGAAAGGGGCGGGGCAAACCACCAGAAGGCATAAAGGCAGCCAGAGGAGCAGCAGGGAGTTTGCTCATCTGCCTTGAGCTTACAGCATGCAAAGCACCAAACAGAGACAGCAACCCTTCCTGGAAACGATGATAGCAGCTCTTTTACTACATCTATGGCATCAGCAATGTCACCAGATAGGAAATTAAATTTCATTTTTCTGGGGCATAGATAGAAAAAGCTAGGTGTCATACTAAACTATGTAGTTCATTAAATGCAATAGCAATGTTATTGTCAAAAATGATGTGTAGCGAAGAAAGATTGGAGGCTCTGACAGAACAAGAGAGCTGGAAAGGGAGATGAAGCGTTACAAGGCGTCGTAGAGAGCGAGGAAGGTCTCGGGCGGCGTCGTGCCTGTGAGGAGAGGGGTGTTGAGGGCGTCTGACGGACAGAAGGCGGCTTGGGACAGCAAGGAGGATCTCGGGTGCGCACGAGGGGGTAAGTACGAGGGGGCGCAGAAGCCCACCTCAGACAGGACGTCGTACCATGCACCAACCGAGACCAGCCGACAGATGAAGCCGTGAGGACGAGAGGTCCGCCAAGAAAGCAGCTCGAGACCCTTAAGCCCGATTACCTATGAAGTCCCTTCGGGAATTACAGCGGCAGTCGGCCAATGGAAAAGCCATAACGGCGTGACATGGTGACTCAAAGATCTAAACCGGACACCTTACGACTACAGAAACTGGTGTTAAAAACACAACAGATAAACAAGAACAAGAGAACATAACTGCCATGACTGATACTAGAGCAAACCTCACGGGACACTTAAGGAAAAAGGCAAAAAGGGAAAAAATAGAAAAAGCTTGCATGCCTGGGACGGCGATAAAAGACAGACCCCCAGCTGGAGATTTTTACGAGCAGAAACGTGCTGGTTTTGGCTGGGACAGAGTTAATTTTCTTCGTAGTAGCTGGTATAGTGCTGTGGTTTGGATTTCACAGGAGAATAATGTTGATAACACACTGATGGTTTAGTTGTTGCTCAGCAGTGCTTACACCAGTCAAGGACTTTTCAGCTTCCCATGCTCTGCCCAGTGCACAAGGAGCTGGGAGGGGGCACAGCCAGGACAGCGACCCAGACTGGCCCAAGGGCTGTTCCATACCCTATGGCGTCAGGCTCAGTATATAAAGCTGGGGGAAGAAGAAGGAAGGGGGGACGTTCGGAGCGATGGCGTTTGTCTTCCCAAGTCACCGTTACGCGTGATGGAGCCCTGCTTTCCTGGCGATGGCTGCACACCCGCCTGCCGATGGGAAGGAGGGAATGAATTCCTTGTTTTGCTTTGCTTGCGTGCATGGCTATTCCTTTACCTATTAAACTGTCATTATCTCAACCCGCCAGTTTTCTCACTTTTACCCTTCCGATTCTCTCCCCCATCCCACCGGGGGGGAGTGAGCGAGCGGCTGGGTGGGGCTGAGTTGCCGGCTGGGGCTAAACCACGACAGTCCTTTTTGGCACCCAACGTGGGGCACAAAGGGTTTGAGATAATAACAGATTCACCAGAGTGTATTAAGGAATTTGTATCTGTTAACAGTTGTCGGTCACAATATTGATTCCTCTGGTCTCGATATTGGTTTCTCTGATCTGCACCATGCTCTTGGTTTTGCTGGACGTGTTAAAGCTTGGTGTTGGGTTTTGCAGTTTGCTGTGCTCTGCGCTGATTAGTGATGTTTTGCCTGGCAGATTTGTTTTCAACAGAATGACCTTGAGCTTTATCTGGTATTTGGGTTTTGTACTGAAGCCATTGCTGTACTTCGGGTACCACCTCGTGGAGACAATTAGCAATTATACTGCTTCCTCCGAGAGGTGTTTTTATGGAGGAAATACAGAATGGCACCTTCTTCTATGATGTTTCTTCCTTCGTTACAACAACTTTTCAGTACCTTGAGCATCCTTGGGTAGTTAAGATACATCTGTTGGTATGCCTTGGGAATATTGTTTTGGTTTTGTCTAAGGTTAATAAGCAATTTAAAAATATCATCCAGAGATCTGCCCCAAGGCTGGGTAGCTATGAGTGGCAGGGTGTGTGGGATAGCACAGGCACATGCCTAGGATGCGGGGCCCCTCCGGTGTTTTGGAATTTCACCCCTGAACAAGTGCAGAGTCCTGAAAAATTAGAATATTTGGAAGAAGTATGCTGTCACCCTGGCAATTCTAGGGAGACACAAATCACCGCAATGTGCTGGGGCCTGGCCTGTGCCTGCCGAGCCCTGTTCAACTCTATTCGGTGCCCTCAAGGGGAAGAGAAGGTCTCTGGATCTGACGACTTGGGCTGCTCCAGCTGGAGTCCATCGGGAGCAGGGGGCATCACCCCAGCCCCACAGCACATCCCTCCCTCCCCTGGCCCCAACCGCAGCCGCTCGCCCAGCGGCTGGAAATGCATCCAGGATCACAGAGGAAGCAGCAAGTGTTTGTTCCTTCACACAGATCGGAAATCCCGGCAACAAGCTGGCTACAAGGCTTGGTGGCCAAAGGCAGCAGGACAGAGGGGAAAGAGGGAAGAGGAAAGCAGGAGGGAGGTAGGGAAGAGGTGTGGGACAGGGAGCCAGAAAACGGGATACTGGGAACAAGAGAGGGACAGGGACCTGCACAATGGTGTCGAGAGAGAGAGAAATGGAGCGCAGCGAGGAGGATGGGGAGATGGAGTAGGGAACCACAGGAACAGGGAGATGGAGAAATAAAGGGCGGGGGGGACAGGGGAGAGAGATGGAAGGGGCTGAGCAGGACAACGGGAAGGGCAGAGGGACAGAGAGAATGAGAGACACGCAGGCAGCGGCCGGGAGGGCAGGGAGTGGGATTTTACAATGATAGGGAACTGGATAGAGGGAGACAGAGAAAACTACAAAAGGGGAACAATGCAGAAAGATTTTTTTTTTTTTAAGTGACAGGAAGGTGGGTAGAGGCAGTCATAGAAAGAGAAATTTAAAAGTGACAAACACAGGAAATAATTTTTAAAAAATAGAGAATGTAAGATGGATAGAGCAAGAAATAGAGAGGGAACAGGACAGAGAGGCAGGAAATTTTTAAAATTGTTAAAGGGAGCTATGTAGAGGGAGATTCAAAAGAGAAAATAAAAAGCAATGGGCTACAGGAAACACAGGAAAGAAAAAAATGGCACAGGGAACTAGATAAATAGTTCAGAACTAGACAGAAATAAAATTTTAAAAGCAACATGGTACATGACAGGAAAGTATTAAAAATAAGGGAAGGGGAACTAGATAAATGGAGACATAAAAGGAAAATTTAAAGTGCAACAGGGTAAGGAAAACAGAGAAAATATTAAAAATAGGAGAGCAAACTGAATAAAAGAAGAGAGAGAAATTCAAAAGGGATGGGACAGGAAAGAATTAAAAAATAGGGATAGGGACTTTGATAAAAGTAGACATAGAAGGAAACTTGGAAATGCAAAGAGGTACAGGACAGTAAGCGGAGAACTGAAAACAGGGACAGCAAACAAGATCACAGGTACCCATAGAAACAAAATTTTAAAAGCCAAGGGATTAAGAGAGGAAAAAATTAAAAAAGAGAGATGACGATCTAAATAAACAGAGACATATGGAGAAAACTTATAAAGTGAAGCAGAGGCTGCAGGACAGGCAGGAAAGGATTAACATATAAGCACATTGGATGGGATAAAATTAGACACATAAAAAATAAAAGCCACATCTATTAAGAAAGACAAGAAAAAACTACAAAATAAAGGCAGGCTGACAAAGAGAGAGACACACACAAAGTAAATTTAAAAAGCAACGGGGTACGTAACAGACCGAAAACTATGAAATAAGGACGGGGAGCTTGATCAAAGCAGATATAGAAAGAAATTTTCAAAAGTAACTGGGTAGAGGACAAACAGGAAAAAAATTAAACACAGAGGCAGCAAACTAGGTAAAAGTAGACATAGAAACAAAATTTTTAAAGCCGAGACTGACAGGAAAGAATTAAAAAATAGCAACAGCGAACTAAACAAATGAAGACAGACAGAAATTGTAAAAGGTGACCACACTAAGGAAAGTCAAGAAATAATTTTAAAAAAAGACAGTGAATGGGATAAAGGCAGACAAAATTTTAAAAGCAACAGAGTTTAGGAAAATAGAGGGAAAAATCAAAAAGTAGGGGCAGTGAACTAAAACGGGGACATAGGAAGAAAATTTAGAAAGCAAAGGCACTAAAGAAAGAGAAGAAATAATTAAAAATAAAGACATCGAAGGGAAAAAAGTAGACATAGAAAGAACATTTTAAAAGCAATGGGGATTAGGGAAATAAAGGGGAAAATTAAAAAATAAGGACAGTGAACAAACAGATGTGGAAAGAAAATTTAAAAAGCAACAGCACTAATGGAAGACAAGAAATAATTTTTAAAAAACAGCAAAGGGAACAAAAGTTGGCATAGAAAGAACATTTAAAAAGCAGAGGGGCATTAGGGAATTAAAGGGAAAAAAATAAAAAATAGGGACAACAAACTCAGATGGAACAAGAAAATTGAAAAAGCGAGGGCACTAAGGAAGACTGGAAATTATTAAAAGAAAAGACAGCGAAATAACGACAAAGGGAATAAAAGTAGAAAATTTTAAAACTGACAGGGATTAGGGAAATAAAGGAAAAAATTATGAAATAGGGAAAGCAAACTAAAACAGAGACATAGAAAGAAAATTTTAAAAGTGATGGCACTAAGACAAGAAATTATTTTTAAAAATCAAAGGGAATAAGAGTAGGCATAAAAAAAACATTTTAAAAGCAATGGGAATTAGGGAAATACAGGGAAAAAATATTTAATAGGGACAGTGAACTAAAACAGATGTAGAAAGAAACTCTAAAAAGCAAGGGCTCTAAGAAAAGACAAGAAATTATTAAAAGAAAAGACTGAAATAAAGACAGTGAACAGGATAAAACTAGAAAATCTAAAAAGCAAGGGAGATTAGGGAAATAAATGGAAAAAAAATTAAAAATAGGAACAGCAAACTAAAACAGAGATGTAGAAAGAATATTTAAAAAGCAAAGGCACTAAGGAAGGACAAAGAATAATTTAAAAATAAAGACAGCTAAGAGAATAAAAGTAGACAAAATTTTAGAAACAGGATTAAGGAAATAAAGAAAAAATTAAACAGCGACATTAAACTACGCCAGAGAAGCAGAAAGAAACAGAAAATCTAAAAAGTGATGGCAAAGAAGCAAGAGAAGAAATAATTTAAAAAGTGAGGAGAAAAAAAAGTAGGCATAGAAAGAACTTTTTAAAAGCAAGAAGGATTCAGGAAATGAAGGGAAAAACTAAAAAATAGGGACAGCAAACTAAAATGGAGACATAGAAAGAAAATTTAAAAAGCGATGGCACTAAGGAAAGACAAGAAATAATTAAAAAATAAAGACAGACAAATAAAGACCGTGAATGGGATAAAAGTAGACAAAAAATATTAACAACAAAGGTGATTAAGGAAATAAGGAAGACATAAAAAATTAGCAATGGCGAACTAAAAAAAAAAGAGACATAGAAAGAAAATTTTAAAAAGCAATGGCACTAAAGAAAAAAAATTAAAAATAACTTAAAAATAAAGACAGTGAAAGACATAAAAGTAGAAAATATTAAAAGCCAAGGGATAAAGAGAGGAAAAAACTGAAAATAGCAGTAGCAAATTAAAAGGCAGACATAGATAAAAAATTTTAAAAGCAATAGCACTAAGGAAAGAGAAGACGTAATTAAAAAATAAAGGCATCAAAGGTAATAAAAGTAGACATAGAAAGAACATTTTAAAAGTGGGGGGACTATGGAAATAAAGAGAAAAATTAAAAAATAGGGACAGCAAGCTAAAACAGATGAAGAAAGAAAGGCAAGAAGTAATTAAAACAAATACAGCGTAATAAACACCAAGAATGGGATGAAAGTAGTAAATTCTTAAAAGTGACAGGGATTAGGGAAATAAATGGAAAAATAAAAAATAGGGACAGCAAACTTAGAGAGATGGAGAAGGAAAATTTAAAAAGTGAGAGCACTAAGGAAAGACAAAAAATAATTGAAATAAACACAGTGAATGGGATAAAAGGAGACAAAATTTTAAAAGCAATGGTGATTAGGAAATAAGGAAAAAATTAAAATATAGTGACAGCAAATTAAAACAGACGTAGAAACAAAATTTAAAAAGCGAGGGTGCTAAGGAAAGACAAATCATTACAAAATAAAGACAGAGAACAGGATAAAAGTAGGCATAGAAAGAAAACTTTAAAAGCAATGAGCATTAGGGACAGCAAACTAAAAGAGCTGGAGAAAGAAAATTTGATTTTTTTTTAAATTTAAAACACATGGAAATATAACTTAAAAAGTGACAGGGCACACAACAGGAATGAATTAAAAATATGGATAGGGATCTTGATAAAAGTAGACAGAATGAAAATTGAAAAAGCAACAGAGTTCAGGACAGACAGGAAAAAAATTAAAAACAGTGAATTGGTTAAAGTAGACATAGAAAGAAAATTTTAAAAACAAATGGGTAAAGGAAAAGCAGGAAAAAATTAAAATGGGGACAGAAAACTGGATAAAAGTCGACATAGAAAATTTAAAAAGCAAAGGCATTAAGGAAAGACAAGAAAAAAAATTTAAAATAAGGGTAGGGTGACAGAGACATAGGAAGAAAATTATAAAAGTGGAGGCATTAAGGAAAGACAGGAAAAAGTTAAATAAGAACAGGGAGAAAAATACAGAGAGACAGAGGAAGAAAATTTCAAAAGCAATTAGGTACAGGACAGACAAGAAACAAAAAAGACAGTGAATTGGTTAAAGGAGACGTGGAAAGAAAATTTTAAAAGCAACAGGGTACAGGACAGACAGGAAACATAAAAAATAGGGACAACGTGGATAAACTTTGACATAGAAAGAAAATGTAAAGTGCGATGGCTTTAAGGAAAGACAAGAATAAATTAAAAAATAAGAACAGAAGAAAAAAGAGACACACACAAAAGTAAATTTAAAAGGCAATAGGGTACATGACAGGAAAAAAATTAAAAATATGGATAGGGAGCTTGATAAAAGCAGACATAGAAAGAAAGTTGAAGAACCAACAGGGTACAGGACAGACAGGAGAGAATTAGAAAATAAAGACAGTGAACTGGATAAATTAGCCATAGAAACAAAATTTAAAATTGATGGAGTATAGCATAGACAGGGCGGGGGGGAGGAGAGGAAACTGAATAAATAGAGACATAGAAAGAAATTTTTAAAAGCTATAGGCTACAAGAAACACAGAAAGAATTAAAAAAAGGAACAGGGATGAGAATAGAAGGAAACATTGAAAGAAAATTTTAAAAGTGAGAGGTTATACAGAAGGAGGAATTAAAATTTAGGGAAAGGGAGACAGATAAAAGGAATTCTTGAAAGAGAAACTAAATAGTAATGGGGTACAAGAAATATAGGGAAGGATCAAAAAAAAAAAAAATCAAGAAAGGGAGCCAGATAGAGGGAGACCTAGAAGGAATTTTAAAAAACAATTGAGTACAAGAAGCATAGACAAGAATTAAAACATGGGGACAGGGAGATGGATAGAGTACAACGGAGAAAGAAAATTTAAACAGTGATCAGGTACAAGAAACATGGGAATATTAAAAAAAACAGGGACAGGGAGATGGACAGAAGGAACGATAAAAAGAAAATTTAAAAAGCGATGGGTTACAGGACAGAGGGAGGAATTAAAAAATAGGGACAGGGCACTGGAGAGAGGGAAACATAGAAAGATAAATTAAAATGCAATGGGGTACAGAAAACACAGGGAAGTGTTAAAAAATAGGGAGAGGGAGCTGCAGAGAGGGAAACGTAGAAAAAAAATTAATAGGTGAAGTGGTACAGGGCTGAGTTGGCAGAAGAGTAATGCATTTTGGGGAGCCGGACAGGCAGGTGGGCCGGCAGAGAGGGAGATGGAAGGGGGGACAGGCAGGGAGGCAGGCAGGGACCTGGGGCAGGGTGGCAGAGATGGACCGGGACGCACAGGAGAGAACAGGCGGCTCACCACCGCTCCTGGCTGGAGACCTTCACCGCCCCGACGCTTTCCTCCCTGCCTCGGCGGCAGGTGCCTCGACGCTCCTCCACCGCGAGGCTTCCCGGCGGCTCTCCCGCGCGGCCGATGGCGGCACCGAGCTCCCAGCACCGCGTGCTGGTGTCTGCTCTGCCAGGGAGGGCTCGCGGGGAGCCTTGCTCGCCGCAGGCACTGGCCATTCCTTGCTGGAGGCGGCCGCCTGCGGGACACCCCGGCATTCCCTCCTCGGACGGTTCCCCTTCATCCGCTCCCTCGGGCAGGCCTGCCTGGGCAGGAATTAAAAAACAGGGACAGTGAGCTGCACAGTGGGAGACATAGAAATAAAACTTGAAAAGCAACGGGGTACAGGATAGATAGGAAAACATTAAGAAGTAATGACAGGGAGACGGATGGGGGGATACAAGAGAAATTAGAAAGTGGCAGGGTACAGGAAACACAGGAAAGAATTTTAAAATAGGGACAGGGTGGAAGATAGAGGGAGAAAGAGAAAGAAAATTCAAAAAGTGATGGGGTACAATTCACACAGGCAAGAAAAAAAAATAAGGCCAGGGAGCTGGCAAGAGAGACACATACATATAAAGAAAATTTTAAAACCAACATGGTAAAGGAAAGAGTGAGAAGAAATAAAAAATAGGAAAATGGAGCCAAACAGAGAGAGGCATAGAAAGAAAGTTTGAAAAGCAATGGGGTAGAGCAGAGGGAGGTATTAAGAAAATAGGCTCAAGGAGCTGGATGGGGGGAGACACAGAAATGAAATTTTTAAAGTAATGGAGTACAAGGCAGTGCAGAAAGCCTAAAAAATAGGGAGAGGAAGCCGGTGAGAGAGAGAGAGAGGAAAAAAAAATTAAAAGGTAACAGGGTACCGGGCAGAGTTGGCAGAAGAACAACAAGTTTTGGGGAGCCATACAGGCAGGTGGATGGGCAGAGAGGGAGACGGAGAAAAGGAGGCAGGCAGACGCCTGGAGAAGGGGGGCAGAGATGGGCCAGGATGCAGAGGAGAGGACGCGCGACTCACCGCAGCTCCTGGTGCCGGCAGGAGACCTTCACCGCCCCGACGCTGCTCTCTCTGCCCCTTCCTCCTCTGCAGTGCCGCCCGCCCGACCCTCGCCCATCAGCAGCACGCAGCGGACGCCTCGATGCTCCTCATACACCGCACGTAGCCGACAGAGGCACCGAGCTCCCAGCAACGCGTGCTGGTGTCCGCTCTGTCAGGGACGGCTCGGAGGGATCCTTCCTCGCCACGGGGACTGGCCATTCCTTGCTGGAGGCACCTGCCCGTGGGATCCCCTTGGATTCCCTCCTCCCCTTCATCAGCGTCCCCAAGCAGACGTGCCCTTTTACAGCCAGAGCCCCTTCACACAGCAGGGCCAGCCCCAGCGGCCGCGCCTGGGGTGCCCCAGCTCCAGCCAGAGCCCCCGGGGAACAGGGGCCATTGCCACACCCCGCAGCACATCACCCCCTCCCCTGCGCCCGTCCACAGCCACCAGCTCTGCACCCAGGGGCTGCAAACGCAGCCAGGGGCACAGAGGAGGCAGGGAAAGTTTATTCACTAAAGCACAGAAGAAATCCCAGCAGTGAGCTGGCTGCAAGGCTCAGGGCCACAGTGCAGCAGGAGCAGCTGATCCCCTGGTTCCAGTTAAGCTGGGGAGCGAGACCATAGATTTTTTTAGTTGACAGTGGGGCCACTCATTCCGTAGTCACCAAGGAAAGGACCTCTATGTGAAGTAACTACACCTATTGTTGGGGCAACGGGAAAAAGAACATTAAGGCCATTTTTGCAACCAATGGAATGCACAACTGGGGGCACTGAATTAATCCATGAGTTATATGCCAGAATGCCTCCGACCTCTGTTGGGACGAGATTTGCTATGCAAACGAAATGCACAAGTAACCTTTTCTGAGAATGCTGTACAGCTCCATACCCCGCCTGAAACAGCCTGGAGAGCCCAGATCTGCTTGCTGACAGACAAGACATCGGAATAATCCAAAGAGAATATCCCAAACACTGCACTAAATGCGGTAACTGCCCTGGTATGGGCTTCAAAGAAACTAGGTAAAGCAAAGAACGTAAGTCTGATTAAAACGGAACTAAAAGAGGGGGCAAAACCAGTAAGGGTGCATCGATATTCTATTAGGCTGGAAGCTTGCAAGGGCCTTGAACCCCCGATAAATACCTTTATACAATATGGACTGGGCAGAGAATGTCAATCTGAATGTAATACACCAGTCTTACCAGTGAGAAAGCCTTGCTCCCAGGAATACCGATTGGTGCAGGATTTGCGGGCTATGAATCAGAAAACAAAAGACATGCATACATCCTGCAGTGTCTAACCCTTACACCCTGTTAACGTCTGTACCCGAAAGCAATGCCTGTTTTACAGTGTTAGACTTAAAGGACGCCTTTGTATTCCAGTGGACGAAGAAGGTCAGGCACTCTTCGCTTTCAAATGGGAAAATCCGACTACTGGAAGAAAAGGACAACTGTGTTGGACTGTTCTTCCCCTGGGATTTAAGCATAGACTCACATTGGTTGGTGAAGTGTTAGCCAAAGAATTAGAACAGTGGGGAACTAACAATGATGGTGTTAGTCTTTTACATACATGGACGATATCTTAACTGGAGCTGATACTGAACAGGCTTGTACGGAAGCCACAGTACGCCTGCTGAACTTTCTGGGACTGGCTGGATACCGGGTCTTGAAAAAGAAGGCCCAAATTGTGAGGGAGGAAGTCTGGTATCTTGGTTTTAATATATCAAAAGGACAATGAGCGCTGGGGGAGGAAGGAAGGAGGCTATATGCCGAATAGCTGTACCAAAACCAAAAAAAACAACTAAAGAGGTTTCTGGGAATGGCCGGGTTCTGCCGTATATGGATTCCCGATTTTGGACTTACAGCCAAACCCTTGTATACAGCCACAACGGGCCCAGGGGAGCTGTTGGAATGGACTCCAGAATGTCAAAACAGTTTTGATGAAATTAAAAGAAAATTATTGGAAGGCCCAGCCTTGGGCCTCCCTGATCTGACAAAACCTTCTCAGTTGTATGTACAAGGGAGACAACAAGTGGCCTCTGGGGTAATGACTCAAGCGCTTGGAAGCTGGAAAAGGCCAGCAGCCTGTTTCTCAAAGCAATTGGGTGAAGTGGGCAAAGGACGGCCGGCGTGTCTCCGAGCCGTAGCCGCCACTGCTTTGTTAATCCAGGAGTCGGAAAGCTCACCCGGGGACAACCAAGAACGGTACTAGTCCCACCCGCAGTGGTGGCTACTTTAAACCCAAAAGGGCACCACTGGCTTTCTCCAAACCGAGTGGCCAAATACCAAGCCACACTAATAGACCAAGAAGATGTTACTTTAAGTGTAGTATCAAGCCTAACCCTGCCACCTTATTGCTGACGGCAGAGCAAGGACCTTTACGACATGACTGTTTGACAGCTATTGAACGGGTCTCTGCCAGCAGGCCAGATTTGAGAGATTGGCCATTGAGAGATGTGGATTTGGAACTATTTACAGATGGCAGCAGTTTTATGCAGAATGGAGAAAGGCAGGCTGGATATGCAGTAGTTACCTTATGGGCAGAAATAGAGGCTAAACCTTTGCCTCCAAATACCTCGGCGCAGAAAGCTGAAATAATCTAACAAGAGCACTGGAAATTGGGAAGGATCAAAGAATCAACATATATATACTGACTCTAAATACGCCTTCGGAGTTGTGCATGCTCACAGAGCTATCTGGAAGGAACGCGGGCTATTGAACTCCCAGGGGAGTCGTAGAAAATATGGGCAAGAGATTTTAAAACTACTTCAAGCCGTACTAGAACCAAAGGAGGTGGCAGTAATCCACTGCAGAGCCCACCAAAAGGGACAAGGGGAAATAACTCAAGGTAACGGGTTGGCAGACCAGGCTGCAAAAAGAGCTGCTGTATATGAACCGGTAATAGGAGCCCTCATACCTCGCAGGAAACCCGATACGGAACCTCCACAATATTCAGAAAAAGAGAATCAATTGGCAGAAAAATTGAAGGGCACAAAAAGTGAAGAAGGATGGTGGGTGACCCCAAATCAACAAGTGTTAACCACATCTAAAATGTTGGAGGCCCTCCTTAAAAAATTGCATGAAGAAACACCTGTGGGGTCAGATGCTATGATGGGCAGTATCGAGAGATACGCTATAGGGCCAAAAATGCAGACAACTGCAGATATAATAGTAGAGAGATGTCAAACTTGCTGTGCGAACAACCCTAAAAATCCAGAAGAAACCTCCAATAGGTGAAGTAAGAAGGGGAATAACCCCTGGGGAATACTGGCAAATAGCTTTCTCTGAATTACCAAAAGGCGGACAATATAAGTATCTCCTTGTTTTAGTGGATACGTTTTCTGGATGGCCTGAGGCTTTCCCGTGTCACAAGAACAGGGCTAGGGAAGTAATTAGGATTTTTATTGAAAGAAATAATCCCCAGGTTGGGAGGTCCTGAGGGTGTATCCTCGGGCAAAGGACCTCACTTTCTTTCAGAAATTGTTCAGGGCTTATCTAAATTCCTCCGGATGGAGTGAGATCTGCATGCCCCTTGGAGACCACTCTAGTGGGATGCTAGAAAGGATGAATCAGACCCTTAAAAGACATATTTCTAAATTATGTCAAGAAAGCCAGTGTAAGTGGGTAGATATTCTACCAATTGCTCTGATGAGAATTAGGATCACTCCTTGAGTGAGGGAAGGGATAACTCCCTTTGAAATATTATATGGAAAACCGTATCCCATTAATGAGGTAGGAAATTGGAGTGATCAGATGCATGTTAAAGGTGAAGGAATTTTGAAAGATTATTTGTTCTCTCTCTTGCAGGTATTATCCTCCTTACACAGGTATCTCAACCAGCGAGGTCTGCTTCCTTTGGACTCTCCAGTACGTAACTTCAAGCCCGGAGATCTGGTTTATATCCAGACCTGGAAGGAGGAACCACTAAAAGAGAAATGGAAGGGACCTTACCTCGTGCTCCTGGCCACATACGCTGCAGTAAAAGTAAAAGGGCTCAGCACCTGGATCCACTACACGAGAGTAAAGGGAGCCCCTGAGAGGGCAGTGGGCATCGGTACCAACGGGAGCCCTAAAGCTAAGGCTTCTAGGAACTATACGGGTTATGAATTGCACTGGGAATGCCGAGCTTGCCTGTGCTGAGCCAGAGCGTCCACAAGGACTGCTACTATTTTGTAGCGGGTTGACAATATACTACCTAGAGTTATGATATTTGTTTGTAGGAGCACGGACCTTTTCAAACTAAATCACAATATCAATAAGACCATTAATGAGAGCAATCTTAATTTCACTATGTTTACCCGTTAGTAATACTAATCTAGTTTTATGGGATGGGATGTTCTTTAACAGGTTGGTTACAGAGCTTACGTCAAACTTTTATTATGATCGTAATACTGATTGTAGTAGTTTGTGTAATTTTTGGATGTATCAAGAGTCTAATCGTCCGAGCTGTAATGTCACGATCCTCACCCATAACGATAACCACGACCCAGGGAAGCAGAGAGCCCTGAACCGCAGCAGTACCGACCGCTGGTCGCCGGGCGGCAGCAGCATCTTAATTATTGTTTTCTGATCAGTATGATGAGCAACGGCTGCTACCTCAGCCCAGTTTATCCCATCCAAGGGCCGTAACTACTTACTGGGGGTACAGGGCTTATATTTCTCTGCCCTTTTCCCCCTCGCAGCCCAGGCAGCAATACTCGTTGCCTCTGTACCAAAAAGCATCCCAGTGGCTCGAGCATTTCAGTCCTTTGCATTTGTCTGCTTTAAAAGGCTGGTGGTTGTTTCTGTCCGTGCCCCCCACCCCATTCCCTCGGGGGGAGAAGCAGCACAGGGATCCTGTGGAACAGGGTGTTTTTCCCCCCAGAGTAAGCCCCCGGAATTGCTGTATTGGTCTGCGTGTGACATCAGGGTTGTGAGAGTGACAGCAGCGAGTCAACAGATGCTGGAGACAAATTTAAAAAAAAAAAGGCAACACAAATGGCATCCTGAAGGCAGGCGAGAAGAGACTGAAAGCAGCTTTGTGGGGCTGTAGAGCCCTGGAGGTTCGATCGTTGCTGTGTGCAGGAGCGTAGCTCTGCACTCCCTGCCACTCCCGCCAGCAAGCGCGGCGGCTGCGCTTTGCCGCCTGGAACAGGCAATGCTTGGTAGGCTGGGGGGGCTGCTCTGCGATGTGTCGGGTGAGCTGCTCCGTTCCTTTGGCTGCCTAATTTGCCGCCTTAAAACAATCACTTCAACACTCAGTTTCTTTATTTCAGACCCCTCTAAATACCTCCTGGCCTGCAAGCCATTTCCAGCAAGCAACACAGCTGCAATCCAGTGCTGGTAGAAATCTAGCTGTCCTCTTGCTTTGATAGTAAAAGGCTTTTGTACCTTGAATCCCCTGATAGTTTTGGCATCAAGACTGCAAGGCAAGAAATACACCTCTACTTGAGCAAGTCAGACGCCTGCCACATCGCTGAGCACAGTGCTACACGGCTGCCTGTGACACCTTTTTCTGCTAAAACCAGAGCGCGGTTCCCTTCTGAAGAGCCACCGGCAGTGCAGAGAGTCCCGCGCCTTTCCCTGCGCCAGGTCCCCAGGGAACAGCGTCTCGGTCAGACTGGAGCATGCAGCAGCCTCCGGTTGTCCCAGCCCCTCGCCCGTCCAGAAAGCGCCTGCCTGTAGCAGCGGCAGAACCGCTGCTGCCCAGCGGGGAAAGGCATGGCTCGGGGTAAAGCTCCCCAGGCTGCGCGTGGCCCGGGCAGAGTCAATGACCTCAGCAGCCTGTACACAGGGCCAAGCTAAAACAACCCGAGAAAGAGTCACAGGGTGTAGCAGTTTCTGCAACAACCGTACTTTCCAGCCTAGCTGGACAGAGTGAGAGGCAAGAGAAGGGGTACACTGAGGGTACACCAACAGAAAACATTTGGTTTACAGATGCTTCAGCAAAAAAGGTCAATGGTAAATGGCAATGTAAGGTCGTTGCATTAGATATTACCACCGGCAAACAAGTAATAGAGGTAAAGGCAGTGCACAAGTACAAGAAATAAGAGCAGCTGTTTGAGCAGCACAAAATGGAGCAAAAATCATATATGTAGACTCTTACGCTGTGTGGGCTGGTGCCACACAGTGGCTCTGTCGATGGGAAACCTTGAAGTGGGAAGTAAACAGAAACAAAGGCAATTGTTCCTAGATATAGCCAGGAAAACACCTTTCAAGATGGGATGGGTAAAAGGTCATGCTAAGGATAATCAACCAGCCACAAAGTGGAATCAAAAGGTAAATGAGCTAACTAAAATTAGGAAAATCACCTTAAATCCCAAGTGGTATCAACTGGGAGAATGGTTACATCAAAACCTAGGCCACACAGGTAAAGCAGCACTTTACTTTGCCGCGCAGAGTAAAGGCTGGCCTATAAACAGAAAAACTTGTGAAACTCATCTTAGTGAATGTCCCCAGCGTAGAGTGAAATTATTAGCAGATTGTCCTGCTAAAGCACCACCTTCACCTATCAATGAAGGGAAAACTTTATGGTCTAGATGGCAAATTGATTATATCGATGTTCTGATTTAACCCCAGTCGGCAACTAAGCACCACACAGCTGCTTGCTCGCTCCCCGACAGCGGGGTGGGGGGAGAATCAGAAGGGTAAAAGTGAGAAAGAAACTTGTGCAACCCGCTTGGTGCAGCGTTCACTTTATCCATCCCAGCATACCTAAAGAAAATGGAATCCCAACAAAACCAGTTGGCCTGGCAAGCAGCGATGGGCTAACTCAGCCCATCAGTCTGTGCTCAGTGAAATACCTCCGTCACCAGACGGATGGGGTTTGGAAAAAGTACACTTGCTCCAAGTCCCGGGACTGCAGCCAGTAGATGGCATTCATATGCTATCGCATGCATACGTATGCTATCGTATGCTATCAGGTTTAAACTGCCTCAGAAAACACAAGAGCAGCATTTTTCATATAAGAATGAAGGTAAAAGGCAAATATTCACCTTAGCTGGAGATGACCCTGCAGACTTGGGCAATTAACTTTGGAGCCATCAAGTGTTACGGACTTCCTGGCATCTCTTTCTGTCCCCATGGATCTTCTGTCTGCTTCTTATGCCTTGAAGAAATATGATGCATCCCTAAAGCATCCGTGAGTATCTTGTGTATCCTGGACCACAGGGATGCCCAAACCGTGAGGTGCGAGTGAGGGGTACCCCACCATCCCTCTGAGGTCTGACCCAGGATCTACCAGGCTGACCATGCACGTGGCTAGGAGCTGCCAGCATTTGGCTAGCACTGATGTGTGGTGCTTTCTTTACGGGGACATCCACTGGATTGAGGAAATACTGTCCTGCAGGAGCCACTCATCCTAGGAGAACAATGATGTCTGCGTGGAGCTACGCCACTTGTGTTTGTAAGGGCTGGAAACAGCCACCTCCCTGCTGAGGTACCAAGGCTCCCGTTCCCACCACGTGGGAGATGTGAGCACCCAGCAGGGACACGCGGTTACAAGAGGAGGATGGAATGGGTGACGTGATGGGAGAGGCATGGTGTGTCCTAGATGGGCAGCCCAGGAGCGTGCCAGAGCCGGGCTTTGTGAGACTGTGACTTTACCTGCAGCACAGCACCTCAGCCCTTCTCCTGAGCCTGCAGACCTCGGCTGGTGCCACTGGAGAGCCCCAGCACTGCGCTGAGACTGCATGGGAGGGCTGCGTGAGAGCCGGGACCGAGACAGGACTCCTTACCGTAACGGAAAAAGAGGTGCAATAGGTAGGCTCCTGCTTCCACCACACAGCACTCCTCCATCTCTCCACCATGCCCTGATCTCCAGATCACCGCAGCCCCTCTGCCCACTGAACAGTCCTGAAAAAAAATCACATGCATCGTTAGCAGATAGTAACAGGAAAATCCCAGGGCAGCAGGCAGAGGCAGACTTCACAGTCCTGCTCTATCAGTTGATATAATAAAAGAGATGTCCTCTCTCAGACCATTTCTGCTAAGACTCAGAAGACAAGCCCTTCCACTTCCTTCACTAGGGGGCCACTACTAAAGCTAGAGCTACCTTCATCTTTGCACAGCACCAAGCACATTGGCTGCATGATGCAAACATGGGGGGGATTTTTGACAGCAGACATCATCAAACTAACCCTGCCTCCACCAGCAGCTGGGTGGAGGCTTTGGCCCGAGCTGGAGGGAAGGCTGTTTGCCGAAGGCCAGGAACCAGAAGGCAGAGATGTGAGCCCAAGTCTGGAGCAGGTGAAAATCACTCCTTCTTCATTCACTTTTATGTTTGCAAAGGAACCAGCAAAGGTCTCAGGCTCTAATGCAGTTACAGACATCCTGGAAGCGAGGAACAGGAGCTGATCCCCCAGCACAAGGAGGACCGTCTGTCGAGTCTGTCTGTACAGCCCCTGGCACCAGAAGCGAGACCAGTGCCTGAGCTTTAGGTACAAATCAGCTTTGCATGTGCAAAGCAAGATGGACCATTAAATCAGAGAATTGTTTAGGTTGGAAAAGACCCTTAAGATCATCAAGTCCAACCGTTAACCCAGCACTGCCAAGGCCGCCACTAACCCATGTCCCCAAGCACCACATCTCCCCGGCTTTTAAATCCCCCCAGGGATGGGGACTCAGCCCCTGCCCTGGGCAGCCTGGGCCAGGGCCTGACAGCCCTTTGGGGGAAGAAGTTTTTGCCAACACCCAACCCAAACCTGCCCTGGCGCAGCTTGAGGCCGTTCCCTCTCGTCCCATCGCTCGTTCCTGGGGAGAAGAGATCGACCCCCCCGGCTCCAGCCTCCTTTCAGGCAGTTGCAGAGAGCGATGAGGGCTCCCCTGAATCCTGCACCCCAGCACACGCTGAGGCCACCTTTTACTTTCTCAGTGAATGATGTGCTGTATTAAAGAGCCCTCCCCTTCCCACCCACCCCTCCTCTAGGACCAGATCCTGCTGGATGATGGGCACATCTCGCTCCCACTGAAAGCAGCAAGGAGACGGTGCACTCAGCCCCTGGCAGCATCATTCATCCGGAGGAAGAGTGTAGGGAGATATTTGGTACCTCGCAGCCAATTGGAGGAGAGGTGACACCGAAAGGGGGGTGCTCTCAGCTCCTCTCTCCACCCATCCTCCATAACACCCCCCTCCCTGTCACCACCACCACCGCCATCCTCCTCACACACAAAAGCAGTGCAATTAGCTGACTTAAGAGAGCTGAGGCTTAGCCAGCTGCAAGCGGAAAATAATAATAAAATACTTTGGAGGGGAGGGAGGCAGCAGAGGAAGCAGCAGCCATGGAAGAATACAAATAGCTGCCCTCAATTTCCGCCCCCCCCCAACAAAATCCAAATCACGAAGCAACGACTGCTGTGAGAAAGGCCGACCTAGATGCATCCCCACACTCCTCCGCTGAGAAAGCCACACACATCTGCATCCGAATCCAGGCACTGGACCTCCTGAGCAGCCCGTCTCCGTCGGGAGGAATGCCTAGCTGGGATACAGGCAGAATCTTCTTTGTTCCTCTTTAGCCACAAGCATCGGTGAGTACAGCATCATCTGGGCTTCCATACTGCTGGGCAACGCTTGATATTAAGAAACATCAGGGTCCAGCCTGGGATTTGCTTCAATATCCTTCCTTTCTCTTCCTCCCTCCATGATGCCTTCAGGGTTAGCAGAAAGCAGATGACAGCGGTGGGGAGGAGGGAGGGAAGGTGGGGTCTCTCTGAGCCCCAAGGTATCTTCTTTGCCTGCATGTAGGGAAATCAAAAATGGAGACATGTGTGACAGTGTCATGGGCATCGCATGCAGCCAGGCGTCGGGGTGAGGACAGAATGCATAATATGCGTGCTGGGAGGAAAGGCTGAGAGACACCGGGCAGGGAGAGAGCCCTGCAATGCTCACAGCCAGCAATTTGCTCCGATTCCTATCTCTGCCAGCGCCTGTAATAAAGACGGATGCTGGATTTACTCAGGCCTCTACGTAGCTTCATTCCTTTAACGCAGATACACGCAGACAGATTTATCTCCCTCCAGATCATCACCAGCAACACCCTCTGTAAATACCAGCCTCCAAAGGAAGCAGAAAAAGCACTGGGTGTCTAGAAGAGCCGTATAGCAATGGGTCAGACTCTGCTAGATGCTGATTTCCCTGACACCAGGGGACAGACAGAGTAGCCCCATTCCCTTCGGAAATCGCCCTAGGTCTCTTATCCTAAAAAAAGACGTTACTATCCAGCCAGTGCCTGGGTACATTTACAGCGTAAAGGCTGAGCTCAGGAAGAACATTCAAAACTGCCCTGCAGTGGATGGGTTAATGCATGCACCCAACATACGAGCTGATTTCACTTGAACATGTTCTATATAAGATAAGGCCTGACCTTGTCCCCTCCAGACTTAGGTGCTACTAAGCTCAGCTGCAGCAGCATCCAGCTGAGAGCAGCATATCTGCCCTCTCCAACCAGAGCTGGTCCTGCTAGGAATGGTCCTGAGCCCTCAGCCAGACTTTGTTAGGAGCTGCAGGTGCAGTCCCTGGGAAACAGGTACAAAGGCCTGGTTTTTGCTGGCTGGCAGCGTAGGAACCTTCTAGTGAAGGCAAACAACATATACGATCCTAAGAGCCCCTCGCGCTGCTGGGGTGCTAGCACAAATGAAAACAAGGCTCGCTGGATTTGCACTTCTCCTGTTTACACCAGTGCAGGAGAAAGCCCAGACTGGGAACAGCACACCCACCTTGCCTCCATTTGAGGTGCTCCAGTTTTTTGGCATCTGCTTTGGTTTACCTGGGAGCAAGGCAGAGACGTTAATTCTTCAGGGGTGTGGAAGGACATTCAACATCCCTGTGAAGGCCTCCTTGCCCTCCTCCGTTTCTCTCTGGGTGCAGGGACAAGCGTGGGGATGGAGCACAGACCAGGCAGCAGCAGTCAGGGATTTCTCTACAAAACCAAAGCCATTAACTTCTGCCCAGGCCAGCAAAATGGAAACCGGTGCTACTGCCAAACCAACCTGAAACCAGCTGGGGAGGAGCTCTTTCTTCTCTTCCCTTTCAGCCACATTTCATTTCCCTCAGCAGAGCTGTTTGTTAATGTTGAGATTAGTATTGGAAGAGAAGTAGCAAGGGGAAAATGGGTGGGCATCAGCTCCGATAGTGTTGATCCTCAGGGAGAAGAGCTAAGGTCACCACAGAGCAGAGAGATACCTGTTGCTTTGATCCAGGGCCACCTCACCTCCTCTTTCTTGTCCAAAGCGTGTCAAGTAGCCACAAAACCCCATGTCCTTGCCTTGTTCCTTTTGCACATCAAGCAGCTATCACACTGCTTCTCTGTAGAGCATGGTATCGGCATACCTGCTCTGAACATTTCGGATTAAATGCTCCCCAGTGGTGATGCTCAATGCCAACCTCTCTACCTTCCTCCTTCCAGCCTGCGCCCTTCCTCAAGGGAACCGCTGTGCAGTCAGCCCTTCTCTGAGCACGATGGGAACCACAGAAGCCACTTTGCGGATGGAGAACGTGGATGTGAAGGAGGAGTGGCAAGACGAGGACTTCCCCAGGTTTGTTCCCTGAAAAAAACCCAGGGAGAATTTTATTTCTTCCTGTAAGAAACCAGCAGGGCATGGAGCATGCGGGTCCCTCCCACCGGCCCTGGATGCAGCAGGAGTCTTAACTCCAACGGGGCAATTCTGGCCAGAGAACAGAGCTTTTGTAGCAAGGCTGCTCTGAATGCTTAGAAGATTTTGGGAGGCTTCTGGCAACCCTGTGTGAGCATACCAAGGAGAGGGTAAGGAGCTGGGTGCAGAGGACAGGCAGATCAGCATGGATGGATGGATGCATATAGGGATGGATGGATGCATGCATATAGGGATGGATGGATGCATATAGGGATGGACGGATTGACTCCTTCCCAGTCTCTGAATCAAGCAGTGTCTCCCCAAACAGAGCAACGCTGCTTTGCCAGGAATTTGCCACAGGAAGCAGAGCCATTGGGATGCAATGACAGCTGGCACTGACACGCAGAATCTGAATGGTTGCAAACCTTGTCAGAAACGATGTGTGGATGACAGAGGGTGCCAAAGTGGCAGCTTTCACCTTCACAGACACTTTATTAACTGCACAGAATGCTGAAAAAAACCCTGTAAGCTCAGTGTGCACTGAACTCCCTGCAGCCACCCAAAGGGTGCACCCACCCTCATCCCCGCCCCAGCACTGCCCCACACACGCAGCACTAAAGCCCATAGCCCAGCAGCAGCTCACTGGGGCACACACAGCATGGCCAGCCCCAAGGTTGGCCCCCCGGGCTGCTGAGGGGCTTTTCAGGGCTGTCTCGCTCTGTGCCAGCTGCAGCTGAGTTCCCCCAGGCAGCCCACAGAGCCCCTGTATTCACAGACAGTGGCGCAGTGTGCTGCGCGGGTGGGCATGCACAGCCCCTGCAACGCTAGAAAGGGTCTCCTGTTTCCCTCGGCACCGGCGGATGAGCTTAGCTCTGTTTACCACGGGTCCAGCTGCATCGCTAATCTAAGCACCTCTGTCTGCCTGCCCAGCACCTGGCTCACAGGACACGGCTTGTCCTTCCGCTGGCCCCAGAGGTGGGCTCGGCCAAGCCCTTGGGTTTCTAGGATGGATTTTTCTTTCCCGAGAGGAAAGCTGGGCAGAGCTTTGGGCTGATGGACCTCTGCCAGCCTAAGGCTCCTCCAGAGCTCTGTGCTGACAAGCTTTTAACTGAGTAGAAAGGAAAGCGAGGTATAGAGAGGAGAGCGAGGTATAGAATCATAGAATGCTTTGGGATGGAAGGGACCTTAGAGAGGAAAGCGAGGTATAGAGAGGAAAGCATTGACGCAAGGCTCCCTAGAAAACGTGGGGACAAAGCTGTGCTAGCACCTGGACACCTGTGCATTAACCCGCACCATCATGTCAGAGCAGGAGCTGCCAGGCTCCGTTTCACGCTTGCCATGCAAGCGGCAAACTTACCCCAGACACAGTCAAGGAGCATTTCTTCATCAGAGCCCTCGGACCACCTAACACCGGCATCATCGCTCCTGCCTAGCAAACGAAGCACAGGGAGAGGCAAAGGGATGTGACCCTGGCTGGGTGGCAAGGCAGTGGCAGGGACAAGGCCAGAGCCCTGTGAACAAGCTCCCCAGCCTGCTGATAGACTGCTGCAGAGGGATTAAATCAGGAATGATGCAAGTGAAATAGAGCCCAAACAGCCACTAAGCAAATGAGTGAATGCTAGCTGTGTTTAACTGGCATTAAAAATAAATAAATAATAATTTTCAAGACACTTCCCCCTAGAAGCATTAAAATAATAGGGCAGAAGCTGCTGCATGTGGGACAGTAGCTCTCTAGCAGATGATTTGCTGCAGAGCTATTTTTGCTTAGCTGTGATTAACCAATCTTGCCACAAAAAACCGATATCCTAGACAAAGATCTGGGCTGGGGAAACTGAATTCAGCTGCTCATTAAGGACACAAGGCAACATTCCCATCCCTCCCCGAGAAGCTGATTTGCAGAACAAGCTCCTGCCTTGCAGGCTGCAAAGGTGCAATGCCAAGGCAGTGAGCAAGCAGCAAGGAAAGGGTTCCCCCTCCTGCTGCTCCCTGAAGGTTTAGCCTCCTGTCGACAGTCTGTCTCGGCTGTTTGTGCAAGTGCTGTCCTGCAATGATGCTGTAGCGGTGCCGCGGGGCGGATGCAGGAGCATGCTCACTCCGTCACGCATCCATCGGATCACGGTTGGTAAAGGCTCGGGCTGGTTGGGGCCCGAGAGAAGGGGCTTGTAGAGGGAAACTGGGCAGCATGCTATCAGCAGAAAGCAAAATGGTGGCACCCGACCCTTAGAAAACCTGCTTCATTCAGAAAATTTGGCATCTGGGGCTAGCCGCGTTTGGGAAGGAAGATTTACACGGGAGACTGGGAGGCAGTGATTCGAGCATCCCTTGGGAAGGTAAGAAAGCCCTTTTCTCCACCCCTGACTTTTGAATTGCTTTTCTTAAATGAATCCTAGCATCAGAGAACAGAGTGCCTGACTGCAGCACGTACTCGGGTACAGCTGGGCCTTCCCCCCCCCCCCTTTTGATGCTGTATCACCAAGTTGTGCCAGGCGCCAGCTCACAGTCAGATAAACAACCAGCCAGGCCCCGTTTAAGACAAAAGCAAAAGGGAGGAGGAGAGGCAGGAGGGGGGCACAGGGATCTTTCTGACTGCTCAGGAATATTGTGGCAGCCCACAGGATCCGGGTGCTGCGCAAGCGAGCAAGGGGCAAGCGCCTTTGATCAGGTCTTCAACTCTCATAAATATACAACAACCAGCTAGGAGAGGATTATCCCTTAATCTAAATATTTATAGGGTTTAATTTGGCTGGTGGCTCTGGTGCCATGGCAGCACGAAGAGGAGCCTTTGTAGGGCACAGCTAGGCTGTATCCTCCTGCGGACTCGGAGGTAGCAGTCCCAATCATCTCCCTCCCTGCCGTCGCTGGACTGTAGGGCCAGCAGCTGCTGGCCACCAGCCCCACGCACAGTCCCATCCCCGTTCTTACAGCACTGCCTTCAAACCGGTGGGTTTTCCCCCACGTTTCACCCCAGGGCTCTCCCTGCACCCAGGATTTTACACCTGGAGGCATGAGCTCTCCCCCCTGTTGAGGGGAAGCTTCCAGCAAGGGGCAGGTGAAACGAGTCTGGCTCAGAAGGTCGCTTTTAAACAGACCTTTGACATCATGAACTTATCCTGGGGTTGGTGGGGTTTGGTCATGCTGCGCAAGAAGTTTCAAACCCAGCTAATGCCAGAAGACAGGCACAAGTCCCAGCTCAAATTAAGGGGAAAAGCGTTCAGAAAGGGTCCAGCTCGGGGTGGGCAGTGTGCTGCTCAGTCACCAGCTAGGGTTCCTCTCCGCAGTACTGGGGGCCAGATTCTGGCTTCGCTTACCCCAGTATGGGTCAGGAACAACTCCAGCAACTTCCAAAGGGCAACAGCCACATAATGAGATTTGGCATTAGCATCTGTACAGGAAAGCCAATTTTTAAATCAATTGATGCTTCCAGCCTCCAGCTGGAGGCATCGTGACTTATACCGAGAGGGTGTAGGAGCCAAGCACGAGAAGCTGCAAATCCTGACCTCTGCCATGGAGCCCCAGGAAGGGAGGGTGGGTCAGCCTTCGGCTCCAAAATATGGGTTGAGTGCCTGTGCCTGGATCTTAGCTCAGAATGAATCTGCTTCCAAACCTCAGCAGGGTTTGGGTATCACTGTCAGTTTTTGCCAAATGGGGGCTGAGGTGAGGATGGGGTGACAATTCTGGGATGACACCTAAGGTTTGATCCTTGCCTTGAACGTTGACTGCCTTAGAGCAAAGTGGTTGTGGCAGATTCTTTGGATCAAGTTCTGCTCTGCTGCAGCCAGGGCCTGTGGCAGAAGGCAACTGCAGATGTTGTTCCCTGGTACCCTTGATAAGGAGCCCTAGAGCTTGGCACTGCCTCTCAAACTTCTGATGAAGATAAAAATGGGGATAATATGGAGAGAGTGAGGATGTTACTAGGCTTTTCTGGGGACAGGATTTGTTCCCGTGTCCCTGGCTGGATTTTCCAGCTTCTTGGCTGAATGGCAGCATGAGAGATGTATTGGGAGGGGGGGAGGCTGGGGGTAAATGCTGGGATAGTTTGGGGGTTACTAGGGGTTGCACAGTGCTCCAGTAAGAAAGCACAGCTGCTGGGTTGCTCTTGGGCAAATCACCCGAGGGTATCCCTCAGGCTGAGCTCACAGGCAAAAGGGAAAGAGCAGCACGCACATGGGGTTGCGTGGTTTTCCATGATGTCCCCAGTTCTCTCCACTGTCTGCCATGGAGTGACTTTCTCCTAAACATCACCTGTTGTCTCCTGGTTTTTTACCTCCGTATCTTGGCTTGCCTGCAGACCTCTCCCAGAAGAGACGGGGATGGAGTCGCTGGGCAGCCCTACAGAAGACGAGACTACATCCTGTAAGTACCAGCCTGCCTTATCAGGAGTTCAAAGGAAAGCAAGCCTATGGGAACAGCAGCTTGCAGTTAGGGCGAAAGCCAGTTCCCTTGGAGTATCCACAAAAATTCCCATGCGGGAGAGGAAACCAGCAGAGATTTGAATTTCCTAATCTCACAAGAAGCTGGGGGAGGAAATAGGTATCTCAGAAGTGTGGGCACTTTTACCCAGCCATACCTGCGGGCGTCCAGTACCTCCCAGCTATGATCCACCACCCTTAGCTTCCAAGACCGTAGCCTGAAACACGCATAATGAAAGCACCATGTCTTGCACTAAGGATACAGGATGAGGGCAACCTGTCCGTTATTTTCCTTTTAACTCCAGCTCCCCCAAATACATTAAACTTTAATGGGGCGCATCGTAAGCGGAAGACACTTGTTGCACCTGAAATCAACATTTCCCTGGACCAGAGCGAAGGCTCCATTCTCTCCGATGACTTCCTGGACACACCAGATGACCTGGACATTAATGTGGACGATATTGAAACTCCTGATGAGACAGATTCCCTCGAATTCCTGGGGAATGGGAACGAACTGGAATGGGAAGGTAAAAGGCCGGTTTGGGGTGAATGTCTGCAGGGGTTGGGACTTTTTTTAGCCTCATTTTAACCACTTTTGACACCACTCACCATCAGCAGCTGAGGACCAACTTCCTCAGCAGTGAAGCACAGCACACACAACCAAGCCCCATCTTGCACACAACATCTGCCCCAGCAGGACCCCAGTTATAGCCCAGGAGTCTCAGCACTTCCATCTGAGGATAGCGTGGGCAGAAGTAGTTCAGGGACTTGCAAACACCAGCCTAGCCATAATTCAGGACAAGGCGTAAGGCTGCGGACACGCAGGCCCTTCCAGCTGCAGCTGGGCCGCCACCCCAGGCTGGAAGGTCCTGCCTGCTAGGCTCTGCCAGTAGAGCTGTCACGCAAACATTCAAACATCTTGAATAACATGGTCTTTGCTAACCTGGCTGATTTTGACTGAATCGAGCTAAGAAGGTCTCATGCAAGCAGCTCTGCTGGCAGATCAGAAGACAACCGGCACAGGCGGTGCCCTCTTCAGCCCCTATAGATGGATCTGAGGGAAGATCCAGCAACAAGTCCAGTACCCGACCTGTGACTGCAGGTACTATAAGCAGCATGAGATGTTAAGCTTATTTCTATTACAATTCAGCAATGAAGTAAGATTATCAAGAACCACAAACTTACACATATCAAAGCTGCAGATGAAACAGATGATCCTCAGTCTGGGGTTGTTACTGTCTCTTAGTGCACACCCAAGCTCTCGCAGAGCCTCTTTGTGCATGATAGTAAAGGCAGAAATGTTTGTCCCTTTTCCAGATGACACTCCGGTAGCCACAGCCAAGAACATGCCTGGGGACAGCGCAGACCTGTTTGGGGATGGTGGGACAGAAGATGGGAGTGCTACTAATGGACGGCTCTGGAGGACTGTCATCATCGGAGAGCAGGAGCACCGCATCGACCTCCAGATGATCAAACCCTACATGAGAGTGGTGACACACGGAGGTGAGGGAGAGGGCGACCTAATCCTGGCTTGGTGGATTTCTTTCAGTCCATCTTTGTCAAGCTGGAGTGGATGCCATGACTGATTGGTTTGACTGATTGTCTTTAGGGAAAAATTGCTATTTGTTTTGTACCGCTATGTGGCACATATGCACAAACGCACTGAGCTCATGCTAAAAACATATCACCACTGTAGCAATGTTTGACTAACAAAAATAGGGATAAAGCTGGCTCTGAGCAAGACTGAATATACCCCGCCCCTCAGCCCTGGGTGTGGGCAGCATTGCCAGTGGTGAAGGGACTGCAGGTGCTTAACCCCTCTGTAGCCACAGCTAAAGGCCCATACACACAGTTAGTGACCAGTGCTGAAAGCTGAGCAAAGCCAAGCAACGACCCAGGACAAAGCTCTCGGCTCTGTGCTTTGACACACACAAATTCCTTCCCTGAACCCCACCTGCATGTGATAGCCAAGACCAGAATCGGAGGCAAATCTAATTGTGAAAGAGGTCCGCGAGAGGGACAAACACTTACCTAGAGCTGACCAGAGGCACAAAAACCAACCCAGGCCCAAATTTGGCAATTCATCTTCACCGCTGTTTTTCCTTCAACTCTTGCGTCTCCCCCTGGAAAGAGTCACTGATGCTGCCTGTGTCTGTCTTTCCCAGGATACTATGGAGAAGGTCTCAATGCCATCATTGTCTTCGCTGCCTGCTATCTCCCAGACAGTAACCTGGCTGATTACCACTACATCATGGAGAATCTCTTCCTGTAAGTGACTGGTCAAAGCCTAGGAGGGAGAGGAGGGCAAGGAAGGTAACTCGGGCTCTGGGGAAACAGTTTCCATGTATTCATTGCATCAGGAACCTCAGCTAGAAATAGGTTGAATCCAGGCCAAATGTACCCAGTGTGCAGCTGCAGACTGGAGTGAGCATCACTGGGTGAGACACTGTCCACAGCATTTGCATCCAAGTCCAGTAAGTCAAAGCATTCAAGCATTCAGTGTTAATGATGCTAGTGATGGACTCACAACCAGGCTAGAGCATCCGTATACAACGCTGAACAGCTGGTAGATGCTACTGCTAGGCAGAAGAATGGCGCAGGGATGTCCCTCAGTGTACGCACTATGCTAACACGTACCAGCAATCCCTGAGGAATACCTCTAGGCATCCTGCAGAGGCACCAGGAGAATCTGAAACCTATTCCAAGGTCTACAAAGAAAGGGTCTCGAGGCCTTTTGGGATGACACACAGGCACTTAAAGAAACCTCAGGGGACCTTTTTTGAGTCTCATGTCCCCATTGCTTTTGATCACCATCCAACAGATACGTGATCAGTAGTTTGGAGCTGCTGGTGGCTGAGGACTATATGATCGTGTACCTAAACGGAGCAACGCCCCGGAGGAGGATGCCAGGCCTTGGCTGGCTGAAGAAATGCTATCAGATGATAGACAGAAGGTGAGAATCCTCTTGGTTTTTCCTCTTGATTCTTCCCGGTCCTCTTCCCACATCTCTTCCATTACACTTCCTCACAGCTTTCCCAGCCACCCCTCCTTCCTCGCTCCCCGCATTCTGTAATGCCTTCCTCTGTCACAGCTTTCTCACTTACTCCAGGCTCTCTTCATCACCTCTTCTCCCTCCTTCCCTCACAAGCACCTTCACAAAGACCAGGCTACCACAGCATCCAAGCAAAACAATACTCTTGCAGCATGCCAGGTCTGAGCTTAAATAGGGTTCCTAAAGCCATGGGCAGGGCTTTTTCCTGGAGACACCCAGCTGAGGCTGGTGAGCATCATCACACTTATTAGTGCCCTGACACATTACAGGTGAATTTAAGAAAAGGTAGTTTAAATCTGACTTTCTGTCCTATGGCTTTTCCGCAGGCTGCGTAAAAACCTCAAAGCATTGATAATCGTGCATCCTTCATGGTTCATCCGGACAGTGCTGGCTATATCCAGACCCTTCATCAGGTAAATGCAACGTGTTCCCAAACTGGGCTGGTTTTGGAGTGGAAGTTTAATCTCATGAATCAGACCTTAAGCTCACCCTAACTAGTAGCAACCAAGGTGAGACTGTTCATCATTTGTCCTACATCTCTCTGATACTTCCAAGGACAACTCTAGAGGTGGTTTTAGGAGACACTGTGGTGGTTTGGATCCAGGTCAAAGCTTGTCCCACTGGGTAGCGCATAACGATTTACTGGGAGGCGCAGGAATGGTGGTCCTTTTTCCCTCCTACAGATATTGAGAGGTGGGGGTCAAAGGAAAGCGAGGTACAGTAACGCGGCATCTCACCACAATTTTTAGGCATCAGCATATTAGCACTGGGAGGAGATGGGTACACTCAAACTGCAGAGCATACAGAGATGCAGAACTCCCCATTTCCACCAGGAAAATTCTGACTTCCTATGGAGAGAACACCAAAGCAAGACCTCAAGCACACACTCTTTCTCTCTCTCTGCCAGTGTGAAGTTCATCAATAAGATCCAGTATGTTCACAGCCTGGAGGAACTGGAGCAACTTATCCCAATGGAGCACGTACAGATTCCAGACTGCGTCTTACAGTGAGTATCAGAGGGACCCTGGGGCACACATAGCTCTGAGGAGGTGCAGGACAAAAATCCTCTGTAGCAGGATATTGTGCTGAGTCAAAACCCACGTACGGGGAAACACAGAGCCTGGGGCAAACCTTTTCTTACTCGTATACTGGTGCCAAGCACTGTGCTAGTTTGCAGTTTCTGTCACCTTCAGAGCAAACATTGCATTTTACTAAGAGTGAAGAGTCCTGACTGGGTAACATTTAAAGAATGTTTCCTGTTTGTTGCAGATTTGAGGAAGAGAGGATCAAGGCTAGAAAAGAAAGGTAAAATTAACTTCGGGGGGGGGGGGGGATGGAGGGGGGGTTCATTTTCTTGGGATGTTGTTGCTCTCTCTCATCATTATTTATGTTATAACCAGTCAATTCTCTGTTCCTCCTACCCTGATATCCCACACAGCCTACACTTACTTTCTACTGATTTTCTCAAAATAAGCAAAAGCTACAGGAGGGAAGAGAAGCTTGATTAAAAGGTTATTTATCCATAGAACCGTTCCTCTTAACCCCACGAGTGCACACACCCTGAACATGCAACGTATGTGCTAGCAAAGATCATCAGAAATGACTCTGTGTATAAAACCAACACGTTTTCCCCATATGACCATGCAAACCGACCTTAAAGTGAGAGCTAGCGCTTGTTTTAAAAGCCACTTCGTTCTGCTAGAGTGGCATAAAGAGGGCTATTATTTTACAGTTTGTTTTGTTTCATTTTCTAGACCTGATTTAGGTTAGAAGCGCTGGCCATAAACAGCGATAACAGTCGGCTGGGCTAAAAGCAAAAGGCAATCACGGACAGAGGAAATACCAGCTGGGTCAGCACAAGAGCGATGCGCTATAATAACACCTCCTCGTGCAGGGAACTGAATGGGAGATGCCCGTTCGGGAGGATTCAGTTCATTAGCTGCTGAAAAGCCAGTTGTCCGGCCCAAGTTAGTCAGCTGCCTCCCTCTAGGGCCAACACAGGCATCCTGAGAGCATTCGGATTATCAAGGCGGTGTCTCACAGGGACAAGGAGCTAATGGTCATTCTGATCAGACCTGTAACCTCTGTCCGAGGTCCAGCTATCTCCTTAGAAAGGCCTTAGATACTCTACTCTTTCACACTGCTCACCACTAGATGATAGATTTCAAATGTGATTTGCATTTGCAGGGCAGAAGAGAAACAAGACATGGCTGAGAAGGAAAGGTAACTACTCTTTTTTTATTTATCCTTCACTCACAAAATAGCTTAAAGAGTCTTTGGGGAGGAGAATGGCCCTATTGCTTGGTAGCACCCCCTGGGGAACCACTCTCAAATGTTTGGACCCACCAGGACGTTTCTCAAGTGGCTGGGAACTGATAAAGCCCCTCCTCGCCCTAACAGCTCCCCGTGCCATCGCTTTTGTGCTGCTATTGACCTTCACCTATGCGAATGGATTCCTGATGCTGCTTTTTACCTCTGTAAAGCTAGCAAACCCATTTGGTCATGGACCAGAGCCAGAGGCACCGGGGAACGTTCTCCTGACATTCAGTTGTAGCATTTGCATGATGGTGCAATGCAGAGGGCCAAGTACTGCTGTCAGGCACATCTTGGGTGTGCATAAAAGCAAGATAGGAGGCTGTAACATTAGATGGGACGGAAAATTCTAGGGAGGTTTGGAAGACAGTGTCAAAATCCTATGCTAGGTTAATTTGGCCTGGTTTTGGCTCTGCTTCAGAGTGATATAGCCTCTCTTTTTTTTTTATTCTATCTAACTAGCTCCTGCGGGGGAAGAGTGCATATTTCTGCTATTCTTTTCCCAGAGAAAAAGGAGCTTTGATTGAAATTGCCAAGGTCTATTGGATGAGTCTGAATTGTTCCAAGAAACAAATGGGACCTCAGGGCCAAAAGAGAGGGCGGTTAGTTTGTGCTGGAGATTCACTTATTGTTTTGCTGGTTCTCTTCCAAGCAGGCCTGTGCCCCCAGCAGAGGATCAAGAAACCAGGTTTGATTTGTACCTCACTCTCTCATTCGTCTCTCTGTGATCGATTTCATTGTGTTTGTAATCCACTAACAGGAAAGGCAAGACTGGGTTAGACCCAGGACCTCTTTAGCCCGCTGCCGCTCACCTAGCTCCAAAGAGGCATCAGCCACTTTGCAGCAGCGGGGTACGAAACCGGGAAGCTGTTGACACCTTCACCCCGCTGCACTGTGGCTGCAGTCGCAACCGCTGCAGCTCGTCCCAAAGCACGGATCGGTCACAACTGCAGCTGCTATGGAGTCACTTGAGAAAAGCTGCCCCTCGATAAATTACCTGGCATTTGCCACTTGGTGAAGGTGTGCACACGGGACGGTAACTGCAGAGCTGCCTTTATCCTTTTTCATGGTCCTGTACACTCAGGAGAAGTCCTTAGAGAAGAAGAAAGCCCATTAAAGCTATGAATGACATTATCTTTGGCCCCGGTACACTTTTGCAGAGGATTACACCCAAACATACTCATATTTTTTGACATAGTGGGAATAATAAAATTTATACTACAATTTGCTTTCTAAAAATAACTCTGTCTTTCTGTTCCTTCTCAGTATGTCATGAATCGAAGTAGAGTGGAATGAATGGAGTAGAAGAATGACGCAGCCTGGCAGTCACCCACGTAAATGACCTTTTGGTATAAGACCTTGCCGCCATCTTATTCCGAGTTCTGTAAGATCACGGAGCCTGCCTCCCCTGTCTCCAAGATGCAAAGCCCTCTAAACTTTTTGGAAACATTTCACTTAAAAAAAAAAAAAATCCACAAAACAAGCCAAGAATAGCACTTTTCAGGACAAGTTCCAGTGTGTTTCAATAATGGTCTGTGGAGAGCTATTAAGTAGTGCAAATAGATACCATGTTTCCTCTTAGTAAGTGAAGAGCATCCTGTAGTCCATTAGTCACAAGCCCAGAAAGAGATATATTTTTTGTTTAAATTATAATCCCTTCCCCTAACTTGCTGCTGGCCAGCACCGAGACATTTTACTTTAAACTGCACAGCCAGTTTCCTCCATAGAGACATTACAACAGCCAGTGCCCCAGGGAATAACTAATGCAGGCAAAGAAAAGAGTGCATTTTCATCCCTTCTATAGTCAGTGTGTTTCTTCCTGAAAATACCAAGTGCCCACCGGTCTAGGCACCTCTTCCAGCCTTGACCGCCTCCGTTAATTCATTGCCGGTTCCTCTTATTAACTCACACCGAACCATTCCCATGAGTAAATGCCGTGTTTTTTTCCTGATTTGTTGTCTCAGTTTGTAACGCACTCTGATCACTTTGAAAGAGGGTCCCAAATGGCACGGCAGCCTCCACAGAACCTTCTTATGAGCATCTTCTCATATCAACGCGCACACACCAAAAAGGTCTGGTTTTAAGAAGGAGCCTTACAGACAGGAAAGTGTTTCACGCCTTGTCTTTGTGTTGATTTCATGACACTGGACAATCATTCACTATTAATACCTCCTGTTGCGGAGACAAGCTGCTAAATGTTTGAAATTTCCTACTTGCCGTCCCTGGGTAATGAGGGTCTCATCTATAATCATACCTGCCTGGGAAAAGCCCCGGTGGAAAATGCTGCAGATGTGGAGGCAGGACACTGTAGCTGGGTTCAGCTTCTCGTTAGCCAAGAGATGCAGACGTGATATTGAGACTCTTGAAATTTGTATTTTGGACTCATGAGTATTCTGTGAGCAAAGGAGGGAAGAAAACTTAAGAAACAACTATCTGGCCAAAATCATTTGGAAGCTCCTGATTTCACCAGAGCCAGCTTACGCAAACTGTCTCACATGCATCAGGTGAAACCCCTTGCAGACAACTGCAGATGAAGAATTACCTACATATTTCACCACTTAAGGAATATTTCAAGCCTGGCAACCCCAACCCATGGCTATCTGAAATCACCACCACTTCACTCGGCTCTGAAATCCCCTGGAGGACAATTCTGGCAAAGCAAGATTTTCCTCAAGATAGGGATGTCTCCTCTGTATACGTAAAGCTTCTCTTTTTTCCTTTCAGTGCATAAAGCTGCTACAGATGAGATCTTTATTTTCCTGAATGCTACAAAGGAGCACCGAATATGCTTTCTAACCTTACTTCTCATTCTATGTATGTTTTTCTCATGCACTTCCATTATGGATGTATTTACCAACCAGACCTTTGCATGAAAAATAGAGCACTGCATCCACAGCGTTAACCCCAGAAGCCGAAGATGGTAAAAACTCCATATTCTGTCTCACTGGCATGTTAATAATAAGCACCAAGCAAGCATCGATCTCCACGGCTTTCTAGAAATTTCATTATGAGCCAGTTATTGACAAAGTGAATTCTGTGCTACAAGGGAAAAAACAGCCCTTCAGTTTTTTTGGAGTTTAGGTTTTATGCCAGTAACACCTCCTCGCAAAAGGCGTTCTGTCCTCAGCTTTCCAAACAGTCAGCAGACATCTGTTTCAAGACAGAAGCAGCAGTCAGAAATTTTCAAATATTAATGTGTTAACCCGAGCTGCAAAGCTGGGTATCCTTTTTCACACATGGTCTGTCAGATGGACGGAACGAACCCACTGAAATTAAGAAAGGACTCTTCTGATCAAATTAATTTTAGCTCAGACTATAAACAATCACAAATCTTGTAGTATAAGAGTATGTGAATTCACTGTCTCCCACTGATAATGCTTAAACCTAGATTTTCCTTTTTTCTTTTGAGACTGTTTTTTATGCATTGAGATAAAAAATCATCTGCTATGCTTTCCACAAAAGAATGCAACGCAGTTGGACACTGAAAGGGAAGTTTACAATTATATAATGAACAAAATGGATAGAATGTTTAATAATGTTTTAAAAGTACAACTCTAGAAACCTTTTATGCATCTGTAATTACTAAACACTTCAGTGAAAAATGTTCACAACATCATGGAAAATACTGCTGTTACAGAACACATGGACACGGAAGATAAGAAACCTTGATTATGTTTAGTTTTGGGACCTGAAGAAATAGCCTGCTTCTTGATCCTCAGCAGTAACCATACCAGAAGAATGTGTTTTTCAGTTGTTTTGTTGTTTTGTTTTGTTTTTTTTTTTCCAAAGAAAAGACACTGTGTCTACATTTTCAGAAAAACTACAGAATGAGCAGACCTGAGGATGAAACTTCATATTTTTTCAAGTCATTCCTTCAGGGCAAGGTTAAGAGCTCAGCTGTGAAATGACTGATTACCGATGTCATTTCAAGATACGAAGGAAGTCATTTGTTTGAATACAAAAGTCAATTTGTAACTTCTTTGAAACAATTTTTCAAAAAGTGCACTTTCTGATAGAGCACTCTAAGTAGAATGCACTATATTTTAATTTTTAACAAAATTTTATGAGTGTATAAATGTTATGTTCCTGGGTGGATGGATGGATGTCTATATGTCTTTTCAACACAGAAAAGAACCTGCAACCCATAATGGATAAACTATAGCTAAATGTAAAAAGTGCATTTTTATAGCAACAACAACAAAAAGTATCATTAACTTCTTTCAGACAGTGATTTTAGATGCTACTTAAAACCAAAGTAGCTACCAATTCTTTGACAAACGCAGAACCAATCAAGTTGGCAGTTTCCCCTTACCAAATCCAGAGCAACATATCTAAGCGTGAGGTTGATAGACCTGCACAGGCTTCAAACAAAATCAGATCTACGCGCTGTAATAAACACAACACCAAATATGCTGCATTCATCTTTAGAAGATCGTTACAAATTTGGATCCGCCTCGCAGTGGAGGCCGGAGATTGACAGTGACTCTCAAGGACAGCTGATGAAAGTTTCGGAGACTGCAGACGTGATATAATTGCATTGGTGGGGAGTTGTCAACCAGTGGCTTAAACCCAAGGACTTACCTTAGGCCAAAGTCAAGCAGTGACAATAGACCAAACAGAAATCTGAGGTGACTGAAGCCATTTTACAAATTTCTTTGCCAGTTCCTTAAAGAGAGCTGCTCTCAAAGCCTATTTGCGAAAGGGTTTACCGGCTGAGCTCTACATTTCCACTGGAGATGCAGTTTATAAGAGAAATATGCTATACCAGCAAAAAAAAAAAAAAAAATGTTGCTAGTAAAAGTGCATTTACATTAGGACTTTTGCCAGTATATATACATATGTTTAAAAAATAAAATGAAATAAACTACATCCTTTTAGCAATACTGCTATACTGGTCAATGTTCCAAATGTACACCAGGCCTTGTTTCTGCCTCATAAAAACGTCTCCGAAGGATAAATATTTTGACTTATGAATGCACTGTATTACATCAAACAGCAGGTATTATCAACAACATTTTTCTGGTCTTGGATTCTACCTTTCATGAGATTTTCTAATGGTGAATCCATGGATAGCCACATTTTAGCTGCAGAAAAAATTATTTACAGCCATGATAGCGTATTCGCAAGAATCATGGTATTCTTACTCACAGTCGAATTAATGGCTGAATTTCAACATTCACCCAGCATCAGCCTACAAACTGAAAAATCAGATCCCTTCCTGCGCAGTCGATGACAGACTAGGAAATAAATACCTTCCCATCTCTTTAAGGTAGTCGCAGGACTTGACCTAGCCTTCGGAAATGCAGGCACTTGTCACTGCATTATGCAGCAACCATCAGATTTATACAGTTAAACTACTTTGTTTTGGTACATGTAGGAATCATCCAGATTTGGGACTGTCCAGTAATTTTCATTTTGATTCACAAGGAAGACACAGGAAATAAAACTGAGATGCTGCTGTATATTCAAGTTGGATAATGAATACAATTTCTTCTGTACAGTACTGTGTGTGAGTGGATATTTAGAGCATACCTCATTGCAAGTTTCCCATCTATTTTTTCCAAAGATTATTTGCTTACAGATGTGCATACACAGGTATGAGAAAACCTAAGTGGTAAAGGTTTTAAAAACAACACATCTTCAGTTTTACATATCTAGGGATGAAAAAACAAAAGAGTTAATGAAATGCTGGTGGCAATAAGCTCAGATTGGCCTGACAGCAGGTGAAATGTACAGGCAAAATTGCTATAAATACAAAAGCACATGTTTTCTCTTTTGTATTTCCATATTTACTGGCAGTCAAAAATACAGCATGCTACTGGTAAAGTGAATTTTAAAAAGTCACCATGACAATATAACATAATCTATCTCAGTTTTTTTTTCCTTTGTAGTGGGCCTTTTTAACCCAAACCTACATGTAAAAATGTGTGAACTGTCATTTTTCTAAAGTGTTTGTAATTAGGTGGTTTATGTTAGAAGACATAGATTGCTGTTAAGTATGTATTATTATTTTTGCTTTGTATTATTCCATAAGAATCTGTGGATATTCAATTAAAATGAGACTAATCCTTAAGCAAAAATGCATACCCCTCTTTTTGTCAGTATCTTTTATTTAGACTTTGGCTCCATACGGAAAATACGATCCAAATTTTTGTTGGGATGCTATTCCCTTGAATAAAGCAAGTCAAAGTCCTCCCTGGCAATTATCATACTGCAAAATGAACCTCTCTGAATGTTTTTACTAAAATAACTTCTATTCTACCAACAGGGCATATGATCTTTCCAAGTTTTCCTCGGTGTTATGCTTTAGAAGCGAGTCATGGAAAAATTGCTTCCCTCGGGTTTCTATCAACCTGTACAGAACCATACTTGTCTCAGGTTTTTTAATCTCACATTATTTTTACATATCTTTTTTATACTCAAATTGATAAATGATTGGGAATTAAATTGTAAAAACAAACAGAAACAAAAAACCCCAAACCAAAGCCGCTTAAACAGGAAAAAAATAACCCAACCCTTATAAACAAGTATTGATGGGAAAATGCCTGAGATGTCTGCTTTGAGTGGGTTTTTGTTAGGTTATTAACACATTTCAGTTAATGAATTGGAAGTGTGTATACATACAAGTCTAATCCTATAACAAGCATTACTGTATTCATGCTGTGAAATAATTCAATCAGGAAATGCATATCAGTTTAAATGAGTAAATATTTATGGGGCTACACTTTGGCTGTATGTATGTATGAAAGCAGATTTTTTGCTATGATTTTATTTTCACTAAAAAACCTATACCCCAATCATATTGGTATCGACAACATTTTTTCTGCTCATCCTCTCTGATTTTTTCTTAAATTTATATACAAAATTGTAGAAGGAATTGCAATGCTATTTCTCAAATATTAAATTTGTGTGGACAATAACAATGTAGGAACCTGTTGTTCCAGGGGTGTAACAGTACCGTGCTGCTAACTCCAGGCAGCGTACTGTAAAATCCTGTATTTACTTGCTCTTGCAGCGCCTCTGATGCAGGCACATGTTTTTAGGTTATGAATGAAGCAGTTCTAAAACATTTCAAGTGGCCTTGCAGCAAAAGGCCACTAGCATCAGTGGTGTGTCACGAAGGAATCTGGTCAACGATGACAAAAAGGAGAGAGGGAGTCTTGGTTGAGGTATGCCAAACCCCAGCTCGAAGCACAAAGAATGCAACCAATACAGCAGACAAAGTTGAAAAGCTCATGGTGTTATGACTACACCCTGCCACAAGAGATAGGATTAGCTGCTACCCTACCAAAGCAACAAAGTTTCCCAATCAGAAGACAAGATGTCCTTCCTCAAATGAAAACATACCCTTTAATCACCCTTCACTGTAGTTTTCCAGTAGGCACATTATATTCCTCTATTTGCCTGATTGCAATTTTATATTATTATTTTCATTTAGCAGTCTTTAAAAGCTAAGAATATTCCCTAGAAGAGACATTTTAAAAGACCTCTGCAGCAAACTGGCTGCTGTTTAAAAGATAAAGAAGAGAGGCACTCAAAAAAACCCCAGAATCTTGTAAATATATTAAGATCACATTGTTGGTTTGAGGGTTTTTGGCAGAATGGGAGAGAAGAGTTAAAGATTAACTGTTAACTGCTCTCATCATCACTTAATTTACCTGTGCTATGTTTTTCTTAAGCGCGTATCTGCAAACCTCTGCTGCAGCACTCTGTGTTGGATGTATTGCTGCTCCTGTGGACTGGGGCTGCTCGGAAGACACCAGAGAAGGCCTTTCAGTGGACGGCAGAATCCGACACTTACTTCACTTTTTTTGATTGGACCTTATATTTATTTATATTCCTTTTAACCAAGATGGTGGCACCTGTGGTTAAGATCAATAGCAGAACATGAGGTAAATTTTCTGGAAATTTTTCTAATGAAAGTTTAGGCATTATAAACTCTACATCAACTGCACAGTTAGTTTTCAGGGCTCATTTTCTTTGAATTAGGTGCCTAAAACCCACCTACATTGCATGCTGCCTTTATGAATCTCACATTTACTCCACAATCAGCTCTAATTTTAAGGCAGAAAAAAACATAACATCACCATATTGCGTGATTTAAAAATATTTAAAAAGCTTGTCTTTCCTCCAAAACATAAAATCACTTTCCACCTAGACCTCACTTTAGCAGTTTGAATGAAAAGTCAGTATTTTCCCACTCCTTCTCAGTACTGAAACCTCTTCTGTCACAAGAGCTGTGAACTAAGCTGTCACCCAAGTGGAAATCTCTTCTCCCATATGTGCATTATGCGACTGTTCTTCCTTTCAAAACGACTGAATTTCCTGAATGAAGCAATATTCAAGAACATGCTAATTACAGCATAGACTATTCCGAGGCGTTTGCCATCATTGCTAATCACGATGTGCCACAGATAGAAGCCAAGATCCCCAGCTTAAAACAATTAGAATCTTCAAACAATTAACCTCAACACTAGGGATGAGATTCATCTCACCTAACTTTATCAACCTAAAAATTAGATAGTTGATGAAAAGAGAGAGTGATTTCACCTATCTTAGGATGGGATGAATCACTCTGTGGTGATGCCTCTCTCCGCTGATACGAGATGTAGCTAACTAGCTAGCTTTACACTACGCACGTATCTTTTCGACTGCCAGTTGAATGAATCACAACCTAGGGGAGGAAAATGAAGCGATAATGCAAGTGAAAAAGAGAGAAAGCAACAGAACATTCCTTCCTTTTTTAGCCCAGGGGAGGTTAGTACTTTGATCATTCAACTTGTCGCCTCGGGTTAACTTCTGAGGATGTTTGAGACTTTTTGTGTACTTGACCTTTTGTTTAACTATCTAATATGATCAAAAGCAGTCAGTTTCCCTAACAGAAGACTGGAGATTAACAAGGGAATGCTAGCTGAAGAGCTGAGTTTTGAGAAGAGATTTGAAGCAGGAGAGAAAGCCAATACATTCCAGTTAAAATTCATTTTAGATCGGTTGTAGTTGTTTTAGTCCATCAGAGAACAGCCACAATGGAAAACTCAGCCTCTAGATAAAAGTTAATAATGCCCAAATGAGAGTTGTAAGAATAAGATTTCATACCTGGAATGGAAAGAAAAGAGAAATTACAGGTAGGGATTGGACAATATTGCTAATCATGCTCAGAGCATAGCTTTGAGAAAAACTAATTGTGAGAGCACTTGAGCTACAGACTGACGGGGCTTGAACGTGAAGGCCTTGACTCCTCCTGCTATCGTCAGCAAGCAGCACTGCACCAAAATAAACTCAATTCTGTTCTCGGTGCCCCCCACCCTGCCCCAAACAACCTACAGTCTCCCAAATCTGGATAACTCCTCACATCACGCAAAGGACAGTCAGTATTCTCGCACCACGTTACTCCATTTTAACATTTTTTTCATTCTTTAAATGCCCAAAATTTCTACTCCCTTATTTCTTGTGGTTTGATTGTTATTAGTACATCATACTGCAGTCAAATAAATCAAGGTTAATGATTAATAATTCTACCACCGTGAACAATGTTCTAAATTCCAAGTATAGCCTCTTTGAAAAGATTACATCCATAAAAATCCATTTGAAGGAACATTTCTTAAAATCCATTTTAAGAATTTAAAGGCTATCAACCCTTTCTGTTTGTGTGTTACAACACAGTTGTTAATTAGATGATAAATGGAAAATATTCTTTTACACAGGGCACCTAGCTCATAGCTATGTTCATTCTGCAGTGTTAAAGTTCTTATATGTAGCTTGTTGTGTATGTCTATTTTTGTGGAATTCTTTTTCCAAAGCAAACTAAAAATAAATGAATTGTATAGAACTATAATCAAAACAGTGAGTTTTTGCTAAATTCATTATATCAAGCACCCAACTTATTTTAGCAAAAACTTACCAAAAACTATTAGCCTGAGGCAGTCACTCAGCATGGGAAATTTCAATACGAACACAGTGTGTGCGATCAAGTTTTAATCTATTACAAAAAAAAAAAAAAAAAAACCAAACAAAACCAAAACCATAAAAACCCAACAAACCTGGTAATGAAAATGACTGGTCTGTGCACGGTGTTGCTGCCAAAAGTTTTGACTAAACTTGAAGATCGGCATCCTTTTTCTGTCTGTTTGCCTTTAACAACAAAAATAGTCCTACAAAATATTAGTCACATCAGTAAATGTACCAAGAGAACTCAATTTTTATATAAAATGCCTCCGCAGCAACTTTATTTATTCAGTGAAGATCATCTCCCTGCGCAGGATCTCCCTCCCCAGATCCTAGCCACCTTTGGCCGTCTTTGAGTTACACGTACATAGTCCTGGTTTGCGCGGTCAGCGTAGCGGCCCATGGTCGATGGGTACGTGGAGGCACCTCCGGAGGGTGACTCAGCCCATCCGTCCCGCCGCCAGCTGTGGATGGCTCCAGTCCTTGAACGCTGAGATGGCTGAGCAGAACGAACCCCATCCTCAGGTTGACTCGAGTGGAGGTAAGAAATGATCTTCCTATATCGCTGGAACGACACTCCCCGTGGGGGCAGAACTGGTCCGTAAGCTCCTCCTGGCATCTCGCAGCTGTGGGAGAAGCAGCTCAGCCCCAGGCACCTCCGTGTCCTTGAAATGAGATCAAATATACAAGGAGAGCACACCGATTCCAAAAAACAGGAGGTAATTGTTCTGCCGTCCGATTTGGATCCCATACCCACATGTCAGAGGGACCGAGAAGGCAAGCAGTTCGCTCCTAGTGAAGGGAGAATTTTGTTCTTTTTTTCAGCTACCTCTAGCCAAGGCAGGCAAGGGGAGCACAAAAAGGCAGCGTGGGCTCCGTTCTTAGCACAGCACTGAACACACTTAGCATGGCTGGAAGCGAAGAGTAGCAACACAGGTATTAACAGCATTGAACAGGAGACAACCACAAAGAATGGAGGAAGAGAAATGTGCATTCATTAACTTGTCTTCTATTTACAGCATTTCCTTTCTAAAATACATTTAAAACGTAAGCCCTGCGCACCCTGCTGAGTGTACTCCATTGCTTTTGACCCCAGGATTATATCTGGATAAGCAACTACAACACACTGAAGCACCCTGACTTTTCCTAAGTGTTATCAGAAAGAGTGTATACTAGAGCTTACACCATATATACATCTCTCTCTCCATCTCCTCTATGAGGATCAGAACTGATATTCTCTGTTTCTTTAAAACAGAACTCAAAATAACCCAAATTGAAGCCAAAATAATTCAGAAGACGAGTTACCCATTGTAAACTCTATGGCAAGTGGCTTTCAAGGCTCAGGCTGAAAGGCTGCAGCCCAGAATGTGCTTAGCCCCGTACGTCTGAGCGACACGGGGCATTAAAGTGCACCAGGATGTTCTGACAGGGACTGCACCGAAGCCTCTTGCAGGAACCAGTCATTCAGGAACTGGGATGGTGCAGGCGGAACCAGCGACAAAGGGTCAGGAAGAAGCTGTGAAGGAATGCTAAGAATGCAGAAAAGAGCAGAAAAATCTTTGGTTACATTTAGAATTGGTAGAAACGTTTCAAAGAGAGAGTTTACCCAGAAATGCACCCCACAGAGGTGGCTTGGTGGGACAAACGACACACTAAAGCTGAAGAGAAAAACAGGAACCCTCTGGTTGCTTTTCTCTCTCCTCTCCCCAACGCCAGCTGAATTCTTTGCTGTCTCGAGGCACCTTTTTATCAGCTATACCAACGCAAAGAGCTTCTCTATTTCCCCCTGTGAAATGCTGTTGGGACAGAGAGATTCTCCAACAGGCAGGTGGAGCGTGGTGGAGGGGAGGATTGTAGCCTGGGAATTTCATAGATGCCAGAGCAGCAAGGGCCACAGCATGGGGAAGCCTCCAAACCTGGGAGCTGGCTCAGCCCTACCAACCTCAGAATGAAGCAGCGTGAGCAAGGATGAGCTTTTAACAGCAAAAGGAAAACCTCCCTCTGGTGTCTGTATATTACCTATTCAGACTGATTGTGAAGAGTCTGTCAAACATACCTGAAAAACTGTCGGAATATTTTGGAGCGCTGGATGAATCATCACACATTAACGACATGCCTTACAGCTCAGCTTCTTCACTCTGTGTTTGCTGCAAAAAGCTTGAACACTTATTTCATGCCTTATTCATTCTCCATCCTTCTTCATTTTCCAAACTACCTTCAAGTTTTGCATACTTCTCTCTTCTCATCCCTCAGTACCATCTACATTGGCCAAAAGATTCAACTGAGTGGGGAGCAAGATTAGACATTCTCTCTCCTAGAGTATAACCCAGAGTTAAAAACTGGGATTCTATTACTTTTTAAAAATGCTTCTAATTTGTTGCTACTGACTATGCAATTTATAGCAACACACAGATCAGGACTAACTAATTTAACAATGTCACACATCTACAAACAGATGCCAGCTGTCCAATGACACTAGAAATGTCTGGCATCTTTTTAAAAATGTATCCCTGGAATTACTGCAATTGTTACCTGGCACCACACAGATACAAAAGAGAAGCATTCCTTGTGTATCTTATTCCTCTTTGCCTCTATATCCACTAGTCCCATGAAACAAATTCCTCATGTAGACCACTGAAATCCAAAGAGGATCCTTTCTTGCAGCCTCGTGGTCAACAGCTCCAAAGGGCTCCAATCAGGAAAAGTTTGGGAAGTGCAGCGTGGAGAGTGAAACTACTGCAGAACCTGATACTTTGGAAACTGAGAATTTATAATAATTTCTGCATCTCCGATTGGAGTTCTTCAGTTATGAGCTGGCTGCCTTTGGGCTCCAGTTTTCCCTCCCCTCAGTCTTCACTTCAGTTTACCTCTTAATCTGTTCCTTTCACACTTACCCTCCTGGCCTTTCATTCAGGCCCCATCGCTTTTCCTTCCCTCCAGAATATTTTTTCCAGGTTAATCCCACATCCCCAAAGTAATGATATACTGAAAGGTTTTCATCGCACTTTTCTTGTGTGCACAGCTGCTTCTGCCTGATCCCATCTTGTCTAAATTCTCAGAGCGTGACCTGTCTGCTACTCCCTCTCTGCCTCCTCCGTGGACCACAGACCCTCTGCCACCAACGGCAGCCGTGGGATCAGCTGCAGCAGTGGCAGAAAATGTCACCACTGCTGGTGGCAGCTCCTGGCTGCCAGCCACTCTGCGTATCACTGTGACAAGATGCCAGCTAGTTAAGCATTATACTATTTAAGCTTGTTATTCTACTAGCCTAATTTTCCTTACTATTAGCTGTTCTAGTTCCTGGCCATCAACAGTGAAGTTCTGTTCCGTTGATGTTCTCTCCCTCATTTTCCTTTAAAATAAAAGCCGACCTTCCTCCAGAGGGGACATGACAGTTTTTGCATTGTCGAGACACGAGCAGCTTCCAAAGCCTTGGAGAAAGACTCTCTCTGGAAAGAAGAAATAAACCCACGATTTAAAAATTCACAAGTGAAAATTACTCTCATTCCTTTGCCTGTTCTCCCACTAGCTGGCACGCCGTCTCATCCAGCCCCCTCCCCCAGGTCTCTAGCGGAAGGAACCTTGGCATAACCTTGCTCACACCATAAACAACGTCTTGTGATTAGTGCAGGATTTAAATTCTGAATTAAAGCTTTAGAGTAAATGAGTCATATTCTGCAACAGAAAGGTCAGTGGACGCACAGAAACTAAACTGTCCCCGGAAAATCATACCATGATGGCTCCATGAATATTAAACGGGCTTCTGCCAAATTTATCTTAGTTTTAACAAAGAAGATTAATATTAAACTTTTAGTAAACATTAGTATTCTAAAAATAATGTAAAGAGGGGGAACATTTTCTGTCTTTGATTGAAACACACTGTTGAATGGTATTTGTATTAGTAAAGTGTCAAGTAGATAACGTATCTGCAGGATAAACAAGCCCCAAAAAAAAGGAAGTTTCAGATGACCAGCACATAACTCACTGAGAAATGTGGCTAAAATAACTTGCTAAAAAAAGCATTTATGAACACTTGGCATTTGCATAGACATATTTTTACAGGTTGGGTAAAGTTTGTTGTAGCTGGTAAGCGTAACTGTCACCATTCATTTCAGACAGATTTTTGTACGAGGTCTTTTTTGTTCTTAGCCGACAGCTGAAATGCCGGAGATCTCCAAATACAGGCAGGCACATGCCACCACCTAAAGGAACAGCAAGGCTGAGGCCATTCAGGAATCTGAGAATTTGAGCTATGTGGGTGAATATGATTTCACTGGATGTTTAGTGCATGAGTATGAATACGGGTGATAGAAAAACCATGTCAAGTAGCTTAAAGACAAACTCAGGAAAAGCCAGACACGTCCACAGGAGAACTGAGGGATCATGAAGAAAAGGTTTAAAAAACGAGCTTTTACAGTGAGGGCTACATGAACGAGATTTGCAACCGTGAGCTTAAAAACAAACAAACAAACAAAAAACCATGCTTTCTGTCCTTCATTCCTCTGGTTTTCAGAAGAAACAGAGTTTCAACATTCTTTATAGAGATAGTGGGACTTCACTGTTCTGGAACTCACTGATCCCAAACAACTCAGCCAAATACGTTAGTATTTGGAACTGCTGCTGCTGCTACCGCCACAATTATTTTTTGTTTGCTATCTATACTAGAAATGTATTGTTTCTTTTGATATATCTCAGGCCAAATACTCAATTTTTCAGTGCAAAAACCCGACCTGTATTTCTGAAGCACATTCATATTAGTAAATCCAACAGGGCAGAATACAATTTTCATTCACCTTGAGGATGGCACATTCCAAAAATATCGGGATTAGCATGACCCCAATGTAAAGAGGATGGGATCAGGGGTAGCTGAGACCAGCGTCCCCTCCTAACTCGTACACAACTTCCGAGCCTCCCTGTTTTTGCCTAGCAGGTAAGGTCAAATGTGGTAAAATAAATACTGAAGTAACACACTGTTTGCTTTCTTAGCCAAGACATCTTCCTAGCTCATGGGCAGAAGACAAACGCAATGAAGGGCACAAAAAATTTGAGCAGAGAGCTAATCTTAGGCCAAATTTTCAGTTGGTGTAAATTAGCATTGCTCCACTTCAGTGCACCATGACAATTTACCCCAGCTGAGAGGCTGACTTGGTGACTCTCCACTGCAAATGCTGTGCTTAAAGTGATGGGCAGCTGCTGGAAATCAAACTTCTCTGAGAGTCAGGTCTCATTCGTATTCAAGGATTTGAGCTCCACGTTTCTCCGGAGCAATCATTTTACGCAGCTACCTAGGAAATGATGATGAAAGTGTAACTTGCAAGTGATGTCTCCAGGAACAATCAAAATAGTGCACTGATAAATAATAATTACAGTGGAAACACTGGCTGAGGTCTATTCATTAAAGACACAGTTAAGACAGCATAATAGACTGGAAAAGATCATTTGCTATAATCCCATTCATATATTTACCAGGCTTTATCTTAAACCAAATTTCTTTTCTTGCCTCCAATATCTTCACTGCAAGACTTCCAGAATCTGACACCTCTGACGGTTAATAATCTTCTAATTTGCAGACCATGTTTATTCATGATCAGCTCGTTTTATCAAAGCACTGGGCCTTGACTTTAAGGCTGATGAGCATAAAATAGCTTTGTAGGGAAAAGTAATGTCTTTTATTAGATCAACAGACATAGCCGGGGTGGGACAAACAAGATATCAGGCCACAAAACCCTTCTTCAGGACTGAAATAGGGGCAGAAAAATTCAGGTTAAATACAGCTTGGGAGCAGTTGTTCCAAACAATTACCCAATTTGAAGAAAAGGTATCCGCAAAATACTGGGGATATTAATAAGGTGTGAGATGATTAAGCCATAGGACACCACGTGGGCCAAAAGAGATGCCATTAACTGCCAGAACTAAAATAGTCTATAGGCTCCTATAGACATGGTATTACTTAGGGAACACCCTGCCTATATAGCTCCAAAACCACTGTATATGGGAGAGCTCCACAAAACGTAACCCTGCACAGCTGGGCAGCTGTGAGCCCTGCGGTGCAGCTCCATAGCCTGGATCAGCGGCTGCCTGGGATGCTGGAGCTGCACCCCACCCTCCCCTCGGGAGGGACTTGGAGGAATACTCCCTCAAAAATGCTTTCCTCAGATTCTTGGTGGTTAAATTCTAGATATGTGGGTTTTACGCTGTAACAGCTGAAAAGCTCAAGAGACAAAACCTTGTAGCCAGCGAGGAAATGATGGAGGCGCTACAAAAAAACTCGAATAGAAACAGCGTCCATCTACTCCTTTGAGCACGATGAAAATCACCCCACTGTAGCAACAGCTTCTGCATTCACCTTCAGCCGGGGGTCAAGCCCCGCACCAGCGCTCGCTGCGTGCTGCACGCGTGTCTAGCAGCTCGAGATCACCATGCAAGAATCGGCTCTGCAGACTCCAAAGCTGTAAAGAAAATGACCAGGACGCCACACCCCTAGATGTCTGTGTTACAAAGCTTTTTACAATTCCTTTACAAACCACTGTAGGACAAGGCATCTTTAAGTATGCCTTTTAATGCTTCCACAGGCTGTTTTTATAGAAAGGAAGAACAAAGGGACACAATGGTTTGGATGATTGAAGCTCAACTAGACAAGATATTATTTAAAAATGCATACTGTATACTTCACATCATGTTCACCTGAAAAAAACATTCTGAACTCTACCTTTACCTAACATCTCTCAAGACAGCCCTGATTTTAGAAGCATCTGAAACAAAATTAAAGCGCAGGTTCCACAATGTGTACACATGGTGAGAGGTATTTACTCGAGGAAGCGGTCCACCTAGAGTTAACTTACCTTAAAAAGCGCTACCTTACATGAGTAAACCGTAGAGAAGGAGGCCCTCTGGAAAGCTAATATCATGTTATGACTTTGTGTCTACATATAAAGAATAAGCTGTTCAAAATGTTCCTCCTAAAGGTTCAGGAGATAATGGTCCAGATGGATTCACTCATCAGCCTCTGGATATTCCTTTCTCTGAACAGCTTCACTGAAAGGAGTAAAAAAAAAATTAAAATTGAGTTCCCTTGCCTCCCCTATCAGAAGTTTAGAGAAACAAAAAAAATTCCTCCTGGATGCATTTCAAATAATCAAACAGGAATTGGGAAAAATGAAGGGGAATGCAAAGAGCTAGCTTGTCTGACTTCAAGGGAAAAAAAGACATTTAATTATATCCTTGCACACTTCCGTGCCTTCCCCAGAACTCCCAAAGGAATTGTAAAAAGGGGTGACATTTCCACCTACCCCATTACTAATTTAGGCAAAGGAAGAGCTTGCCAAAAAGCTATTTATAGCGAAGCCAGCAGGGGTGGCGGAGTGGGGGTCCGCGAGGGGTGCAGAAACAGGTGCAGCGGCAGCGCGCATGACCCCAGCCGCCGAGGTGAGGATTGGCTAATCCCGGCTCGAAAATATGACATCTTGGCTCATGATAGTCACAGGGCTTTTCCATCAGCAGGCGGGGCGGGGAAACGGCGGGGAGGGAGGGAAGGGCACTGCAGCGGGGCCCTATAAATTAGAGGCAAGCCCGCCTTTTCCTTCAATGAAATAGTAAGGTGAGGCAGAGCCGAGTGGGGGAAAATAAAGGGAAAAAGGATTTTGTTCTGCTGAAAGTCATTTCAGCATTTCTAAATTTGTTTTTTCTCACCACATTCCTCTCAAGGAGGCAACTCTACAAAGATGAAATACATCATAGGCATCGGAGGGTAAGTTCCTGTCGCCTACATATATACTGCTTTTTCTTCCCATTTAATTGCATGTAAGATGATGTAAGACTCAGAAATTATATATCTGACTATAAAATAATATTACAGGATTCTACGAAAGATGCAACTTCTGACTCTGAATTTGTGCTGCATTTACTTAATACAGAGGGCTCTGCAGGGTGGCATACACCAAACTTTTATAACGTTAACAGGAGGTATGCTGAAGTAGAAAGAAGTATTGCCATTAATTGTATAGGTCAGACGAAGGGAGTGGTGTGCCTCAGCTATGAAAAAGGAGGTTTTCAACGTTGTTAGGCTTTTAAAAGCTTCTCTGAAAGACAAAGAGGAAAAAATCCTGCTTCAAATAAGATGGGGGCGGCGTGAAGAGAGCTTTTCTTTTCTCCAGCAAAGTAGGGTTTAGAAGCAAGCCCGGGTGTGTGCTCGGGACAGGGCGACAGAGCCTGGCGCAGCCCCGCCGGCTGCAGAAGCGCTTGCAGAACTGACGCGGGCAAGACCTGGATTTATGGCACGGGTTACAGCCAGTGTCAGATTTCTACAGGCTTTGAAGAAAAAATTAGGAATAAGCACATTCAAACTTGACAACTCTCTCCTTTGGAGAGAAAAGTTATTCAGGCCTTTTATATTAAAACAGGCTTTGCAGGCACAGGAAAGCCTGAATCATTCTCTGAGAAAAGAGCAAGCTTACCTCATTTGTAATTCATTTAAGGCATTTTTAAAAAGCGCTTTTTGCAAGCCTGACTTTCACGGGGTGGCTTCTTAAGCTGATGAACCTAAGCCTCCTAACGAGCGAGGGTGTTTTAGGGCAACGAATGCCGGCAAGGGCGCGTTTTAAATCTACCTCGGAAGCTGCCAGCTCCCTGCGCGGGGGCGGCCCTGCCGGGCCCCGGCGGGGAAGGCGCCAGCGGCCACCGAAGCCCCCGCGGGGGCCGACAGGGCGCCCGGCGGGAGGGCAGCTCAGCGGCTGGAGCCGCGCAGCCTCCTCCATCTTCAGGAAGCGCCCGCCGCGCTCCCCCTGCCCCAGCTCGGGCAGATTCGGGGAGAGCAAGGCCGGGGGAGCCCCGCCAGCCCTCCCGCCCGGGAGGCCGCTCTGAGGGGAGCGGAGATGGCGGCGCGGCCCCGCGCTCCCTCAGCGCGGCCGTTGAGCGCGCGGGAAGCGGCGCGGCCGTTAGGAGCGGCGCGAGGCGCCACGGGGCCCGCGCGCGCCCCGGCCACAGCCAGTTGCCCGCGCGGAAGGGGCCGGGCGGGGAGGCGGTCACAGCCAATCGGCGGCCAGCGCGCGCCGTGGCGCCGGCGAGGCGGGAAATTCAAACGCGCGGGGCGCCGCCGGGGTTCGCCTCTCCTCAGAGGGTCCCGCTGAGGGCCGCGGGGTCCCAGCGGCTCTAACGCGGTTCTCCCGCCTCTGTCTCACCTCTCCGTGCAGTGTCACCAACGGTGGCAAAACCACCTTGACCAACAGGATCATCAAGGCGCTCCCCAACTGCTGCGTGGTCCATCAGGATGACTTCTTCAAGGTAAGCTGAGCTCCCCCCCTTGTTTAAAATATCAGCTGCTGCTTGTATATGTAGTGATAGTTGTAGCAGGTCCCCCTGAAAACTATATATACTTGTGCGTGCTTTCCAAGTAAGTTTTGACGGTGTAGGAGTAACACATTTTCTGATACATTTATTTTTTTAAATATATATATTTAATTTGTTAAATTGCTTTGGTCCCGTGAGGAGATACTGACCTTTACAAGTGTCAGTATCTGCCAGTTTCCACAGAAGTGGAGCTTGGCACAGCCGAGCACAGAACAGTTGCAGCAAAAGCTTCCTTTAGTTTTAGCGACAGGTCTAACTTTAGGTCAAACGACTGATGGAAGTTAGAGGTTATTTACTGTACTCTGCACAAATAATTTTCTCCATGTTGGGTTTTCCTCCTTATTTTATTTAAACAAGAATGTTGCTTGTAAATAATGCTTTAGGATTTAAGCACCCCTACGCTGCTTTAAATGCAGAAGGACAGTTGTCTTGGGGAGCTTTGACCGCTCCGTATCAGAAACCCAATTCAAAGATTGCTAAAGATGAATACAGAAGACCTGTGCTGACTTGGGGCCTTCGGCACCAAGCCTGGGAGAGCGGCAGGGGAAGCGGTCGCATCAGAACCGCGTTACTAAACCCTGTCGGCTGCAGCCATTTCACAGGAATTACAATATAGCTGGACCCCACCATCTGTGGAAGTCCAAGAGATGTGGCAACGCGCTCGAAGTAGTTGTACAGCGTTGCCTGACACGTGAATTGCTCCAGCATCGCGTGGTCCATTTGTCCTGCCTTTGCAGGAGCACGTGCGATACGAAACAGAATGAGACTCATTTGGAAACACCTCTTTGCCAGGAGCCTCATGCACAAATTTGGTCAGATATGAGCCCTTAAGGTAGAGGAGGAATTTTCCATAAAGATCTGTAACTTCTCACTAGTGTGCTTAGCTCGCAAATGGTAATGCAAATAAAGCTATAAGTGATCCAAAGTCGTGCTATGCTGACCTGCATTTTTATTAGAGCCATTAGGAGTTAAAATAGCTATTACTGAACATGTAAATTTTAGCAGTTACTTAACACTGTATTTGCATTTTAAGTTCTTATATGTTGACTTATAAACAGGGGCCTGTAGTATTTTGGCTAATAACACCGTATCAAGTTATTAACCTAGAACTCTTTGTCCAAAGTGGCTTGACTGAGCCAAGAAAACTTTTCAAAGTTCTTGGGGTTGGTGAAAGATGGGAACTTAAATTTTAGGGTCTGTAATTGTTTTGTTAAGTGAACACTTGCTTTGTTGTGTATTGCAGTAGTGTCCAGGTTGTGATCGGATCTTAGGTAACTGATCACGCTGAGTTTGCAGCAATGTTTTATTGCTCACTATATTTCAGCCACAAGATCAAATAGAAGTCGGGGAAGACGGCTTTAAACAATGGGATGGTAAGAGCAGTGTTCGCTATAGGATGCAGTAATGTATATTTTTCCTAAGTATTTCTTTTTAATTATTAAAGATTTAATAGTAAATTTATGTAATTTCAATTTTACAAGTTCATTCTATATTATACTTTCAAACCGATGTGGTTTGTGGTATTTGATTGTATACCTTTTTCCCACCCACCCCCTTTCTTCTAACTAGTGTTGGACTCCTTGGATATGGAGGCAATGGTGAGCACTGTGCGTGCGTGGATTGAGAACCCAGTGAAGTTTGCCCGTTCCCACGGGGTGAATGTTACGCCTGGCTCTAAAAAGCCAGCCTCCAAAGATATCCATATATTGGTCATTGAAGGCTTCCTGCTTTATAATTACAAGTAAGGTTTGGGGAACTATTAATGGTTTGCCAGGGAAGAAAACTAGATCACTAGTGCCAGGGCTAAAACCTCCTTTTTACTAATATACCCCTCCTGCCTTGTTCTGACGTGCCACGTGTAAGAATTTTTCTCATGTAAAATTCACCAGTAAATGCTGGTAAAAGCGAGGTGCACAAGGTGACTTTCTCCGGGTAACATAGGAAGTTCTCATTTAGGGCTCACCCTTGAACTCTAGGGCACAGGGAGCTTTAGGCCAGGGAGCTTTAGACCAGAACTTGTAAATACTGAGACAGCAGTGAAGGCAGAGGCTGACCACGGTGCCTAAACCTTGACCTGACAAGGCCGGTGATGAGAACGAGGAGATAATCCATTCTGCATTCACTACTTGGAATCTCTCCTGGAATTTAGGAATAGTTCTCTCATGTGATACACATGCTTGTTTAATACTGACTAAAGTGAGCTTAGTGATTAATTGTACATTGGAGCAAAGATCAACTACTCTAGCTTTTTATATGGGGGGGAAATGCTTGGCAGGAAGATGGGGAGACTAAACTAGCAGTGAAGAGAGAAAAATTCCAGTAACTAAATATATAAACTTCAGAAAATTGCATGCTATAAACATGCTGAGCTAAAGATTCTTGGCTCCAAACTATAGTTTTGTTTACAAAACTCTTTCAAGAGAACAAGCTGTGCGTGACACTTAGCAAAAACGGAGTTGTTTACGAGCTGTACCATAAGACAAGCGGCACTATTCCGGCTTTCCAAACTGAATGGAAAATGTAAAATGGCAGTCTCGGACTATCCATACCGAGAATGGCCAACTGGAGACTGCGCTGGCAGGCTGCCCGGTGTTCTTGGCCTGTCGCCGGGGAGGTAACTCTCGATATCTCTCCTGAAGGTTACAAATACCTCTGAAGCTCTTCGTCTTGTTAACGGGAGCCTTTCCTTAGTCCAGAGGGAATATTTCATCCACGGACCTGGAGCTTGCTCAGTTCATACTATATTAAGCATTTATGCAACCCTCAGCAGGCTTTTAGAAGTCTCAGTCCCACCAGGTTCGAACTAGATTTGCTTTAAGGATTTTTCTGGGTTTATTTTCTTCAGCCTAATAGGAATGCAACGCAGTAAGCCGCGGTAGAGCTAACTGCCTGTATTTCTGGAAAAGAACACGAGTCGATGAGTTGCCTTCTCCCAAATCTGTGTGCCCATGCACGTTTTGACAGCTTGCTTCTGCACAACAGGCCAGACGGTTTGATAAGTCAGTTGATATCAGATCGATGAATCGCAGCTTTGGTCTACTGCAAGCAGAATTTGAAATGATCTAGAAAGAGTCAGGTCTTCCCAGCCCAGTGTCTGATCCTCCATAGTAACTAGCAGCAGGTATTTGGGTGGGAAAAGCACCTGCCGTACCATTCTGACCTACAAAAACCAGCATTCTCCATGTTTTATAGCTACTAATAAACCTACTGTACGTTAGCTTGTGTCTTAATGAAAACACTTACTCTTCTGTTGTCTACAACAGACATAAATATGAGAGAGGCAGAAAGATTTTTATGGCTTTCAGGGTGATTTAACACTTCTCTCTGTCAGAAAAAAAATAAATAGACACGTTCTTTCTTTCTACCCTACCCTAGACCACTGATAGACCTGTTTGACATACGCTACTACTTGGCAGTCCCATACGATGAATGCAAAAGGAGGAGAAGGTAAGAAGATTCTTTGATGCATGTCTAATCCTTCCTTCCAATAAAGAGTTCCTACTAGAGGCAAGCCTTCGGGCTACCTTCGTGTTGCTATTAATGGGATACGTTGGTGTTGCTTACAAATTGGAATTACAGTTAAAAATTTTAATTTAATTGGAGAAAAAGACTTGCACGTGGCATTTTCTGAAACTTCAGATCTGGGAGTGGCCTTTGCGGGGGGGTTATGAAGATCAGCACATCAGTGCAAAAGGCAGAGAGTCCTTGCGTGCTTCCCCCGTGAGCACCGGTGAACCCTCAGACTGCTTGCTCTGCCGTCATCGGCTACCTGTAGCTTCTGTATTCACCTTGGGTGCTTAAATAAACTTGTTGCAAAACATAGACTAATATCGATGAGAAATCGGACTGTGACAATCGGCTTTTCCATAAATGCAACTGAGCAGCTGTCAGGTAACTTCAGGCTTTAGCAATGCACAAGAGGCCGTGCGATCCTGGTAGTCCTGAAGTTCTTTTCCGTTTTGCAATTTGCAGTACACGTAACTACACTGTTCCTGACCCCCCGGGTCTCTTTGACGGACACGTCTGGCCCATGTACTTAAAGCACAGGAAAGAAATGGAGGACAGCGGTGTGGATGTCGGTAAGCCTCCCTCCCTACAAATCCTCTGGCATTGTACTTGGGATTTTAAGGAAGTCAGTAATTTAATTCAAGGAAACTTTAACTGTCATGATGCAAGGCACTATTTTTACTGCTAAGTTGTAACCCTGGCCTACTTTCTGTCCAGATAAATATATGCAGTTTTATAGTGAAGACCTTCTTCCCTTTGTTTCATATTACAAGCACTTACAGGCGAGGAAAGAAGGGGGGGGAAAGGAACAACTACATTCATAGGATAAGAGATTTTGTGGGCTATAGTTTTTTTCAGGATGGTTCTGTTTTTTCCAGTTGGAAAACAAGTTATTATTTGGGTCAACAGAGCATGAAATATTTTAATCTACAGAAATTTTGTTCTGATCAGAAGCCTACAGCCTGAAATCTCCATCGTTTTCTTTCAGTTTATTTAGATGGACTGAAGTCCAGAGATGAACTTTACAATCAAGTCTTTGAAGATATTCAGAACAAGCTTTTAAATTGCTTATAGGTAAATACGTCCCTGCTTCTGAGGGGGCGAAACGTGAGGGACTGACTGCTGGAAACAACCGCTCCTACGCTTCAATAGTCACACGTTCCCTTCTTGCTTTTCAGGGTCTCAGAAGAGCTGAAAGACCCATGTACAGAATGATGTAAATAGTACTTAGAAGTCGGAATGAGGGTTTATTTGTGTAAACTCGTCTTATGCTGTCCTTTGGAAAGTATCTTTTGTATATAATTGAAAAAATGAAGATAACTTATTCACAACTCTGTGACGGACAGGATTTTTTTTTTTTTAAATTTTCTTATTTTGTATTCCACTGGCTTAAACATCAGTTGAAAATGCATTTTTATAATGGAACAAGTAGACCTGCGTTTGGAAAACAACTGACTCTTCTGCTTATGTGCCTCTGCAGATACTAAGTCTTTATGTAACGGCTTGTTTGTAATGGCATCTCTTAAATTCAGTAAAAATCAATATAAAATCTCTTTTGACATCCTGTTTTAATGTCAGTCACCTTTACTGGAGTAGAAATAGGCACAAAACTCCCCCAAAACACAACAGCAGCCCCTGCTTTTTCAGATGGCATTTGGAAATCCTTACCTGTGCAGCCTCAAACCTCCTTCGCGCGTCGCTGCTTTGGTTTCGGTGACGCCACCGCCCTGGAAACCCAGTTCAGCCATCCCAACCAGCACGAGAGTCTCGGAGGCGATTATGGGGGGTGAACAGCACTTCAGATATTTTTTAAAGTGCTGGTATGAAACCAGTTTTGTGTCAGCCTCAGCTTCGTGGCCTTTCTCACTTCCTACTCCAAGCAAATTGGCACATAAGGATACTACGGCCTGTTTCACACAACACCGAGTGCTCCCGAGGTGGGAAGTTTGGACAGAAGCCTCTACTTCTGCCTTTTGCAATCCAAACAAGCCCATTGTTTGGTCCTAAATTCTCCAGCTAGCTGAACCTCAAGAGGTGGAAATGGTTAGGTTTCTGAATTTAAATTCCAGAAGGAAAATGGGAAACAAGAGTAGCAGCCTTGTATTCAAATTGCACTACCTTAGGAAACTCTTCTCGGGAATTAGTACTGAAAATGCCATCCTCCTTCCAGTTTGAAACAAACGGCATTTAAACGTGTCCTGCAGTCTATTTACCAACAGAGTGTTCGTTACCGTGTTGTGAGGACCCCATGCTGTAGGGCGCAGCCCTTTGTGCCCCGGGTAATCTGCCTTCAACGCCTGTCCCGCAGAGGAGCTTGCACCCAAACGGGTTCTACGCTTTCGGCAAAATCCTGCCTTACAGTGCCCTATAGCAGAGTACAACTCTAACCCCTAGGAACAGCAGGCTCTGCTTTTCAAATGCTTCCAGTAATCTGTAGAAAGTCTACAGGTTTCTTATTCATCCATGTCCTCCCTTTCTAGCAAAACTAAATAAAATATCAGTGGCAATGGTTTTACTGATTTTTCTGTTGATCGGCTGCTTCTCAGTATTTCAGGGAGAGGAAAAAAAGCTTCCTGCTCCAAGCAAGACAGCACAAAAGAAGTAATTGGAACATTGAAATAAACGATTGGAATATTGAAATAAACCATAACACGGAGCATAACATGCTTGAGAAAGGAGCGGGGATATTGTTCCTGAAGCAAAACGGAGCGGTAGCCCTTCATTTTCCTGCTTATCGCGTCCTTTCTTTGAGAACAGCGTTCTGCCCGAGTTTCCTCCGCTATGAATAGCGCGAGGCCTGCTCTTCACCAGGCTTTTAGGCAGAACCCCCGCCCCTGAGCCAAAGGCTGACCTTGACCTTCCCCGGGCAGCCCCGCAGGAAGCACCAGTAGCACAACGGGGAGTGCTCCGGAAAACAGCATCTCCCCTCTGCCCATCCATCTCCCCTCTGCCCATCCATCTCCCCTCTGCCCCGTCCATCTCCCCTCTGCCCCGTCCATCTCCCCTCTGCCCCGTCCATCTCCTCTGCCCCGTCCATCTCCTCTGCCCGTCCACCTCCCCTCTGCCCATCCATCTCCTCTGCCCCGTCCATCTCCTCTGCCCCGTCCATCTCCCCTCTGCCCCGTCCATCTCCTCTGCCCCGTCCATCTCCTCTGCCCCGTCCATCTCCTCTCTGCCCCGTCCACCTCCCCTCTGCCCCGTCCATCTCCTCTGCCCCGTCCATCTCCCCTCTGCCCCGTCCACCTCCCCTCTGCCCCGTCCATCTCCTCTGCCCCGTCCATCTCCTCTGCCCCGTCCACCTCCCCTCTGCCCCGTCCATCTCCTCTGCCCATCCATCTCCCCTCTGCCCCGTCCATCTCCCCTCTGCCCCGTCCATCTCCTCTCTTCCCCGTCCATCTCCCCTCTGCCCATCCATCTCCCCTCTGCCCCGTCCATCTCCCCTCTGCCCCGTCCATCTCCTCTGCCCCGTCCACCTCCCCTCTGCCCCGTCCATCTCCTCTGCCCCGTCCACCTCCCCTCTGCCCCGTCCATCTCCTCTGCCCATCCATCTCCCCTCTGAGCCGTCCATCTCCTCTGCCCCGTCCATCTCCCCTCTGCCCCGTCCATCTCCTCTGCCCCGTCCATCTCCTCTGCCCCGTCCACCTCCCCTCTGTCCCGTCCATCTCCTCTGCCCCGTCCATCTCCTCTCTGCCCCGTCCATCTCCCCTCTGCCTCATCCATCTCCCCTCTGCCCGTCCATCTCCCCTCTGCCCCGTCCATCTCCCCTCTGCCCCATCCGCTCGGCCAGGTCTGTGCTGCCACCAGCCACGCCTGGGGCAACGTCTGCACTTGCGTGTGCTGGGGACAACGGCAGCTTGCCGTAGACCAGACCAGACCAGTCCAGACCAGTTCAGTTGGAAGGGACCTACAAGGATCATCTCGTCCAGCTGCCTGACCACTTCAGGGCTGACCAGAAGGTAAAGCATGTTGTTGAGTGCATTGGCCAAATGCCTCCAACACTGCCAGGCTTGGGGCATCGACCACCTCTCGGGAAGCCTGTTCCAGTGTTTGACCACCCTCTGGGTAAAGAAACGCTTCCTGATGCCAAGTCTGAACCTCCCCGGGCACAGCTCTGAGCCATTCCCAGGCCTCCTGTCCCTGGATCAACAGGGAGAAGAGCTCAGCACCTCCCTCTCCACGTCCCCTCCTCAGGGAGCCGCAGAGAGCCATGAGGTCGCCCCTCAGCCGCCTTTTCTCCAAAGAGAGCGCTCAGCCGCTCCTCGGAGGCCATGCCTTCCAGCCCCGTTGCCCTCCTCGAGGCATTCAAGGACCTTCACATCCTTCTCAAAGGATGGGTCCCAGAACCGTAGCTCTGCACGCACGACGAAGACCCGGTTGCACCGCTGTCCTTGGCTAGTGGCTAGCTCCAAGCTAATAATAAACTCTCCACACCGCTCTGTGCCTGGTAACTCATTGAGCTTAAATACTGTGGTGAGATAGGTGAGCGTGTGGAGATCTGTCAACCCGCTATCGAAATACACCGGCTAAAGATAGGAAGTGCCATTAAACTGATGTACTAAAGCACATGCGGCGCACCACGCATAAAAGGTTCGCCATGTTAAAGTACAAAACCTCTCACGTGGGATGAGTGTGGTGATCTTTTGGGCACTAAAATAACTTGGCTGTGGTGTCAGCACAGCTCACTTCAGAAGATTTTTGGGCATGCCTTAATTAGAAACATTGCTCCAGAAAAGCAGCTGCCACAGATTAACGAGAAGTCACCCAAAAAACCACCAAGCCTGTTTCACGGGGTGTTTTAAACAGCCTGGTGAAGCAGACAGCAGCAAGTCAGATCCACCACCTTGTCCTCATGTTACACCAATATTTTCCGATTGTCTGGCCGGAACGGGGCCGCCGCAGCCAGAAACGAGACGCGAATACTGATGGCATCACCCGCACTTCCACAAGCTATAAAAAGGCATATTTCCTTGTGTGCAACCCCGTGCGCGCCTGGAGAGACCCACAAAACTATAATTACACCGTTACGCGGCCGGGCGCTCGGCAATGGCAAAGCCGAGGAACGCCTGGGCCAGGGACAGTGTGCTGCGACTTGTCACCGATACCTTGTAAGTCCATTCGACAGCGTTACATGGAGCGCGTCCCGCAGATTAGTTGCAGCTCTGCTCGCCGGCAGAAAAAAAAGCAGCCTCAGCTCGCCAGCGGGATCTGGCATGTAACTTCCATCGGGGTTTCCCCCGGGTTAACGGATAGGTGTAACCCTCAGCTGATAAGCCCTGCAAAACCATTTTGCTTTCATGAAGACATATAAGGGAAAAGACATCGCGCTTGCTTCAAGCCAGCCTCTAGGAAGCAAAAATCGAAGCCTAAAAAAGGCACTTTGATATTCTCTGCGGGCAGAGACTATAAAATGCCCCAGGGCAGCGTTAGCTCTGGTTGCAAAGAGGGGAACCGAGGCAGAATGTCCTGGTATCACCGAAATCTCCTGGGGACCAGCACACCCCCTCATTTCTGAGCACCATCCTAGCTCCTATGGTGTTTAGGACCAGCCGAGTCCCTATAGTATTTACCTCCTGGACACCTTCTCCCCAGTAAATCCTCCTCCACGGTGAGCGGTGGGTATCGTCCCCCTTCTTTGCAGCTGTACGTGGTACGTCGTGCAGCCCGCTGAACCCATGCCAGTACTCTGCAATTTAAAACCCTCTAAAGCAGGTCACCCTGAGCACGCGGCAACAAAACCCACCCAAAATTCTGCTTTTTAAAAAATGTTTTGGTGCTATCTTGTGCATCCACCAGGATGAGATCTCCTGCTACCATCCCCTCCGGAGCGGCGTACCTGCCGGGCGGCTGGGGAGGAGACGGCCGCGCCGGCCAGGGTGAATGGCCAGCAACTTCCAAGAGCCTTGAAACAGGAACCCGTGGCGCGAGGAGCATCTGGGAAGCCTTAGCACTATGTGAACTTTGCACAGCTCAGGAACAACTGTTGCTATAGGATTTCCATACATCCCTTCACACGCTGGCTCTGGTGACGAATCAGCTCCGCGAGAGCGGATCAAATGCCCGGGACTCCAGCTGAATCCGAACCCCAAAGCCTCTCCCCGAACCCCAGCCCCCAGGACGCAGCGGCCAGAGGGAGGACAACGGTCCCAAGCCCCCCCAGCCAGGCTCCAGGGTCCCCCACCATGGCCGGAGCCCACCTCCAGCACGCTGGGGCCGCGGCACGGGTCCTGCTCTGCCCTGGGATGCTGCTGCCAGCCGGGCCGTCACGCTGTCACCCCTGGATGCCAAGTGCCTTGGCCTGGAAAGACGGGACAGACTAAAATTAACCCCGGGCCTGCATGCCCCGCGGGTTGGGATGAAACCTACACCCCGCGGGACGTCAGCGGGCGGCACGCGGGGCTGCCCGATGGCTGGCACAGACGGGGGCACGGGGCACGTCCCCTCTGCCCGGGCTGTGCCCGTCTCACCGCCACCCCAGACCCCCGGGGAGCTGGCAGGGGGCACACTGGGGTGGCAAATAAAGCCTGAACTGAGCAAATCCCCTTGTCCCGGAGCTCAGCCGGAGGAAAACCCGCCACTGCCCCCCCCACCACGGGTGCTGGTGAGCCAGGGGGATGCCTGCCATCCACTGGGATTTGGCTGGTGATTCCCCCGGGTCAAATTCTGCTGGATCTTGGCTCCATCGCCATGGGGCTGTAGGCAGCCGGAAACCCCTCGGTGCTCCCGGCGGAAACACGGCCCTGGGCTCTCACGCACGCTCTGCGGACAGCCACGATTCGGGACCTCATCCCCCCCATCCCCCGGAGGCTAGGGGTGAGGGGACAGGGTCCAGCCCATGGTGGCCCCTCGGCCCCAGCCACCAGCTGCTCTCCTGCGCTCACCGGCGCATCTCCTGGTGATGCCAAAGCCCAGCAGCCCTTCCCGGCCCCAAAAATATTGGGGCTAATTCCTTGTCCACTCTGTTCCCATGCAAAACGGGATCTGGCTGGTTCCCTGCAAAAGGGGGATCCCTAGGGAAAAGGGTAGGGACCCCACAGAAACCCTGGGACCCTCCCCGCACCCAAGGGCCTTTCCCGAGCCCCAGGGACCTCCCCAAACCCCACAGACCTTCTTCGATTCCCACAACCAGCCCCCAGCTTTCCCTGAGCCCCCCAGACCTCCCCCGCGGTCTGAGGCAAGAGGAGCTGGGGGCTCCCCCAGCCTGGGAGCATCCTGCAGCCCAGCCCCAGCCCCAGCGCCCCTTCCGAGCCCACAGGGAGCTCGTCCACCAGCACTGGGGCTGATAAGGCAAAAAAAAAGCCTTTCCCCTCCCAAATTAAGGAAATCCCTCTGGGACGGGAGCACGAACAGCATTTGGGGGCACAGCGGAGGAGCTGTCACCCCACGGCGCATCCTTGCCCCCTTCCCATCACCCATCCTCCCATGGCAGGAGCCAAGGCGGCCGCCCCGGTGCACGGAAACCTTTATTTTGTTAAAAGGGGGAGCGCCCGGTGGGACCGAGGGCTGGGGTGGGTGCAGCAGGGGTGCAACGCCCCGGGGGGAGCAGGGGACAGCCGGGGTCACCCATGGGGCTGCGGCACCTTGGGCCACGCAGGAATTGGTCCTCGGTCACAGCTCACGCGTGGCAGACGCTGAGCTGCCGCCAGGGTTTAGAGGAGGGGTCTTCCCACCAAGACCCCCCCAGGCAGGGCGCTGCGGCAGCTCTGAGACCCGGGGGGGGGCAGGGAGGGGGGACTGGTCCCTGAGCCCTTCGGCAGCGAGGGGAGGAGCAGCCGGGAGCACGCGGACAGCAAGCCAAGCAAGAGCCGCACGCAGGAAGCCAAAACCCAGGGGAGCACAACTCGAGCCCCCTGAGGCGGGGGTCTCCAGGAAGGCGCAAGCCCCCGGCACGCCACCGCGAGCCCAGCAGAGCCTGGGGACATTTACCGAAGGCTGTCGGTGGAGCAGCTCCTCAGGCGAGCAAGGGGCAGAGCCACCAAGGTCCCTTCGGCGCTGCCGGCCGCTGTGGCTCAGCGGGGGGGGAATCGGGAAGGACAACCCAACCTCAGCCTGAGGGAAGCCGACGCTGGCACCGGCCGAGCTAGCGGATGCTGCCGTCTCCCTCGCCGCTCTGCAGCTTCTCCCGCTCGATGGACCACACCAGCTCCTGGACAAACTTCATCTCCGAAGCCACCTGCTTGGCCAACGCCTCGTAGTGGTTCTCCAGCTTTCGGTAACGCCTCTTGAGGCCGTTGGCCACCTGCACCACGCTCTTGGTCTCCTCCTGAGCCTGCTTCTTCAGGGCCTCCGTCTTCTGCAGCTCCTGCCGGATCTGGCGGAGGTCCTGGCTGATGCTCTCGTTCTCCTCCTTGTACCATGACTCCTTCTCTTCATAGATGGACAGCAGGGCCTCGATGTCCTCCTGGAAGGACTTCTTGTTCCTCTCCAGCTCTCGGAGGCTCTCCTCGGCTGCAGCCACCTCCTCCATGACCTTGGAGAAGCGCTCAAAGTTGATGTACGTATTGTTTGGCGGCATGCTGGAGTGGGACTTGATGGTGTACTCCTTCAGGCGCGTGGTCTTTAGCCGGCGACGCTCGGGCTTCTTGCAGTTGTCTTCATTGCGGACGTTCCTCCTCTTGATGACCTGCGGAGAGGGACAGCCGCAGGCGTGGGGCGCAGCCGGGACAGCGGGAGCCGGACAGCTTCGGCACCCACCCACGGTCTCCCGGGAGCGCGGCCACCAGCGGCACCAAGCCAGCCCCAACTAGGGGCTGGAAGAGCCGTGGAGAGCTGCCGTGCATCAGCACCCACCCTCAACCTCTTGGATGCCTGACACCCAAAAGGTGCCAATTCTTTAACTTCTCACCTTAATCCAAGGGTGTTCCAGGCTCTGAGCGATGGTCATCCGCTTCCTGCAACGACAGCAAGGCTGTGACCGAGGGGCAGAGGCTTTGCTGCCTCTGTCCCAGTTAAACTCCTGGGAGAGCAGCTCAGATCCTACCACCTTTGGGGCATGGATGAGCCCAGACAAACTCACTGCACTCAGGGGCCACCCCAGACAGGGCCCGCACCCAGCTCCCACACCCTCAGCCAGCCTCCCAAGAGCAAATACGTGCAGAAGAGCCCGCACAAACCTCCCGACCGAGGCACAGCACCACTGCTCCCGCCCCAGCCCAGGGTCCTGGGTGCTCCAGTCAGCCCTTGATCCCTTCCAAACCCCGTTCCCTCCTTTTCAGCTGAGCTGCTGCACCCTCAGGGTGGTCCCAGAATTCACCCCATGCCTGACGTGGGGGAGAGACTTTGGTTTCAAGATGTTTTGCAACACCAAATCCTACAAACAGCAGGAGGGGCATGGGGGAATAAATGGGATTGATAAACAACCAGCACAACAGGGACGGACAAAGGATGGGCTGGCAGCAGGCAGGCTCAGAGCTAAACCCTAGCGTGGGCAGGAGACGTGGGAGCTGCCTGTACGCAGGGGGTCGGGGCAGGAGGAACCGTCCCCTCTCCCAGGGTAATCCCCAGCTCTGCTCCCTGTCTCTCACTTGGGGTCCTTGACGAGCAGGCGGCGGATGAAGTCCTTGGCCAGCTCACTGGTGTTGCTGAAATACTCCTCGTCGAAGTCGTAGTTGACGGCGGATATGTTGGTCAGGGTCTCCTGCTTCGTTTCCCCCAGGAAGGGGGAGGCTCCGCTCAGCCTGCAGCGAGAGCAGGCTGTGACACCCCAAAAAGGCGACAGCCCGAGGCGGGGGACTCGCCCTGCAGAGCCCGTCTCCCCCAGACTCCCCTTATACTCACAGGATGTAAGTGATGACCCCGATGCTCCTGGAAGAGAGAGGAAGATGAGACTGAAGCCCCGCAGAGCGCCATCGATCCCCTCTCCCTGCGCTTTCAGCAAGAGGGGACATACACTGGCACGACGCCAGTGCTGGGGGCCAGCCACTGGTGCCACTGGAAGGTGCTTGGGAGGGGACTCACTCACCACATATCGGCCTCCAGCCCCAGGGGTTCGTAGTTCACGATTTCCGGGGCTTTAGAAGGAAACAGGGGAGAAAACAGGCTTATTCAGGGGGAAAGAAGCCTGTCCCCATGGACACATCCCGGCAGCTGCCCAGCCTGCCGCACCAGGGCTTCGGGCATCTCTCCGGGATTAAGCCAAAGCTTTCAGAGCCCAGAGCAGCCCCACAGGAACACCGCCAGCCGGCTCTCACCTACAAACTCCGGGGTCCCAAATATATTCTTGAATTCATTCCCAGCTTCAATCTTGTGGGCGATCCCAAAGTCGATGAGTTTGATGCGAGGGTTTGGCACGTTCTTGTCCAGCAGCATGATGTTCTCTGGCTGCGGGGGGAGAGGAGCCGGCGTTTACCCCCACGCACTTGCCCGTGGGAGCCTTGTGCTGCCCTGGGCTCCTCTCCCCGGAGGAGAGGACACGTCCCTCAAGTAGGGAGAGATCCCAGAGCCAGCCCCACTGCTCCGCAGGAGCCGGGATGCTTGTCCCCGCTCCCCAGCTGCCGAGCACGGGGTGTTTGAACCTCCCAGACCTCACCTTCAAGTCGAAGTGGGCAATGCGCTTGGAGTGCAGGTAGTGCACCCCGTCCAGGATCTGCTTGAGGAACTGGGTGGCCTCCTCCTCCGTCAGGGACTCCTTCTCAGCCAGGAAATCAAAGAGCTCGCCACCCGAGACCAGCTCCAGGATCAGCACCACATCCGTCTTGTTCTCGAAGATGTCATGCAGCGTGATGATGTTGGGGTGCTGGATCTCCCGCAGGATGTCCACCTCCCTCTCGATCTCCTCCCGGCTCACGCCCCGACGGCTGGACGACAGCCGACGCTTCTTGATGAATTTGGCAGCATATTCCAGACCCGTTTTCCTCTCCCGGCATTTTCGTACAATGGCAAACTGACCGCTGCGGGATGCGGGGAGGAGGTGAGGAAAGGACCTCCTGCATCGCACGTACCAGCATGTGCTTGGCAGTGGGGTCAGCACGGGCAGGAGGATGGGGGACGCTGTGGGCAGGGATGTTGTGCTACACAGGAGGACACACGGTTTCCCCAGGGTCTGTCGGGAATTGGGGTCTTCCTGGCACGCAGCCAACGACGCCTGCCTGCTCCTGGGGTTTACACACCCTGGCACCACCAGAGCAAGCATGGAAAGCCCAGCGCTGCCCGAGACGGAGGAAGGGAATTCCTCCCAGGGATGCAGCAGCTGCTGACCCTCCCCGGGCTGTTCGGGTGCTGCAGTGATTGCCCAGGGTGGGAGGTGTCCATCAGCCCCCATTTCCAGCCAGGAGCCCCCGGGCTGCTCCCGGGAGCAAACCCCAAAGCCCAGCGGCCCTGGGCGACTGCAAAGCTCTGATGGGGAAGGTGGGCAGGGCGGGGAAATGCCTGAAGTAAGAGTAACCGCAGTCGACAGCTTAGTTCAAAGCGCGCTGTGGTCAGGGGCCGGGAAGAGGCAGGGCTCTGGGCATCGACAGGCACTTCAAGGAGCCGGGTCCTGCCAACACCAGCATCACTGCTACGGCAGGACCCTGACCCTTGTCCCTCCCCGCCCCAGCCGAGCCCCCCGCAGCCCCTCTGCCAGGATGCACAAGGGCCCCTCAACGCTTTCCCCTGAGGACGAGATCCAGCCTGCGGCCCCAGGCTGCTCCCTCCCGGTGACGTGCGGTCCCCGTCACTGGCCTCCGCGCGTGCCCGGACCCAACGCTCCTTTATACGTCCCCGATCATGGCCGGGGCAACCCACAGCCCCACCCAGGGCAGGGACCAGCCTTGCCCAGGCAGCATCTGGCCCCCGGGCACCACCTCAGTCCCCACGGCTCACACCAGACCACAGCTACAGTACAGCCCCGAAAGGACCCGGAGCAAGCCCCTGGAAGCTCCCCCCCTTTTAAAAAAAATGCTGAAGCCACCCCAAATGTTTCCACGGCACAATTATTTCCCAGTGCCCGAGAAGCCCCGTGCCCAGGCAGCCATGGCTGCGGCAGACCCCAAGTCCCGGCAGTGCCGTCACGGGGCTGGAATGGCCGAGGCAGCGCTGGAGGATCCAAACCCAGCCCACACCCCCCCCACCGCCATCGCCTTTGCATCCCGGATGATTAAATCCCATTTGCATGCAGTGATTCACCCCAGATCTGTCCCGCAGGCGCAGAGCCGGGCGGAGAAGGGCCGGAAGCTGCCAGCACCGGCCCGGCAGCCCTGGCCAAAGACGGACAGGATGGGAGCTCTGCAGGGAGCTGCTAGGCCTGCCCAGATATAGGAGTGAGTTTAATATTAATTAACACCTTTTTATTTTAATATATAGCTGCTAGAGGTGCCTGGCTCTCAGCACAGCCCCCTGCCCCCAGACCCACCGCCTGCAGGTAGCACAGAGGTAGCAGGATGCCACTGGCACAGAGACACCATGAGGGCTGCAGCAGCCGGGTGAAGCTCTCGGCCCGGTGCTCGGGCAGGGGGTGCAGCCATGGAAGCCCCCCCAAGCATACGAGGTGTCACTCACCTGCCCAGCTCTTCCCCCATCTCATAGAAGTCCTCCACGTTCTCCTGCCGGAAGGTGGACATGGCTGCAGGGCCCTGGCAGAGCTGAAGCCACCGTGACTCTGCCAGTGGAGGAGGACGTGGGGGAGCAGCCGGGGATCAGCACCTGCAGCACCAGAAAAGGGGGTTTATGCTCCGGGAGCCGCACATCGACACCAGCAATGGACCCACTGCGGCAGCTTGGGGCCAGGACCCAGCCCAGGGACCCCATCCCCCGCGGGGGGACAGAGGGCAGGGAGCCCCCGAATGCCATGGGGTGGCTGGGGCCAAGCCGCAGATTATTCCTGCCCCCCCCATGTCTCATCACACCCCAAGGCCTGCGGGAACCCCCTGCCCGCGGCGGGGATGCCCTGGAGGGAGAGATGAGGGAACAGGGGCCGTGGCTGCGTGGGCCCCAAACCCCTTGTCACCGCAGCCAGCGACACCCAGCTGTGGTGAAGGGACCCCCAAACCCTACCCACACCCAGCACCGCCCCAGCTCCCCCCCCCCCGATCCCTCATAGCCCCTTCCCGCCTCACAGCCCCTTCCCGCCTCACAGGCCCCACAGCCCCTCCCTGCCCCACAGCGCCCCCCCCCACCTCTCCCCCCCGCCCCAAATTCAACTCATCGCCCCTCTCCCGCTCCCGCAGGCCCCCAAACCCCCTCCTCGCCCCATAACCCCACCCCGCAGCCCCTTCCCTGCCCCACAGGGTCCCCCCCCGGCCCCACCTGGGCCGCCGCCGCCCGCGTCGCCGCCGCCGCATTCCACCACTGCTGTCGGCCCCGCCCACCTTAGGCTCCGCCCACCCTCGGCGCGACGCCCCGCCCCGCGAGGGGCGGGGCGTCGCGCCGAGGGTGGGCGGAGCCAAGAGTGGGCGCGCTGGTGTTGCCCCCGCCCCGCCACCAGGTCCTCCCGCCCGCAAGGGGGCGCCCCCTTCCCGCTTGGGAAAAGCACCCAAAGCACCATCGTTCACCATTATCCAATTTTATTAATTCCAGTGGCACTAACACAGGCGGCGATGGTCACGACGGACAAGTCACACCCTTTCCTCGTTTTGCATCGATTTTTTTTTTTTTTTTTAACCCCGGTTTTATTTTGGGAGAAATGAAGGAGGGCGTTTCCTCCTTCTCACCTTCCGCAGAAACGCTTTCGAGTGAAATAAATACAGAATTGGGCAAATCTAGTGGAAATGTTTTAGTTACAATGGCAAAGATGAGGCATGTGCAACACAGAAACCTATAAGGCCTTTTTTTTTTTTTTCTCTCCTCCTCATTCAAAGTCTCAAATCGCTATGAAACCGATTAATTAACAATGCAAAGAGATGGTGGTCACGGGCATCTACCCCTTCGCACGGGCGTTAACGCTAATTAATTAATTTCCCCCCCCCTTTCCCAAGAGTCCAACGAGTTTAATTAGAGTTTGTCGAGGAAGTTGTCGAGGGCGGGGATGCCTTCCTTCAGCCCTTTGCGTTTGCGGGTCTCGGCCACCACCTGGCAGGGCCGGCTGGCGCTGTCGAAGGGATCCCCGGGCAGGATCTGCCAGTGGTCAAAGACGCACTGGGGGAAAGCCTGGCCCCCCGTGTTGGACCGCAAATCCGCCGTAAAACCTGTGAGGAAGAAGAGAGGGGGTGAGGTGGAAGAACGGGCGTAATTTGGTGTCAACCTGCGCTCCGGGTCACCACCGGCGTGGCTAGAGCCAAGGAACCCAAAAGCCTCCAGAGATGGCGACCACCGCGCCCCTCGGCTGTGAGGAAGGGCGGGGAGGCTCCAGGAAGACCTCGCTGTGGCCTCTCAGGACTTCAAGGGGACTTCCAAGACAGACGGGGACAGACTTTTTAGTAGAGCTTGCAGCGATAGGACAAGGGGGAATGGTTTTAAATTAAAAGAGGGGAGATTCAGACTGGATGTAAGGAATAAACTCTTTAAGAGGGTGGTGAAGCACTGGCCCAGGTTGCCCAGAGAGGTGGTGGATGCCCCATCTCTGGAAACACTCAAGGCCAGGTTGGACCGGGCTGTGAGCACCCTGATCTGGTTGAAGATGTCCCTGCCCATGGCAGGGGGTTGGACTGGATGGGCTTGAAAGGTCCCTTCCAACCCAAACCATTCTGTGATGTTGGTCTCTTCTCCCAAGTAACAAGCGATAGGAGGAAAGGTCCCATCAAGCTGCGCCAGGGCAGGTTTGGGTTGGGTATTGGGAAAAGCTTCTTCCCCCAAAGGGCTGCCAGGGCCTGGCCCAGGCTGCCCAGGGCAGGGGCTGAGTCCCCATCCCTGGGGGGATTTAACAGCCGGGGAGATGTGGTGCTTGGGGACATGGGTTAGTGGTGGCCTTGGCAGTGCTGGGCTAACGGTTGGACTCCATGATCTTAAGGGTCTTTTCCAACCTTAATGATTCTACAACCGTTGCCATCAGACAGCCGGCCACAAAGGATCTCCTTCCTTCCCAGGGCTGGTATCAAGCTCGCGGGAGCTGCCGCATGCCCAGGACCAGGACACTCACCAAAGGACTCGTTGACAGGCAGGTAGGCCTTCACCACGAACATGGGGGTGCCGGCCACCTGGGTCTCCTCAAACACGTGGCCACGCTTCCTGTTCAGCACCCCATAGATGCCACCGACCACCTGCTCCGGGCACTGCAAGAGAGAGAGGTGTCAGGACCACAAACCGCCTGCTCACGTTCTCTTCACACAGCATCTTCTGGGCTGAGCAGAGGTTCCTCACCTGGATTTCCACAAGGTAGATGGGCTCCATGAGCCTGGGCTGAGCGGTGAGCACGCAGGCGTACAGGCATCTCCTGGCAGTGGGAATGATCTGCCCGCCTCCGCGGTGGATGGCATCGGCGTGCAGGGTGACATCGTGCACATCAAAACGCACGCCACGCATGTTCTCCTCGCACAGGACCCCCTGGAAAAGCAGAGCAGGGGGTCAAGCAACGCCGTGTCAGGCGACAGCTGGCGCTCCCTGCCAAAAGGCTCCGGTCCCCCGGCTTACGGGCATTCCCTGGAAGTGGGTCCTAGAGCGGGAAGCACAAGAGCCCACTTGGCACAGCAAGGAGCCATTTGGCAAGTCACCTTCCTTGCCTAGGACCGAAGGAGCAGCGACTCCTGCCTCCACCACCACAGCTCCTCAGAGGCGGCTTCGGGCACCGAAACCATTTACCAATATCTTCACACAACAGCTCCGAGGTTCGCATCAGCAGCGGAAGTGCTGACACACATTTATGATGCTGCAACTCAAGCGTTTGGCCAGGAAAAGTAGTTTTTCACACTACTGGGACAAAAAAAAAAGCTGTTGGCATGGTATCGTCTTCTTCAGACTGAGACTAACTTAAAAAAAGTAAACACGAAAAAAACCTCTCCTGTTGTTGTTCCCAGTCTACCTGTCAACTCGTTATTCTCAAGTCATCTCCTGTCTAGTCCTGAAAAAAATAATTGGTAAACAAGGCCAGATCTTTGCCGAGTTCCTTTCATTTTCTTTTGACCCCAGTTGTGTTATTCATCTTAATAATTTCCATCCCTGCTGTTGCATTTTGCCCTCTGAAAAGCTTTTTAAAATTTTAAGTACATGCTGCCATGATGAATTTTTCTGCAGTGCTGGGAGAAAGCTTTTTGTCTTGAGGTTTGTGTGTGGCTGAACTGGTAGGACATCTCCCTTCCAGCTGTCAGCGAGTTTCACTTACCCTAAAAGATACTTCTGAATTATAAATACATTGCACTGTATGCGACGGTTTTTCCAAAACTTCTTTGAGAAGACGTGCAGTAGCCATTTGTAACGCCGCACACCGCCTGCCCCGGAGCGATCCCAGCCCCGCCGCGACCAGAGCCAGGCGCTGCCCCTTACCTCCTTCGTCGCCCACTGGAAGCCGGCCACCACGCTGTCCTTGATCTCGTTCAGGTACTGCACTCCCTTGGTGATGTCGGTCAGGATGTTGGGGCCAGTGCCATCGGGACCAAAGCACCAGATTTTCCTGGCTTCAGTGACGTCCCACTCGTACTTCTCAGCCAGGTAACGAGCGCGCTGCTTCAGCTCCTGACGGGCAGAGACCTCGCCCTTGTCGATGTCTTCAGCCAAGCCATCTGGGAAGGGCCGGGCCTTCATGTACAGCCTGTTGTGTTTGTTGGGGGACTTGGAAAGGCACATCACGTTGGATTCCTCGCTGACCGTCTCACGGTAGGACACAACAGGATCCGATTTCTGCGGTGACAAAGAGCAGAGAAGAGCAGTGAGCCACCAACCAAACGGCAGCTCACCAGATACCTGCTCAGAGCTCACCAGCAGCTCTGCCACTGCAGCCCCTCTACCTTAATAGGAATGCACGCGTGGTCCTCTTCCAGATCCTTCAGGCAGATCTCCAAGTGCAGCTCCCCCGCGCCAGCGATGATGTGCTCCCCAGACTCCTCAATGATGCACTGAAAAAAAACCATTTACACAACCGGTGAGGTTTTTGACTGCAATGCAACAAAAGCTCTCGCACAGAAAATACTAGGGACTGTCTCCGATGAGCCTTTGACTCACAGAGCTACTTTTAGATGCTCTTTCCACTGATCTGGGGATGACTCAGCACCAACCCCAAGGTGAAATGCAGTATTCCTTCCCACTCTGCTAGGACTGGGACCAATACTCAACTCAAGACTTTTCTGCCAGCATCCCCAGTACAACCACAATTAAAGGCAGAAGCCTCCTGTGCCAGCAGGACCAGGATTTCTCCTGTCCCCAAAACCATTTTGGACATTCACCTGCACCATAGGGTCAGACTTGGCAAGACGCTTCAGTCCCTCCACCAGCTTGGGGAGGTCAGCTGGGTTCTTGGCTTCCACAGCCACGCGCACAACGGGGCTGACGCTGAACTTCATGACTCTCATGTTGTGAGCGTGCTCGAAGGTGGTGATGGTTCCAGTCTTCACAAGGAACTGGTCGACACCAACCAGACCAACAATGTTTCCACAAGGCACGTCCTCGATGGGTTCAACGTAGCGGCCCATCATGAGAATGGTCCTGGTGAAAGAGAAAGTTGTTTTAATGAAGTTTGAAAGAGGCGGTCCCACCAGACAGTATCCTGGAGTTGTGGCAGCAGACTTGAAGTCCACGGCCAAGTGTCTCGCCTGGCCTCAGAGATGAGAAGAGCCCTAAGACAGTTCTAGAACCACAAATCTGAACCATGGCTCCGAGCACACTCCACCCAGCCAGGACTGACCTTTGAATTGGCTTCAGGTACAGATCCTCCTTCTTGCCAGGTGTGTAGTTTGGTCCCATGATTCTGACTTTCAAGCCAGTTGAGACGAGACCAGAGAAGACACGTCCAAAAGCGTAGAAACGTCCCTTGTCAGAGGTTGGCACCATTTTAGAGATGTACATCATCAGGGGGCCTTTGGGGTCACAGTTCTTAATACCTGGGAGGAGGGAGAGAGAGCAACTAGTTCAGTATCATTTCTCGCATTTGGTACATGTGCCCTGTCCCCCACTCACCCCAAATCCCCACACAAGACCTGTGCCCACCATTGTCCCAGCCCACTTGCTTCTGTCCGGACAGCTGGACAGCCCAACCACAGATCACATTGCCAAGGGATGTTTTAAACGAACACAGGCTCAGCCTGAGCCTTCAGCACACACCCTGGCTACTCTCCAGTTACTCAGCTAGCTCAGTCCTCCGGAGTAAAGCTCATAAGCTTGTTTGATCCATACTAGAAAAGCTACAGACTCAAGAATTACAGTAGCTACCAAGCTGTGTACTTGGAGAACAAGATGGCTGCGGGCGTGTTGGAGCACTGAGCGCTTAAGTGAGGAGATGGCTGGCAGCAAAGCAGCGGCTCACCATACCTATGGCAGCCTCATCATCAGGGGGTCCCTCGTAGAGCAGCTCACAGCGGTACTTCTGGGCTGTGACAGGAGAAGGCAGGTGAATGGTGATCATCTGCAGCAGGGCATCTCCGGCAGGCAGCCAGCGCCTCATCACGGCCTGAGCAGAGATCAGAGGAGCAAGACCCCGTCAGATTGTTCACAACCTGGCAGTTAACCTGCCCTCGCTTCCCCAGCCTCCAAGCTGCCCACAGCACCTTCCCACCCAAGCAGGGTTTTTATCGTTGGAGCAGCACAACTGCTCATCTCCTCCCCACAAACAATTCAGACCAGTCTCACCTTCAGCAGGGGTTTGCCCTCCTTGTCCTTATCTTCACTGTCAAGCTTGATGTCCAGTTTCTCAATCAGTTTAGCCGCCTCCTCTTTCTTGAAGGCCATGATTGCATTGAAAACCTGGAACAACAGCAGCAGTTATGAACATCGCCAGTGACCCAGTTTGAAGAAGCAGCACAAATGTCTCTAAAGAGAATCTCTGTTCTTGCCCATCACCCAGCTGAATCCATCTGGAGGCTCAGACACATACTTGCCTGCACAGTATCCACTACCAGCTTCCCTGCCTGCACAGAGTAACGAGCTAGGCTTGTGTCAGATATTTAAATTTCTTCAATCAGACAAGTCAGGTCAAAGTGAAGAAATTTTCCATCATCACGCACTGTAACTGAACCAGAGCATAAGGCAGCAGCAAGGGCTGAACACCAAGGAGCTCACCTTGAAGATGGGGTCGAGGATGAGCTGGCAGAAGGTCCTGGGCAGTTTATTTCCATCGGGGCTGGTAGCAGATTTGCTGAACTTGCCGGTAGCAGGATCAAAATATCTGGAGAAAGAATCAAGTCAGACAAGTATCAATGCTCAGTTCAGCTACGGAAGCGTGGCTTGCTCTGCCTGCTCAGGCCAGAGGCGAGAGCTGCCGAGTAAGAACAGTCTTCATACCTTCCCCCATCACTCTCAGGTTTTCAGAGCTGGCCAAAATGCATTTAACCCATGTTGCCAACTCACCACCCCCTCCCCATTTATCCGCGTGTTTCCTATTCTGTAAAGATTTCATGGGAAACAGTTCTTTTGCTACCATATGCACTAAGTCACTGAGACAGGGCTGTAAGCAGGCACAACCACATCCTCCCTCCTTACTGATCTTCTACAGCGTCAGGCTGCAGCCACACAGAGCTGATCCGGAATTAAAATCAACAGCCCCAATTCCTCACCTGTCTCCCCACAGCTTCTTCATCATGTCTTCTACTTTCTTGGCACGCTCAGATGGATTCAGCTGGGCATCACCCTTGGCAGCAAACTTTGCAACATACATTTCAGCAAACTGTTTCAGAGTGAAAGCCCAGCCGTGCAGGCCAGAACCAAAGCCGACGGTACCAAGCACAGGGTCAATCTGAAAGGGAACAGGAGAGCCGGGTTACAGAGGAACAGCCGCGGCACGTTACAGCAGTCAGCCTACTCAGTCCCAAACAACGCTCAAGTATGAAAAGAGTTTCAAGATGGAGCTTCAGGACTTGCTTAGGGACATGGTCTAGAAGCGGACCAGGCCGTTAGGTTAACAGGTTGGACTCGATCTCAGAGGTCCTCTCCAACCTTAACGATTCTGTGACTATGGGACCCTTGAGCAGTTCTGTGACAGCGGCCATCTCCGAGGTCTGGGACAGCCTGGCCACACACCCACCATTTTAGCTTTGTACCGCAGAACTAGATCCGTTTTTCATCACTTTGACCAACTATGTATTTAGACACTCAACAGCTACGTAGATTTGAGTGCAGGTAAGATTCCAGTCTTTCACGGGGAGTATCAGCAATACATAAAAACCTGCAGCATGCAGGAGAGTGCTCAACGGGAACAAAGCGCAAGCTTTCTGTCAGAGCCGACAGCCCTGCTTGCTACCCAGGAACCCGGCGGGGAGCGCTCGCAGCGCAGGGACTGGCAGACACCTACTGGCCTTCCATTTCAGAAGACAGCTGGGGGAATGACGCTTGCGTAGGAGCCTAGGATCTCGCATCACCCGACATCACAGATGTGACGTGGGCAAGAAAGTGTCCTACAAAACAAGGGCACCCTTTGTAAAGGGAGAAAATACTTTTTTGTATTTATAGTCTTTATTTACTCAGGCCTTGAGCTAACAGAAAATTTGGAAGGGAAGCTAAGGAGAGCTCCAAACCAGCGCAAGCCTGGGCAGTACGGGTGCCTTCGTTATTCTACTCTCACTTCTCCACTTGAGATTGGAAAGAGCCACAACTGCTCCCTCTCACTCATTTCAAACACAGCCTTCCACTTACCATGATATTTCCCATGGGGCCACTTTCTCCTTCTCCGTACGTGGAAATAATGACGTTCACGTTTTCCACGATGCGCTGGAAGGTCTGGTACAGCTCTTCTGGCTCCAGCTGCAGCTCCAGCAGCGCTCGGTCCATCTTGTTCATCATCAGGACAGGCTTGATCCTCTCAGCAATGGCCTGACGCAGCACAGTCTCTGTCTGTACGCACACACCTGCCAAACACAGGGGAATTAAGTTATCCTTGTCTTCCAACTTGCCCAACATACACTCCAGTTACATACGGCTGCAGAAAACCTTACCAGATACGCAGTCTACAACAACCAGGGCACCATCAGTGACACGAAGAGCAGCAGTGACCTCTGAAGAGAAGTCCACATGCCCAGGAGAGTCAATCAGGTTGATCAAGAAACCAGAACCATCCTTGCTCTGCTTGATGAAGGCCAAATCATTTTCAGAGAGCTCGTAAAACAGGGAAATAGCTCTGAAAAAAAGGAAAGCTATTGAAATTATTTACACATCACCCCTCCCCAAGGCTTAGAAACAGCTTTTTATCCCACACAGACAGCTGTGCCTGGGCTTAAGGATTTCCTGAAGCATCTTCCCGGGAGGCCAGTGTGGGAGATAACCAGGAGTGCAGGCTAAAATCTGCCCCTCCTACGCTTTTCTGAAACCATAACCTCTTCGGAAATCATAACATCTTCTGACTCCATGCCATTTAAGTACCCAAAGAGGCTTCCATTTCTTCCAATCAAGGATTTATGCTTCTTCTACTAGGCCCAACCTCCTTTTTGATCCCTTTTCACACCCCTCAGGGTCCTCAAACCGCCCACGGTGACACAGCCACCAGGTACACCACCAGAGATGCTCCCAAGAGTCTCCACACCGCATCCGCATGAATCCAGCGGACATCAGCCACATCCAGCAGCCCCAGGGCTAAAATGGAAGGCTGAAGCTCTTGCTGCACATCTGTTTCTCAGTGGCCACCAAGGTAGTGCTCTATGATTCACCACAAGCCCAATCAATACTTGCTCTTTCATTTAAGCAATCCTCACGAGCAAGAGATGAGCTTCTGAACTAGCCTAGAGAAAGCCTGACGCCGTCTTCTTCCATCTCGCGATCAAACCAGTGGAGGACACAAAGCCCCCCTGAGCTCAGACCACGCAGCGGGAGCACTGAGGTGCCTGAAGGGAGGGAACTCACGTTGATTTGATGGTGATGCACCGTTCCTGCTCATCCTTCCTTGTGTCAGTGAAACGGGTCTCCCCCGCGCGGGCAGAGGCAATGATACCAGCTTTGCATACCAGAGAATCAGTCAAGGTTGATTTGCCGTGATCAACGTGAGCAATGACAGACATGTTTCTGATGTTGGCCTTTTTGTCCATGATGGCCCGTATCTGGTCTACTGTGAAGTTCACCTTGAAGAATGAGAGAGGGAGGGGAAGAGAAAAACACAGGGTATATAGAAACGGCTTTGGTAATTCTAAGAAGCCCAACCACCACCACAAATACCTGCCATAGTCACACTGACATCGATTCTGCCCGTGCAGCCTGCGTTACAAGACAACCCACAGCAAGGGCACTGCAGACACGGGTGTTACAAGCAGAGGGGCCTGGGCCTGCAGCAAGAGCACCCAGCGTGCTCCCTCCCTGCCTCAGCATCCTGCAAACTGCAGCAGCGTCAACGGCTCCTTGAGGCAAACCCCCGCTAAAAGCGGAGCCCCGGTCGGTCGCTGCTCCGCGGCGGGCGGCTGACAGCCCGGTCGGTTTCTCCCCCGCCCGGGCCGCAGCGTTACGTAAGGCAGGCGCCAGCCACCGCAAAGGCCCCGTCCTCGGCATCAACACCGTCCCGGCGCCACATCATCACCGCTGCCGTTCCCCCTTCCCGCGGGGCAGCCGTAGCACCACCGGGCCCCACCGGCACGGCCGCGGCAGCCCCGGCACCGGGAGGGGAAGACCCTACGCGGGCTGACACAGGCCCCCAGGGCCACCGAGCCCCACGCGCCGGGCAAGGGCCCCGAGTCTCCCCGGGGACAGTCCCCTCCCCCCGGGTAGGCTTTCCAGCCCCACCCCTCTCCTCTCAGCAGCGGCCCAGCCCGGCACGACAGGCCGCTGCCTCCGCCGCAGGCCCGCGGGCCCTCCCGGGGCAGCCATCTCTCCTGCCGCAGCGAGCGCGGTGCCCGCTCGGCCCGCCGCGGCGGCGGCAGAACGCGAGGCCTCACCATGGTGGCGGATGGCGGTGGATTCTCCGGGGCGGGGGGGTTACAGCAATGGCGGCGGCAACAGCCCTGTCTCGCTGGCGAGCGCAGAGCGGGCGGAAGAGAACGCTGACGTCAACCGCCCCCTTCTTATACGACGGCGCCGGCCGGGGGGCGGGAACTGCGCACCCGGCACCCAAGGCGCATGCGCAGCCGCGCCTCTCTGGCCCGCAGCGGCCGGCACCCTCTATGGTTGGGAGGGCTGTTCCGCCGGGGCGGGACCACGTGGCCGCTCACCGGGGCTGCACCGGGGCCTGCGGGGGAGCCGGGACCGGCAGCTCCCGCCCCGCCCTGCCGCGGCTCTGCCCGGGCCGCAGCGGGGGGAAAGCCCTCCCCACCCGCTGCCGGTAACTCGGGTGGGGAACCGGCCCGGGGGTGGGCGGAGTCGGTACGGCCCCTGCGGGCGGTGATCCCCGGGGGCAGCGGCGCCGCCGGTGCTGTCGGAGCGGGGAGGGCCCCCGCCGCCGGCCCCACCAGAGCGGCAGGCCAGCCCGGGATCTCTGCTCCCAGGAAGAGGCGGTAGGGCAGAGCCCGGTGTCAGCCCGGGCACCGGCCTCCGTTGGGCCCTGCCCGCCCCGCCGCCCTCCGCCCCGCCCGGTCGGGCATTGCCGTGGCCCGGTGCGCCCCGGCCCCGCAGGGTCCCCGCGCTGCGCATGCGCCGGCCGGCCCGAGCCTCAGAGGGGGGCGCCGGCGCTGCAGCGCCCCCTGCGGGCGGGGAGGAGCGCGGCGGGGCCGGGGCGGGGGGAACCGGCGGGGCCCCCTCACCCCGCGGCGGGGCCGGGGCAGCGCGGTGTCCCCTGGCCGAGCCCTCGTCACCCCTGCACCGCCTCCCGCGGGTCCCGGTGGGCTGCACGCTGTGCACCGGGGACGAGGCCTCCCCCTGCAGCCCCGGGCCGTGCTGCTGGGCTGACGGGCTCCGGCTGGGACGCCGGGGGCCATCGAGGTCCCTCCGGGGAGCCCAGCGGCCCCGCTCCTCCCTGGGCGGTGCCGTGATTCCTTGTGCTCCGGCGGCGCCGGTTTAACCCGGCCGAAGGATGCAGAACAACTGCGCAGTGCCAGGGAAGGCCCCGGGCGCGATTTGGGGGGATTCCTTCCAACCCAGCGCAGGAAGGAAGGGCCAAAATCCCCTGGGTTTCTCCCAGCGAGTTGGGAAGCTGAAGCTCTACGCAGTGAAGAGCATTACCTGAGTTAGGAACAGATTAAAGGGAGGTTACACATGCGGGCAAGAGGGACTCCAGGCAGGGGGGAACGTAACTCCATCTCCACAGCATAAATATTTTGCTGCTTCTTCCTTCTCTTCAGCACTGCGGGAGGCCATCGCTCCACCTCCCTCAGCTGCAGCATAAGAACGCTCACTCAAATCCAAGCTGCTCCGTCCCCACGCCACCTCACCCAGCAGCTACAGTTGCTGCTAAATTCCTGGCACAGCTGCTAAATTCCCGGTCTGTCCCCTCCACCAGTCACAGGCAGGGACCGGCAGGACAGAGGCAAAGCTACACCCAAGATGGATTTGGCCCCTGTCTCTCCGGGTGTGACAGGATGAGTTATCAGCTGTTGGGGTTACCATAGCAATCCTTTGAATTTTTAGCACCAATACTGGCTTTTGCCAGACTCTAAGGGAACACTGGGGAGCCTGATTAACATATCAGCCTGCCTAGGAAACCGGCTAATTGCCTTTTTGTTTAATTAGCTTGTGGGGCTGATGACAAGGAGGGGAAAGTGCTGGAAAACCTCTCCCAGTGCAGCGTTTCACCCTGACTACTGGGGTTACCTCCTGGTAACTCAGCCTGGAGCTGGAGAGGGCACCACTGTGCCCTTGCTGCTTAGAAATGGAGCAACCAGATCCCAGGGGGAACAGTATCGGGCTTAGGAGAAATAATTTTTGCCTACATAGAGGGTATTTTTTCCCCAATTGCCCACGGGGGGCACAAACGCTGACCTGTGCAGAGGGCGGGGGATCTCTGGGACGCCATCGCCGCGGAGCAGGCTGGTTTTGGCCACGAGGTGCCACGTGTGCCCCGGCAGGGAGCGTGTCTGAGGGGGAGGCATGGCGGGAGGCTCTTGAGGCCCCTGAAGCAGACACGCAGGGGTGAGTGGCATCCCTCGCTAGCGGAGGATGTCGGAGCGTCTGGCAGCTCCGAGGTCTGAGATCCAACAGGAAAATCTGAGATTTGCAAGTTCAAGTTCAAGCGGAGGCTGCCACAGGATGAGGAGGAGGATGGTTAGGCCGGTGTCCTTTGCGTTTCTCTGATGAAAGCACACATCCAAAAGCACCCTTTTCTTGTTTTTTTCTCCAGAGTGTTTTCTCTTCAGAAAAGCCTACAACAGCCGCCTGCTTTTCAAAAGCGTTTCCCAGCCAAACCACAAGTGATCGGATCTGGTGCTTCCAGCTTTCAGGACACAACTGCCCCCAGGCATCAGTGCCAAAGACACCCTGGGGCAAAACGAAGCACCTCGGTGTTTGGTCAGGGGCTGGGGTGCAGGGGGAGCCCCTTCCCGGCCCTCCCCTCCCGGGGCCCGCAGCCTCGGCCCGGTTCCTCCAGGTTGGCCCCAGCGCTGCCCTCCTCAGCGGGGAGGGTGAGCAGGGCCCGGCCACGCTCCAGGGTGGCAGAGGGGCTGGTGTAAGGAAACGGGACCCCGGGACAAGCCCACCGGGCCCCGGGGCTGACCCGGGCCGACACCGGGTGCAGGAAGGCCTGGCCTGGGGCATCCACCTGCCGCCATTTTGGGGGCACCACACATCGCTCCCCGGGGGGCTGCGCTGCCACCCGCCCGCTTGCTCTCAATCTCTTGCTCGCTGCAGGGGACGTCTCCAGCCCCGCTCCCCCGGGCTGCGGCCCCAGGGGCGGCTGCTCCCCCCCAACGCCCCCCCCGGTTCGCGGGGCGCTGTCCCTTTAAGGCACCCGGGAAGGCAGGGCCGGGCGGGGCGGGGCCACTGCGCCTGCGCGGCGAGGCCGCGGCCCGCGGGGAAAAGAACGCGCGCGCGGATTGGGCGGCGCGCGCCTCTCGCGGCCCCTCCCCGTCGCCGCGAGCGTCACGTGACTCGGCGGCGGCTCCCGGCGCGGTGGACGCTGGAGGCCAAGATGGCGGCGGAGCTGGTGGAGGCGAAAGTGAGTCAGCCGTGCCCCTGCCCCGCCGGCGGGGCCTCGGCCGGGCCGGGTAGGGCCGGGTGCCTCCCGGTGCGGGGACCGTGGGCGGGCGGCAGGGCCTTGGCTCTGGCCCCGACGGTGAGAGCCGGGGGGCGGCGCCCCGGGACCGCCCCCCCCCCGCCCTTTTACCTCAGGGGCTGCCCCGCCCCGGCCTCCGGGCACGGCCGCAGCCCCTGCCGGACCCCAGGCCTGGTACCCGGCCCGGCTCGCAGCCCCGGGGAGTCGCCCGCCCGTGGGCCTGTGCCGGGGCCGCCGGGCCGGGCCCTGGCCTCCCCCGCAGATAATTCCTAGTGATTAATTAGCGCAGGTGGCTTCCCCCGCCGCCCGGCAGAGCTCCTTCCCCTGCTCCCCGGGCCCCTCGCCTCTTCCCCGCGGAGCCCCGGGGGCCAGCCGTGCCCGGTGCCCAGCCACCCCCCCGCGGCCTGCCCTGGGCTCCCAGTGGCCGGTTTGGGGGCGCGGAGCGGAGCTGTCCAGCCGGGCGGGCGGGGGGCTGGGCAGCCCTCGCAGCGGCCCCGGCCCGGCTTTGCCCGCCTCGCCGTGGCTGAGGGGATGGCAGTGGGACGGGCAGTGCCCGGCGTGGGGGGTGTTGGGGCAGAGCCCCCGGCTCTCGGTAGTGGGGAGGCTTGGGGCAGCCTCTGAGGCTCCTCCGCAGTGGGGTGAGGTGAAGTGTCTTCACAGCAAAGGTGCCTGAAGTTGCATTGTGCTTCCAAGGTGGCTCGTGCACCCCATCGAGCCTTCTGGGGGAAAGAGCCCCTGTTCTGCTGCAGGTTTCCCCTTTTCCCTCTGGGTCCCCGTTCACTGGCACTTCTCTAGGAGCTGGGAGTTCTCCACATCCCTCTATTGGTGCATGGCAGCGCAGAGGACCAGCAGGCAGCTTTTGAGCAGGCTTTACCCAACAGTGTCATGGGGAAGCTGGTGCTGAGGGTGCTTTCTGAGGGACACTAATGGATGGAAAGTGTTTAGCACCTGCAGGATCAGCTCATCAGTGAGGATGTGGCTAGATGCTTGCAAAAATAAGATTTGGAAGAGTCTTGTTTTAGGAGGCAGGGCCCTCTCCCTACTGTTGTGTCCCTCTTGGTGTTGTGAGCTGAGCCCAGGACTCTGGAGGAGGAGATGTGCTTCAAGTCGTCATGGTTGCCCCTGTGTTTGGCAGGCTCAGTGCCACTCACATGCAAGGCTTCCTCGCAGGGAGGAATAGGCTTTAGCATTAACGACCTCGGTAGTTAATGTGATCTCTCTACTGCTCGTACCATCATGCAGGTCCAAGCCTCTGTCACTGAGGTTTTCTTTGTCTGAAGCTTGTTCTTCTGTTACTGCTCAAATCTGGTCATCCTTCTGCGTCTTAAATCCTTCTAAATGTAAACTGCAGAAGACTGTCAGCTCAAACTCCACTTTGTGCACCGGCAGTCCCAAGTGACCGGTGGTGTAGGAGCAGTGAGTGCAGGAATACCTGTCTGCTGTGCTCCTGTGACTTCCCTGGTACCGCACTGTTGAAGTATTTGTACTGCCTTGATGTATTTATCTTTGCAAATATGCTATTTATCCTCAAAGTGCCTCAGAGAGTACAATACGCTCTCCATTTTGGAGAAAACAGACACTAGATTTCTCCAAGATCACACAGGTGGTATCTAGTGAAGCAGTGACATGAATCCAGATCTCTTGAATTCTGACTTTCTGACAATTAAACATCCTTTCTCTCTTCTTTAAAGTTATCTGCCTTTTTTCCTCTCATCAAAGGTATTTTGGGACACATCACGCTGCCAGAAATTTTAACTACAACTGGTGACGTTTGTGTAACATCTCTTGGGCTTCCAAATTAAATGACAGATTTCATGGAAAAAGGAGAAAATAAAATGACATTTTCTCTATAGTCTAATTCCCACACACGCAAAAGTGGTTGTTAAATGTTTCTGGAGTCAGTAGTAGCTTTCTTAATTTAAAAAAAAAAAAATCTGTATCTGTTTTATTGCAGGAAATTACAAGGCTACTGTTAACTTCCACAGAAATCTGTCTTTTATGCTTTTTTTTTTTTTTTAATTCACAAACAAGAGTGGAATATAGATTGGGGAAAAGAGACCTGCTGGGTGTCTGCTTCTGTTTCTTTTTACTGTGGGACAGCTGGGGTTTCTTCTTGAATTCCTGTGTTTTCTGCAAACCAGGAAGGATATTGAGTGACTACGTGTGGGTACCTGTCAAGGATATTTTCAGGGCAGCTTGAATTTTCAGAAACATTTACTTGATAAGCTTGTCTTGCGCGTTCATAAGGCTGCTTTGTCATGAGAGAGAACTGAAACGTCAATCTCGCCAGACTCTAGCAGTAGTTTTAACAGAAATAATTTCTAGTTCTTGGTCTGATGGGAAGTTGCCGTATGGTATAGTATGGTCTGCTGACAGTCACAGACCTTCTGAGTTTCCACAGCAGCAAGAGAGTAAATTTTTGAAGACGGAGATAGTTTTTTACTGCTTATCGAAACACTGAAATCAATAGTACCAGTGCAACAGCAAAGGCAGCTACTGGCTGTGATCATGGGGGAGTGCTTGACAAAGCACCCAAATAGAGTTTGGAGGCATTGTTCTCATGGGAACATACTGCTCTCTTTAATAGTCTTGTAATATCTTTCCATAGTCTAAGATACATTATATTTTTTAAAGATCCTGTATATGTAGGGAGGACTCCGGAGTTGTTTTTCTTTTTCCCTGTACAGATAATATACAGGTACACTGAAATACAGTATGAAAGGATTGGTGGCCCTGGTTTACTTAAATGTCATCTGCCTTCCAGTTCTCATTCCTTTTCTTCCTTTACCTTATGGCCATACCATTTTAGATGAAGTTTTTTAATGGAGCTCTCTTACCCAAAGGTACCTGGGAAGTTTGGATGCTTTGAGCCTCTGTGGTAGAGGAGTTAATGCGCTCTTCTGTGTGTGGGGCCTGCTGTCTGAGATACTTTCCTTTGCGGTCACTCTTGTGTGACTCTTCCAGTCAAACTGTCTTGAGGATGCTTAGCATTTATCACAAATGACTTTTGAGTGATTTGATGACTATCATGTTGTTTCTGTGATTTTGGTGATATTTCGGTTGATGGTCTTCTCTGTATTTGCTTTGCTCAAACAAGTACCTAAGAAATGGGATGCTAATCAGGTGAATAACAGCTGGTTTGAACAGAAGGTTTGGGGTCTTTCTTATAAGGGATTTTTTTAGTATTTTGGATTCCAGTTATAGCGTATGGTAAGAACTGACACTTTGCATTTTTATAACTGTAAGAACGTTTTTAATTTTTTATCCCCTAGAACATGGTGATGAGTTTCCGAGTCTCAGATCTTCAGATGTTGCTGGGTTTTGTTGGCAGGAGTAAAAGCGGACTTAAACATGAACTAGTCACCAGAGCATTGCAATTGGTCCAATTTGACTGCAGCCCTGAAGTGTTCAAGAAAATTAAGGAGCTCTATGAGACTCGCTATGCCAAGAAGAGCTCTGAAGTTGCGCAGCCTCAGCCGCAGCAGCACCGGTCTCCCGAGGCACTCTCCATCCATTCATCGTACGACCGTGGGAGCACCGTTGCTCGGACTTCTATCTCCACTACTAATATTGACTATCCTGCGCTCTATGGGAAATACCTTAACGGACTGGGAAGGTTGCCGCCCAAAGTCGCGAAGCCTGAAGTTCGGCTGGTGAAACTTCCCTTCTATACGACCCTGGATGAACTGTTGAAGCCAACAGAATTAGGTGAGTTTTCGATATGCTGATGTGTGTTTGATGGCCTCGGTCTGAGAAGGAAAAGTGAAGAAGTTTGAAAAGTGAGAAGTTTGTCAAAAAGGTGATGGTGTTTTCAAGGGTTTGTGAAGTCATGTGGCAGAGGAGAGACTGATGAATATGGTGGTGGATGCCCTCCTCTCCCCCCTCTCTCCCCTCCTACTTAGAATTTAGAGATGAGTATTTATATGGGTTTTTTTTCCCTTGGCTTAGAACAGGAATGTGATCACTTTGAGATGTGATTTGAAAGCCTGTCTTGTTTGGCTGTAGCTTTCGCATCCTTCGTTGGAAATGCTGCTGTGTGGCATGTTGCAGTCTTTTGCTGTGAATCATAATCTGTCTTCCAGCTCCGTAATTTGGCAGTATATTGATGAAAATCTTTCTGTGTTGGTGTCGCACCTGTGCTAAGCAAGTATGCGGGCGTATTCTCCGCTAATGCTATTTTTCAGTGCTTGAACTACCTGACCTAAAGCCTCCTATGGATGACAGAGGGTGGTACACACATCAAACAGTATTTCTGACTTGTTTTTTGCGCTCGTCATAGTTATCTGTGCATGATGCTAATGTATTTTGAGGGGCAACTAGGGAAACTGGAAGAAGTGCTTTTTCCCACCGTGGGCCTAGGAGACTGACTTTTCTTTATTTTAATTCTGAGAAACAAAGAGTATTGTCACTGTTGTTAAATAGAATGTTCTTGTAGCAAAGACGGTGTATACAGAGGAGAAATATCATTGTAGTCTGCTGAGCATCGGTGTCTCATAAAGTCAGCGTGGTAATATCAGGGTTCACTACTAAATGAACCTAGAACTTGGCAAGCTGGTCTTTCTTTGCTGAAACAAATGTTTGATGTGCGTGTGGATTGGAGGAGAAAAAAATAGATGAAGATATGATTTGTGCAGGTACAAAAAAAAGGACTAATTCATCAGACTTTATGTAATTTTCATCTTCGTTTGGAGGCACTAAATATGTTAATGCTGTGACCATTTAAATAGTTGAGGGGTGACTGCCAGTGTAAAGCTAAAATATTTTAAATGTTCTTTGGGGAATGGGTTAGTTCAGTCTGAAATGTGGGGTGGCATTTGTTAGTCAGGAACGCAAATGTAGCATTTTGAAGGAAAACAAATTTTCAAAAGGTGGAAACATCCGGAGAGAGGAGAAGAGCCTGGGTATACTTACCGTGATTAACAGATTTCGTTAAAAGTTGACATTAAATCTTCTACGTCAGATCAGAACTGAGGTCTCATTAAATGTAGTGTCTCACCTCTGTTAGCTGACACCTCCCTTGGGTCAGCTTGTTCCCTAAAGCATATTTGACTAATTTTCCCTTTTGATGAGAGTGTTTTCTGCATAACGCTGGGGGATTGGTGGTGAGTAGCTGGGTACGAACAGATGTTCAGCCTTCATTGTCCCGGTCAGCCGTTCAGAACCTAACGACGTCTTCTAGACACTTGCTTAATTTTCCCAACCTGGTGACCTGCAACTATAATTCCTTCTGCCTGTGCTGATGTGAATAAAGAAGTATTTGTTTCTCTGTAAAACTGGGGTTATTTCAACACTGCATAGGTATCGGCTGCTCCCCATCGCTACCTGGAACAGCCAGGTGCTGGAATAACTTCGACATTAGAAGTTATGCTTGTATGGGGCTCTGCTTAGTGTGGAAGGATGATAAAACAAAGCACTCTGAGGAAAATGGAGTGGTTTTCCATATGGAAGCTACACCAGTTCATGCTTTGTTGCCCAGATTTCACATTCTGTGTTTGGACCAAGCGTAAGCTCCTTGTCAACCTCAGAAACTCGTAACATGGAAGTACCTGGAAGTGATTTAAGATCTTGGATCCATTTAGAAGCACCCAGTTGCTGTTGTAGTACCCCATTTCCCTAGGCTACAAAAGAGGTATTTTAAGCATATAGCCATGGTGGGAGTAGGGGAAGCTTAATTTATACATTCCGGGCTTCAATTGGAATTACCTTTATTAGTGAAAAGGCTCTCTTGCCTCTTTGAGATGATTGCCTTGAGATCAAAGGTGAGGTGGGCGATGCCTAATTTAGTCTGTAGGCAAGCAGATTCCCTGAAGAACTATCAAATTACTGTTAGACTTGTAGACAAAGGTGGCTTCAGCTAAAAGCAGATAGATTGGGTCCATTGCAAACCAGCTAATATCTCATGTTTGGTAACTGCACACACAATTTCAGTCAATTTAAGTATTGAGTTTAGCATCTGAGTTATCTACACAAAAACAGCTTCTGCTGCAGCTTTCTGGTTTAGTCTGAGGATGTCAACATGAAAGAATTCTTCTAATTTACTGAAATCGCTGCAATTCTCTTGGGTAGATAAGGCTTAAAATTAAGATTGATCGGATACCTTTTTAGAGGGAGTGAATACTAATATCTTTCCTGCGTTGTATTTTAAGTAGCTAACAAGCGGAGTATTTATGTGAGCTCTGGTATCTGAGCACCTCCCTGATGAGTGTACTTATCCTCTGGCACCTTTTTGGGTAAAGCAGTGTGAATATAGTTCTTGACAATAATAGTGTGCTGTAAGGAATTCTGAATGATTTTTTTGTTCTGACTGTTAGCTGTGACAGCCTGTACTCACTGCAGATACTGAGGCTTCTGGTCTTCTCCTGGAGACAGGCCAAAAGAGATCTTGCGGTGCAGCTGTGGGAGCAGAAGGCCGTGTAGACTGGGAGGTCCTGCCACTGTCAATGTAAACAGGATTTGTTTGGTTTTGCCCTTTTGATAATACCTGCCTTGCTCTTCTGTCGTGTGGAAGTAGTAAAGCTGCTGCTGCTCCAACCCCCTCCTCCGAAGCCGGACTTTAGTCGCTGTAAACAGGGCCACCAATTTTGTGGGAAAGGCAACTGCCTTCCCCGACTGCAGAGCAAACACCGCTGCGTTGGGCGATCTCCAAGGAATCCTAGCAAAAGCACGTGCTCAAACTGTTGCTATATCCACCTAAACAAACTGTGGTATGCATTAAAATGAGTGCTTCCGCTGCTTAGAAAAATAAAAGATGTCATACAGTCAACTTGCCCTGCCTCCCCAGGCGCCCGCATGAACACAAATGACCTTCAGTCTAGTCAGAGTAGTTCCAGTAGCCGAGGAGGAAAAAAAAAAAAAACCACCTATATATTGTATTGTGCCCTGAGGTGGTGTAGGGATGTGACTGAGGACTTGCCACAAGCTCCTCAGCCCTACAGAAGCCTCCTGCCAGCAGCTCATCTCTGGCTTTTGGATCTCCAGTCATGGTGATGACAATACAATCTCTCTTCCCTGCAGGTATATAATGCCTTTAGTGAGTTTGACCGACGAGTGTCATAGTGAGGATGTTACCTTTAAAAAAAATGAAATAAAACAAAAATCCCCTTGGTGCAGGGAAACCCTAAAACCCTGAAATTGATGTAGTCCGTATCTTGTATGGCATGGTCTAGCCTGCCAGATCGAGAGCTGCGGATGAGGTTGGCTTCTCAGAATGGGAATCCATTGCAATTACGTTGGGCTGAAGTCTTGACTGTGGTTTGCCAAGTCCTTTTGGGTTTTGGAAGTTTTATGCCTTGACTGATTCTGAGAATTGCTGATCGAGCTGTCTTAAAAATTGATTTCCTGCTATTGTCAACTGTTAAAATAAATTGATCCCAGCAGCTGTTTTACAAGTCAAGGAGCTGAGTTGTATGCTGAGGCATCTGTCCTGGAGAAAGGATGAAACTCAGTTACCTTAAAATATTTAGTTTTAAAAAACTGTAATTTTTTTTCTGGCTGCTCAGCAAAGAAATGAATAGCTGATTAGGTACCCTAAAAGTGTACCTCCTGGAGTTTGGGCTTATTTTCCAGCATTAAGATTTTGAAGGAGAATTGGGTCTCTATGCAGGTCTGTCTTGGAGCATTTTTTCTTCCAGTCTTTTGGGGAAAGTTCTCTTGCACTTGATTCCAAAGCATCCAGTTCTGATTGCTCTTGGCAACAAGGTATGCATGGGCACATCCTGAGTCTGTTTAGCAGTCTATCTTCTTGATTTTTGCTTTCCCTTCAGCTCTTTTTTTTGTCCAGGTAACACTGGAGTGCTTTGTGTGACTCTCCAGCAGCTTTCTGTGAGCGCAGTTGAGAAGTACCTCGCAATTCTTGCCCGAAGAAGGGTCTCTCACAGCGAGAAATAGAGAAAATGGGGAGCATATGCTGCTGCTGCTCACCCCTCTTACTTCACACGCAAAGAGGAGAGTTGTTAACTAAGTAGCTGTAGAGGAACATAGGCACCTGACTATTTTTTATTTTCTGTAACGGTGGTTGCACAGTCAAACTGTGTAGCCCATCGATAGCCCGTGCTTTGCAGCCAGGACTGCTGTGCAAACTCACCCGCGTGCACCATACGTGGTAGCTAGCGGTGGTCTTTCAGCCTCGGCCCCGGAGCGGTACTCGCTCCTGGTGTGATGAGCAGCTATTTGTTGTGTCACAGAAATGAGCAAATTACCTGTTTTGAAACTCAATAGTGCTGGGTTTAATGCTAGAATATTTTGCTGGAGAGGGGACAGCAAATTTGTTGGATACTTCACAGGGTTTGACTTCCATCCCTGATGGCATCCGCTGACGGTGCCGGTCAGCGCTGCGGGCAGCCTGCTTTCAGCAGCCAGGCGCTTTTTTTGTGGAATAAGAGTGAGCTGATATAAATGCAAAATAAAACATGAACAACTTCTCCGTTTTCCTAATCAGGTTTGCTTTGTCTTCATGTAGGTCAACAATCGAGGGACAGTGTGTCTATAGACAGTTATTTAAGCAATAATATTAAAACGATGAGTTGTTGGTGGTGTTCTTACCATTCATCACTTTCTAAAAATAACAGTCCTTACGAAACGCTTTACTTCTCGATGGTTGTTTTGGTCAAGACACATTTGGATGGAAACTGGAATTAAACTAAAAGTCCATAAAGGTACCTTAATTTTTTTAATTATTTCTGAAAGCCCTTTTTGCATTTTTAAAGCTGAATTACCAGAGGGAAGTATCTGTAGTTAGTGAATCAGATTGTCACCGGGTCTTCCATGATCTCAGAGGTGCTGAGGTTTTATCCTTCCTTCCTTCATCTCATCTTACTCATAGACAGTAAAGCACACTTTTCTACTTCTCAGATTCTGGTATACTGGCTTTGAATAAACTAGCAATTGAAGTGATGCAAAGAAAAAAAAAAACAATTCATGCTAAAAAGAAAAAATAAAAGCTGTTTTATCACTTCCCGTTCTTTGCGTTTATCCTGTGACTTTCAGCAGCCCAGGGCCTTGGCTTCAGTTGGAAACGTGTACTGACAATAAAATTTAACCTGTTTGAATTTAATGAAAGGGACTAAGCGGAACTCGTAACGTAAGTTTTCCGTATCTCAAGCTTCATTTTAACCGTGTTAAATGCATTTGATCTTAAAATTGTCAATAGATAAAAGGCCACAATTAATGCTGGGTTCGCGGTTAAGTGTTTCTGGAAGTGGTCTGCTGCAACACCCTACCTATAAATGCACCCTCAAGGTCATGTGTTTGTAAGTCATGTTTTGTCTCTTACAGCTGGTTTTTGTGATGCTTTTTTATTATCTAAGCTGATCTTTGCTGCTGTTGTTTCCTTTCTTTTCCAGAATCAGTCTGATCAGTCTGGTGGTTTTGTGCTTTGATGTCATGCATAGGTCTCTTATGCTTCTTTGAATTCTAGTCTCCACACTGTGATGCCACTTATGGTTTGTTCTTGTATGAACGCATGATTGTTGGCTCATTGATTATTTGAGGGGAGGACAAAATGAAAAAGCAGGCCCAAATCCACTGTGTACTATTAGTGTGCTAACTAGCAAAACAGGCAAGCAATAAATGAGCAAAGCTGTTATCAACAGTACATTTACCAAAATGCGTGATGGCTGGAGTTCTTGTATGGGAAAAAACGAGACTTAGAAGTAAGCATAGCTCAGAACATAAAAAATCACCGTGTGCTTAGCAATGTAAGAAGAGCTAGATATTATCAGTTTGATGTACAGTCTTTTTTTTCCTCTTCAGTTCCACAGAATAATGAGAAGCTTCAGGAAAGTCCGTGCATTTTTGCATTAACACCAAGACAAGTGGAGTTGATCAGAAATTCCAGGTACTTCTCATTGGGTATTAACAGTTCAAGAAGATGTAGCTGTATAATTCCTCTGCGTTCCCTCTCTGTGGAAGCTTTTGTCCTCTGCAAGGAAACACAGTTTGTTTGAGGTCATTAGCAGACAGGCCGCTTCTCATGTAAAGCAAATAGCTTTGGGGGAGGTGGGAGGTACAATTTTACCGATCTAAGTTTCACTTCTGCTCCTCTAATCTTGCTTTTGAATAGTATATTTGGGCAGGAAAAGCAGTATGAAATTGTTGATGACATAAATTCTCTGTTGAGCTTGTGTTGTGAATATTTGCAGATTTCTCTTTGCATCAAAAGTTCAAAAGCTATATGTGTAATGCCGTTTGCATCTGAAAGCAAGCTTCCTTGTTGTAAAGGATACTATAGTAACTGCGTAAGAAAACATCTTGCACCAATTCGGGTTCACCCTGACCTCTGTCGTGATGCAATTTTTGATTCAAATAATGAAATGCCTAAGAGATGTCAGTGCAGACGGTAAAGCTTCCTCTTCTGCTGACCTGCTCCCTTGGTCCTTGCTGCTGCGGAAGGACAGCAGTGCAGAAGAGGTCCTCCAAAACGAAGTGTAAAACCTTTAAATATTTCTCTTTACAGTAAAATCATACTGTTATCATAGAGTCGGAGAAAGATGACGTTTCTTGAATATCCAGTGCTTGATTACTGTTGTGATCCCAGTAGGTCAACAGCAGCAGTGCAGGGGAAGCTGTTTGAAGACTTAACAGAAAGGAAATGATACACCACAGAAGTCTTTAAGGGTGATAAAAGACTACACGTGTTGTAGCTGATTCTTGACGCTCTTTTCTCCATATATTCAGATGTGTGAGAAAACTTCCTCTGTCAGTAACACAACGTGAATATTTCATAGCAGGGGTTTCAGTGGGAGTCCAGAATGATCACTCAGTGCAGGTCCATCTTCTTCCACTGCTTGTGGGTGGTACCAGATGTGTTTCCCCCAGATCTAAAACTGCCACGTCCGCTCCTGCCTGTCAGCTGAGCTGAGGTTCCATCCCTTCCACCCCCAAAATCAAAACATTTATACTAAAACACTGAATTGGAATGTCAAACACTTTCAGAGGCAAATCAAGACTAATTTGGGGATCTTATCTAACACCTTGCATCCTGTGCAGAAATTAGAGTATGTTTTACACCTGTGTATAAAGACTTAATAAAATAATTCCCTTGTTCTGGGATACGTTGCTTTCCTGATACCAGCCGAAATCCTGTTATGAATAGCGCTGCTGAAGTTAGCAATGCTAACAGTTGTTCTGCTGGTGCCATAATACTTGGTTCCTTGGTTTGCATGAACAGCTTTAGCTGAATAATTGAACAAAGAGAATCTTCAAAGAACACTGTCAGGTAGACTTGACCTTAAAACCTAGTTTTTGTAAATGCTTACAAATCAGCAAAAGGATGCCAAGCAAATTGATGTCTTCCACCCAACACTTCTACGGTTTTGAAAACCCAGAGAAAGGCTGTAGGATGGTGCATTAGGGGGGAAAAAAAAAATACAGGACCACTGATATTTGCAGAGAGAATTGCACAATTTAAATAAAATTCTGTAAAGTAATTCTTTAAAGGTCTATGAAAAAAAAGAACTAAAACTCTTGAGTCTGGCAAAAGTGACAGGTGACTTCGGTTGATATGGGGAGGGTTGTGTCTTGGGTTTTTGTTTGTTTTGTTTTTTTACATAATTAATCTGATGTTTCTGTTTCTTTAATTTACTAGGGAATTGCAACCCGGTGTGAAATCGGTTCAGGTTGTGCTAAGGTATGTCTGAGCATGGGGTTGATTTAACATCAGGTGCAGAACAGGGGAGGAGGGAATGGACTACCAAAATATATTAACTTTCAATGTGGTTTTCATGACTACAAAGATAACTTACTGTAAATTGTTTGTTCACATGCCTAATACAAGCATCTTAAACTCTACTTTCTAACCTCTTCCTGCATGTGCTGCTTGAGTTAGTGCTGCAGTAGAAAAGAGCAGTGTGTCAGGTTTTGCTGCCTAGGTATCAAGCCTGCATCCGATCTGGGAGAGCCGAGTGGAATTGGCTTTGCTTTGGCCAGATGAGGGAGCATGGGTTGGTGTGGTGATGGTTGGCTGCTGGTAGCTGTTGGATGTGCAGAGAGCTTTGAACGTGCAAACAGCATGGGGATATTGAGAGACGTGTCGTTTCTTTACAGAATCTGTTACACAGACACTAGTTCTCCTCAGGAGGATCAGTACCCTCCGAACATTGCAGTGAAAGTGAATCATAGTTACTGCTCAGTGCCGGTAAGTCAGCCCAGCCAGGAGGCGTGACGTTGCCACTTTGGAAGGACTTGTGTAATTTAGAAGGAAATTGGTTTCCCAATGAATGCAGACAAGAAGCCAGAGTATATAAAAGTGCACAGCTTAGTTTAAAGCTAATTTTTTAATGGATTAGCTGTGTTGTTAATAAACTGTTCTTGCAAAAAGACTCAATCCTTTTTACTTTGTGCTTGGTCTGCTGTTCAGCTCCCTTCTACCCCCCTCCTTGAAAACTGTGGGTGAGTTGAATTTGATGAAGCTGATGAACAGATGTACCCACATAGAGGCACCTTGAGAAAAAAAAAACCCACACACAACTATGTGTGTGTATATATATATATATATATTTAATCTTTCTGCCTTAGGGCTACTATCCATCAAACAAACCTGGAGTGGAACCTAAAAGGCCCTGTCGTCCCATCAACCTCACCCATCTCATGTACTTGTCTGCAGCGACCAATCGCATCACCATTACCTGGGGGAATTACGGGAAGGTATGTGCCAAAGGAAATCGCGCGGGACTGCGCAAACGAGTGCAAAAGAGCAGCCTCGCTCATTCTTTCCCTTCCTTCCCTCGTTAGAGCTATTCCGTGGGGCTGTACTTAGTGCGGCAGATGACCTCAGCAGAGCTGCTGCAGAGGTTGAAAACCATTGGGATCAAACATCCAGAACTCTGCAAAGCACTTGGTGAGTATGTCTGCTCGTGAGGTGGCTCGGGGAGGTGCGCTGTATGCCTGTCAGACCGCAGCATTCCTAATAGCCAGGCTGCTAGAAATATGCTTGGGAACAGCTGCCAGGTTTTATACAATTTCTTTCCTCCAGTTGTATAAAAACACTTTTTATTTGAACAGACTTGCTAAGCTGTATGTCAGTCGTGTGAAATTGCCCCAAATCTGTGTGCAAGTGCAGCACTTCTGCAGCGCGCGTTTCTCGTGGCTCTGCAGAAGCTCTGAATCACTTTAGTTGGATTTAGAATTTGTCCCCAGGTCGTATCGTGGTGAGTGCCGCTGAGGGCCAGTGTCGTTCTGATGCGAATGGCTTCATGCCTTCACCTGAGTAATTATGAGTTGACGAACATTACCACAGCACCTCGGCCTTGACCCGCACTATTTCCAAAGGAGATTTCTGGAGCAAGGGATCCTGGTGAAAATGTCCTGCTGCCCCAACCCCCCGTGAGTCCTAGGGGCTGGCAGTGGGATTTCACCACCAGCACTTTCATATGCGTTGAGAGCTTCAGAGAAGAGATGATCCCAAGAGATGCTTATCCTAGACCGCTCAGGTAAATCATCATGGTATGAGGCAAATGCAAAACATTATTGAAAATGAGGGGAAGTTACCTTTCCAAGGCAGAGTCTGACCTGCAGCTCATGAGAGTCTGGAGGATTTCCAGTTATTTAATGTTACCGGAGAGAGCATTCTTACTATTTAGTTCTGCACGGGAGATCTAACACCATGGATCGCGATGGTCTTTAAAACATACTATTCAGATCATAGACAACTCTTACTGAGTATAAGAAACATAATCTTGAAGATAGATTGTATTTCATAGGGGAGACGATGATTTCAGGTATGTCCGGTCTTCAGATGCCTCGTGTGCATTGTGGGACACGCTGCTGCTTCAGCCAGGCTTTTTTGATCTTCATGTTAAGTGCAGCATTTCTGTGGCAGATGCTGAACGCTTCTCTATCTGTGTGCCACACTGAATAGTGTCCATGGCAGTCTTGATCGTATTAGACCACTCTGACAGCCAGCACTTACCTGTTGACATAAGAAATTAAAATTTCCATTTGTTAAATGTCCACCATGCGCAGAAGCCCGAGGCACTGGCTCTGCTCCCTTTTTTGCTGTTCACCAGAACCTTAAATGAATTGAGCAGAGGCTGGTTTTTGAGTTGCCCTAAACTGCAGAGGATCCTCTCGTTCTTCTCTGGCACTTCTGGAAACCAGGCTCAGCAGTGTGTGCTGTTCCCTTTGAAGCGAGCACTTGCAGGATGGCCTCTCCATCCAAGAGTGGCAGGCAGAGGTTCTGAAAGCAGCTTTCTTGCCTTTTCCACTTGGTAACAAGTGCATGCCTCCAGTTCTACTGAGGTAACTAACGGCTTTGGCTGGGCTTTGGGGCAGAGATGAGTTGCTTTTGGTGACCTTAAATTTAACCAAATAGGAACGTTGTCTTGTTTGAGTTCCTCTGGCCTGTTACTGCTTGGAAGTTGTTTGGACACCTGAAACTGGCAAGCACAAGTAGCTTGTAAACTTTGCTTTTATAGCTCTGGTCTGTTCTGCAAAGGATTCCATTTCATGTTCCTTGCAATATCCCTCAGTACTCACTAAAGCTACCCTTTGACTTCGGTTGCATCTCGGGGCTGACTCATCTTCCTTTGCGTATGTTTCTGTGACTTTAGTATAGGAACATTGTCTGAAAACAGATATGCTCACATACATGGCTGTGGATCCAAAAACAGTCTTAAACCAGCTTGATTCTAATCAGGAGGTCCTAGAAAATGCCCATTTCTCCTTGCCATGCATCATAGTAATTGATGTGCAGAGACTGCTCTTACAAAGAACTTTATGAAAAATTGAGCTTGGATGAAAAGTCTCCTAATGTGAAGAAAACAACACCAAATCTTGTATTCTTGTGGGAATTTCACATCTGAGAAGTCACTCTCTAATTAGAGCTGTGTGTTGCAAAACAGCATGTAGCCTCATTGTCTGGAGACGTCTTGTTATGATCTGAAAAGGTCAAAATAAATGGTTGACTTGCTCCAAAGAAAAATGGTGATGGAAGTGTCAGAGGCCTTTGCAGACAGCAGCGTTAGCAGCAGCTACTCTTTAGGAGTTGGGTAGTAGTTTAAAGCTAATTTTCTATGTTGATTCCGCACCTTGATGCGGGACCTGCACGTCTGCTGCTCTTCTTGATTTGCCTGCAGCTCCTCTGGGTTTTCCTTTCAGGATGCAGCAGTGGGGGCAGGATTCTCTACCTCCTTTCCTAACGTCTCTTTCCAAATATATGCTGGATCGCTGCTTGTGACTGTTTTTGCATGGCTGCCTTGCTCTTTGAGCTGTCCGCCCTGGTACCTCTGGGTCTGTTTGCGGTTCCTGTGAAACAGTCTGCTGGAATAAATGAGCTGGCCAGCATATAAGCTGAAGAGTTACAGCCCAGGAGCGCTAAGAGGAGGCTTGTTTATTTGATGGGGAAATGATGGGATGTGGTTTCCCGTCGATTTGACTGTAGCCGGTGTTTGTGTTTGCTCACTTCTGGGGGGACGTTCTCTGAATTTCAAGGGGCAGGGGGAGGCAGTTAACCCTGTCCTCTTGCCACTGATCTCTGGAGGGAATAAAATCCATCGTGCTTTTGCTAATGACCAGATAAGCCTAAACTGACTTCGTTCCAGAAGTCTTGCCATGTGCTAGAGCTCTATCCGTCCACTCTCTCCCCCCCTGCGGGAAGTCCAGGTATGTGGGTGTCTTAGGCCCCTCCGAAGGGGGACAAAGTTAACTCCCAGTTGGCTGCCTTGGTATAATATTAACATGAAAAAGCTGGTCAGCAGTGTGATTTCCTCTGTGTACCCCAGCCGCCCAGCCTGTAGTTTGTAAATAAGAGGCGGAAGGGTTGCTAAGAGAGCATCAACAGCGTAGCTGGCAGTTAGTATGCAGCCAGTTGCCCTCATCCCAACACCTGAGTCCATCCCGGCTCCTTCATTTGGTCTGCCTGCATGAGAGGCAGCACGTGCTATTTGGCTGGGAGACCTGGGTCATTGGGAAGGGGGATCTGTAAGAAAACGTGAGCTTCCTCGGCCGATAACTACTCCAGCTGGCCTGTAGACCGTGAACTGCCTCATCATGCACAAGGTTTTTGGCTAGCCAAGCAGCGTCTCTACTGAGCTCTGCAGGTTGCGCAAGCCTGGTCCAATGCAACAGCTTTCTGTTTGTGTCCTCTGTCCCTGACTGGCAGAGGTTGTCATCTGTGGGGAAAATGACTCGTGCGCAGCCAGGGGCTGTCAGCGAGCTGCTTGACCTGTGCTACACGTTGTGTCCGAGGTTTGTTTGCATCTGTTAAATTTTGTGCCCTCTACTCTTACTGCAGTAAAAGAGAAGCTACGCTTGGATCCAGACAGTGAAATTGCTACTACCGGTGTTCGTGTCTCTCTTATCTGTCCGGTAAGTGTTTGCAGTATATTTTAGTCTGTTTTTGTCAAGAAATCCTATTCTATTGCCAGACCAGCTTTGCAAGCTAACGAACCTTTTTGCTTAGGAGCAGAACTGTCTGGTGATAGCTTGGGTGGGTTTTATCACTGATCTTCTGCTCTTTGGTTCAACAGCTAGTGAAGATGCGGCTGTCTGTCCCGTGCCGGGCGGAGACGTGTGCACATCTGCAGTGCTTTGATGCAGTCTTCTACCTACAGATGAATGAGAAAAAGCCCACATGGATGTGCCCTGTGTGTGACAAACCAGCACCCTATGACCAGCTAATAATTGATGGGTGAGTACATACACTTCTCTGTCCTCAACCCTTTTCTTTTCTCCGCTGGGTGCGGCATCTCGTCTTTTGGTCTGTGCATCTGGTTGAAGTTCACCTCGAAACAAAGCTGGAAGCTTATTCTGCTGGTGCATAATATTCCGACTTAATTGTCTTGGAGTGTTAGAGCAAGGGCTGACTGCTTGTCTGCCATTCTTAATTTTTGGATTACACTAAAGCGTTTTGAGAATCACGCATTTACTGCCTCACTCTTTTCATCAGGCTGATGAACCTGCGCAACTAGCCACCTTGGTTGACTGATATCATGCTGCATGGAATAAACCACTTTATAAGCACCCGATAAGGTGATTTTTTTGATAGGAAACATGTTCCTGTTTTCTTGTTGGTGTGAGGTGCTCATCAGCTCACAAGCAATTCTTGGCGTGCTGTAAATTTGATTGGGGGATCTTCTCTGCCAGCTGTTAAACTGAACGTCGTGCAACATAGCCCCTGAGGTAGAGGTACAAATGCAGTATTTGGAAAGATTTTTGTACAGTCTGTGTGACTGTTCCAGTACAATTTCTGTGGCCATTGTGAATGCCTTAGCGTCAGGGATGGGAAGGATGCCTTAGCGTCAGGGATGGGAAGGATGCCTTAGCGTCAGGGATGGGAAGGATGCCTCAGTAGGGACTATTTCTGAGTTTTGCATGCCTGTAGGGGGAAAAAGCAGGAGGTTCAAATCCACTGGAGGGGCAGAATTAAAATGCTTTGGATATATTGTCCAGGCTGGAGGTTTTGTGGGTCTGCCCCGGCCCCTTGGGCCTCCCACCCTGGTTCCTCTGGGGACACCCAGTGGTGGCTGGTCCCTGCCAGCAGGCTGAGCCTGTGCAGCAGGACCTTGGGGTGCTCAGTGGGCCCCAGGGGCTCCCTGCTGGGGGTCACCAGCCCCCTTGGTGTGGGAGGGGACACTGGTGCACTTGTGAGGCAAATGAGGTATGCTGGGAGAGAACGGGCTTTTGATACAGCACTTTTAGAGTGGGTTTGTGAAGAGCAGAGCACGAAGTTTTGCCCCAGCCATGCGTTTGGGTCTGGCTTCTGTCCTGGGGCTGCTGCCTGCCCTGTAGTGGGCCAGAAGGGCAGAGCCACGCCAGCATCCCCATTCCCGGTGTTCCCAGTGAGGCAGCCCCTGTCTCTTCTGCACGAGGGATGTTCTCTTTCTACTGTCTCATTTTGAATGTGGCATAGTTGGAGTAGTGCTGTAAAAGCACAGGAGGGAATTAAACCAAAGCAAATTCCAAACAGCATTTAGAAAAGGGTAAGGCAAGAAATGCATGCCCTGAGCCCTGCCAAGAGTTCTCCAGCCATGAATTGGGGAAAGGTTGCTTTAGACTTGGCACTGAACTTGTCATCTGGTTTTAAGTCCATATAGGAATGGTGTTTCCCATATCTCTGGGCTAGAGTTTGGTTGCTCTGTCTTTTTACCAAAGAGCAGAGCAGAGGGCTCACCACAAGCTAAGAGAGCAGGAGTGCTACAGTTCAGCAGTACAAGAACATGTTGGAGGTGATGCTCATATGTCTGAGTGAGGTTTGATACTGGAAAGCTTAAAAATGCAGTTGTGCGCCAAGAGGATTACTCTAAAAAACAGGCGATCTCCCTCTCCTTGTTGCAGACCTGGCAGGCGGAGTCCTACATGCAAACTGCAGAACGAACTAAGCTGACAGCAGGGGCCACCTGAGGCAAGCCAGAAAGCTGGCGACGATGCTTGTCAGCTCCAGAAATACGGGTTCCAGAGGCTATCTCTGGAGAAGAGCACAATAAATTGCCTGGCTTTTTTCCAGGAGTAAAGGAAGGAACAAGGAGTGAATTAATGCGAACGGTAATCTCCACCCACCCCCCAGATGAGGCTTTGAGGCAACAGCCTCAAAAGGCAGGGAGCCTGTTTTATGGGCTGGGACCACTGACATCCGTAGTGGTGCTAGCCAAGCCGAGAGCAACCCTGAGGACTGGAGGAGCAAGACGCGTGGTTCTTGGCTTCTGGAAAATGGTCTCCACCCTTGTGGCTTGTATAATTGGCCTCTAACGCAGATTCCCTCAAAAGTAGGGAGAGTTTAGAGAGAAATTGTTCAGGTGCATCCAGCTCCCTTGGCACACGAGGCAAGGAAGTGAGCAGACGAGTCTCCGCCTGGGTGGTATATTCCCAGGGCCAGGCTGATCATATTCTGAGCATTGCTGTGTTTGTAGGTACTGATTTGATCCAGGAGTTGTGGCTTTTTAGGCAGTCTGAAGCAGCCTAGGCATAGATAACCTGTTTGCTTTGTCCTCTGGCCAACACCGACAGGAAAATCCAGTTCCTTCGAGAGCTCTAACAAGGCTGCTGAGACTGAAGGGGAAAGTATGAGGGGCTGGATTGTGGAACCTCCACAGGTCAGCAATGCACGTGTCCCTCCTGGATGAGGAGGAGGAGGAGGAGGAGGTCGTCACTGGTGAAGGCTCAGCAGATTTCTTTGTCCCTGCTCTGCAGCGCTCAAGACTGGGTTTCAGTGCCAGATCTGTTGGATGAAGGTAGTCTTCAGACCTCCCTGAAAGTAAGCTAGAGGGAACCTGGCAGTCACAGCTGGATGTTGTTAGTCAAAAAAGGGGCGTAGGCTCCTGAGAAGGTAGTTGGTTGGTTGAGTCTAAGATCCTCTGGGCCTTGTCAGCTTTTTTGGAATTGCAGCCTTGGCGGTTGCTCTGCTGGATGACAGGACCGTCTGTGGAAACGCATTTCCTACGTGAGCTGGGAGAAAGCAGAAACTTTCTCCCACTAGTGTGCCACAAATAGTTTTCGTGAGCTTGTAAGATTTTGCTGTTAGCTCTCCTTTATACTGAAGGGAAATGCTCAAATCCAGAAGTGAATAAGGCCTTGCAGAACAGTGGTTCCAATACTGTGTCCAAATAAACATCGCAGGCAAATGGTGGGACGTATCGGGATAAAGCAAGCACCCAGTTTCTGAGGCACAGCGAGCCAGAGTAAGGGCCTCTTTCTGGTTAGTGTCTCTGCAGCGAGAGATGGCTGACATCGAGGTGTCTGCACTGGGTGTATTTTCAGTGGTGAACATGGGGGGGGTTTTCTGTTGCAGGAGGCTGCATGTGCTGTTTTGGTGCCTGCTGTGGAGGCTTTGGGAAATAAAAATAGGAAGGAAGCGAAGTGCTGCTTGTTGGATTGCTTATTTCCTTATGTCGTAGGATATTTTGTCTTTTGCTGATGCCTTGGTGTGAATGTACCTGCTCCAGCCCTGGCACAGCTCTAGATGGGGCATCAGACGTCTGTCTGGAAGCGGTACCACAGACTTGGGAAACTGGGTGAAGAGGCAAGACTGTCTTCTAATTGCGCATAATTAAAATGTTCGTTCACAGTTTAGGTACATTGTCAGAAAGGACTGGGATGGTTTGCACTGTCAAAACCTGTACTTGTTTTATGGGAAATAAAACAAGCCCGTGACTGCAAGGGCTATCCGTTTGGCAGCCTTCTGCTAACACCAAATTTCTTTTAAATTTAGGGCTGTTTAAGGTGAAGATCCAGGTTGATGACCCATCACTAAATGCATTCTGCTGATTGCCTCGAGCTTAATAGATGGCATCTTTTCTTCTGTCCAGGCTCCTGTCAAAGATCCTGACAGAATGTGAAGATGCGGATGAAATAGAGTACCTGGTGGATGGCTCCTGGTGTCCCATCAGAGCTGAGAAAGAGCGGAGCTGCAGCCCGCAGTGTCCGATATTAGTTCTAGGTGAGTATCTCTGGGGCTAAAGACTTTAAATTACTGTAGGAAGTGTGCACAAATTGCAAAACTAGAGTTCCCCACCTGGCTTGGGAAAAGCTGCGTGATACCTTAACATGAGTTTGGGTCTCGGAGAGCTTCCTCTGGATAGCCCCTTCATTTTCAGCCCCTCCAGAAATGAACAGCATTGCCAGGGTGCGTCGCATCCCTGCGGAGGAGGGCCCAGCCCAAACGGAATTCTTCAGCAAAGCTGGGTTGTTGCCAGCGCGGCATTGAACAAGTTTGTCAGTATATGCAACGACCCCTAGGACGTCATCGGCAAGACCAGCCCGGAACAGCACTGTGCTGCTTTTGTGGGGGAAAGAGGATTTTGACCAGAAGGGGCTGTCTGTTGGGCAGCCCGCGCGAGGCCGGCTCCTCTAGCAGCGATGTCTGACGGGGTTGGCAGCGTTGCTGTATCTTTGGCTGAGCCGGTTCCTGGTTCGCAGGCAGATGCCTTCCAGGCGGGTGGTGCGGGTGCCGTTGGGCGCTGTAGCAAGTTCTGACCCCACCGAGAGCACCACGCTTGTGGCATCGGCTCATCTTTAGGCGGCTGCTTGAATGGAGTTTGTTTCATGCACCCCTTTGCCTTTTAGCCTTGACGTCAGGAAGCGTTTCTTTACCGAGAGGGTGGTCAGACGCTGCAACGGGCTTCCCCGAGAGGTGGTCGGTGCCCCAAGCCTGGCAGCGTTTAAGTGGCATTTGCACAGTGCCCCTAAGAACGTGCTTCAACTTCTGGTCAGCCCTGAAGCAGTCGGGCAGCTGGGTTAGATGATCCTTGTAGGTCCCTTCCAACTGAAATACTCTGCTCTAAGTACCACGCAGCCATGAGAGACCGGGAGTACTGGAGCATCCCCTCAACTGGGCATGAAGGGTCTTAATCCTCTCTCTTCCCCCGCCTCTTCCAGGTTCTTCAGACGTGAACGGGCTGTTGCCCACTCCTAACGGTAACGGTGAGAACGGCAAGGCCACTGCTGACGTTGTGGATTTAACACTGGACAGCTCATCATCGGAGGAAGAGGAGGAGGAAGATGAGGAAGAAGATGACGATGATGAGGGACCCCAACCAAAACGACGCTGCTCTTACGAGAAAGGTTTAGTTTCTGCCTGCTGACTGCGGAAGCAGCTCTGAATCTCAGAATGGACAGACTTGAATACTCTGGTGCTTATTAAACTGGAGGAGGGGGAGAATGTCCTCTCCCACCTCATCTCCCTTCCTCCCTGATCTCCTTTGACTTTCCTGTTCCAAATTAATCGTTAAAACAAGAGAAAAAGAAAAAGAAAAAAAAAAAACCACAAAAACAAAACACAAACGGAAAAACAAACCATTGAGCTGCTTCTTGGTTGGAAAACTACCCCACTCAAAGCCTGACCCTGAACTGGAGTCTGAAGTAAGGAAAGTGTCTTAAGCCAGGCAGTCAGAATCCACAGCTCGCTGGTCTCTGCTGCCCTTCACCAGGACGGTTTGAATCGGTGGAGTTCACCTGCAGATCTACAGGACACCTAACTCCCGTGCATCTCCAAAGCTGTGTGCATTTTTATTGTCTTGTTAAATAACCATTCCTTAATTAATCTAAAGTTTTTGCTGGACGTGTGAGTCCGGGGCGGGGCGGGGGGGGAGCAGGGAGAGGGACAGGAGGGGGGGGTGGGCGAGGGAGGTTTGTATAACCCAGCAAGCATAGAGGGGATTTTTAGGGGTGGGGACGGGGGGCACGGGGGGAAAGGGAAGAGATGTACGATTGGAATCGCACTGTTCTAGATAGGAGCTCCAGCAGCTCTGCACCTCATGTAAAGAGACACGTTTTGAATCTTTTAACCTAACCCGAAGGTAATGTAGAAATTGTGCGTAGTGAATCGTTTTAGTTGAGCAGAAGCCATGGGGAGGGTGGGGAGGGCTCGAACCACAAATCTGTTGTATTTTTGAAGTGCAATAACTTGGTGTTTTTGAAGACTTAAAAGGGCTGCGCATTCCCTTTTCTTTGAGAAGGCTTTGTTTCTGGAGGCGGTGGCAGTGACCTGCAGGACAGCCGGACACCTGGCACGTGAGGAGGAGCGGGGCGGGGGGCGAGAGGGATGCTTGGGCCTTCGAGAAAATGCCAGGTGGGGGAATCTCAGTTTCTAGCCAACTACCTCGGTAAACTCCAATTCAGGTTTCTTTCAGTCACGAACCAGTGTGCGGCCCGGCACCGGCGCTGCTGGCGGCACTGTTGGCAGGGTGTTGAGGACAGAGCCGAGGGACGATGCGTGGAGCCCTGCGACCACGTGTTAACAGCCTCTGGACTTTCCACTTCTCTGTTCAAGACTTTTGGTCCCAGACCCAAAGCTACTGCTATGCTCTTGATGGCAAAATGTTGTTGCTTTTGAGTTTCCAAATGGTAACCTTTTTGACTTTGTCTTAGAGAATTTTTGTAATTAACTTTGCGTAAGCAGCTCTGCTGTTCCCACTAACGCCTCTGAACTCTGTTTTGCTTTGGACCTCGCTGACTTTTCTCATCTGTAGATGAGAAAAAACTTTGGAAGGGAGCTGGCCTGTGCCTCTGCCCCTGGCCGTGCCCACGGGACGGGTGGCAAGCGGGAGCAATGCCCCCGTGCCCAACGCGAGGGGCGTTGCTCGCTGCAGCCAGGGCCGCCTGAGCAGCGTCCAAGCTGCCCAGGCTCCGGGCCAGGGGCGCTTGGCGTCACTGGACGCCGCCGGAGCCCAGTCGCAGGGATGTCCCTGCACCCCAAAACCCCTCTGCCTCCCTTCGGCCCTCGCCTCGAGGGGGCAACGGCAGGGAAATGGCAGAACCGGAGCGACGGCGCTTTCCAAAGCGCTCGTCCTGTTTGAGAAAAAGCGGAGCGCGGCCGATCTCGCGTCAACAGAAAAGCCACCAAGGTCCACCCAGAACTATTTTAAATCCTTGTTAGTGACTTGCCCAAAAGCATCTAGGAAGAAAGCAAAGAATGATCCTCTCAATGCTGTTGAGCAGGAAGCTTCGACCTGCCATGTTCGGAGGTTTCCTCTCCGAATTCTCCCCGGCTCTCCCGCCTGCGCTGGAGGATCCCCGAATCCCCTACCCAGCGCGGGAGGGCACCGGGCTGCGGGCGCTGGCAGAGGGAGCGGCCGTCGCTCCCAGCCCTTCCTGCCCATCTCTATTTTGTCTTAGCAAATGACAACTTGAAGGCAAAAGGGGGGGGTGTTTAAAAAAAAAAAAATACCCCCGCTTTCTCCCCAGGCCTCTCGGGAGGGTGCCCCGGCCGGCAGCCGTGGGCAGGGGCAGCGGGCAGGGAGGCGGCCGCATCTCGCTCGCTCTTCCGCTGTTTCCAGTCTTGCTCCCACAGAGAAACTCTTTATTTGTACGACACAGGCTTTTCTTTTCCTTCTCTTCTTTTTCTGTTTGCGTGTAAGCAATATGTTTTCAGGTTTAAATGGGGCGGGGGTGGGAAGCGGGATTAAAACAAACAAACAAAAAAAACCTGGGTAGAGCTCAAAAATTAAGTTTTACTGTATAAAGTTCTGTGGCTCGCATCCCTGGCTGCACAGTAGCTTTAGAGTCCAGTTTTTTCTAATATTTGTATTCTAATTTAATTGCTTTTAAATTTTCCAGGCCAAGCCACTGTTTGGAAACATCATGCTTCTGTTACTGCTTTCTGTTTGAGTTGGCCAGCTCTTCCTGTACATATGTTTTTTCTTATATCCTGTTTTTTTCTTTTTTTGTAAAGAGAAGAGAAAAAACAAAAAGAAAATTATTTTTCTTTCCCTCAGTACACATTCTTCAAAGTTCAAATTATAGTGTTTGTTAAATAAAAAGAAAGATTTACATTTAAATTCAGTGTCGGCTTGTTGGGATTTCTCCCTGGGGTCCCCCACGGGCTCCCCCTGGGAACTGGGGGGCAGCCGGCCCCGAGAGCCAGGTGGCCACAAGGGCCGGTGCCGCTTGCCCCCCGTCCCCGCGGGCGCCTCGGTGCCGCTTTGAATTCCTCCACCTCCAGCGGATTAATCATTTTATTTATGAGGCTTAAAGGTCCAAATCCCGCTAAAGCCGGGGCTTTGCCAGATAAACAGCCTGCTTTGCGAAGGCAGCCCGTTTGTGAAAACACAATTAGCAAACCCTGTAATCTGCACTAATTACCGGGCCGGGCCGGGAGGTCTCCCCTCCGGCCGGCGGCGGCGCGGGGACCATGGGGGACGCGGTGGCCGGGGGACGGCGCCCGCCGGGGGCCTCCTTCACCATCGAGTACCTGCTGTCGGAGCGGGGCGACGGGGGACCCCGCAGCCCCTCGCCAGCCCCCCGGCCCCCGCCGGAGCCCGGGGACAAGCCATCGCAGTCCTACATCGCCCTCATCTCCACCGCCATCCTCTCCTCCCCCGAGAAGAAGCTGCTGCTCTCCGACATCTACCAGTGGATCATGGACAACTACCCCTACTTTAAGAACAAGGTGAGGGGCTGCGATGCCAGAGCGGACCCCTTTTCTGGGATTTTTTCCCCCTAGTTTTGGGATAGGTTTGGTGGTTTGGGGTGGGCAAACTGGGAGCTGAGCCCTGGATGCTGGTGTCGGGTGGGGGCCGGGGCTGGGCTTGACTCGCCACATCTCTGCTGACCCCAATCCACTGGGAAAATGCGTGTGCCGGCGTCCGGATCTCGGGACAGCTACAAGTGGTGCCAAGGGGCTGGTTTCTCCAGGCGGGTCGGGTGCCGTTCACTCTGGTGCCTACTGACATCCCAGAGCAGTGTGGGGCGGGCACGGCGGGGCCTTGGCGGGTTCGGGCTGGCTGACGGCGCCTCTCGGCCCAGGAGAAGAGCTGGCGCAACAGCGTCCGCCACAACCTCTCCCTTAACGAGTGCTTCGTCAAAGCCGGCCGCAGCGACAACGGCAAAGGCCACTTCTGGGCCATTCACCCCGCCAACCTGGAGGATTTCGCCAAAGGCGACTACCATCGCCGGCGGGCCCGGCGGCGCGTCCGCAGGTGAGCGGGGCTGGGAGGGGTCTGGGGGGGTCACAGAGGGGTTTGGGGCTCGGGGCTGACCCGGGTGCTCTGTTTCCCCTCGCAGGGTGAACGTCGGCTACTACCACCCCTACACCCTGTACGGCCTGGGCTGCTGCTGCCCCTGCTGCCCCCCGGCGCCCCCCGGCCCCCCCCTCGCCCTGCCTGCGCTGCCTGCCCTCGCCCTGCCCGCGGCCCCCCACCGCTGCCTGCCCGAGCGGGCGCGCTGGGGCTGGGGACGGGTCCCTGCTCCCCGTGGCCCCTTCCCCATCCTTCCCCATCCCCGGCCCCCCTTCCTGTAGCCCCCCCCACTCAGGGACAGATGGGACCCCCCAAAACGTGGGGGCAGCTCCAGGCAGGACCCGCTCGGGGACGCTCTGGGTGTGTCCCCCCATCACCAATGTGCGTCCCCCCGCCAAGCCAAGGGGTCGCCTGTGTCCCCGTCCCCCCATGTGCCGGGATGGGGCCAGACCCTGGAGTTCACGTCCCCCTGAGGGACCCCCAACACCCCCTGCGTCCCCACGCCCCACTGGGGACCCCCCGGGGCCCCCCCATCTCCCCGGGGTCCGACCTTCGCAGGCGCCCCAGGAGGGCACCCACTGCCCCGTGTCCCCCAGCAGTGTCACCCATGGGCGGGGGGTCCCCACCCCCCCCCAGGCACATATGGGGCTTAACCCCCCCAGCGCCAGGCCCCTTGCCCTAATTATTTTCTTAGTAATTGTCCCTGACGCCCCTAATGAAAATCGCGGCTCCCAGGTGTTAAGTGGCATTAGGGCGTCTCGCTAAGAAAGACGACTCGGCCACTAAATCCGGGGAGATAAAACCCCAAAGCTCTTCGCGCTCCCGAAAACTAGGAAGCTTATGACACAAATTAATCCCTTGAAGTTGGCCGTGCCCTTGGGGGGGGACGCGGCCTGGGGGGGCTCCGGGGACGGCAGCGCTGGCGGGGTGGGGGCCAGGCTGGGTCTCGCTCGGGGTCAGGGTGGCAGCAGGATTTTGGGGCTCTGGATCGTGGGGTCCCCTCGCTGCCTGCGTTCCCCCCCCCGCCCGCCTCAGTTTCCCCGTTTGCAGCTGGTCCCCGTCCCGGCCTTGGGGGGTGCCGGGGGGTGCACGCCCCAAACCCAGAGGCTCCTTAAACCACGGCCATCTGGGTGCCGGCGTTTGCCCCGGCCCTAATCTGTGCCCAAACGGGATTAGGGCCCCGCGCCCCCCCGAGCAGCTTAACGGGGCCGGATCTGGCCGTGGGGGTACTGGGCAGACTGGGAGGGGGCACCCGGCTCTGCACTGGGACCCCCACCCTTCGCCGTTATTTCGCAAGGGGGGTTTGCTCCGTTTGGGGAAACTGAGGCACGGCGACAGGCCAGGACTGAACCCCCCCAACCACCCCCCTGCAGCCCTGGACACCCCCAAACCAGGCCTACCCCCCCCAGCCCCTGCCCTGCTCCAGCGCGGCCCCCGCCCGGGGGCTCCCGCAAACCACCAAAAAAAAAAAAAGAAAATAAAGACAGACAATTGAAAAAAGACCCCCCAGGAGCCAGCCCCGAACGAGAGGGACCCCCTCCCCGGGGCCGGCGCCCCCCATAAGCTTCTCCGCCTCCCAAGAAGACCAAACGGCTGTGTGCGTATTTTTAATATATAGTTTATTTTCTCTTTTTTTTTTTTTTTAAAGCCCCCCCCCCCCAAAGTGCAATTTTTATTATTTTAATTTTTTTTTTTTTTCCTCGTCTCCCACACTTTATAAAGAACTATCAAAGTTACAATCTATGGAATGTCTTTTCTGTGCTTTTTTTTTTTTTCCTCGCCTCGCTCCTTTACCCAGATATACCACAAAAGTAGTTTACACATAAAAACCGCTGAAACCTTGCGAGTGCTTTAGATAGAGAATCTCTTTAATAGATTATATATAAAGATGCAGAAAAAAAAAAAAAAAAGAAGGGGGGGAAAAAGAGAAACCCAAAATAAAAAGAAGTGGCCCCATCTCGAGCATCCTCGCGGGGTTCCCCAGCAGAGCTCGGGCTCGCGCGTGCCCCCCTGCCCCGGGAGAAGTTTAAGCTCTCGGTGTGTGTGTGTGTATATATATATATATATATAATTTTTAGAAAACACAACTTTAAACGCAGCATTTTCCTCCTCGCCCCCCAGCTCCCCCCCCACGAAAGCTCCGTCTTGTGACGCCGTGGTGATTTGCCTTTTTTTTTTTTTTTTTTTAAAAAGTGTTCCTCTTTATTTAAATAAAACTTTTCATAATAAATCGAAAATATAAATAGATACGATATATATAGCTATATATACTTTTTTCATTTTTCTTTTTAAATAGTCGAATCAGGCCTCGGGGGGGGTGGGGGGGGTCCCAGCTGCCGGCGGGACCCTCGCCCCAAGGGGGGCTGGGGGACACGAAGTGGGGGGGCTGAAGGAGAATTGGGGGGGGGGGGGGAGAAATAAGCCCTTTTCCTGCGGAAGAACGACCCCCCCCCGCCCAGGCTGGGGGGGACAGGCCCCCCCCCCACCCCCGGAGCCCCGTTTTGGGGGGTGGGGGGCAGGCACAAGCCCGGGGGGGGGATGCAGCATCTTTACAAGCAGCGGGGGGAGGGAAGGAGCTGCCCCCCCCCCGTTGCCCCCCTCAGACCCCAGGTGGGCAGGGGGTGTCCCCAGCCGCCCCCGGCACCAGGCGCTCGGGGGGGCCCGACCCTGCCTGGAGCCTGGGCCCGCGCCAGCCCCGCTGCCCTGGCGCCGCGGGCGCTTTCGCCTCTTCTGTACCCAAAAACTTAATATTTCCTTTTTTTCCCTCCTCCTTCTCCTTTGGGTTTCATCCTGTCATTATTATTAATGTCTTTTTTCCTTTCTTTTTCCAACCTGGTGTAACTCAGCAGTATCTTTGGCAACACTTTATCACAACCTGAATTAAAAATAAAATAAAATAAAATAAAATAATAAGAACGACAACAACAAATCTCGCTGCTGAGCTACCGGGGAGAGCGGCTGCGCGGGGCCTCGGGCAGGCGACGGCTGCGGGCTGGGGGCAAACCGGGGGCTTGGGGGGGGGGTTGCCTTTTTTTTGTCTTTTTTTTGGTGTTTGTTTGTTGTTTTTTTTTTTTTTTTTTTTTTTTTAGTGCAAACTCAAACTTGTGCTAAAGTGTTGCCAGCAAGGGACGGGGCCGGGGGCCGGCGAGCGGCCGGGGCGGGGGCCGGGGATGTCGCAGGCGTGGGGATGCTCTCGCCGCGGGGAATCCTGAGACTAAGTCTTTCTCTCCTTTTTTGTGCCATTTTCTCTTTTTTCTTTTTTTTTTTTTCCCTTTTTCCTCCCCCCCTTTTTTCTCTCCCCCCCCCCCTTCTCCCCTCCTCCTCCTTTTTTTCCCCTCTTCCCCCCCTCCTCTTTTTTCCCTCTTTTCCTCTGCTTTCCCTCTCTGCCGGCTGCCCGAGGCCTGGCTGGGGCGCAGGCAGCACCGGGGTGCAGGCAGCCACCGGGGTGCAGGCAGCCGCCGGGGTGCAGGCAGCACCGGGGCGCAGGCAGCACCGGGGTGCAGGCAGCCACCAGGGCGCAGGCAGCCGCTGGGATGCAGGCAGCACCGGGGTGCAGGCAGCACCGGGGTGCAGGCAGCCGCCGGGGTGCAGGCAGCACCGGGGCGCAGGCAGCCACCGGGGCGCAGGCAGCCGCTGGGATGCAGGCAGCACCGGGGTGCAGGCAGCACCGGGGTGCAGGCAGCCACCGGGGCGCAGGCAGCACCGGGGCGCAGGCAGCTGCCAGGTTCTGCCCCGCCACCAGCGGCCGCCGGCCCGCAGCCCCCCAACCCTTCCAAGGCTCCTTCGGGGCTGGGGGGGGGCGAAGAGCAGCAGCGAGGAGCTGGGGGGGGTGGAAAAACCGGGAAGAAAAATTAACACAAACTAGAAAAGCGATACCACAACTCCGATTACAAAGAAGAACCTCAAGTCAGTGTCTATTTACAAATCCACGCTCGATTATTTTTTTTTTTGCATATGCCAGAAGCAGCCGGCGCGAAGCGGAGGCGCAGCCCGGCGGGGGCTTCGGCCGGGGGGGGGGGGGTTGCTGCTGCACCCCCCTGCCCCGAGCCCCCGCGGCCGCCGGGATCCGGGGTCCCCCCGGCTCCTTCCCGGGAGGATTCGATGCCCAGATCCGAATTTGCCTGCCCGGGGCGGGAGCGGGAGGGATGCAGCAGCCGTGGGGAGCATCAGGGCCCCCCCAGGCCGGGGGAGATGGGAGAGCCGTCTGGAGCAGCACCGGCACCCAAACAGTGAAAAAAAAAACCCCAATATTTAAAAAAGAAAAAAAAAAAAAAAAAAAGGTGGGGGGAGAAATGAACAATACACAAAACCAGACCAAACCCCCATGATTCCTGCCTAAAATTCAAGCTTCCATGGGTTATTTTTGTTTTTTTTGTTTTTTTTTGTTTTTTTTCTTTTTCGCTCGTGAAGTGCAACGCCTTCGGAGGGCCTGGCGTCGGGGCATGTCACAGAACCTAATTAGCATCGTTCCTCCCAGCGGACACCTTCCGGCTTTTATTACTCCATCAAATATAACTTGGATTCTGCCTATGGTTTGTTTTTTGTTTTTTTTTTTTTTTAAATATATATATATATATACACATTTTTCTTACAAAAATAAATTTAGGCTTTTTTTTTTTTTAATAATATTTTTTTTTTTCCGTAGAAGTTGGTTTTGACTTGTAAACATGTTTCGCTTTTGCTTTTTAAATTAAGATAAAGTGATCTCAAAGTACCCGTTCCATCGCAAAGTGCTAAGACTTCTTTGTTTGTTTTTTTTTTTATTTTTTATCATGTGTTTTTTTTTTTTTAATTTTTTATTGCTTTTTCTGCATTAAATAAACATCCATCTCTCCCCCACCCCCACCACTCAGCCCTCCCCCCCAGCACACACTCCCCTCTCACTCCCTCTCCAAAATACATTCGGCCAAACCTGCTCTTGCTTTGAGAGTAAAAACAAAACACCAAAAAGGAAAAAAAAAAAAACAAAACAAAAGAACAAAAAAAAAAAACCCCAAAATAGCCCCCCCAAAAAAAAAAAAAAAAGGAAGAGAATCTAAAAAGTGCTTTCAAAATAAAAGGGCTTAAAATCTCTTTGTCATTTAAAAATGTGCATTTAGAAAACAGGTGACCAGCTGAAAGGTGCCTTTTCTTATCGCCCTCTGCTAACCCCGAGGGTTATATACCCGCCTTTAGAGCCATATAGCATCTATATATATATATATATATTTTGGGAACGGGGCTGGGGGAGCTGGGGCCGCCGCAGCTCGCCTCCCCCCCTCGCCCCAAGGCCTCCTGCCCCTTTAAGGGAGACCTCAAATAACCTTTTTTAAAAGGAATTTGCCATTTTTAGGCGCTTTCGGGGCGTGTGGGAGCACTGCTGCGCCCACCCAGTGCCGAAAATATACTGGGGGGAGGGTTTGACCCCCCCAGCCCCAAATTCTGCCGGGGCAGCGGGTGCCGGGAAGGGGCCGGTGGGATCCGTGCTGTGTCGGATCTGGCTCAGCCCCTTCCCGGGACCAGCTGGGCACCCCGGGACGGGGACGGACACGGGGACGGACGCTGGGACGGACGCTCCCTCACCCAGCGTTATCCGCTGGCGGCCGGCGGCCCCAGCCCTGGGTGTCCCCAAGCAGGGGTGTCTCCAGCCCCAGGGTGTCCGACACCCGCTGCCGACCGCAACCCTGCACAATCCTGGTTGTCCACTCACGTGATTAGGCAATTTTCGGCAATTTTAGGCAATTTTCGGCAATTTTCTACAACCAGCCACTGCCGTCGGCTCCCCTCTCTGGCAAATTCGGCTTCGCAGCGGGGCTGGTGGGAAGGACCCGCACCCCCTACCCCAAAAACCCGACCCCGATCTCCCTGGAGGGAGCCGTCTCTGCCCCGAGACGCAGCAACGACCGAGCATCTCGCGCCGCTGGAGCTTCGCCTTCCCCAAAAGCGGAGGGGGGAAGGCTGGCCCCGCTCCCCGGCCCTCCGAGGCACCGTGTACCGCCCGCCCTGAAAGAGCCCTTCCACTCCTATCACATTTTTTTTTTCCTATTTTTGCCTTTTTTTTTTTATTTCCTTAAATAGATCTCTCTCTGCAATAGGTTTTTTTTTTTTTAACGTGTGTTTGGACACAAAATAAAGCTTTGGATTTACATGGAAGCTCTTTTCCATGTGACAGAGCCACTTTCCATCTCCACCCCGTGCTTCCTAGCATCTGCCTTTCCAAGAAAAGGTCCTTGGCTACTGAGGGATCCTCGGGGGAGCCCTGCTTACGATGGGAAGATTGGAAACATAATATATATATATATTTTTTTCTGTTTTTTTTTTTAAAAAAAGGGAGAGAAACATCTTTAAAGAGAAAAATCGGAGGAAAAGTACTAACTAGATTTTGTGACACTTTGTTTTTTGGTTTAGGAGAGTCCTTGCGTGTTACCCTCAGACGACCCTCCTGCTACATTCAATCCTGATGCTTCATTATTTGAATTATCCTCAAAGTGCTGCTGCTCCTCGCCGTTCCTCTGCAGGGTGTCCTCTGATTCTTGACTCTCCCCACCGGCTTGAAAACTTCCATCTTCGGGGTTCCCCGTAGGGGTGGTAGGCAGACCCCCGGCATCTCTCACCCGGGGTTTACGGCCCCTCCTGGATCGAATACCGTTGCATCCATCTTTTTTAAGGTGCCTGTGCAAGTGGTCGGAGCGGACGAAAGTCTTGAAGCAGCTGTCGCACTGGTAGGGCCGCAGGCCGGTGTGGACGCGCATGTGGTTCTTCAAGTCGTAGTTGTGAGCGAAAGCGGCGCCGCATTGCTGGCACAAGTACGGCTTCTCCCCCGTGTGTTTCCTCATGTGAACCTTCAGCTTGTCCTGCCTGCGCGGGAGAGAAAGGACAGGAGGGGGGCAGGTCAGCCTGGGGGTCTGCCTTTGTCCCTCGCACCCGGTACCGGGCTGAGCGTCGCCCGGTACGGGTTGAGCGTCACCTGGTACAGGGCCAAGCATCGGTACGGGACCGAGCATTGCCCAGTACGGGACTTGGCACTGGTATGGGACCGAGCATTCCCCCGTATGGGGCTGAGCATCACCCGGTACGGGGCTGAGCATCAGTACGGGACCAAGCATCGCCCGGTACGGGGCTGAGCATCGCCACGGGACCGAGCATCGCCCGGTACGGGGCTGAGCATCGGTACGGGACCGAGCATCGCCCGGTACAGGGCTGAGCATTGCCACGGGACCGAGCATCGCCCGGTACGGGGCTGAGCATCACCACGGGACCGAGCATCGCCACGGGACCAAGCATCGCCCGGTACAGGGCTGAGCATCAGTACGGGACCAAGCATCGCCCGGTACAGGGCTGAGCATTGCCACGGGACCGAGCATCGCCCGGTACGGGGCTGAGCATCGCCACGGGACCAAGCATCGCCCGGTACGGGGCTGAGCATCGGTACGGGACCGAGCATCACCACGGGACCGAGCATCGCCACGGGACCGAGCATCGCCCGGTACGGGGCTGAGCATCGGTACGGGACCGAGCATCGCCCGGTACGGGGCTGAGCATCGGTATGGGGTCAAGCATTGGTACAGGGCCAAGCATCGCTCGGTACAGGGCTCAGCATCGGTACGCAGTCAAGCATCAGCACAGGCTCAAGCATCGGCCGGTACAGGGCTGAGCATCGCTACAGGGCTGAGCATCACCCGGTACAGGGCTGAGCATCGCCTGGTATGGGGCTCAGCATCAGTACAGGGTCAAGCACTGCCCAGTACGGGGCCGAGCATCGTTACAGGGCCGAGCACTGCACAGTATGGAGCCGAGCGTCGGTACGGGGCCGAGCATCGCCCGGTACGGGGCTGGCTGGCTCCCGGCAGGGCCCGTGCTGCCGCAGCTTGCCAGAGCCAGGGGAGGGCAGTTGCAGCAGCCGGGCCGGGGGCCAAGAAGGCCACGTGAGCCGCTGCGTCTTGCTTCTTCCTGGAGGAAAAAAAAAAAATCAGGCACGAAGCGCGTGGCAGGGCAGCGCAGGCAGCGAGGAGCACCGGCCCTGCCCGGGCGGGGGGCAAGGGAACCGCTCGCCTCTTGCCAGGCGGATCTGGCCCCATCCCGCTCTGCTCTCCGGCAGGGAAAAGGCAAGCCCCAGCCCTGCACGCCCTGTCGCAGCACAGCCGCCGCTGCCTTCACCCACGGGGGGAAATTCTGGCAGCACGAGGCCCCAAGAAGTCCTAAACCTTAAGGGAAGGATCAAAACACCAAGGACGTGTCCACCTCTGGCTTTAACGCAGCTCCCAAAGGGGGTGGGAAGGTGGGCCTTGCTTAAAACAACATGGTACGCGGCACCACATCAAACCAGCTTTTTAAAAATTTTTTTGTAATTTATAAAATTTTATAAATATTTATAATTTTTATAAATCCACTCTGCCTTTTTTTCCAGAAGATTACGAGGGGGCCGTCGCCATTCCTGCCCCCGCGAATGCAGAGGAACCAGGAAGCACAAGCGAGCAAAAATCAGCGTAAACCGACGGGCTCTGGTCCCCACCCAGCAAGGGGGTGGCAGGGAAACACCCCGTGCAAAACAGTCCCGGCTCGTCCTCCTGCCTTCAGCCCAAAAGCTCCTTCCAGAGCAGGGACTGCTGCTCTCTGAGCAAGCTCCCCGCGCCCAGGCTTCCCCAGCCCACCGCGATACGTGGCGTTTTTAATGGCACAGGGAAGAGATTTGTTTTTGAGCAACGGCACCGTCACCCAATGGGATGAGGATGGGGAAGGAATGCAAAAGAATAATAAAATCAGGGGGAAAATAAGGATGATGGAGGGCTTGGTCAGGTTTGCATCCATTTTTACATTGGGAGCCTCTGGGATAAGGCTTCGAGCACAGCCCAGGTGCTAGGGGAGAAGCAGCAAAAAGCAACTCACTGACACCGCTGCCGAAAACAACCCAGAGCAGAGGGGAGCTGGGCCGGCAGCTTGAGTTTATCACGCTCTGCGGTACCCCGTGGCAGGCCGTGCTGGGGGGACGAGGCTGGCGCACCCCGGGGAGCCAGCCACGGGCCGAGGGAGCTGGGAACCAGCTGCGATTTTGGGCAGCAGCCTCAAGGGAGATTTTCCATGACCAGTGTGAACGCTGTGGGTCGGAGCAGGAGCTGGATGCCGTGGGGCAAGACACAAGATGGGGCACAGCGCTGGTGGGCAGCGAGGCCGATGGCAGCTCCCTGTCCCGTCTGGGCTTCTCTGGGATGTGTTTTGGCTGGAAAATAGCACGGCCTTGGCATATTGTGAAATGGCCTTGTTTAGAGGGGCTAGGATAAGGATGGAGTCTCTACCCTGTTCTCTGCAGTGCCAGGCCCTCCCGGGAGCCCGCAGGGAGCAGGTCCCCATTCGAAATCCACAGGAGGAGGGCGAGATCAAAAAGCGATGAGATGGCACTGCCCCACCGACCTCCCCCTCCTCGCCCAAAAACTGCCATGCCTCCCCTCACCTCTACCCCCAGTGTCGATGGCTGCCAGGGACCCCACGGCGTTGCCGCATCCGCTGGCTCCCAGCCATGTGAGGACCTTGGACCGCTCAGGTGCGGCGGCCGGATTCTGCACAGGGGTGTGTGCGCAGCACCCAGGGGCTCCCTGGCACACGCGGGGCAGATCTGGCACGGGGCAGGGAGGTGCGGTGTCGCAGGGCCCAGCCGCGCAGGGCCGGGTGCTGGGGGAGCGGCAGAGGGCTGGCATCCTGCCCCCACCATTATCTGCATTCCTCAGCTATCCAACATGGGGCTGGGTGGGGCGCCGGCCACGGGACAGGCAGCGCTGTGGGGCAGGACACGGCCTCCTGCCCACGTCCCAGCCCCACCGGCTCCATGCCAGAGCCACCTGCCACGTCCACGGGCTGCCCACGGTGGGGAGCAGCCCCACGGACCACCCTCCCCCCCCCAAGGAAGAGGCTCCTGGGAAGCAAAGCAGTCGGCACTTGTGAAGCCGGGAATATTTCAGCAGGCAGAGAGCAGGCAGGGCAGGCAGCCTGGGTCCTCTGCCAGACAGCCCACACAGTCCCTCGGCAGGGCCAGGGGGGACCGGGGTGGGACCCCCGCACCGGCTCGGCCATCACAGCCGCAGAGACCAGAGAGAGGAGGCGGCGCTGCAACGCATGGACTCGAGTGAACCGGAGGAATCCAAACAATATCCCCTTTCTTCAGCGTTCCCGTGGCGGAGGGAAGGAGCAGAGGAACCCTGATTAGAAACAGCGCCGAGGCGAACGCCCCCAGGGAGCCGAACCAAGGCACTGGGTTTTACGTGTTGTTCAGGGCGGCCATCGCTCAGCCCATCATGGTTCACCGAGAGAGGACGCGAGAGATGTGGGGTTCAGTCTCTTCCCAACCCAACTAACCGCCACTGGCGCTTCAGTCACCCCATGGAGCCATTTCTAAATGACTCTCCAACTCCTGCCTCAGCCCCGGGCTCCTCGGCCACAATGGAAATACCAAGGGCTGCAGCTCTGTTTCATCAACCACATTATTTGGCCTCTGCAGAAGCCTGGGTCTGGCCAGGTTTCCAGCAGAGCTCAGCAATTCAGGACACCAGGATGGTGTGACACTGGCTATCAAGACAGGCCCCTTGAGATACCTCAAGAGTCAGGCACCCAAATTGCTCGTCTCTCTGGAAAACTCTAGCCTTCATATCCAACTCGCCTGTTGAGATGGAAATTAGTTGAGCAGGCAAGATAAAACTGCAGAAGATGAGCCCTGTGATGGCCCCCCGTGAAAGGCAAGAGCCGGTTTTGTGCGATAGTCCCCTCTCCTCCAGCGTCCGCCTGCTCCTTACCTGGTGAATCGGACGTTGCAGATGTTGCACTCGTAGGGCTTCTCCCCGGTGTGGGTGCGGATGTGGCGCGGCAGCTTGCCAGCCCCCTGGATCACCTTCTCACAGATGGGGCACTTTTGGAATGCTTTTGCCCTGATTTTCTTCTCCACCTTCTGGGACCAGGATGGATAGACGTCGCCCTCGCTCGAACTGCCGAAATATTTCAAGTAATAATCCATGACCCCATCGTCATCCTTTCGGTCATCCTCCCCGAGCTGCTGTCTCCCCACGGTATTCATCATTTGCTGCAGCAGGGCGCTAGCAGCCAAGTCATCCACCTCCCTCGCATCATCCTCCGTCTCCGCTCCAGGAGGAACGAAGCTGGGGGAGTCGCCGGCTTCCTGCTGGTCCAGAGGCCCCCCCGGGGTCCCCTCCTCTTCTCCCGGTGTGGCCAGGCCACGGCCGCTGTAATGTCCGTTCTGAGAAGGTGAAAACAAGGAGCCAGGAGCTGTGGCCTCCTCCTCTCTGTCCAGCCACATGGCTGGGTTGCTGTCAGGATCACAGTCATTCGCCTTTGGTCTTTCGTTTAGGGGGGCTTGCGAGTAGAAGTCTATGCCATTGCAGTCCGGCTCTTCCTCCTCCTCTTGGCCTCGGAAGTTCAGTCTCTGAAGGTCTCTCAACTCTGGGTTGGTCCACGGAAAGCTGCCTTGGTGGCCATTGACGGGGTTGCTCTGGAAGAACTCCAGGTACTCTTTTGCTCTGAGATGGTTCCTTTGATCAATTTGATCTACTGTATCCATCTGGTCATTTTTGGCCAGAATCTTCCTGTCCAGGAGATCCGTGCAAACATCCCTTACCGCCGGGATCTCCAGCAGTGTGGCGGCATTGAGGATGTCATTGACATTTGAAGTGCTGACAGTAAGGGTCGCGGTGTAAGCGAACTCCAGCAGAGCCGACAAGGCATCCGCACTCACAAAGTCTATCTCATACACGTTTTGCTGGTCCACCACTAACCCTGAGGTGAAGAGCTTCTTGAAGTACTGGCTGCACGCCGCCAGGACGGAGCGGTGGGTGGGGAACTCCTGGCCTTCCACCAAGATGACCACATCGCACAACAGCCCGTTGTTTCTCTGCTCATTCAGACTGCTGAGGATGTCGCTGCTGTGATCGGGGAACGGGATTCCTATGGGGCCGTCCACGCCACCCGCCATCTTCGATGCAAAAGGCTATGAGAGAAGAAGGAAAGCGCAGTGAGTCACAGGGGCCTCGGCTGCTCGGAGGCATTGGCATCGCACGGGCAAACTCCCAGCGCCGAGCTGCCCGTTGGCAGGTACCTGGCCGCCGATGCCAGCGTGCTCTGCAGCGAGCACTAGCTATCGGCTTGCGTGCCCTCCGCACCTCTCCGCATCACCGTCGAGTCCATCGCCCTGCCTGGCATTTAAGACATGCCTCCATCAGCAGGTGAGGATGGACCCGCGCTTACCTTCGCTCTGGGAAGGAGCAGGAGAAACACAGCCCAGGTGCTCTCAAAGTCTGGAAGAACAGCTGAATTAGCACGGATCTGGGCCAGGGCTAGCAAGCCTTGGCAAGGACCAGGGTTAATACAGCCAGACAGCATCTGGACCAAGCTGGCAGGCATGCCTGGCGATGGGCTAGAGCGGCTTGAGCCTCACCAGTGGACCCCAGTCCACCTCTGGGAGTACTTCCCAAACCCAGCACTTCTACTGGAAAGGTCCCCTGCTCATTCAGCCTCGCTCTGCCCAGCCGAACTCCTGATACAATCATGTAATCACTGGGAAAACAGCTCCCATCGCTCGTCCCTGGGCTCCCAGGGTCCGCACGCACGCTCAGAGAGATGCGGGCAAGGTGCTGGCACCGAGCATCCTTTGCAAAGGGCACAGCAGCAAGCTCAGTGCTCGAGGGGACTGGTGTGCAGGAACGGGGGAGCTCCAACCACCCCAGCCTGCTGCTAGGGGCGTTTTACAAAGAGCCGAGCTTAAACACTTAAACCCAAGGCACCCACTGCACCTTCCCCAGGAACAGGAGCCTCGGCGGTGGCCGGAGAGGAAAGGAGACTGGTCTCACGGAGCACCGGCAGCAGACCTGGCACCAGCCCCCGGCATCTCAGAAGGGCTTCAGCAGAAGCAGCAGTTCTTTCCAGTGCCGAGGGTTTGTTTGGAGAAAGATAAATAAATCAGTCAGTCACTCCTGATGTGCTAGCATGGCAGAAACGGATCCACTCGACTTTAAATACATCCTCTCTCCAAAGGCTGAAAAAGCCCGAGCGAACCGAGCAGCCCAGTGCTCGTTTGCCTCCGTTCGGAAGGGATCCCCCTTCGCCGGGAGAGGTGCACCAAGGCCAAACGCAGTCTAGAGCAAAACCCTTATCTTCTCCCAGGCCCAGCCTTCTGACATCTAAACTGGGAATAATGTTTCCCTCCCCTCTGTCTCAAGCAGTAAACCCCTCTACTCCTTGCAGCAGAGACGCTGTCTGCCTATAAATCAATATATTTGCTCCCCTCACCCCAAGGACTGGATCATTAGGAGCTAACACAACCAGCAGTATATCCACCCACAAAGAATGTGGTTCATAAAATACCGTGGCACAAGCCTAAGTACCAAAGTCCCCCGTTTACAGATGGGGAAACTGAGGCACGGTGGGAAGTGGCCTGCCCCACGTGACGGTGGGGATGGATGAGTCAGGAGCACATCCAGAACAGAAGTAATTATACAGGAAGGAACTCCCAGCGCCGCGTTGTAGCATGGGGATCTAGCAACCAGGTTGCAAAACAACGCTCACTTCCCGACACACACCCCCCCCCCCCACCCCCATTCTGGGCTCGCTAGCACATTTCTCAGTAGTTCTTCATCGTTTCTTCTTTTTAAAAAACTTCATTGATTCAAGGAAAAAAAAAAAAAGGGAATTTCTGCACCTTCTTGTTTTCTACAAAGAAAACACAGAAGGCAGTTCTGAGTCCGTGAAACACCAATCTGAAGCAAACCCCTCAATATTAAACAACAGCAATCCATAAACCAGCCGTAAACTCATAAACTGCGTAAACTCATCACGCAAATGCGATGGGGGGGTCGGGGTGGGAGGGGAGAACCAGAGGAGCCAGGCTGGATGCACAGGGCAGCCGGTGCAAGTCCTGCCACGAGGACCGAGCACCGAAGCAAGGCGGCTTCCCGAGACACTGGGAGCAAGGGCACCGACTCCAGAGCCGCCTCCTCGGCTTCTGCAGCGGCAGGATTTGAACTCGAAGCCGTATTTCACAGGTTTTTTTTAAAATAAGAGGTCCTCGCTAGGGAGGAAAAGGCTGTTTGATGGCTGAGCGCAGCCTGGGGACCAGGAAAGCCAGCACTGCTCCGAATTCGGGCACTGGTTTCAGATGTGACCTTGGACAAGGTCACCGCATCTCTGCATCCGCAGGGGGTCCAAGGGACGCCCCCGGCCTCCCGAGCTGTTGGGCTACAGCCAGGGAGGCCTCCGCTGCCTCAGCATCACTTGCCCCACTCCCACCAGGGCAGCCCCAGAGCTCCCAAACCCCCCCAGTCTGAGCCACCGCCACAGCACACCGCTTCCCAGAAAAGGGGGTCCGACACCTCTGCCCACCCCCCACCTCCCGGCCCCAAAAATGACATTAGAGCCTTCCCCCCGCCTTTCCCCTCTAGATTAGATGCTTTACAAAGCTTTTCCCCCTGCCCTAAAGAGAATTTGAGCTGCGTGAAGCATTTTGAAGCTTCAAGCAAGTCTTCTGGGCAGCGAAGCTTCGTCACCCACACAACCGGGCTTTGTCGGCTGTGGTGCCCAGCTCCGGGGACCGAGGGGACCTGGGGGAGCGAGTCAGGCTGTGCGGGCAAGGTCACCCCCCCAGGCAGGGGGGCCGGGACAATCAGCCGGACAGTGTGGGAACGGCTGCAGGGTCATGAGACTGCCGAGGGCTGGCATGGAAAGTTGTACAACTTTGCAACTCATTCTCCTCGCACAACACGCCCTTTGTGTCCCTCATCTGCGGTGGCCGAGAACGTCGAGGGGCAAACGGGCTGCCCCGAGCCCCCCGGGAATGGCCACGGCCAGAGACCACCGGGCTCCTTCCCCGAGCGCTGCCGCCCAGCCCTTAAAAATCACACCCTGTTCCCTCTTCAGGGGGCTGAACAGCCGGAGTATTAAAGCCTGCGCAGAGCTGGGTGGCTCACGGGATTAGTAACGAGAGATGGAGCCTTCCACCTTTACGGGTTCAGAAAAAAAAACCCCACCAGGAGCAGGCACAGGGAACAACGCCGTGCCGGTGGGTTGGGCGAAATCCGCTTGGAAAGCAGCTCCTGACGGCCAGGTGACAAGCGACAAAAGCCGCTGGCATGACCGCCAGCTAGTCCCCTCCTTGGCAAGAATAAGGTCTGAATGGGCCACCAAGGGGGAGATTCAACTACTGACCTAAATTTCCCAGGCAGCTCTTTTCTCTCTCTACACCCCCCGACCGCCGAAAAGGCCTTAGACACTTGTTGTCCCAGACTGCGCGTCTCTGCAGGGTTGCAAAGATGCCACATTTCATCCCAAAGTGGCTGCGTTTGAGAAGTTAGGAAATCGCCCTCGCATGTAACTCGCAGCAGCCGAGGGGGCACCGTCAACTTAAAATACGGTCCGTTTGAAAGAGAGAGTTTACAACAATACCAGAGCTCTCCAATTTATTTACAAACCTTATTTACAAACCTGGCGTAACACGACGCACATCCCTAACTACTCAGCTAACTGCTTTCATCGGTGCTGAGCCCGCTCTGCATTTCCAAAATACCAACGCAGCTGAGCGTCGGCTATCCCTGGCTCCCCAGCTCAGCCCGACACAAACACAGCCCCACTCCAGGCAGGAAAAAATGGCATTTTTTTGTGCAAGGAGTGCTGCTGAACACCGTGCGAGCGAGGGAAGCCCCCCGCCTCCCCGAGACGCTGCTCGCGGCAGTCTCCGCTGTTCCACGTCCAATTGGTTTCACACCGAGGCCGACTGCTGTTTGATGCTGCTCCTCAGCACTAAAAGGTTATTTTCTTAAGCTCAAGTTATCAACTCGTCCCTTTCAGCCGTACCAGACGAACTGCCAAAGAGCAGAACAGAGCGTTAACCGAAACCCCTGAGCTTGCACTTTACTCACCTCGAGTCCAGCGGGATGTCACCCTATCGCTTTCCTACAGGAGTTCTGGAATTTGACATTTACATTCAAATGAGACGACCACATTAAGATGGGATCACAACCAAAAGCGCTGACAAAACACTGCTTAATTACTAGTTTTCCACATAACCTCAGTGGTTTTTGCTTTTGCTTCTTCGCATTGCTTTAAAATTTAGCTGGGCGAACTGAGGAACCAGAGCAGCTTAGAAGGGCTCTGAAATACGCAGGTATCAGGTGGGAGAGCTAAGTCACATCTGGTTAGGCGGTAACAGCGAATGTTTTCAACGTGCTCTTCATCCGGAAAAGATCCTAAATCGCTTTACAAAGGCAGGGCTCGCCTCTCCCGCAGAGGTGCCACCCACTCCAGCAGCACGGATGAGAAACTTGAGCAACGCTACGTGCCCGCTCCGGGTAGAAAGGGAAAATTATCATTGCCTTTTCCACCAAGCACGAGGCGGAATGGCTTCAGGGCACTGCTACAATCCGCGATGCAAGGTTTCCTGGGAATAGCTGCGTTTTGGGCTATGGCACGTGGTTATCTGGCCTCTTGCCACTCAAGGTACCCAAGGAACGGAGATCACAAGTTGCTGTGCCCCATTTCTTAGAGAAAACGCACGTATGACAGTATCAGGGCAGACTTTGCAGCAGCGCTGCTGCGTGCTAGAAAAGAATTATTAAAATAATGTTGCTTTATAAAAAAAAGAAAACCCAAGTCAGTGGTTTGCTGCCCAAGGACCAAACATTATCCTAGCCCTCACTCACCACCGACTGGAGAAATGGGCATTTTTTCCCTATGAATAGCTCACCCCAATTATAGGTCACACAATGCAAGTCCTTGTCTCTTCACTTTATATTTTGGGAGCGATCATCCCAGTTCCCCCCTTCCTTCTTCCAGCTGCATGGACACATCTGCAAGCCCGGATCCCTTGAAATAAAAGGCAGCTCTCCGGCCATGCGGAGCATGAGCCATCATCTCTGCTGACACCAAGCTCTGCAACATCCCAAGGACAAGCCCGAGCAGGTCTCCCTCTGCCCAGGATCCACCCTAAACTATGCAGAGGCCTCAGGAAACACACCTAGCACGCAGCAGCATACAGCCAAAAAGGTGGGAAGATGGTAGGCAGAAGGAAATGAAGGAGGGTGTTTTGCCTGCTCGGGAGAAGTCACTATTTCAACCGCTCTACGGTGCCATTAAAATTCAACTGCTCTCTAAAAGGAACGCGCTGTTGGCAGTATAGTGCCAAACTATCCGAATTAAGTGGACCTGCAAAACAGACGCATGTTCTTGAGAGGAAGACCCCGCACATCAACCGAAACAAACTGCAGTGTTTGAAAAAATAAGATAAAATAAAAGCATGCTGACTCTTTTTTTTTTTTTTTAAAAAAATCGAAATCCGCACCATTTCAATAACGCAATGGGAAGCAATCTTTTGGGTTTAGCAGGTAATCAAGTCATCAACAGCAAAAAGAGTGAATTCGAGCTTTCTTGTATCTTGACTGGTCGTTGCATCTGGGATAAAACACCAGAGGACACGAATGGCATGACTGAGATCACGCAGCTATTGAAGTGAAGAGATCAGAGCAGGACGAGCACCCTGCACATATCTGTGGCCTCTTTGAGGACAATATGGCTCTGTTTTCTGCAAACGGGCATCCCCTCCAGCCCCCTACAAATGCCCGTCTGAAGGCACCGGCTCTGGGAAGCATCTTATTCCCCAGCGTCTCTGCCACAGCTCTCAATGCAGGGTCTCTGTTACCGCAGCTCTTATCGCTGGATTCACGACATGAAGGCTCGTCTAAGGAACGAGACTGACCACATCATGAGGATTCAGTCGGCTCCCAAACAGGCACTGGGCTGTTCACACAACCAGACCAAACTACCGCTCTACTGTTTCCTCAAAGCGGGATGGTTGTTTTGTTCTGATCCTTCCAAAGATCAGAGCTTTCCGAGCATCCCGCTTCAATGTCTCAAATTTAATGTGAAATGGAAGAAACAACCGAGATGCTATGACAATACCCGACAAGGTGGCCCGAGCTTCTCAGCTGCAGCAACAACCCTTCGTTTCAGTCCAACTCGATGAACTCGCACCACTATCAGGTACGCAAAACAGCTGGGGCTTTCCTTGCCGCTGCCAGGTCTGACCTGCCAGGGAGGTTTGCCTCTCCCAACTGTCTAGAAATATATGCCTGGGCAGCATAGGAAGCTCCAGCACAGAGTCAACCCTCGTTCTAAGACTGTTTCATACCAAGCAGCTGCCCAAGGTAAAAGGAAATCCACCCAAAAACCAGCAGATACCTCAACCTCCGATCCTCCAGCACGGATCAACACCACATCCCTCATCTTAGAAGAGCCAAAGCACTCCACGAGCCATGTATCGACAGGGAGGAAACACCTAATACAGCACAGAAACAACCGTCTCTGGGGCAGGACGCACAACGATTTAGCAGCAGCGAAGTTCAGGCAGGAAAGGAGAATCCCACATCCTGCTACCGCTGCCAAGGGAACTCTGGTAGGAAGAATATCTGGTAATTGCTCCCATTGAAGTTTGGACGGAGCGCTGGAATTGAACGCTCCTCGGACCCTCAATGAGCATCATGGGAACTTTAATGACCACAAGTAATAAAGAACCTTGATTTTCCTTCGCATTAAAAAAATAATAATAATAATAATCCCCTCCCACAGCAGAGCACCTCAGAGGTAGGAGCGGTGCCAAGCGCTGGCTTTGCCGTGGTGCTCTCCTCTCCTCGGGCTGGCCAAAAGGGGCAGATCTGCAGAGCTGGTGGAGCAAGGACAACCCTCCCCCAGACGCCAGCCAGCCATTTCCTCGCTCAGGAACGGCTGCATCCTGTGCTCATTCAGAGGAGCCTGCGTAGGTCTGATATATTTGGCAGAGCATCTAAATCGGGCTGGAAGAGCCGCATTGAAGAATTCGGATGAAGAAGTCCCAAGCCCATGTTACACCAACGCTTCAGCTCGGATATCGAAGCGGGCTACGAAGGGACGACCACCAAGCCTCTCATCAAGGTGACACATCGCCGAGCAGCTCCTGGACAGACAGGTTTTGGGGGTAATTCAGCCATCTCCCTGCCACCTCAGGCAAACCGTGGCAGCTGATTGAAGGCATCCCCAAGAGACCAATTTAAATTTTACACCTCAACCCATTTATAATCTTTTCAGTGTTCAGAACTGCCCCCCTCCCAGCCCTTCCCACTGCTGACACAGTGGGAAGAAGCGAAGGAAAACTTCACCAAGACACGTCGGTGGTGTAACAGCGAGCACTCGTGCCAAGCCAGAACCGGAGCAAGAGCAACTGGAACCAGGCTCCCGAACCCTGCCGGCAGCGGCAGGTTGCAAAGCAAGCAGCAGAAGAGATGGTGCGGCCATGACGGAGCACGGAGATAATGAGGACGCAGGTGGAGCTGGTCTCCGTGGTGCTGTTAATGAGATGGTAGAGGTCTGGGATTCCTCATCACACTAGAGGAAATCATTAGGGACACTGCTACGGAGCGCACCAGGAAGAAAAGGGCTTGTTCCTCTTCGTTTTCCAAAACTGCTTGAATTTAAGTGCTTTTCACGTGTTGGTCCAGAAGAGAAAGGACATGCCAGATATGGCTTTTTTCTAGTTGCATGGAGAGCGAAAGGACAAGGGCCGCTGAGGAAAAGGGCTCCCAACTACCAGCTTTAACACCAAATCCAGGGTCTGACCAACCGACTGACCCTTCAGCAACCCCATCCCTGTTCCCCTCCCTGCCGCCCCCATTCAGGCTCCGTATTTCGATCCAAACTCTGATCTCTCAGCACAACCGCAACACAGACAGTGTTACTGCTGCTGACCAGGAGAATTAAACAAAAAACAGCAAAGCGAAAGTCACCTGCAGCAGTGCACAGTGCCCGCTCCCGACGTCTCCTGAATGCTTGGGCACGGAGGAAAGCACTCTGCATCTCCCAGGACAAGGTCTACGGCTTTCACGTAAACCTAACGGCATTCACCGCACACAGAAGACACACGGTGCAGCTCTATCTCTAAAGATGCTGGCAGCTCACTTCCACAATCAAGAAAACAGATGACGGATGACCAAACGTCACACTCTGCGACACTGCAGATCCCTACCGATGTCTGTAACTGGGAAGGGATTTCCTTCCAGGGCACAGCACAGCCTCGCACGGCGCACGGGGAAGTTTGGTTTCCGCTGCAGCATCAACTACTGGCAAAAACCAGAAGTCAGCTTAGACCCCGACAGACGGCAGTGGTCTGCTCCCGCCTGCCACGTCATGTGGCGAAGCACCGCGGCCCAGCCTCCGCCAGACCTGTTATGGCACATCCGAAAGAGGCGGCCGCGGCGCGGCACAGAGCCTCCCCAACCTGCCGCCCCTCCAAAACCATCCCGTGCCAGATCAACACGCGGCCCTTTTCACCGCTGACAGCACCAACCAGGACGTACTAAAACTTCTCTTATGTTGCAAGGTTAGCTTGAACTGGTTACTCCACCCAGACCTCCTTGCCAATTTTCTCCTTTGTCATCAGAGACCGTATTTAATCCAGCAGGAATGTGCCTTGGTTCAAGCCCGTGTAGTCACAGACACAAGGCCCGCGCGTGTCCCCTGAACTTCGGTGCGTGCAGGGGTTTACTTTTGTGCCAGAAGCCCCCCATCACCGGCACCACTGCTCTGGCTCGGGTTTTCTCAACATGATGGTCCCGAGTCCATCACGTGAGGTCTTGGTGCTGGGGCTGTCCGTGGGCAGCACGAATATCTCCACACTGAGAAGAAATGAGCCACCATCCATCAAGGAGGCTGAGAGCTGCCCAGCGACCCTCAGATCCTGCTACAAAACCCACCTTCGCTCCAGCAAGGCTGCATACGAATTGCTCCCAGGCCTCCCTCCTCTCCTCAGCCGAGCCGCTCCAGCCTACGCACGCAGCCCTCAGCCTGCTGAAAACGTCCAAGCATGGTTTACGGGGCCGGGAGGGCCGGCCACCCTTGCATTAATGGAAGCTGTTTGTTTTACTGCTGAAACAAACTCTTCAAAAGCCAAGCCCAAGTGTGCCCACACGCCTGTTGCTGCAGCCCTCCGACGGGTTTTCTCCCACATAGCGCTGCTGCCGTACAGCAACAGAGCAGCTCCCTGCAAAACCACGGCGGGGTTTTCGGGAGATCCTGCAGAATACCAAGCCCTTGCTATTCAGTCCCTAGTTCTCCTAAATACTTTAGAAAGCCTCAGAAGTTACACACAAAGGGGAAAAAACCCCAAGAAAATACAAAACATGAAACTTTCTGTTTCAATCCTGGCTAAAGGACCAGCCCTCGCCTAGGAGCAGAGCGTGCATGGAAGGGGAAGGTTTCTTTTTCAACTCGAAAGCCCCGTAAGCCTGGAGGCACCGAGATCCACGCAGAAATAAACTGCCAATATTTCAAAAAGGCAACATTCGGCCCCTTCGCCAAAGGGAGCGACTGAAGACTCATCACGAAGAAACGAAGCCGCCGTCAGCATTAACCCACTGCTCGGCAAAGCACGAGGGCTGAGCGGGGGCTGCCGGGCCACCGGCACGTCCAGCCGCTCAAGGCTGGATGAAAACGAGAGCTTCTGCGGGTCACATTTTTTACATCCTCCTCCCCTTCAGAGACCAGGCCTGATCACAGATCAGCAAGAGGCCAAATCCTGCACTCCCCACTCCGGCCAAAATCCCACCAAGTCACCACCACCTCGGCATTTTCCCCAAGAAAGGCCGACAGCACCTGCCCCTTTCGCACCCTGATCCCCCTCCCACGCCGCAGCTTCTCTCCATCTCCTAAACCGAAAGGACCATAGGAACTGCTCAAATCCCAAATCCCCCCATTCCCGCAGCTCCCCCACACCCGTCCGTTCCCCGACCTGCTCCCTGCGTGCCCGGCTCTCGAGCCCAGCTCCCCTGAGCCCCAAAATCAACCCGTCCCTCTCCCACCCCGCAGCCATGTCACAGGTTCCCCTTCGCAGCCTCCGCGTCCTCCCCCTCCGACAAGCCTGACCTTTCCTGCCCCGCTCCCCCTGCCTTCAGCGTTCGATGCCAGAGGTCTAGCATTAATCTAATTGCTTCAAATGGCACCTCGAAGACTGGTCGTCTTTTCCACACCAGGAAGGGGGGGAAAAAACAAGGAAAAAAAAAAAAGAATAAGATTGGAGTTTACTGACAAAGCAGAGCGTACCGGGCAGGGCAGTCCCTTATGTAATTCCTAGTTTGTGGATAAACAGACAGCTCGTCTCGCCGTTCTCGACTCCACGCGACGTGCAAAAGCGAATCCCGAGAGCAAGCATGCCACACGCTTCATCCCTGGCAATGCTGTCCTGCCATGAAGCTCTTTTCCTTCCCTCCTCGGCGCACGACTGGGCAGCACGGGGACGAAGGGAGGGAACGCTGAACCGGTACCGCATGTACTCTGCCTGTTGGGGCAAGAGGCTCCGAGTAACTAGAGAGCAGCAACCTGTAGCTACAAGCCTACCTTCGATGCTTGCCCAGCTCCGTGTTGGGTAGGCACTCAAGCAAACAAACAAAAAAAAAAAACAAAACCAAAACAAAAAAAAAAAAAAGAGAAATCTACTTACTGGTTTCCAGTTTGCCGGTGGGAAATAAGTAGGTGCACGAACCAGGAAGGAAACAGCGTGCACAACTGCAGTTTAACAGCAGGCAAGAGGGAGTTAAAACACAGCGCTGGGATGCTTGGGAGCATCCTCTGCTGTGAAAAAAAGCAGGGCAGCAGTCCTCCCCGCAGCAGGGAGAGGATCTCACGCAGTTTCAGATGGGTATTACAGAACTGCAGGGGTGGAAAGCAGGAGGAAAACGGTCCCGAAGGTGCTAACCCTTCACAGGCAAAGAAACCACCCAGCAAGCGCCAGCGCCCTGTGTTTCTGCCCGGGCCACTGCACCCCGGGAGGGCGCACGGATCTGCGCCCAGCTTTGAAGAGATCGGCGAAAAGTATTTGAGACGGCAAGGCTGTCGTCAGGGAGATCACGCTCCTGACAGTCCGGCTGTACGCATTTTTTAAGGGGTCAGCGAAGCAACGGCGTCGGAAAGCCGCTGATTGCCAGGGGATCTGCGGCTCATCTCACCGACGTGGCCTTGGCTCCCACCTGCAGCCACGGGGCAGCTCGCACCCGTTTCCAGTTTCTCGCACCTTGTCACATTAAGAGAGGACGCTGATCCCCACAGTCTCCTTCCACCTGCAGCCCGAGATCTCGCAGGAAGATTTACAAGTCCCTCAGACGGCCGAGTCTCCGGCGGGGAAGGAGCCCCACCGCGATTTGAGGCACAGAGCGACTTTTGCTCCAGGGAAGTCGCGTCCGGACTCTGCTACAGGAGCCAGCAATGACACCGGGGAGGCACGGAAACTGAAACTATGCGCGGAGGGAAGACGATATGGGCAGGGAGCTGGGCGAGAAACAATTGTCCCTGGATACTCGCAGAGGATCCCGATGCTTGTCTGACCTCGTTTATTCCTGCTCTGACGTCCTACCGGAGCTCCTCCGGGACTGGCGGGATGCTCCAGGCACAGGTATTGGGACGGACACACAGAAAACCGGCTCACGTCGATCGGGAGGCAGCACCGAACACAAACATGCGCCAGTTTGGATCAAAGGGTCATGGGATTGGGTACAAACGCTTCTCTTCATCCTAGAGACTGACTGTCTTTCTCCCTTTCCCTGAGTTTTGCTTGTCAAAAGGCTTTTAATTACAGATTGAAACCAGTCTCTTCAAATTTGAGGTTAAGGCTGGTTGAGAGCATAGTTAAGAGCAACTGTTTATTGCTTTGACTATGCAAGATAACGAGTAGGATTCTAATTGTTTGCCACAGAAGTCTTCTTCAATAAATGCAGCATCCTGAGACTGGGAAAAAACCCTCAAGTGTCAGTTTTAATCAAGATAAAACCACAGTTCTCAAGCATTTAGGCTCCATCTCAAATGCAGACCAGGAATTTCACAGCCCCCCCCCCCCCCCCCAATTTTTAGGTTGGACACCTGCAGAAGACTCGATTCTGCGGAGTTAAACCCCGGCGCTCAGGCAGCACGTTATCCGCCAAACGAGCTCTCTGTAGGACAGGCAGCGCAACCAAACCATCGCAGCGCCTTGATATAAGCATAAATTTCTTCCCTGATTTGCGTCCCATGCCGACATCCAGATTCTCACGCCGGGAAAACAACCGTAATTTTCAATTCTGCTTTAAAAGTCACAAAACACAAAGCAAACCCACCGCATTCACCGTGCCAAATTAATTCCACCCAGCCGCGGCTGGCCCGGCACCTCCACAAAGCAGAGCTCCTTATTAAGCCCACGACAGGGCTAAAGATCATCATTGGACCCACTACCACAATGCAACAAGATGCATATATGAGCAAAAAATAAATTAAAAAAAAAATAAAGGCATAAGAAGACTTGCAGATCAGCAGAAAATGAACAACTGCTTTCATTCACCACCAAATTTATTAAGAGTTCTTGCTTGCAAAACTCTCCCCTGAGTTACTAACGCAATTAAGGCTTGGTGGAAAAATCCCACCATCTCACCCATGTTTGGGTTGCGCCTCTTCACTCCCTCTTTCACCAGAACAAGCCTAAACAGGGGCCAGAATGAATATTAAACAAGAACGGCTCCTCTCTAATAAACTGCTCAGTTTCTCTCCGTCTTTTTTTTTTTTTTTCTTTAAAGTTGTTTAAATACAACCTCTCCAGCAAACCATCAGAATTAAGCCAGCCCGTCTCTTCCTGATCAGCCTTCAGAAGTGCCCACATACTGCAATTTCCAACCAGGACCAGCAGAAACATTCAGAAATAAAACATTTCCTTAAAAGAAAAAAAAAAAAAAAAAAAACAACACAAAACCCAACGCTTTTTAAAATGACGAGATGACCTTTTAGCTCCGCTGCTATGCTGCGCACAACTTCAACCCTCATTAGGTTGTAAATTCTTCCAGGCAGAGACCTTCTCTACCCGTGTCTATAAAGTACTTATATAACAAGTTATGGTTTCGATAGCCAGGACAATTAACAGCACGGGGAACGTGGCTAATCTTGAACTCAGACCAGCAGCAAACTCTTACCAAGAGTCCTTGAGCCGAGAGAAACTTTTGCTGCCCAGCCTCCTGCTGCCCTGCAAGCAAGAGGGTCTCCGGGAGGCTGGCTGAGCAGACGGGAGAGCCGCATGAGGTACGAGCAGTCACGTCGCTTGCCGATGCACGACAGGAACTCTTGTTTTCAACACACAAACACTGGGATTTAAAAGTTCTGGGAAGAGGAAGGCCCAGGTGCCGGGAGTCCCGCTCCGCATGCGGGTCCGAGGGCTTTTCCCACACTGCTGAAATAACGCAAGCGACAAAGCCCTTTCCCTGGGCAGCGACCAGCTCCCCTCCAGTTTCAGACGATGGTCACCGCAGCAATCTGCCCCTGACTTTGTCGCCTGCCATCAGCCTCACAACCGCAGCGCTCCCGGGGAAGCCGGCGTTAACCTTGAGCCCTATCTCAGGAGCTCAGCACCGGAGCTTTGGGTACCTGAAGGCTCGATTCCTGACCCACCGCCTCAAACTCAAGAGCCCTGAGATGGGGGACGGTGAAGACGGGGAAGCCTCACAACCCTGGCCAAGCAGAGAGGCCTCCCCTTTGCTGCGAGCAAGGCACGCTGCCCCTCATGTCAACCTCCGCAGCAGCTCGCCGGCCTTCGCCGCTGCGCAGCTCCAGCGGCGGGGAGAGAGGCTTATCCTGCACGGCTCTTGCAGGGCAGCCCTCGGCAGGGCCCAGCCGCCGGCTTTCAGGGCCCCAACCACCGAGGGAGGGGGGATTATCACCGCGAACCGCCGCCGGCTGCCCGACCTCCCTCTGCCCCCCTCCGCGCACGGGGCTGGGTGCGGAGCCGGCCGGGGGGAGATAAGGAAGGGGTGGGAGAAAAAAAAAAAAAAACCAACACAAGAAACAACAAACCCCAGAGAACGAAGGCAGGGCCAGCCGGCAGCCCGGGCCGGCCTCCCCCCGGCCGGCTCCCCGCGGTGACGACCTTGGGGTGCTGAGGGACAGGAGGGGGAGCCCCGGCGGGGACGGGAGGGAGGGAGCGGCCCGGCCCGGCGCCCCCGCACGGGTCGGCCCAGCCGCGGCCGGGCTGGCAGGACGCACGCCCCGGGGGACCCCACCCAGCAGCCGGCCCCCCCCTCCTCTCTCTCTCCCCTGGCCGGGTCGGGCCGGGCCGAGCCGCCCCCCCGCGGCCCGCTGGCGGCGGGGCCCACAGGGAGCCTTGGCCGGGCGCCACGACCCCACCCCTTCCCCCGGGCGGGCCGCCGCCAATGGAGGCCGGGCGGGGGAGGGGGCGCCCAGGCGAGGTCCCGGCCCCGCGGCCGCCGCCCGGGCTCCCCCGGGCCGGGCAGGGGAGGGCGGGGCGGGCCGGGCCGCGGCGGGGGCCCGGGGCCGGGGCGGGGGGCGCGGGCCCGCCCGGGGAGGCAGCGCAGGCCCCGCCGCGCCTGTCCTCGGCCACCCCGCACCCCGCGCGCCGCCCGCCATTGGACCGGGCGGCGGCGGGCGGGCGCGCAGGGGCGGAGGGCGCGCCCCGATTGGCCCCGCCCGCTGCCCATCAACACGCCTCCCACTCGCCGCGCGCGCGGGGCAACCCGGGAAACGTAGTCCGCGCTCTCCCTCGCACCTGCGGGGCGGCGCCGATGCCGGACTACAACTCCCAGGAGCCCCCGCGCCGCGCCCCCCCCACCCCCCCCCGGGCCCTTCCCCCCCTCCGCGACCCCCCCAGCACGGCCCGGCCAAGTACAACGTATGCAGGCGGGGGGGGGGGGGCGCCGCTGCCCCGGCCCGCCCCAGCCCCCCCCGGCCCGCAGCCCCCCCCGACCCCCGTCTCCCCCCCCCCCCAACCCCGGTGCTGCCCCTGGGGGCGGGGGGGGGGTCGGGCCTCCATTCCCCCCCCCCCCCCCCCTCCCGCCCCGGGCCCGACCCCCGCCCGCCGCCGCCCCCCCCCTCCCGGTGCTCCCCCCCCCCCCCCCCCCCCCCGTACCGGGCGGGGGCCGAGCGGTCCGAGCGAGCGGAGCGGGCCGCGCCGTGCCGAGCCGGGCCGGGCCGAGCCGTGCGGGCGGGCGGAGCAGGCTCTGGCCGCCCCGCGGGAGCTGCTCGCCGAGGCCCGTATGCGGCTCCTTCCTGCTCCGGCCGGGGCCGCCCCGCTCTTAAAGGGGCCGCGCACCGCCCCCCCCCCCCCCCGCCCGCCGCCCCCCCCCGCCTCGGGGCGCAGCCTCCCCGCCGGGGAGGGGGGGGGGCCACGCAGGGCGCGGCTCCACGCAGGGGGAGGGCGGGGGAGCCGGGGTCCTTTAAGAGCCCCCACGGCCCCCTCGCCCCCCGCTGCGTGGGCCGCTCTCGGCGCCCCCGGTACCCGTGTCACCGCCCCGGCCCCCCGCGGGCCCCCCCACGGGGCACCTCCGTGCCACCCCCCCGCGGGGCCCCTCCCCGCGCCCCCAGACCCACCCGTGTCACCCACAGGGCACCTCTGTGTGCCCCCAGCCCCCCTGCGTGTCACCCCTCCTCCTGCCCCCCCCCCCCCCCCGTGTCCCTCAGGATCCTCCCACTGTCCCCTGACCCCCCCCACCCACGCTGGGAAGGGGACACGGAGTGAAGCTCTGCCCAAGGTCAGCCGTGGGCTGGGAGCCAGCCCAGCGGGGACAGGACAAACCCACCGGAGCCACCACCTCCAGGCCTGCCCCGAGGCAGGGGACACACGAACAACAAGGGTGGCCCCCACCCATGACCAGAGGGCCAGAGCTCTTCCAGATACCCACCATTCCGCTCCAGAGTGAACAGCTCCTTAAGGCCGGTTTCCTGCAGGTTGCTGGGCTCGTCCGCATGGCACAGCAGCTGCTGTGGGGCACCCAGCCCCGGCAAGGTTTTAAGGAAGATTTTGAATTAATAATAATTTTTATAAAAATTAATTAAAGGAAGAGAAAGAAAGAAAAGAGAAGGCTTTGATCAAGAGACCCCTCCCGGGGCTCCCAGGGGCCTCTGCTCCCGCCCCACAGGCCAGTACCCCTGGAATTTCCCCATTTCTCCCCTTTTTTTCCTTAAATAACCCCGCTCAGCTCCTCACAGGGGCCCCGAGGGCTCTACCCGCACACTCACCCTGCAACACCCACGTCCCCACCGCCCCCCGGCCGGCGGAAATCCGGGGGGGCTTTTTGGGGGGGGTTGGTATCGTTAACCCCATTCTGCAGGTGAGGAAACTGAGGCAGGACGGGGAAACGCGGCTGCAAGCGGCGATTGAGGGGATCCTGGGCTCCGACACCACGCGTGGAGGGGGGGGAGGCAGGGTGGGGTGCAGGGGGCTGGGGGCCCCCCAGGCTGCACCCCAGGGCCAGGCCCTACCACGTGCCGGCGGCCGCACGCTCACCGGCTGCTTTCGCTTTCCCCCGCCGCGGCCGGGGGCACGCCCAGAGCCCCCCCGCCCAAAGACGAAGCCCCAGCGTGGCCCCCCAGCCCCCCCAAAAGCCCTCCCTGCTCGGGGGGCACCCCAAAAACGCCTGCCACACAGATATGGAGGGCACCCACGGAGGTCTGGGGGGAGCCAGGACCCCGAACACGCCCATCCTGTCCTACAAAAGAAGCAGGGTTGGGGGTTCCCTTCCTCCAGCCCCAGCCAGACCCCCCCTCTTCCTCCCTGCACCCCCAAACCCCCCCCGTGCTGCAGGGGCCATGCTCTCGCCCAGCCTAGGGACCCCCACCGAGATTCCCAACCAACATCACGGAAACCTGCCGCGGAGCGAGCTTATCCCGCTCTCTGCAGGATGGCCCAGACCCCCGGGGGACCCCGAAGCACCGCGAGAAGCAAAACCGGGACCCCCCAAAGTGCCACCCCAGGAGCTTCGCACCAGGGACCCCACGGAGGGGACAGCGGGCGCCCAGCGGTGCCTCCCCAGAGCCCTGGCAGCGCTACGGGCACAAGAACTCAGCAAAATAAAGTTATTTTTCAGTTCTGGGCCTGATTTAGATTTGGCCAGCGCTGCCCCAGGCTGGCAGAGCCCAGCTTCACCTCCCCCTGCTTCCTTTCACCCCAAACATTGAAAAGCCGCAAATATTTCACCCCAAATATTTCAGAGCCAATCCTGGCTCCCCTGGGGCAGGATTTAGGGCATCGCACCATCCTCAGACCCCGCATCTGGAGCTGCCTCATGCCAAGATCATTCCGGCAGCGCCTGCTTCTGCTGGAGGCGGCCACCGGCACATCCCGGCGAGAGCTCCCGGCACATCCCGGCACCGCCACGGCCATGTCCCCAAGCCCGGTCAGCGACGTGGCTCCAGTCCAGGGAGGACCCGCCAGGGTTGCGGCTCTGCAGGGGTTAAAGCCACTTGGGGCACAACCAAGAAGAGAAAAGGCCTGTAAATGTAAAGTGCCATTTATTTTTTTTTTTTCCATGATGAAAATATCAAGTTTAAAAAAAAAAAAAAAAAATTGCAACAACAAAACGCTCAATATGCTTTCTCCTCCTCCTCCTCCAAAACCCAGCACCGAAACCAACTGAAAATATCCTAAATCTTTATGAACTGTCCCCGTTCCCCATCTCCCACTTAAATTAAGAGGCAAAAACCATAACAACGAGCACCCCCACGTCTCCGGGGTGCCTTGCCCAGGCACAAGCTGAGCCAGCAAGCACAGACCCCCCCCCCCAAATCTGGGGTCCCCCCCCAGGTTTGCCCCTGGGGGATGCAGCTGCCCCCCACGCTTGCCCCGAGCACGGCAGCAACTTCGCCCCTTTGCTGGGGAAGGGGAAAGGACAGGGGTAGGAGGGGTTTGGGGTTACCAAGTCCCGGCGCTTACTTTTGGGGGGCTGTCATGGCAGGACCCGAGCGCAGGCAGAGGGGATGTCAGCCGCCAGCCCAACATGGTAACAAAAACAGCCCGAAAAGGAAATAAAACTACAAAAATAATCCCACCAAGCTTCCAAAAATCATCTCCTCGTGGGGGGCTTGGGGAGCGCAGAGCCCTGCGTGGGGGGAGCAGGGGAGCGAGTCACCCAAAAACACATCCATGTGGTGGAAAACGAGGTGACAGCGGGGAGACGCCATCCCCACAGCGCAGCCGGCGCTGGCAGGGATGGATCCGGCCACTCTGCCGGGGCTCGGCCCTCGCAGCCGCCGCGGGCCCCAGGGGGTTTTGCAGGGTCCTTCCCGGGCAGGAGGGGAGGTGACAGGGAGGGACCATGAGCCACGGTCAGGCCAAGGCGGCCTTTGGAAACCCCCGTGGCCTCGGGACAACGCGGGTCTCGCTGGGTGGGTTTAATCCCCACCCTGCAACACCCAGCCTAGGCACTCCGCACCTCCTGGCCGAGGGGAGCGGGGGGCTCCGGGGGGCTCCGACAGGGAGCCCCGGGGCTCCGCTACAGCCACGATGGCCGAGGCCACTGGTGGGATGAGCAAGAGGCAGCTGGAGGGGGAAAAACTGCAGCCTGGAGGGGTTTCACCCTTCCCCGTCCCCCAAGATGGCAGGGTCAGGAGAGGGACCCCAGTCCCTGGCCAGCCCGGCTCTGCCCTGGCCACAGTGGACAACCAGGCTCTGCCTCCGGCCTCTCTGTGCTGGAATGAGCCAGGGAAGGAGAGCCCGTGCTCTCCCCTCGCCTCGGCACCTAAAGGTGCGAGCCACGGCTTGCCACGGAGCCGCGGTCCCGGGGGAGCCGCTCACGCACCCACCCCGCAGCTCCCACCAGATCCCCTCCTGCTGCGAGCCGAGGGCTCAGCCTGCGCTCCACAGATCAAGACCCTTCACTAAATATCCAGTGTGTGACAAGAACAGGCTTTAAAGCAATGGTTTAAAAAGAAAACAAAGAAAATACAAATCGCCCCTCTCCTCCGGCCGCAGACAGGCCGGGAGGGAGCTCACCGCTACGCTCTCCTCCAGCTCAGCCATAAATCATCCCGCAGACCTCCTGCCCACATCGGCAGGGTGCCGACCTCGTCCCCGGCCGCCCCGGGCAGGACGGTGGCACTGTTTCAGGCCACCCTAAACAGGGTTTGTCCATTCCTGGCCCCACCGATTTCTCCTCCCTGGAGCCCACGTGAAAACCAGGGAGGAGGTGAAGCCCCTCGTCCCTGCCACCATCTCACACACACATGCAAGCGTGCACACACACACACACACACACGATTATTTTCTTTTTTTTTTTAACCCAAGTGAACATGTTTCAAAAAAAAAAAAAAAAAAAGAGAAAAATCAACATAAGCAGCACCACATTTCCCAAGTGTCAGGAGCTCCAGAGCTGGAGCAGAGGCCTGGAACACCCCCACATCAAAAGAAACCAACCCCGCTTTGGCTGGGGGACGGCCGATAAAGACGCTTCCGAGGGGACGGTGCTTTGCCGCTGGGACGCGAGGCGAGAAGGGGCCGGGGAGAAGGAAGGAGGGCAGTTCTGTCATTTACTGAAGGAGAGGAAATGGTGACAGAGGCAGATGTACTGACACCAGGCGGTCGGCTCGGCCCTCACATGGCAGCGCGGGTGGGCGTGCTGGGCTGGTTCAACCGCAGCGTTTTGCACAGCCAGCCGGCGAAATCCACCTCCTCCACTTCGGAGCGTTTGATGAAGGTGTGACTCTGCAAGTGAAGGGAAACAGGGTTAGGAGCATCGCTGCTCCCCAGTTCCCAAAACCCAGCCCCAGGTCCGTGCCGCGGGCAAGATCTTGGGGAGTCGAGAAGATGCTGGTGTGACAGCTCGGGCTGCTCTCAGGCAGTGAAAGCAAATTTTGAGAAAATATTTGTTCCTTGCAGCCCTCTGGCTGGGATTTTAATCCGTCCTGGCCACATAGTTGACACGCAGGCATGGAAGCGAGGAAGATTTAAAGGAGAGCAGAGCCTGCACGGCCCCTGCCTGCGAGCAGACCAAAACGCTGCTCTGTATGGGCAGGCAGAGCAAGATGCTGCGGCTCCTGCGCTCCCCATGGTCCTCGCTCACCCCTGGACAGCAAACCCTGCTCCCCGGGGGGCTGAAGGTAACAGAGAAGCACAGGCAGGGCAGGACAACCTTGCAACAAGGGCATGGGGCCACAAGGACACCAGCCACTGCCTTTGCAAGGGCTACACGGGAGCACCCAGACGTAGCTCAGGGGCTCAGCACGATGCTGAGGAGTAAAGCCAGGGTCAACATGGTTAAACTGGGCTCATAGAAGGGTTTGAGTTGGAAGGGACCTTAAAGACCATCTGGTTCCAACCCCCCTGCTGTGGCAGGGACACCTTCCACTAGCCCAGGCTGCTCAAAGTCCCGTCCAACCTGGCCTTGAACACTTCCAGGGATGGGGCATCCACAGCTTCTCCGGGCAACCTGTTCCAATGCCTCACTGGAATTCTAAGAAATTAGAATTTCTTCCTAATATCTAATCTAAATCTACCCTCTTTCAGTTTAAAACTGTTACCCCTCGTCCTATCACTCCACTTCCTGATAAAGAGTCCCTCCCCGTCTTTCCTGTAGGCCCCCTTGAAGCACTGGCGGGCTGCTGTAAGGTCTCCCCGGAGCCTTCTCTTCTCCAGGCTAAACAACCCCAACTCTCTCACCCTGCCCTCAGAGGAGAGGTGCTCCAGCCCCCTGATCACCTTCGAAGCTTGAGCAGGTCCATGTCGTTCTCATGCTGGGGACCCCCGAGCTGGACGCAGGGCTCCCGGGGGGGTCTCCCCAGGGCAGAGCAGAGCGGGAGAATCCCCCCCCTCGCCCTGCTGCCCACGCTGCTGGCGATGCAGCCCAGGAGACGGTTGGCTTTCCGGGCTGTGAGCACACGTCGCCGGCTCATGGCCGGCCCACATATTCCTATCCACCTGCCCAGCTCGGGAGGCGAAGGCTTGTCCCGGGCACCTCCACAGACACAGGACAGCCGGGTGGTTCCCATCCCAGGCTCCGCATGGGCCAGATACCATCACTGCCTTTGAATCAAAGGTGAGTCACTCCCTCTCCCAGCCTCTGTTTGGCTCATCTTAAGTTCAGCCTGGGAGTTTTGAGCAAGAGAGGCACAGAAGGACGGGGCAGCAGTTTGCAGGTCTGGTGCCACCCCACTGTAGAAAGAAAATTGCCCTCCCCACTTACCATCAGCATCTTCAGATCTGCCCGTTCTGCTGGATTTTTAATTAAGCTGAAATGAGAAGAACAACAGAGCAAAAACAAGGCTGAGACATTTCTTGTGGGAAACTGGTTATCCGGCTGGAGAGGTCTCCAGCTTCACCAAAAGCTCCTTGGCCTCCTGGCTGCTTTCCCCAGGAGCCCAGCAGCATGGAAACAGCTCAGAAAGCATCAGCTCCAACAGCCCAGCTCCTAGGGAGAGCTGCAGGATCCATCTCTTCTAGACTGTATGGATGGACTGTGCCCTGCAAACGGAGAAAAGGACCTAACGCTTGGCAGGGATCAGTGATTTTTGTAACACCCAATCTCTGTGATTTAATGGGAGCTGTGGCAGCATCTTCATGTGTCCCCCCACCGCATCAGAAGGTCTGGAAGTCGATGGTGTAGGCCTGGTGCCTGCAAGGCTGTGGGGTGACTCACAGCCCCAGCAATCTGCTCCACCATCCCCCTGCCAGGCTCATATTTAGAAGGTGCCGGGATACTGCAAAGCATCACCACAAATAAACTGCTTTTCTTTCAACCCTTCCCAAAGCAGGAGTTCCCAGCACGATGCGGGATCACACTGCAGCCAGGGAGAGATCACCTACAGAGCATGGAGAATACTGCGTTGCGCTGAACGTTTTGGGTGGAGCGGCAGCCTGCAGAGCTGTCAGGGAGTACATACAGGCCTTCACCTTCAGCCATAAGATGAAATCCTTACCATTTATTTACAAACTCCTGGAAATCTTGCGTGAAAACTCCGTTCGGCAGCTTGGGAGGTGGCTGCAGAGAAAAGGAGAAGGGTTTTCTGCATCACTGTGTGTTAATGGGTCAAAAAGCAGACTGTCACCTACAGTCTTTAATGAGCTGCAGAAAAGCTGTGCTCTACAGCCATCCTCCTGCAGCTGCCCTTTACAACCAGGGAGCTGCTCCCTGCCATTTCCTACCCCGGCAGCACGTGGCTGGGCTGGCAGCAAACCGCTGCCCCAGCACCACGGGCAGCTGGGGGGACCCCACGCTGAATCACTGCCAAAGCTGGGAGACCAAAATTGCAGCGTCACAGTTCTGGATCCAACCTTGCAAATCCCAGCTCTGGCAACGCCTACGGCGGACGAAGCCGTTCCAAAAACGATAACTGGGGGTCAACTCCTACCACCTTGAAAGGGGAAGCTGCTCTTTCCACTTGCAGGTGGGATGGACCCTAACTTGCAAGTCTGGTAGGACATTTCAGTCTGGGATTTTAGCACTGGTCACCCTCTGTCCTGGTTTCAGCTGGGATAGAGTTAATTTTCTTCTTAGTAGCTGGTAGAGTGCTGTGTTTTGGATTTAGGATGAGAATAATGTTGATAAGACACTGATGTTTTGGTTCTTGCTGAGTAGAGTTTACACTAGTCAAGGACTTTTTAGCTTCTTGTGCTCTGCCAGGTGCATAAGAAGCTGGGAGGGAGCATAGCTAGGACAGCTGACCCAGACTGGCCAAAGGGCTATTCCATACCATATGACGTCATGCTCAGTATATAAGCTGGGGGAAGAAGAAGGAAGGGGGGGACGTTCGGGGTGATGGCGTTTGTCTTCCCAAGTAACCGTTACACGTGATGGAGCCCTGCTTTCCTGGGGATGGCTGAACACCTGCCTGCCGCTGGGAAGGAGGGAATGAATTCCTTGCTTTGCTTTGCTTGTGCGCGCAGCTTTTGCTTTACCTATTAAACTGTCTTTATCTCAACCCATGAGTTTTCTCACTTTTACTCTTCCGATTCTCTCCCCCATCCCACCGGGGGGGAGTGAGCGAGCGGCTGTGTGGTGCTTAGTTGCTGGCTGGGGTTAAACCACGACACCCTCAAAGGGCTTCATCTGAGAAAACGTGTACCGCCTCAGCATCTGCGCAGAGGGAGCGTTCCTCCTTTGCTGATCTAGGGATGAGCGCGTTTGGAACGGCCGGCTGCAGAAGGAGCAGGTCATTACAGCCAAGAGCTCCCCTCACTGCTCTCCTCTTTCAAGGTTATTCTGAACTTCCCCCTGCACAGCCTTATTCCAAAACCAGAGATACTTTTGCGATACAAAAAGATGGGAAGAGGGAACAGGGGAGAAGGAAAAGACGTCAGTGCAGCTCAGAGGGGCTCTCTGTAGAAAAGCCCCTGTTCAAGCAAAGGTTTTGGAGCACACTTCGACTCAGCAGAGAGGACATGGCACTGGTACCTCAGGGAAGCCCGGCAGAGCCAACGGTAGAGAAATACCCACCTCATTAACTATATAATCCAGCAGTTCAAAGATGGCCATCGCAGGCCGGCTGTCCATCCCATGGCCTGAGTGATTAAGATGACAAAAACAGTGGTGAGAGGCTGTTCAGGAACAGCGAGGGGCCTCATTTCATGTGAAAAGCACGTGTGCTGTGGGACTTTTGCTGGGAGAGGCAGAGGCAACCCACTTGGGAACTGACTCGTGGTTAAAAAAATAACAAAGAGAAAACCAAATCGCATTCTGAAATTTCAGATTTCTTTCACCATGCCTATAGTCCAGATTTATTTCCGAGCTTGGAGCATTTGGAGAGTACCAGACCATCTGCTGCGGCAGGCTGGCAGCGCTTCTAGAGCCTTCTGCTTCCAAGCAAATGGCTCAAGAGGAGCCTCCTTCAAACACCCGTGCTGGTTTGGTACTTCTACGAGAGCTCCCACAAAGGTGTTACCAAAAAGCTGCCCCTAGCTTGAAAGGAACCTGTCGGCAGCACGGGCAGAGCCTGAGGAGCAACATGGGCTGTGACAGTGTCCCTCAAAGCATCTCCTCCAAGGGGTCCACATCCCAACAGCCTGCACGGTCCCCAGCACGGGGTGCTTTGCTGTGTGGCTTGAGCCTTCTCGTGGGACGCAGCAGGGTCTAACGGCAGATAAACTGAGCTATTCAAAATCTGAATAGACCCCGGTTGGCATCCTGAGAGCAATCTCCTCACCTCTCCAGGCAAGACCAGACTCCCGCCCGCGCTCATTAGGAAAGACAAACCTCCATGGTAGAGTGGATTCTGCTGGAGCATTGACACGGCTCCATCTGCTCTGCGGAGAGGGGCCTCCCTAGAAACACTCACCTCCCCACCACAACCTCATCCAAAACGGCCTTTGGCTAACCCAGCCACACCGAACAAAACCCGACCCCTTCTCCCCCACGTCTGCGTGTTGTTTCCAATGCATACGACAGCCCCTACCACTGACGGGGCGTCCTGGGGGCCTGGCCCGCGGCGAGATGCTGTGAGACTCTCCCTCTGCCCCGTCCACCACAGGACGGCCAAATATTGCTTCCAGTTCCTTGGAGTCTGGCGGGGGGATTGGGTACCTTCCGATAGACAGCTCCACTAACGACAGACCCATGCTCCAGATGTCGGACTGGACCGAGTAGTGGGTGCCCTGCAACCGCTCGGGCTGGAAGGAAAGACCACAAAAACACACACTGACACGGAGTATCAATACGCAAAGTCATAAATATCACGCACTGAAATTAAATAGATGAGACTCGATATCCGGACAGCCTCTCGGCTCTCCACCCCTCCAGGGAAAGGACTGTCCCAAAGGGGTCGTGTGTAAAGGGGATGCAAAAGAAAGATCATGTGCAAACATAAAGCACCTGGATGCATCTAATCCACAGCTACAGTTGAGCAGCATTTACAGCTGCTTATACTTCGGAGTCCAGAGTACACAGTAGGAATCTGTTTCTCTGTATGCTGAGACCTAATGAACTCAATTTATTAACAACATTTTTTTTTCCTGCTCATTCCTGTTAATACCCAAGAGGAATTTGAGGAGCAGAGAATCCCCTCTAGGCTCTTACCACTGAGAGAAAAATAAAAATTAAAAATAAATAAATCGATGCAAGTCATGCATACTGGCAGCTTTGAGTCAGCTGTGCAGACCCAGTGGCTGAGTGCAAAGGAGATATTATTTTTAAATAGCCACTGTCTAACTATAACTGTACTTGAATAACCATTCCCAAAATACGAGAGCAGCTCAGACCTAAGCACAGAAGCGTAGTCCGATGGCTTCCCTAATCGCCCACCGCTCCTTCCCAGCCACGGCCACAGACGGAGCGGGGAGAAAGCCCCCACCTCCCCTCTGCCTTTCAGCCCCAGGACCCGGGGACTCGGAGCCAGCCAGGAGGTGACTTTACTGCTACGGGCGCTCTGTTATCTGCAGTTGAGCTAATGCTGATTACGAGTCTCATTTAAAGGAGAGGCACAATCAGCTCTTCCTGCAGTTCGCTCTCACTGGCTGACTCCAATTTGGCTTTCATTTCCCATTAGCCTGTACCAAAACCCAGCTGCGCTCAACTGGTTTCACCCCCATTTTGCCAGCAAGTGCACGTGGTCAAAGCAGCAGAGCTGCGCGTACCAGTATCCGCGTCCCCTCTGCACTCAGTTTTTTGGACAGAGCTTTGCATACAGAAAGAGAAGATGTTTTTGAACCCACAAACACTCGCCAAAATAAAATACGGAAGTATTTGTAGGATTCAAAACGTCTTTCCCTGCAAGTCTCTGCACTTCCACGTGCACCACTGCTAGCCGGGCACAGGCTGGAGCCGACAGGACACCAGCTCCTCAAGAGGATGCGGCGGTGTCGGCTTCTCCGGCACAGGACAGGGCCTCGAAGCACTGGGCTCACCCCCAACACGAACCAGGAACGGGGCAGTCCGCATGAGGATGGAAACAGAACAAAACTGTGAGCGAATCGGACGCTACACACTGAATCTGTAAGAGCCGAGTTGAAGCCAAATTGTAAAAAAGAAAAAAAAAACCCACCCGAAAGTTGAAAGGAACTTACAGACATGTAGGACCGAGTTCCCACAAAAGAGTTTGCCATGGAGTCAATAAGTTGACCGCTGACCCCGAAATCACACAGCTTAATCTCTCCTCGAGAATTAACCAGGATGTTAGAAGGCTTCACATCTGACAACAGCAAGAGAGAAGAGTGTAAACGTGACTCTAGGTAAAATACAGGGCTCTTGTACTACAGGCAGTTATTTTTAGGTTCCTCCTCTCACCTCTGTGCATGATTTGGTGCTTCTCTCTCAGATACGCTAAGCCTCTCAGAACCTAGAAGGAAACCAAAGACAGGATGAGAGCAGAGCTGGGAAGGGAAGCGCTTTCCCTTCGGCAGGACACGTTGCATAAACTCCGGGTGCTGCCACACTGCAGCGTGGCGAGGAAAGCCGCCCCGTAGAGTCCACGTGTTTCAGGGTTTGCAGTTTATCACCAAGTCAATCACAGATCTTGGGTTAACCGCCCGAGAAAGCTTCTCCCAAATCTTCTCCAGGAGAAGTCAACACCAGCCAGTGCAACGCAAGGGGTCGGAGTTACGGAGAGTGGCTGGGAATATGCTTTCCCCCTCCCCTCTCGCACACGCCACTGCCTCTCGCCCTCGGTCAGGACAGGAAAGCGCACATGGGGAAACGAAGAACGCTTCCTAAGGCAGCACAAGCGTTATTCCCAAACCGTGCCCAGCAAATCCCTTCTGGAAGCCTGAAGAGCCACTGTAACTCACCGCTATACTGACTTTCCCCAAGATCTCCTCGGGAATTCTTTTGGCTTCTTTCAACACTTGATCCAAAGAGCCACCATCCTAAAATAAAGAACATCAAAATGACCAACACGCCAGTCCTGGGCAGGAAAACAGAGCAGCTGGCTGCACCCGCAAGCACGCCCAGGGAGGGCAAGCAGTATATAAGCAGTACATAGCATCCCAGCTCAGCTGTCTGCAACAACTCAACATGAAGCACACTCCTTTTACAGAAGAAAAAAAAAAAAAAGAAGATATCTGGTGATCAGAGCTCAAGCTTCTCACTGAAAACTATTTTAATGCTATCTTCTATCAGCTCTACTTCTTGCTATTAGTTCTTAGCTTCCTTTCCACCAGTGATAAATGCAAAGATGATGCTGTCAGCGCTGATCCGGAGGAGCGACAATGCTATCCTCCACCAGAGACAACAGAAAACGCACACTGTGCTTCACAGCAAGCTCTGTAGAGCGGCAGGTTTACAACATTTCCGTTTGGCCAACCCCCAAACCTCTGCTTCCGCTTTCAAAAAGTCGAGCTCTCTGTTATTTCGACGCTTAAGCAGGAGCGTGCAGCTCCTACCAGCAGCACAGCGGCCTTGCTGCAGCCAGAGCAAGGAGCCACCGCGGCTGCCAGCACCCCAACCCATTTCACCTGCAATTTCAAGTCTCAGGGTGATGCCATTCAGAACAGTCCAGGGAGCAGCGGTTTGCAGAGGAGGAACAGGGACTCACCATGTGCTCCATGCAGATGGAGATCTCTCCGTCGCTGTAGAAGGCTCCATAGAAACCCACGATATATGGGGAATTACACTCATGCAGCACCTGCAGCTCTCGGATAATCTGATTCCTGATGGCCGGTTTGATTTCTAAATGAATCAGCTGCCAAGAAAGAAAAAAAATATTCAAGGTGTAATGCCTGGAAAAAAAAAAAACAAAAAACACACTTACAGGAACCATGTGAGCAAGCCCTGAGCGTTGGAAGGAAACAAAGTCAAGGGAAGCCCTGCTTTGGCTTAGACTTTTTACCATTTGCAGACTAAGATTAAGGGTAGGGGAGAGGTAGGGCCCCATGCAGCCTGTTAGCGACTGAAGCAACTGCCGGCCACGTAACACCAAGATCGCACAGGATAGAGAGCGGAAAGACAAGTTAGAAGTTTGATGCAGATCTGACTCAGCAGCCAGGAACATTTTCACAAGTTCTGTAGGTGTTGTAAGAAGAGGTGCTCTGATATCAAGGAAACCACAAAAAATAAAAAAAGGTGAAGATTATGCACATGAAAGAGCAGTTGCTTTATTCCTTGGGCTCCACGTAGAGTCAGTTAACACAGCTGTGGGTAGGGAAGCCAGAGGCTAGAAAATACAATGGCAGGTCAGAAAAAAAGAGCCGCTGTTACTGTAAGCTCCGGGACACCCAACCCCAGGGACGTCTGTCCTTCCCGCAGACCTACACAGGCCGGTCTCTGCAGGGACAGCAGTGCTGCAGCTTGCCCTCACTCCAGTTTCTGAACACGGAGCTCCCAACAGTCTCAAAACCACTCAGTGACACCCAGTGCTCCCAAATCAAATGCCCTGGAAGACTCCGAGAGCTCAGCTCCGAGTGAAGCCACCTAGAGAAGCGGATTTGCTTGTGGAGACTCACTAAACCATCCCAACAGCAGGTGAGACCAGAGACTTTCCAGGAAGCTGTCCTACAGATGAGCGGTTTGCCTTTTCTAGGCAGACGAAGCATCTCCTAGTTTGCTATTATAGAGCACCACAGTAAAAGGCATCACCTATAACACATGTCTGAGATGAATCGCTGTCACGGCTGCTTGGAACTACCTTGGAGATCTGTTAAGTGGGTGGTGAGGGGTGAGGAACACGTGCATCAAACTCCTGTCTATGCAGGAGCAGCCACCTGTCCCTCCACCTGCCATTTCCAGTCCTTGTTAGCCACAGCCTAGGATCCTCAAGAGATCTGCGTCTATCCAGTTTAGCCGAGTTCATTAAAAACAGCTTCACTGGAAAAAAAGAATAAACTTATGTTTTTGCACAAGGCGCTCCAAACCTCGGGGACCTGTCGCAGAAAGCATGGCCTCTCCCAGGGGACTCAGGAGACAGACAGAGCAGCCAGGTCGCTCACAGAGACGAAGTAGGAGAGCTTCCACCTAAAACCCATCTGGGACCACGGTCCAGACCCTGGCGAGGCAGTTTGGGTGCAGATGGGTCAGTGCAGAGAGATCCCCACCAAAGCCAGCTCTCCCAGGACCGCGGCAAGTGCCAGACGCTCCAGCACGGCACCACAGCCCACTCCCCCTGCCCTCAATTACCTTCCGTGCCATAATGAGCCCTGAAGGTTTGTGCTGCACTTTGGTGACCACACCGCCATTGCCAGCCCCCAATTCAGAGATCCGCTCAAAGTCATCGTCCTTCAGCTCGCCCACTTTGGCTTTCTGCGTGAGGAAAGCTTCCAGGCGCTTCTTTTGCTGCTCGTCCAGCTCCAGTTCCTCAAGCTTTTTCTGAAGGTCCACCAGATTTGCCCTGGAAAGGGGAGGAGGAGACAGGAGGGACGGTCAGGAGGCTCTGAGGGCAGTGCCAGAGAAAGAGGGTTTTTTTTTTTTAGGGAAGCAGAAGGAAACAACTGAAAACTGTCGTCTGACACATACTCAGCCCCTGATATAGCAGCAAGACTAAAGCGAAGCTCTGGAGAGAGGCAGGGCTCAGCTCCAGTGCTGACAGGGTCACACAGCAAGACCCATGGTGCAATATCTGCCCAACACGCACATCTCCTCTGGAGAGGAGCTTTAGTGCAGTCAGCTGTTTTGGGAAAGCCAAGGAGTAAGGAAAATCCTTCAACCCTTAAAGAGGCAGCACAGCTCAGCCCAGAGAGAACAGCAGCACCAGCAACCTCTCCCTCTCCCAGCACAGGAAGCCAAGCTTGGGTTTTGCTGCGAAACACGAGAAGGGCTTTCCAGGGTGTCCAGCAACCCCCTGCTCCGTTATGTCCCCCCCGCCACCTCCCAAACCCACCGCTCCCGAGCACAAAGGGGTGTCTGTGCTCCCCCAGCACCTGCTGCCGAGCTCCCATCGCCCGCGCAGGCTCCAGCTGCTCTCTCCCATTTGCTGCCCACCCCTTATCCCCCCAGCCCAGGGCAATAGCTTGGGAGGGTCTCACCCCACCCCTTCCACCCAGCACCCCCACGCAATGCTCTGCCGTCCCCTAACACTGCCCATGCCCCCTCTCCACCACCCTTTGCCCCACACGGCCTGCCCACCCAGCCCTGACTATGGCCCCAAATCCTCCCCGCCAAGCCTAGGTCCCCATCCCAGCCCCAACCCCTGTGCCCAGGCCTGGTCCCCACATGCTTCAGCTGCTCCCACACCTTTCCCCAGCCTCCTCTGCCTTCCCTGCCACCCCTCCCAGCAAACCTTGGGATCAGACCAGTCCCCAGCCCTGCCCCAGCCCATCCCCACCGGCCCCAGCCCACCCAGTCCCTCTAACCCCCAACCTAACCCCCCCATCCCGGCTCTGGCTCCCCAACCCCTTACCCACCCCAGGCACCCCCAGGCTGGGCCCATCCAGCCCCAGCCCCGGCCTGACCCGGCTCCCCCAGGCCCGACCCGGCTCCCCCAGGCCCCCCAGACTCCCCCAGGCCCAGCGTCCGCCCTGCCCCGGTCCCCCGGAGGCCCAGTGCCTGCCCTGCCCCGGCCCCCCCCCGACTCCCCAGGCCCGGTGCCCGCCCTGCCCCGGTCCCCCAGGCCCTTCCAGGCCCCCTCAGGCCCGGTGCCCGCCCTGCCCCGTACCCCCCCGTCCGCGGCGCAGGCTGGTCGGGCCCCGCCGCCACTCACTCACTCGGCGGAGCCGTCGGGGCTCGGCCCCTCGGCAGCGCTGGGGGCGATGTTGAGGGCCGGCAGCACCGGCTTCCTCTTGGCCGGCATGGCCGGGCCGGGCCGCGCCTGCGGGGCCTAGCGGGGGCGCGGCCGCGCGGCGCGGGGGCGCGCGGGGGGGGCGGGGCCAGAGGGGGCGGGGCCGGGCGGAGGGGGGCCTATCGGGGCCGCGGCCGCATGGCGCGGGGACGCGCGAGGGGGGCGGGGCCATGAGGGGCGTGGCGACGGGAGGGGCGTGGCCTGAGAGCGGCGGGGGGCGGGAAGGGGCGGGGCCGCGGAGTCTCGCGAGAGGTCGCTGAGGGGGAGAGGGAGGGCGGCGGCGGGGGCGGCCATGGCGGGGCCGGGGCCGGGGCCGGGAGGGGCGGGGGCGGCCCTGGGCTGGGCCGGGGAGCGGGCGCTCATTGCCTCGTCGGTAACCAGCCACCCAGTCATTAGCAGGAGCATTAGCCCCCGCCTGCCCTGCCCGCGCCACCCCTGCCCGCGCTGCCCTCCTGCCTGCCCCCCGGCAGCAGGCCCAGGGCCTGCCGGAGGGCCCTGGGGAGGCCGGACAATTACCGAGCAGCCCCGGGGGCGCCGGGCGGGCGCGCGCCCTTTGCTCGGTTCCAGGGGTTCCCGTCTCCGCCGCGGGGGCCATAAAGCAGGGAGCGGCGGGCGGGCGGCGGCCTGCGCCGCTGCGCCCGGTCAGAGGGCGTCGAGCGGCCGATAACGGGGCACGGCCTTGTCCCCGCGCCGCGCCTCCGTCACACGCCGCCTCACCCAGCCGTCCCCTCCCTGCGGGAAGGGGATCCGCAGGGATCCCGGGGGATCTGGTCTGGAGGGGCGACGCGGCTGACGGCCTCGCCGCGGGGCGATGGGGAGGGATGAACACAGCGACCAGCGAACCGTGGCGTGTTCGGCACAGCCGTGGGGGAGACTGAGGCAGGGAGGGTGCAGGCAGCCCCGCCGGCAGGCAGTGGATGGGCAGGCAGCAGAACCCAGGCGTCCGGGACAGCCCCGGCCGCCGGGAGCAGAGGAGACCGAGGTTTGTTGTGGAGGAAGCCATAAGTGGTAGAGTCCAAGTCAATGTCTTCCCCGGATGTTGTTCTCCATACCTATAAAATGTGATTAACACCAATACACTCGTCTGAAAAAAAGGGAAGTTGTCCCCAAAAATGGGTGAAAGTTCACGGGCAATCACAGCACTCGGACTTTGCTCACCAGCCCCAGGCGCCTCCTGCCCCGCTTGGTGAAGGAGGACAAAAACATTTGGCTAATGAGTTACGGAGCGCAGCAGGTCCGTCCCCGGGGCGGCCCTGCCATTGCTCACCGCTGTCCCCAATCAGGGACAGGAGATTTTGCAATCTGGGACGTTATTTCTGTGCGGTTGGAGTTTAAACTTTGCCACTTGGGTCAGGGCACCAGGGAGGAGGAGGAGGAGGAGGTGGACGGGCTCGGTGTCCATCCCGCTTCCCTGCGCACCAAGGGGGTTGAGAAGACAGGAGGGATCTGTGGGAATGGGATCTCACACAGGTACGTCCTGGCTGCCGGTGCTCAACAGGGTCCCTCTACCTGATGGTCCCATGGGGCCACCAGGGCTCACTGGAAGGACTGAGGATGAAGGACAGGGTGCAATAAAGCCCCTTGCCTGGGTTGGCCAGCCAAACATCATGGTAGTGACAACCATCCCCAAACCTGGCTTGAAGGACGCTAGAGGCAGTGCTTAATAGGTTGGGAAGGGCAGTTGGGTGGTGGGTTGGGTGGTTGGGTGGAGTGGGTTGGATGGTTGGGTGGTGGGTTGAGTGGTGGGTTGGGTAGTTGGGTGGTGGGTTGGTTGATCAATCAATCAGACAGTTGACTGGTCAGTCAGTTGGTCAGTGGGTTATTTGGTCAGTCAATCAGTCAGTTGGCCAACAGGTTGACCATTTGGTCTGTTTCTTGATCGGTTCATTGATTTGGCTGGTTAACTGGTTGGTCAGTTGGTCAACTGACTGGTCAGCTGGTCGGTTAGTTGGGTTGTCAGTCGGCTGATTGGCCGGTTGGGCAACTAGTCAGTTGGCCTGTTGGTTTTCTCTGAGTCCAGGGTCTCGGACAGTGCCTGGGGTGGCAGCGGCAGAGCGGGGCTGAGTCCCCTCCTCGGGGCCGGCCGGTGGCAGCAGTCTCCTCCCCCTCCGCTTGCCACCCAAAATGATTAACCTGATCTTCCCGAGCGGTCACACATGTGGGACAGGGCTGGACGGGGGAGCTGACCCAGCCCTCAGGTCTGGGCGCTTGTCCCGCTCCTGCACTTGGGGGGCACGGTGGGGCTGGGGCAGCTGGGTGCCTGCGGGGAGCCCCTGGCTGTGCAGTTCTCTTGGGGGGAAAAATAGGGGATTTGGGAACTTCAGCTGCTGGAAGGAGGCAGCGGGCGTCACTGCTGCACCCCTGCGCCCCTGCACGCCTGTGCTCTCCCTCCCACACGCGTGCACGTAGGGCTTTGCCAGGTGTGCCCACATGTGCTCACATACAGGTGCCAACACATGTGTGCGTGTTCACACACCCGTGTCTGCGTGGGCACACACGTGCACATTGCATGGTCATGCGGCTGCATAGACACGCAGCTCTGCACACGCGTGTGCCGGCGTGGCCACATGCACATCCCGCCGTGCACGCATCCAGGTGGTCACACGCCCAGTCACACATGTCCACATGCGTGCAGATACACCTCCCTGTGGTCCCGCACATGCGTGCCCATGCCCGAACACGCTCCCTGCTGCCGCTCACCAGCCCCATGCCCGCCCCACGATTCGGGGTGGCCGTGCAACTGGGAGGGGAGGCGGGGGAGCAATCACGGGGACCGGGTTGGGGACCTGACCCTGCTGCCTTGCAGCCATGGCCTCTGGCGTGGGCAGCCTCGACAGCCTCGACCTGCTGGACCTCCTCTTCGACCGCCAGGATGGGATCCTCCGTGGTGTAGAGCTGGGAACGCCGCCGGGCGCCTGGCACGAGGATGGGGTGAGTCCCCCGGGCCGGGGGGGCCCATCCCCACCTCATCCCTGGGTCTGGCAGGAGAGCCCCATCCCCACGCCTTGCTGGGAGCTGGGACCACCCCGCAGCGCGGGCAGCCCCTGTGGGCACCCCAGGGGGACGGGCACCCGTGGTGACAGGCACCCCTGTCCCCGCAGCGTGCCCAGGACAGCGAGGACTTCCTCAGCTCCATCCTGGGCTCCGGGGACTCAGCGTTGGACTCGCCCAGCTGGTCCCCAGCCACCAGTGACAGCGGGGTCTCTGAGGACCCCCCCTCCGACCAGCTCGACAGCCCCCCCAGGTGCTGCGACGGGGGTCCCAGCGAGGTCCTGTACCCCTACACCAACCCCTGTCGGGCTCTGCCCTTCCCGGGGGGGTCTGAGGTCCTGCACCCCGAGGTCTCCATCGACCTGGGTGAGCCACAGGGGAGAGACTGGGCAAAGGGTCAGGCTGGGGGCAACTGGAGGGACTGGGAGGGACTGGGGATGCTGGGGAGCTGAGGGGGATGGGGGAGCTGGGGTCTCTCGGGGATAGTGAGGAAATTAGGGGAGCTGGGGGGGGCCAGAGGGAACTGGGCAGACTGGGGAGAACTGGGAGGTCTGGAGTACTTGGGGGGAGCTGGGGGTAGTGGGGAGAGCTTAGGAACTGGGGTGAACTGGGCAGACTGGTGTTGGAGCCTGGAAGAGGAGGGAGGTTTGGGGGGACTGGGGGTGCTGAGGTGGGCTGAGCAGCGTGGGGCGTTCGGGGGGCGCTGGGGCAGGACCAGAGGGACAGTTTGGGGGGACAGAGTCCGGGGCCACTGGACTGGTAGGTGGCAGCAAGTCACCGTGGCTCTGGGGCCATGGCAGGGGTGAGGGTCCCACACTGGGGACAGAGGGGGACACGGGACTGCTGACAGCCTCCGCTCTCCCCTCACCCAGACATGTGGCACCCTGGCTTCTTCCTGGAGGAGAGCCAGGACCTGCCCGTGGTCTCCCCGCCCGCATCCTGCACCCTCACCGTCAAGGACCTGCTGCTCTCCGGCAGCTCTGATGCCGTGAGTCCCCTCCCTGCCCCTGTGTCCCCATCCCTCCTTGTCCCCAGCCTTGTCCCTGCACCATGATCCCCTCCCCATTCCTGTCCCCATCCCTCCCCGTCCCCACACTTGTCCCCTGTCCCACACCACGCTCCCATCCCTGTCCCTTTCTGGACCACGATCCCATCCTCATCCCGGCACCGTGGTCCCCACCACGGTCCCTGGGCTCAGGCGCGGGGTGACCCCGCCACCCAGGGCCGTCACCCATCCGTGGCCCCGCAGCAGCCGCAGGCACCCAGCTCCCTGCTGAGGCAGAGCCAGGGGCAGTTCCAGGAGCTGGTGCTGACGGAGGACGAGAAGAAGCTGCTGGCGAAGGAGGGGGTGTCCCTGCCCACCCAGCTGCCCCTCACCAAGGTGGGTCCCACCGTGCCTGGGAAGGGCTCGGAGTGGGGGGGGTCCCAGCCCCGGCGGCCCTGACCCCCCTGTCTCCCCCAGTACGAGGAGCGGGTGCTGAAGAAGATCCGGCGGAAGATCAGGAACAAGCAGTCGGCTCAGGAGAGCCGCAAGAAGAAGAAGGAGTATATCGACGGGCTGGAGAGCCGGTACGGACCCCAAACCCCTGCTCTGGGCACCTCCCAGCCGCCCCGGGCACCCTGGGGGCGCCCGGCTGGCGGGTGATGGGCACGCTGCTCTCTGCCAGCCCCGCCAGCTGTCCCCCCACCGACCTGGTCCCCCTCTCCCTGTCCCCCAGGATGTCGGCGTGCACGGCTCAGAACCAGGAGCTGCAGAGGAAAGTCCTGCACCTGGAGAAGCAGAACTCGTAGGTGTTCCCGGGGCAGGATGGGGACAGGGCGGGGTAGGATGGGGCTGGGACTGCCCCCGCCACCCCCGCCAGACCTACTGGGGGGCAGGAGGGGCTTGGAGGTCCTGATGTCCCTGTCCCCAGGTCCCTCCTGGAGCAGCTGAAGAAGCTCCAGGCCCTCGTGGTACAGTCAAGCAACAAGGCAGCACAGACGGGAACCTGCATCGCGGTGCGTGGAGCCCCCAGACCCGCCACAGCCCCCTCGCTTCGAGGGAGGGAGGGAGGCTCGGACCCACGGAGATGCGCTGGCAGGGGTAGCTGGAGGGATGGACAGAGGGATGGACGTGTGCTAAGGCAGAGGGATGGATGCTCCAAGGTTGGATGGATGGAGGGAGGGAGGCAGGGAGGGAGGCAGGGATGGAGGCAGGGAGGGATGGAAGCGCGCTGGCAGGGGCACGTGCTCTGGGAGGGACGCAGCCCTGGTTCTGCCCCCAGCCCCCTCTCTGGGAGCCGCGTCCCAGAACCTGGTCCTCCCTCCACCACTGTGCACGGTGACGTCCCCGCTCTGCCCCCAGGTCCTGCTGCTCTCCTTCGCACTCATCGTCTTCCCCTCCATCAGCCCCTTTGCCCCCAGCAAGGCCGAGGCGGACGGCGACTTCGGACCCGTGCGAGGTGAGGGCTGTGCCGGGGCTGCACCGGGAGCTCCGGGCGCTGGAGCGGGCCCTGACCCTCCTTCGCGCTCAGTTTTCTCCAGGTCCCTGCACAACGCGGCCGCCTCCCGCGTGGCTTACGCACAGCCCCAAGCCGGGGACGAGAAGCCCCCAGAGCTGCTGTGGCCAGAGCACCTGGGCGAAGCCCCCGAGACCCTGCACGAAGCCTTCGGTGGCCGCACGTTCACCCCACGCCCGGACAAAGTCTCCCCCCGTAACGGCACAGAGCCGCTCGCCTCGGAGGGGCTGAGCCACGGGGACGGGGATCAAGCCGACACCGTGTCTGGGGACGGCACCGTGCCGCACCACGGCCTGGCGCCGCTGGCTTGGACCAAGGCTGGCCACAGCAGGCCCGCGGTGCTGGAGCCGGCGGAGGAGCTTTAAGCAGCACCCAGGGACCACGGGGGATGCGATGGGGTGGCTCAGCACTTCATCCCCTACGGGAAAAGCCCTCGGGGTGGCCCCTCTAGGATCTGCCTCCAGGTGCGGGCAGATGCTGGACCCACTTGGCTTTGCTTCTGTCTGCGAACTGGGAAGATGAGACCGGCTCCCACTGGCCTTACTGGGAGGGAAGGGGCTGCTCCTGCCCCCTGGATGCAGCAGGAGTTGCGGAAGGGACACAGGGTCGCCCAGGATGGGGACGAGGGAACCGGAGGGGCCCTGGGCTGGTTGGCTATCGATGTTGCAACTGGTTGGGTTTGTTCTTTTTTTTTTTTTTTTTTTTTTTTAAGCTTTATTTTCATCTCTAAATAAAAGGTATTTTGGAAAAAATGCACCTGCGTTCATTTAATATGGGGTGATCCACAAGGGTTCAAGGACCCTTGGGCCGGGGACACCCCGAGCCAACAGGGTCCAACGGAGCTGGGACACGTGGCCAGAGCCAGCCCCGGGCCGCCCCGGCGCAGCGGGCATGGCCGGAGGCAGAGGGGAGGGCGGCGGGACCGGGGGGCACCATCCCGCAGCTCCCAGCCCTGCGCCAGGCCAGGATTCGGCCAGGATTCCCTTCCCCCGGATCCCCAGCGCGCACAGGCCCGGCTCTGCGGGCAGATCCCAGCCAGGAGATGGCAGCGGCTCATCCCAGCCGCTGCCCAGCCCCAGCTTCATCTCCGACGGCATCAGCTGCCCCGGCGCCGAGCACCCTCGTCCCTCTGCCCCTCCGAGGTCTGCTGGACCCCGCAACCGTCACCTCTCACAAGGGAGGTGCTCGGTGCGTTTCAAGGAGGCAACGCCCTTCCCGGGCCGGTGGGCGCAGCTGCCCTGACACACACGATTCAAGTGTATTTAATACTTACATAAAAAAAGGGACAATGGGTCAGGGTATAAAAAAAAGTCGGTAGGAAAAGCGGCACAGACAAGTGTCTGGACAGACAGGGAACAGTCCGGGTCAGGTGAGGAGAGGCTCCATCTTCATCTTCTTCACTGTTGTGGGCCCCGTGTCCGGGCTGGGACACTCCTGCTTCAGACTGTCACGGCGCTCTACCAGCGTGGTCCCAAGGTCCGTGCCGTTGTGCTGGGAGAGGGGCTCCTCCTTCAGCAGCCCGTGAGCCCCGGGGTCAAATTCAAAGAGCTGTTCGGGCTTGGTGAGCTCAGCGCTTTCCACCACCACCGGCCCCTTCCACTCCGGGACCTCCAGCCCCAAGTGTTTCATCAGCTTCGTCATGACATCGTCGACGTAGGCGTGGATGCGCAGGTCGGCCTGTCTGTCCTGGGGCGAGCGAGGGCAAGCACGGCATTAGGGGACAAACACCGTGTGCAGGGACAAACGTCCCCTCCCAGGGAGCGCGTGGGGACAGGGCCTGGGTGATGGCTCAGCTGCAGGCGGGCTCCAGGGCTCCTGTCCCTGAGCCACCGTCCCTGGCGGAACACGAACCGAGACCCTGACCCCGTCTGGTGCCGCTCCCCGGCTACGCCGCGGGCTGACAGGGCGCTATCACGGTGTGGGCAGGCAGCCCCCGCCTTGAAACACCGCCCGGAGACGGGGACATGGGTGCAGAGCCAGGCTAGCAAGCCCAGGACAGAGTGGGACAGGGACAAGGGAGCTCTAATGACATCCCAGAAACCCCCCAGCTCTGGTTATTTGAAAGACTTTGGACAACTAGGGCACCAAAACCAGGGCTGAAGATGAACCGAACTCCTCTGCCCCGTGGCGTGGGTTACGTGTGTGCAGTTATTTAATCAGTGTAATTCACCAGATCAGGCTGAGTTTTTATTCTGCTCTTAAGATTTACCTTCCGTTTCTAGGTGTTTATCGGGAGTTGCAGGTTTAAACCCTCCAAGGAGGGAAGCCCAGCCTGTTTGTTTGCTAAGCGAGGCCACTCTGCTATCTGGCCACCTGGGAGGGGACGATGTGCAGTGACTAACCTGTGATGGGGCTGAAACAAGTGATGCAAGGGGAAAGGAGCAGCGCAGAGCGAATGGCTCCGAGCGCAGAGCGGCGAGGACGCTCTCACTCACATGTTTGGTTGCTTGTAGGTTGACTATGACCAGCTTTCCTCCTCTCTTCTTCGTGATCAGCGGGAGGTTGCCACTGGGTTTGATCTGCAGAGAGGTCCCCAGAGTGACAGAGAGGTCAGCTTTCCTGCAGAGAGGAGACAAAACATCCAGGGCAGAGAAAAAGCTGTGGCCGTGTGCCGGCTGCTGCTCCTACCCTGCTCCAGTGTGGACTCTCCAAGTTTCCCAGCCGGGAAGCAAAGCTGTGGCCAGAATTTGCAGTGGTTTCTCTTGGCCACTTTCTGGGGAGAGGGCTGGGCCTCGCTGCGATGTGGGTACAGCCTCAGGGCTGCGAGGCACAGGACAGGACGAACAAAGCCAGGCAGGGCTGGCCCGAGGACCGCTGCGGTGCTGGCAGAGGACGGGGAGCCCGGGCAGGCTCCTGGGCCACCGCGAGCCGCAGGCGTCAGCAGCCGCACCGGTGTGAAGAGCCCAAGCACAGTACCTGCAGGCTTCGTCCGCCAGCGTGAGGTCGCGGTCAGGCAGGGAATCTTCCCAGTCCAGAATAGTGTCTCTTAACTTCCCTCTGGAAAACACACACAGGCACCACGGTTTCCCCCTGCCAGGCAGGAACAGGCAGCAGAGGTGCCCTGGGAGAGGGGACAGCGACCCAGATCCTCCCTGGCCCAGGGAGGGACAGAGAGAGCCCAGACGAGCCGAGGGGACTCACCAGCAGGCGAGGGAAGGCACAGAATTCACCTGCATGAGGGATTTTTGTGGCTGGTGCTGCAACGCCACCGAAGCGCCAGCTGCTCTGCTGGCCCAGTTCAGAGCTGGGATGCGCCCTTTGCTCCCCAGCATCAGAGCTGAGCCAGCAGAGCTCTGCCCCACAGCCCGGAGCCCCTGGCTCTGCTGTGCTGGCTCTGGATGAGAAAAGCAACGGGGCTGGGCCCGGGGAGCCTGGGTGAGGAAGCACGAGGGGCATGCGGGGCATGTCTGGATGCCAGATCATCTCAGGGTACCTCCAGCTACAGAGCTGGAAACGCTGTCTACGCTTCCCTACTGAAGGCAAGCAGCACCAGGGCAGCGCAGTGGCCGTATCCTGCTGGAAGAGAAGGGTCCCTCTAGAGCTGCCATCCCACAGCAGGGCATTCTCCAGCACTAGGACATGCTCAGACCCCCCCAGGGAGGCTGCGTGGCTGGGACGCCTTGGAGACGTGGGTGCTGGCTTCCTATCTGGGCTTTTGGAGATCTCCCCTACACCCGCTGCTTCTTCACCTGAGCTGGAGGGACGGTCGGCCCAGCCCTGCAAAGCAAAGTCTGCACGCCAGAGCCACTCGCTCAGGTGAACGGGTCCCTGCCACCCCATGTCCCCGCGGGAGCCCCCATCCAGCGCCCCTGCAGACGTACCTGCAGGCCCGCAGCCCCCGGGCTTTGGTGACGCTGCAGAGCCTGCCCGTTGGCTTCAGCCCCATGCTGCCCACGACCGCGTCCCGCACGTACTGCCTGCGAGAGAGACGGTGCCATTCAGGGCCAAACGTGCAGGGAGGCGGCAGCCGCTGCGAAGTGTCCCCCCCGAAATGGCACACCTCACACCACAGACCCTGCGCTGGAGGAAGCATTGGATGGCTCAGAGCCACAAGCAATGAGTGGAGCATCTCAGTCCTTCATCGATCTCTGCCTGCGTCTCTAACCAGGCGCTGCTGACAGCAGCTCTGACCAGCAGCCCCAGAGGTCTGCCACAAACCAGGATGGAAAAACCAGCTGGTAGCAACCTGCTCTCCTCTCTCCAGCCGGCAGGCACACACCCTGCTGCAGGCAGCCCTGCTGGCACATCTGCCTTGCCACGAGGAGCGGGATTTGCCGAGGGCCTCCCAGGCAATGCAGAATTCCCAGAAAGTTCATTTCCCACCATTTGACAGGGTTTAGGATTCAGACAGACAGATCTGTCCGTGATCCCACGCAGGCTGTGCCGGAGACCTGCCAGGCAGGCAGCCCACGGCACGTGCGGGGCCTCCATCGCTCCCTGGGGACACGACAAAGCCCCCACCCCACCGATGCCCTCCCCAGGCTGAGGGCTCACGTACTTGCCGCATTTCACGCACTCTTCCACAAACATGTTCCCGTGGAGCTCAGCCAACTTGTCCCTGTGGGAGAAAGGGCAGAGGTGAGCTGGGGAAGGGCGGAGAGCCCTGGGGCAACCGGGAAAGCTGCCCAAACCCCCCTCCTCACCAGGGGCCCTGCACCTCAAGAGCTTCCCCGCTTTCCAGCTCTGCTGAACCAGATCTGCCAGGTAAAGGGACCCTCTGCCATGGCCTGGGGACAGTGCCCCAAGGGGCAGCACTGAGAGGAATTATGTTAATTATAGACAAATATGGCAGCATCAGAGCAAGGCACCAGTGTCAGGCAGGCTCTGGGGGCACTGGGTGCCACGAAATGACCTGGCCTCGCTGCAGGGAGGCAGTTGGTCCGGCAGAGAAGACCGCTGGTCCGGCCACCGAGCAGGGGGGCTTCCCTGCGCCGAGCATGGCCATCACATGCAGGGCAAGCAGGTGCTGGCAAAACTACAGCACACTGAGCACCGCTTTGCGCGTTTAACACAAGAAATACTGTTCAAAAGGAGTTTGGGCAGAGCTGTCCCTCTTGCGGGGCAAGGGAGACACAGAGGCCATGTTCTGATCCTGGCGAGAGGCCTTCTGCACCACGGTTTCATCTCCATCACGAAAGCACTATGCTATGGCCACCACAACTGGGACTAACAGGAGGGACAGCATGTCCTGGCTTTTAAATTTTAAATGCATCCATCTGCAGCACCAATTCTAGCCCCTGATCCAGCCTCAAACCTTCTCTGCGCCCGGCAGTAACCGGGTCTTTGCTCTCCTCAGCACTCCGTGTTCCTCTCTGTCCTTGCACGTTCCAGCCCTTTGCCACTCGTTTTGACTAAAAATCCCCTCGAGCTCAACGCGAGCCTCAAACCTCAGAAGCTAGAGGAAAACAAGGCCACACTCTCCCTATGTTCCTACAAGCCCCACAGTGACTGGGAACATCTCCAGGGTGGATGGAGACAGGACTGACTTGATTTCCCCCATTTTGGCCCCAGTTCAGCTGCGCTTACTTAAGCACATGCTTCGCTTAGGTGGAAGAGCTGTGCTAAACCAGCGCGGGAGCCGGTGGCACCAGGCTGCAGGGAGCACAGCTGAGTTCTGGTCATCATTTCCTGTTCTTTTTCCCCACAGTTGTTTAATTTAGAAAGGCAAACGTGGTGCTAAGAGCAGGAACCAGGACTCAGGGCTTTTAATAATACAAAATACCCCCTGGAGGCAGCTCTCTGCTCAGCCCGTGATGGCTGAAGACATTTGTGAGATACGTCTTCTCTGAGGTCCCATTCATGCTCCTCATTCTCATCCCAACTCCCTTCATTTTTTTTTCCTTACTTGAGAATTCAGCTGCTCTCCTTTTCCTTTCCAGGCAGCTCCAAGCAGTTTGCCTCACAAGACAATCGCTCACTGGTCTTAAGTGCTGGAAATGGGTTTTATGACAGGCTGAAGTTTCTCGAAGGGAAAAGAGCCTGTTGCTGCAAGTGCTAATGGAAAGGCAGGTTCCTTTGAGGACATCTTTGAAACAGCCACTGCGCTGCTAAATGCAATTCAGTCCCCACCCATGCAGGGAGAGGAGATCTTGTACCCTCTGCTCCCACACGTCGCAGAGGGAACACGGCTACGCAGGATCCCTGACCTCACCGCAGAGGGAGAAGAAATCAGAGACCACAGCCGGTAAGACCAGTTCCAACTGCGGGACTCTCTCCGTCTTGCCGCCCTTGCAGTTTCACAAATTTGAGAGGCAAAGTACTTTTTAAGGCTATCTTGGGCCCAGGCATGGTTTCATCCCTGGGGCAGCACCACCTTTATTTTCTCAAGAAATTCAATTTAAGCAAACTGTAAAACAGCACAAGATCCAGCGCTCTGAGACAGCTCTAGCAACACTGATAAAGCAGGGCGATGGCATCTCTGCAAGCAGCACAAGCAATTTCAGATGCTCTCGTCCTCCCTCCTGTCTGTTTACCCCTCCGGACGGGTACAGAGGCAGCGGAAAGGACCGTGCGGCCTGAGTGCAGCTCTGAGCCCAGTTTCCAGGAGCACGTGCCCTACTTGAAGCCGACGTCTCGCTCCCCGGGCCACGAGCCCCCAGGCAGCCACGCAGTGCAGCCAGGCTGCTCACAGCGGCACCAACAGCTACAGCCACTCAGCTGATGGGTGGTAACATGCAACAGCCCAACACCACAACCCGTTCGTTTTTCTTGTGAACAAATGGCTTCTGGGTGTACTTTTAGAGAGCATCGACTGATGCTGACTTCATCTCATCACCGTCTGAATTATTACCATAACCTCGCTTCTCTAAATTCAAGCTGGTTTATGTTCCCCTTCCCACGTCAGCACATCCCAGCTTCCACTCCCAACACCAGTGAGCAGACAGCTTCCGAGCCAGCCTTGGAAATCAAGCCCCAGCACCAAACATTTGCACATGAGGCCACGCCAATCGGGCAGCAAGAACAGCCACGCGGCAGCAGCTGGGACAGGGACAAGGGACCCGGAGGCAGGGCGGGAGAGGCAGTACCGTGGGAATCCTGAACGCACGTGAAGGCCGTCCACATTCTGGCTGACCAGGAATTTCAGGATGCCGACTCTCTGCAGTCCCAGCAGCGCCATGTGAGTCTTGGAGGGCCTGGCATTCTCAAAGGTGGTGTCGAATTTTGGGGAGAGCCCCTTCTCTTCCATAGTCCAGACACCATTGGGCCCCCTGCAGCAATGGGCACAGAAAGAGTGAGAAGTGAGAGCTGAGGATCTAAAAGACAGCTGTAAATGCACCACAAGCCCTATCAACAGAGGATGAGCAGGGCGCTGCTAAACGAAGGTCGTGTATCATCAGCGATTTTTGTCATTGATGCAAGCAGAGCGCACGTAGGGCTTCTGTGGGTACGGCTTAACGTCAGACGGGTGTGCAAGCGGGAAAGGGTATTTTCAGCTGGATCCAGGACCAGACAGGAGTAGGTCTGGCTGGGGTAGCAGGAAGCACAGTCCAGAGCTTTAGAAGACATGAGGTGGACTCGGAGAAGGTGCCATCCTCCCAACCCCTCGCCCGCTGCCCACTGTCCTTACCTGAAGTCGGGAATCCCCGAGGCGGTGCTGATTCCAGCCCCCGTGTGAAACACCACATTGGAGGAACTCCTGATCAAGTCTGCCAGCTCCCGCACCTTCCTCTCCAGTTCCTCTGGTGGGTCAAAAATCTGAGCAGAAGAGACAAACCACCACGGGAATGGAGAGATGCAGGGATAGATCCTACACGCTTCCCAGCACAAAGACCCAGTAAACCACAATTCTTTCTTATCCATGAAAGGAAAGAAGATTTCGCATTCCTTAATGACAGAAGCATTTAATCAGAGAGAAACAGCGTTGTATAAACGACCGCCATGCAGGGTAAGGGCTTAAAACACCTAACGCAGCCGAGGGTATTTATTGCTCTCACTGACAGGCAGCTGATACCCCGAGAAGTGGCTGGGCTCCAGGGCACCGCCGGGCAGCAGGAGGACAGGAGCGAACCCGGTGCCACCCCATGTGTGCTCAAGTCCAGCTGTCACCAGCACAGCCATCGGCGCTGCGGACAAGACAGGGCCGAGGGACATCGAGCCGCATGGGAAGCCATGGAGATGGGGGATGCAGGGACGCTGTGGCTGGACGGGACCGTGGGCCCAGCTGGCTTTCAGGCAGGGGCACAGGATTTCATTTCTGCGAGATGCTTCTCCAGCCCGGTCTCCTAGGGACAGGGACTGAGGACAGGCCCCTGCATGCCCATGTCCCCTCAGCCCCCCAGGACAGGCCCCTGAATGTCCCTGTCCCCTCACCCCAAAACCTGTGATAAGCTTCCCGAGTACTGCTGGGGGCACGGGGTTGGGATCACCCCTGCGGTGCCTGGGACGGGCCCCTCACACCCAGCCCTGGGGATCTCCGCTGGGGACAGGGGCACGAAACAGGGGGATAGTGCTGGGCCTGGAGGACAACGACAGGGAGGGAGCCACGGGGCTGGGGGGGACGAGGAGGGAGCCACGGGGCGGGCCTGGGGGAACATGGAGGGAGCCACGGGCCTGCGGGGATGAGGAGAGAGCCACGGGGCTGGAGAGGACGACGAGGGAGCCATGGGGTGGGCACAGGGGTACGCGGAGGGAGCCATGGGCCTGTGGGGACGAGGAGGGAGCCACGGGGCTGGAGAAGACGAGGAGGGAGCCAGGGGGTGAGGGGGACGAGCAGGGAGCCACGGGACGGGCCCGGGGGGACACAAAGGGGCCCCCGGTGCTGGGTTCCCCACGGGAGACACCCATGGCGGCCGAGGGCCCGGTTGCCATGGAAACCCGTCAGGCCGGAGCAGGCCCCGGCTGGGCCCGGGAGGCCCCCGCCGCACCGCGCTCACCTCGGGGAGGCCGCACTTGCCCTTGTCCGAGTACGGCGAGAGCCCGGCCGCGTAATTCACCGCCATGGCCCGCCCCGGCCGCCGGAGCGCGCATCGTTGCCAGCCCCGCGGACGGGCGGAAGCGCGCAGGGAGGCCGCGGCGGGCGGGGCGCACGTGCGGGCACCGCCCGGGGGAGGACGCCGCCGCCGCCATCTTTGTGCCGGGCGAGGAGGCGTTTTGGGGGGGGGCGGCTGCCCTCAGCCTGCCGGGCGTCGGCTGCGCCCCTCGCCCAGGGCTGTGATCGGGGGCGGGGGGCGAGCGGGCCAGGAGGTGCCAGCCGGCCGGGGCCCAGCCGTGCCCCAGGCTACCTGCAGCCCCAGAGTCCCGAGAGAGCCAGGGAGCCCAACCTTGCTGCCCCCAGCCCCGCTCCGGGCCCGGCCCTGCCGTGGCCATGTCCCCTCGCCTCCCTCTCCCTGGGCATTTCAGGGGGGCAAGCAGCCCCCCTCCCCAAACGGGGCAGGGCCCCCCGCAGCCCCCCCGGCTGCCCAGCGCTGCCAGCTGTAACCGCAGCCAGGCCGTAACCCAACTCCCTCGCCTCTGGTTCCCCCCGCTCCGGGCGCTGCGGCCGTGGGGAGACGGCAGGCGAGGACGGGGCTACGGGAGCGGCGGGTCTGGGGGCGGCTGAGCCGGCGCCGGTGGGGGAGAGACCCTCGAGCACGGCCGTCCCCCGCCCAGGTGCCACGGGGCTGGGGCTGGAGCCGCCATGAAGAGCCTGAAGGCCAAGTTCAGGAAAGCGGACGTGAGTGCCGTTCCCAGGAACATGGGGACATGGGGACCTGCCCTGGGATGTCCCAGATCTCACAGGGACATGGGGACCTGCCCCAGGATGTCCATGGGGACCCACCCTGGGTGTCCACGGGGACCTGCGCTGGGATGTCCCAAATCTAACAAGGACATGGGGACCTGCTCCAGGATGTCCATGGGGACATGGGGACCCACCCTGGGATGTCCCGAATCTCACAGGGACAGAGGGACCTTCCCCAGGATGTCCATGGGGACATGAGGACCTGCCCCTGGATGTCCCGAATTTCACAGGGACATGAGGACATGGGGATCTTCCCCAGGATGTCCCCAGTGACACAGGGACGTGGGGATCTGCCCTGGGATGTGGGGTGGCTGCTCACACCATGGGGACAGCAGCCCCATGGAGGTCAGCACTGCCACCCTGGCTGGTGGGGTCGAGCTCCCAGTGCACCCAAGGGTGCTCCCAAGGCCACTGTTGGAAGTGGGGCAGAGCAAAGGAAAAAAAGGCAGCGCCAGGGAGAGGGAAGCGGGTCCCAGGTCCCCTCCCTGTCCCCTCCCTGGGGATGGCTGCCAGCTTTCCAGCTGCCCCAGGGAGTGGAGCCAGCATATCGATGCTCCTCAATTATTCAGCACCAGCCTGGCACTGTGCCGCAGGCTCTCGCCACCCTCCACCCTCCATATCAGGCAGAGGGTGACAGTGCTGTCCCCAGTGCCCATGGCGGCACTGGGCAGACATGTGCATTGGGGACACATGGACACAGGTTGAAGGCGCCTACATGGAGTCTGCGGGCCTGCCCCGCTCAGGGTGCTCTGTGCCTCAGTTTCCCCACACTGCCCTGGATATTTCTGTGAGCAGGGAGGGGCGAGAGGCTCCTGCTGTCCTGCTGTCCTGCCATCCCCGGGGCTCTTCCAGGGACCCTTTGAATTTTGGGGTTTCCTCCTTGAGGGGAGTTTGCTGGACCCTTGAGATGTAGGCAGGGGGTCCTGCCCCTCCCTTGGCCGCAGGGCTGTGCCCCCCAGGGCAGGGCAAGGGGTCCCACGTCCCCCTCCTCGGGGAGCGGGACCTGGATGGCAGGAGGACACGCATCCCCTTGGTTTGGGGGTGCATTCCTGCGTCACCTTGGGCATGGGGTGGGAAAGCTGCCCCCCCCAACCCCTCCCACTTTAACTGGGACCAGCCTGGGTGCTGGTCCCTGACTGGGACCGTGGTACCTGCTCCAGGATGGCAGGGATGCAGGGATGCCTGGAGCTCTGGATGCTGAGGAGGGAGGGAAGGAGGGAAAGAAGGAGGGACGGAGGGATGGAGGGAGGCGGATCCTGGCTCCCACTGCGGCAAGACCCGGCCCCCGCCCGGGCAGCGATGCCGGACCGAACTGGGGTCTGGGGTCCCCGGCCTGGAGCCCCAGCCTGCCCTCGCCCAGGCGGGGGGCAGGGGATGCATGGCTGCCCGCCGCCTCCTCCTCAACACCATGAAGCAGATCTGCCTCTGTGCCGCTGCCTCCTTTGCGGTACGTCCCTGTCCTCCATCTCCGGTCCCCTTTGGTCCCGTCCTCCGGGGTAAGCCATGTCCCCCCCACCCCACCTGGATCCCCTCCATCCCCATCCCCGTTCCGGGGCTCCGCTGCATCCTCTCCAACCTGCTTTGTCCTTGCATGACAAGGGGGGGTGGGGAACGGGCACCACCCTCCCAGTTTGCCCAGTAACCCTGGGAGACTGTTTTTTTCCCCAGATGGGGTCCCCTGGCCCCCGGGGCTGGAGGGGCTGGGGGGGCACCAGGCAGGTGCAGCGGCATGGCCCCACGCCTGGCAGTGGGCACCAGGCTGGCGAGGGGCAGGATGCAAGCAGCTCCCGAAAGGTGACATCCATTTCCTGCTGCCGTGACCGCAGCGAGCTCTGGCTTGTTGTCACGGGCTGCAGGGTGAACCCAGCGCTTCCCGTGCTGGTCCTGTCCTGCTGTGGGTCCCTCCCTCGGGATGGGGACGTGCAGGACCACTGGGTCAGCAAGCCCCCATCCAGTCCCAGTCCTGCGCAGGATTGTGCCCTGTGTATCCCCAGGGACCTGCTCTCACTGCCAGCTGTGCTCGCCCTGACTTTGTCCCTTCCTTGTCGCGGAGCAAAGCAAGGCTGGGAACAGGCTCAGTGGGGAGACCTGGGCAGGGATGGGGCTCAGGCACCTCGTGGGTGCTGGCTGTATTTAGCACTGGGGTCACTGGGGTGGCAGGGGCAAACCCTGGGGCAGGGGCAACCAGGCAGTGTTGGCTCACTCCCAAATCCTAGCTGGTCACAGCCTGGCCCATCCACAGCTAAACTGGGGCAGCTCTGTAAATCTCCTGGTCTGTGAGCTGCAGACTGGGTGGGGGCTGAAGGGGATCCTCATCCCAGGCAGCCATCCCAGCTAAACCCTCCACACCTGGGGCCAGACACCACAGCACCCGGGAAAGGGGTTGGCCCAGAGATGGCCATGCCAAGGGGATGGAAGACAGCAGGGGTGGGGATGAGGACAGGCACCCGAGCCCAGCCCAGCACCCTGCCCGTCCCTGGGGATGGCACACCCATCACAGCCTCCTCTTGGCTTCATTGCAGAGCCAGGACTGGACCAAGAATGATGAAAAGCTCCTGCAAGCTGTGGACTACAACGATGCCGGGAGGGTGACATCTCTCCTCGTCCGCAAGGGCCTGGTCCCCACCAAGCTGGACTCGGAAGGCAAATCCGCGTAAGTGCTGACCCACGTCCCCAGGACACCGGGGACGCAGGGCTGGGGGCCAGGGCTGTGAGTCCGACAGCCCCCGGTCTCGCTGCAGGTTCCACCTGGCCGCCATGCGGGGGAACGTGGACTGCCTGGAAGCCATGCTGGCCCACGGTGTGGATGCCATGACGAAGGACAGCTCAGGTGAGGGCATGGCCGCCACACGCCCCCGGCTAATGCCATGAGCCAGCCGGGGCCACCAACGCTCCCTGGTTGTTCCCACCCTGCCGCGGGTGTTGAGGCTGAGGGGACAGAGGTGATGGCCACACCTGTGGGGGCTGTAAATTGTCCCAGCTTCCTACAGGGACTCAACCACTGACTGATGGTGCTCCTGGGGGCGTCCCATTCCCATTCAGCCCCAGTCCAGCAGATCCTCCTGTGTGCCCATCCGTCCATCTGTCACCCAGCCGGTCCCCTCTGCCACAGACCCATTGTCTGTTCTCTGACCCGTCCGTCTGTCCCTCTCCCCAGGTTACACTGCCCTGCACCTGGCGTCCAAGCATGGCCACCCACAGTGCGTCAGCAAGCTGTTGCAGGTAGTGGGACTGGGAGCACGGTGCTGCGAGGGAGGGAGGGTGCTGTGCCAGCGAGGTGTCCTCTCTGTCCTTGAACTCCCTTCCCTCGCCAGCGGTGTTGGTTGGCATGGTGGTTCCCAGCTCTGCCCGGTGCTGTGTGGTGCTGCCTGGCACCTGCTCGGTCCTCCACCATGCCAAGGAGCCACGTCCACTCCAGCAGTCTGTCTCTCTGTCCCCTGTCCTCCTGTAACTCAGGCTCTCTCCCTCAGGCCTCCTGCCCTGTGGACGTGGCCGACGGCAGTGGCCGAACAGCGCTGCACCACGCAGGTGAGTGGGGACAGTGCCAGCCCAGCCCTGCTCACGTCCCCGTGGGAGGCACAGTGCTCAGCCTCTGTCCTTCTCCCCAGCGGTCAGCGGCTGCATCTCGTGCTCAGAGATCCTCTGTGACTTCAAGGCTCCCTTAAACATCAAGGACAAGGTGAGATCCCTCTGCTCCTTGCCCCGCCACGCTGTGCAGAGCAGCAAGGGGCCAGGCTGGGGCTGCCTCTGAAATGCAGCAGCTTCTGGGGTGGGACGCAGCAGCGGGCAGTACCTGGGGTCCCTGGGGTGAAAACACACCATGAAGTGGGACGTGGAAATCCGGGAGATGACGGGAGTGGGGTGCCCCATGGGGAGATCTGAGCCTCATCTGCACAGCCTCACCCAACCTGACCCTGCCCAGGATGGCTCCACGCCGCTGATCCTTGCTGCCAAGATGAGCCACTCAGAGCTGTGCCGGTACCTGCTGCACCGCGGTGCGGCTGTCAACAGCCGGGACCTGCAGGGGAGGTGAGTCTGTACCGGTGGGGACTGGGGGCGGACGGGGAGACGGAGGGAATGGTCCCCCTCACCTCTCCTCTCCCCACTCTGCTCAGGACAGCCTTGATGCTGGCCTGCGAGAACGGCAGCGTGGAGACGGTGGAGGTGCTCGTCAACGCCGGTGCCCGGGTGGCCGTGGTGGACTCCACAGGTCACGATGCTGCACACTACAGCCTGGCCACGGGCAACGCTCTCATCCAGCACTTCCTGCAAGAGGCTGCTCAGCGCCGGTCCTGGGCCAGCGGTAAGGCAGCCGCGCCGCCCTGGTGCTCCTTGTCCACAGGGCAGGGACCCACGGGGGTGTTGTCACCCTGCAGGGTGCTTTGGGGCAGGGCTGTCTAACCTGTGGCTAGAAGAGGCCGAGCAAGGCTGGGGGGCACGTGCCCCCTTTTCCCACGCGCTGCGGGTGCCTTCGCCCATGCTGTCACCAGCCGAGGGCTGGGAGGTGGTGCTGAGCCTCGGTTGCCTGTCTCAGTGTCTGAACACATTGCACGCACATGTTCACACGTGTTTGCAAGCATGGGGGTGTGAGTGCACGTGTGTATCAGCAAGTGTGTTTGTACATGTCTGTGTGGGCGTCTCCCCATGTCTGCACACGTGTGCATCCCTGCAATTACACATCCACGTATATCCCGTATTTGTCTGTCTGCGTGTCTACGCACACGTGCCCCCCTGCATACACGTGTGTGTGTGCGTGCCCCCTGAGCACATTCACAGGTTCCCCTGCAGCCGCGTGGGCTCTGCCTGCTGTGCCCACCCCTATGATCCCCTAAACTTCCCCAATTTCTCTTTCCTCCTGCTCTGCCCCGCAGAAGAGGAGTCGACTGAGCAGACATCCCAGGTAAGGGCCTGCCTGGCTGCCCACCTCTTACCGGGGCTGGCCCCAGCCCCTGGGTGGGGGTCCGCAGGAGCCCTGGGGCTCTCCAAGGTGGCGATGGGTCAGGAAGGAGGGAGGCCACTTTAGATGTGATGTCCCTTCTGCCCTGGTGTCTCCGCAGACGTCTTCGCCCAGCCAGTCGTCTGTCAGGGAGAAGAACAGCACCCCGAGGAAGAGGAAAGCCCCTCTGCCTCCCCTGGGCACCGCCGGCCAGGTGAGGGAGGGGTCCCCCTTAGCTCCACGGCTGCACCCGGCTTGGCAGGCGCAGGGTAGCTGAACCATGGCCTGCTCAGGGAAACTTCTCCAGCTTTGCCCGCCCCGGGGGCTGCGCGGGGGCCCTCCTCCCTGCAGTGGAGGCGATGCTCGGGGGCTGGCCTGAGCTGCAACAGAGGCTTCGTCCCCACTCCTGGGGTGCATGCAGCACCTCACGCCCTGAGCTCCTGCTGTCGGCAGGGCAGGGGCTATTGGCCCCTTTCTCTCCATGCCACGGGTCCAAAACACCCCTCGCCCAGGGGGCTGTGCTGGTGTTGGGGGGGTCCATGTCCTGCCAGAGCCTTCCCTTCCCTCTCCGGTGTCAAAAAGCGCCCTGCACACCCTGAAGTGTGGCTCACTGATGGGGGCACGTGGTGGCCAAGAGCCACCACTGAGCCTGGCTGGGCTCAGCCTGCCACGGCCCCCCTGGTGAGGATGGGCAGGAGGGGGCCGACAGTGGGGAGGGGGCTGGCAGTGCCCGGCACTGAGGCTTGGCAGGTGGCTGCTCATCTGCAGGAGGACCGGGATGCCTACGAGGAGATTGTACGGCTGCGTCAGGAGCGGGCCCAGTTCTTGCAGAAGATCCGGGGCTTGGAGCAGCAGGAGAAGAAGAGACGGGAGGTACCAGCGAGCCGCAGAGTCGTGGGGGAGATGCCACCATGTTCCTAGGGAGCGGAGGGGAGGGGAGGGATGGAGAAGGCGTTTATCCCTCCCTGTTTCTCTCTGTGTCCTGCTAGCAGGCAGAGCTGGACGAGGGCTCCCGGCGCTCCATGGAGAAGCAGGTGAGGCTGGCAAAGAGGTCATGGGTGGCCTCAGCTCTCTGAGGGGTCCTGGTGCTGGGGATGCCATCGGGACTCTGGTGGGAGCGAAGGGGACCCCATGCCCGTGTCCTGCTCCACAGATCCAGGAGCTGGAGGAGCGGCTGGCGGAGCGGGATGGTGAGAAGGAGCGGCTGGGCAAGGAGGTGGAGGCTCTCTGGAGCCGCTTGTCCTCGCTGGAGGTAGGTGCAGGTAGCAGCTGGCAGTGCCAGGGGCTGGGGTGCGCGGGGGCTGACGCCTGCCACTCTGCACCCCCAGAACGAGAAGGAGAACACAAGCTATGACATCGAGACACTGCAGGACGAGGAGGGAGACCCACTGGAGTTCCCAGGTAGGGCCCTGCCTGCCTCCCAAGGCCCCCGTGGGGCTGGGCAGCCCTCGGGGAGGTGGCACCCCGTGGCAGGGAGTGGGGACATGGGTGGGCATGGCACTGGAGTCCCTACGCCCCACAGGGGCAGAGCTGCTGCTCTCCAAGAAGACGCTGAGCCCCTCGGCCGAGGAGCTGCTGGCCACGCTGCAGGGGCAGGTGCAGTCCCTCACCATGCAGAACAGGGAGCTGAGGGAGAAAATACAGGCAAGTCCTCATCTTGGAAAAGTCTGTCCCTCCCTGCCTCCGTCCCCTGGCCCCTGGTGGCCTCACCGTCTCCTCACAGGTGCTGGAGAACTACGAGCGGGATGAGAGCAACCCGTCCACCCCAGGGGACTTCGTGCCCGCCAGCCTCTACAACGCTCTCCAACGTGAGCTGGAGCAGTTGCGGGCGCAGCGCTTGGAGCCACCGCGGGGCACGGATGCGAGGGACGAGGCTGGTGGGCAGCCGGAGGGGCAGACCAGTGCCTCGGAGCAAACCCCAGAGCAAACTGGGGAGGGGAATGCGGCGCAGCAGCTCACCGAGGAGCCAGCCTGGGCCTGGGGCGAGTGCAAGGCGGCGCTGGGCGAGCTGCAGGTGCCGCGCACGCAGACCTCCTCCTCCGCGGCCGAGCGGGAGGCCGGCGCTGAGCTGGCGGAGGCCCGGGCAGCCCTGCGGCAGGCGCAGGCGGCACTGGAGGAGCGGGAGCAGCGGGTGCAGGAGCTGCAGGCCCGTTTGGAGGCTGGCGCGGAGGCCGTGGAGGCGACGGCCTCCCTGGGATCTTCCCTGGAGGAGGCGTCGAGGGAGAAGGAGGCCTTGCTGGAGCGCTGCGGCCGGGCAGAGGCGGAGGCGGAGGCCCTGCGGCGGGAGCTGGAGGCCAAGACGCGGGACTGGCGGGCGGCGGGCGGCCCCGAGCCGGAGGTGCTGGAGCGACGGGTGGCAGAGCTGGTGCGGCAGCACGAGGAGGTGACGGCCCAGCTGGGGCAGCTGCGGGAGACGCTGGGTCGCAGGGAGGCCGAGCTGGGCACGCTGCGGGAGCAGCTGGCCACCCGGCCGGTGGGGCGGCGGGAGCACGAGGAGGCCCTGGCGCGGCTGCGGCAGGCGCAGGCGGAGGCGGAGGGCCGGGTGCCGCGGGAAGAGCACGCCCGGGCCACGGCGGCGCTGGAGGAGCAGGCGCAGGCGCTGCGGGAGCGGGCGGCCCAGCTGGAGGCGGCGGCGGAGGCCAAGGGGCGCGAGGCCGCCCGGCTGGAGGCCGAGCTGGCGGCGGCGGTGCCACGGGGAGAGCACGAGGCGGCGCAGGCGGGGCTGCGGGCCGAGGCGGCGGCGCTGGCCCAGCGGCTGGACGAGCTGTCGCGGCGGCACGAGAAGACGTGCGAGGAGGTGTTCCGGGTGCAGCGGCAGGCGCTCTTCATGAAGAGCGAGCGGCAGGCGGCGGAGGAGCGCCTGGCCGCCGCGCAGAAGCAGCTGGCGGAGGCGCAGGACGAGGCGCGGCGGCTGCGGGAGCTCCACGGCCACGCCGAGGACTCGGCCCGGCTGGTCAGGGACAGGGACAGGAAGGTAGGGGACAGGGAGGAGGTGTTGGGGGGGTGGCGAGGGGCTCCTGGGAGGGGAAATGGTGGCTCTGGGCCCTGCTCAGGTGGGCACACATAAGTGCACACATGGACGCACATGCACCCCTGCTGTTCCCCTTTTTTTCCCCCCCGGAGCCGAGACTGGAACTGGGGGCAGAAGGGGTGGGATGGGAAAGTCCCAGCTCTGCCCCTGCCCGGGCGCGGGGGCACCCCGGGGTGGCAGCAGGCATGGCCGTGGGTGGACCCCAAGGGAGTCAGGGCTGAGGGGTCCCTGGGCCCCTGTAACCTCCATGCGCTGTGCAGATCACTGAGCTCTCTAAGGAGGTCTTCAGGCTGAAGGAAGCCCTGAATGCCCTCCCCGAGTCCCGGGGACCACCGCAGTCACCCCCCGATGCTGCCACGCTCCAGGCCAGGATCCGTGCGCTGGAGGAGAAGCTGGCGGTGGGTACCAGGGGGCTTGTGGCCATCACCTGGTGGGTTCTGGGCATCCGCAAGCCCCCAGCCCCGTGCTCAAACCCGCTTGCCGTCTTGCAGGAGACCGAAATGCAGCACAGCAAGGTGGTGACGCTGTACCGGAGCCACCTGCTCTACGCAGTGCAGGTGAGGTGGGGACGTGGCTGTGGGGGAATTGGGGACACCGGTATGGAGGACCGGGGCACCAGGCAGCCACACCTCGGTGCCCGCACGCATGTGGGAGGCAGCAAGGGGCTGGATCCAGGGACTGCCAGCCCAGGGGCGCGTGGGCCACGCACAGAGAGTCCCTGATGTCCCCTCTGATGTCCCCACCAATGTCCCTTCCACCCTAGGGCCACATGGACGAGGACGTGCAGAGACTCCTGTGCCAGATCCTGAGGATGCAGCGGCTGCAGGAGCAGGGCAGATGAGCCCCTGCCAGCACGGCAGTGCTGCAGGGGTCGGTGGCACAGCCAGTGACACGGCTGGGGGGCCAGGCCCGTGACGGTGCCCTCTGTGCCCCTTTGCTTCTCCGGGCAGCACCCTGTCACTGGCACCCGCACCCGCACCCCCACCCGGCCCCGGGGGCCTGTGCCAGCCCCCCCATGCCCCACGCACCCCAGCACAGCAGCAATAAAGTATTTATACTCACGCCAACGGGACAGCTCATCTCTGGGGGGGACAAGGGTGGGCACAGGGACACGGGTGCGGGGGGCTCTGGGGGAGGCTGGCGGAGCTGGGGATGGCAGGGGTTCAGTGCTGTCATCTCCTCCAGCCCCGATGTCCCCAGACAGGAGTGGGTGACCATGAAGGAAGCGGGGTGGTGGCGTGGGAAAGGTTGAAACCCTCTTGGCCAGAGCCAAAACCGCCTTCTGGCAGGTCCGGGGCAGGCAGAGGCCCCGTGTGCGGGGGATCCCTGTGGAGCCGCGCTGGGCGGCGGGTCCCCACTGGGGACGGCGTTTCCTGCGCGAGGAAGTGGGCTGAGGCCGGCCGGGGCTGCGGCTTCCCGCACCGGCGGTGACGGAGCCTCTGGTCCCAGATACCTGGCCCGGCTGCGGTGAGCGTGACGGGGTACAGGGCTCCCCGTGGGGCTGGGGGCATAGGGGAACGTCGGGGGCTAGGGGTGGGGGGCACCATGGGGTGCATGATACGGGGAAGGTGAGGCATGTCCCGCTGCCGGGGCTGAGCCAGCCTGCGGCCAGGGCAGGCGATGACAAGGGCAGGATCCATCCCTGGGGTGCTGGGCTTGGTCACAGCGGGGAACGCAGCTCAGTCCCCAGGGTGGGTTTTGGGGGGTCCCTGTGAGGGACAGTCCCTCCCCAGATGCCCTGGGAGGTGGGGGCCATCCGAGTGCGCTGGCCCCTTCCCTGGTCAAGGCCTGGAGTGACCCGGAATCTCGATTCCAGGCACAGGACCGCAGGGGTGGCTGCAGGTCCCCATGGGAAACCCAGGTCACACAGGGTGTTTTCGCTCCCACCTCTGCCCCCTCCTCCTGCCTGGCAGCAGGATCCGGCCACCGCGGCAAGAAACCATCCCCTGTCCCCAGGGCGTGCGGCAAGGCCAGGGGGAAACTGAGGCACGGCACTGTGGGGTGGCCCGCGGATGGGTTTGAACCCCCAGCTTTAGAGTGATGTCCCTGGACCAGCTGGGGACCTGTGGCTGTGGTGTCCCTGCTGTCCCCTGCCCCGGGGTCTGACCGTCCTGCCTGCCCCCACGGGTCCCTGGAACCGGGCAGCGCCGCTGAGTCTCCCTGACATGAAGTGGCTTTGGGTGGTGGCTTTTGTGGCACCCGCCTGCACCGTTCCCTACAACGCCACGGCAGGCAGCACTGGGGATGGAGGTATGGGGGGACGGGGACAATGGGGACAGAGGTATGGGGGCATGTGGGACTGGGGAGGGACTGGGGGGGCTGGGATGGAGGTTGGGGGGAGCAGGATGGGGAGGACACAGCAGGACTGGGCAGACTGGGAGCGCTGGGGATGGAGATGGAGGGAGCAGGGATGGAGGTATAGGGGCACCGAGGGGACAGGGGACACTGAGGGGACCGAGGCCAGAATTACAGGGCATCTAAGGATAAAGGTGTAGGGACACAAGAGGGATTGGGGACATGGGGGGACTGGTGATGGAGGAGTAGGGACACGGGGTGTCTGGGGACACGAGGGGACCAAGGACAGAAGCACGGGGGCTGGGGGCATTGGGGAGGGAGGGGCAGCGGGGTGCTGGGAACAGAGTTGGGGGGCCCAGGGAGGCACAGACCCTTCCTGACCCCATGTCACCCCCTGCCACTCCCTGTCCCCGCCATGGCGTATCCCCTTGACCCCCCTGCCGGGGACCGCAGCGGGGAGATGGGGGCATCACGCTGGGGGCTGCAGCCTGTGCCCACTGCCCTCTCCCCAGGCCGCTGTGCCCTGCAGCACGGCACCCTGGGCACCGAGGTGCTGCTGCGGTGCCCGGCCGCGGCGGGGGGGCCGGCTGAGTGGCGCCGGGGGGGGACTGTCCTGGGAACGTATCCTGCACCGGGGCTGGCCCTCCCCAACGCCAGCCTGGCCCACGAGGGCCACTACAGCTGCCACCACCCTGGCACCGGCGAGACATGGGCCACTGTCTGCCTGCGGCTGGGCTGTGAGTGACCCTGGCCCCCCCGTAGCCCCCCGCTGCTGGCTGGGGGTCCCCTGGGGAGGCCGGCAGCGGGGTGATGACCGTCCCCTGCCCCAGATCCCCCTGCACCGCCTGCCGTCGAGTGCTGGGCCATCAGCTACCCGCAGGCAGTGAACTGCTCCTGGGTCCTGGCCCCCGAGCCGCTGCTGGACACTGACTTCGTGGCCACGTACAGGTCAGTGGGGGGCCCCGAGCCCCGGCTGAGCCCCCCCGGTGCCTGTGTCTCAGGTGGGGCTGCAGGCAGGGCAGCCCACCCCTCGCCCAGCTCCCCGCTCCGCCCCGCCAGGCACGGCTCGTGGGGGGCCACAGAGACAGGCGAGTGCGTCCGCACGGGGCCGCGGAGCTGCTCCTTCGGGGACGTGCAGATGTTCTCCCTCATCCCCTACGCGGTGAACGTGACGGCCGCGAACCCCCTGGGCGCCGCCTCCAGACTCCTGCCCTTCCTCCTGGAGAACATCAGTGAGTGCTGCTGGGACCCGCCTGGACGCCCGGGTCCCTGCAGACCCCTCGCACTTAACCCCCTCACCTCCCAGGCAGTGTGCCTGGGTCTAATCCAGCCCGGGGGCTTCCTTTGGGTCTTTCCCCTCCCGTTTGCTCCCCTGCTTGGGATGCGGAAACATCAGGGCAATGATTTGCTGGGTCTCAGACCAGCCTGGATCGCACAGCTCAGTCAATGGGGCTGGTGGACATGGCGTCACTGTCCCCAGAGGCCACGTGCTGGATCCCCCGGCCAGCACCTCACACACCTCCGTTGTCTCCCTGCTTCGTTAGTAAAGCCGGACCCCCCCGAGGACCTGCGGGTCTCACCCATCCCCGGGGAGACCAAGAAGCTGCTGCTGCAGTGGAGCCCGCCAGGGTCCTGGCCCTTCCCGGAGTACTTCCCGCTGAAGTATTGGATCCGCTATGCCCGGGAGGAGGGCTCTGTCACCGAAACGGTACTGCCCACCCCCCTGCTGCATCCCCCACCCTCCCACGCCCGGTAAACTGAGGCACAGCTGCAGGCTGCATCCCCGAGCAGGGTTGTGTCCTGGCCCCCCGGCCCATGGGTGCCCCTAACCCCGCTCTACCCCTAGATCGGGCCATACGAGCAGACATCGTACACCCTGACGGGCGTGCGACCCGGGACCCTCCACCACATCCAGGTGGCCGCTAAGGATTTCACAGACTCCGGGGAGCTCAGCGCCTGGAGCCTGCCGGCCTCGGGGACGCCCTGGATGGAGCCATGACAGGCAGAGCAGGGCCGGCGTCCCCTTCCCCACCCTGCTCCTCGCCCTTGTCCCACCGAGGGACCCCACAGGGCCCAGCCGCTCTCTGTCCCCACGTCCCCAGCAGCGTGGAGCCACCAGGACTGGAGGGACCTGCCAGAAGCCGGCAATAAACCAGCCTGAGGCTCTGATCCCGTCCCGCTTTTGTGATGCTTTCCATGAAGCAGCTGCGCTGCCCCTGGGGACGCTCCCTTTGCTGGCTGGGAGGCCGGACGGGGCCAGGACAGCCCTGGCCATGGGCAGAGGGGAGGACGCAGGCTCCAACCGGCCCCGATCGCCCCACCCGGTCCCTGTGGAGGGTCCAGACCGGTCACTTTGCCCCCCGCAAGGCCTTGGCTGGCCCCTGTGGCCTCAGCTGGTCCCTGTGACCCCGCCATGGCCCAAACTGCCCCCCGCCAGGCCTCCACGGTCCCCGTGGCCACTCTCTATGGCCTGAGGTGGCCTCCAGAACCCACACCGGCCTCCAGGGCCCGACTGGCCCCCGCGGCGACCTCCCGGGGCCCGCCCCTCGCCCCTCGCCCCCGGAACCGCCTTTCGGGCGGGCTCTTGGCGGCGGCACAGCTCGCTGACGGACGGCAGAAACAGCCAGTAGCAAGCGAGGATCCGCCGGGCATGGGCCCGTTTCACCAATGAGCGGCGGGGAGGGGCGGGGCTGCTTCCCGGAAGTGGCGGGCAGTGAGGCGCAGCGGGGCTGAGCCGCCATGTCGGGGCGGGAGGTGCCGGGCGGGGGTTGCCGCATCGCTGTGGCGGGGCCCCCAGGCTGAGGGGGATCTTTGGAGGAAGAGGCGAAGGCAATGCAGAAGGAGAGGGAAGAGGAGGAGAGAAACAATCCCTGCCAAAAAAATCCGTGGGGCGCTGTGGAGGGCTGCAACGCCCTGCCCAGTCCCCTTCAAACCCGGCTGAGGCCCTGGGGAACTCGAGCGCAGGAGGGTCTTGCCTGGACCCCGGCTAAGCCCGGCCCAAGCCCCGGGGCTCTCTGGAGGGCAGCAGGGCAGCTTGGGACCTCGGCTAAGCCCGGCCCAAGCCCGCGGACCCTGGCTAAGCCCGGCCCAAGCCGCGGGTCCCTGCGGGTCCCGGTGCTGCCCCCCCCCGTGGTGTGACGCGGCGGTACCGCCAGGGGGCGCCGCTCGCGCAGGCGCAGCGCCAGGGCCGCGCCGGCCGCCGCTTTCCCGCCGTTGGGCGGCGGGGCTGTGCGCACGCGCAGGGCGCCCCCCCCCCCCGGCGGCTCCCTCAGGCGCCCGCATGCGCGGTGCGGGGCCGCCCCCGGCTCCTCCTCAGCCCGGCGCTGCGGCCTCCCGGCGCCGGCCCGGGGCATCGGCACCATCTCGGGAGCCGTAGCCCTCCTCGCGCTCCTCTGGTTCCCTCAGTTCCCTCCCGAGGCCCTCATTTTTTGCTCTGAGCCGCCTTTTGTCTCTCTGGCCCCTTCAGGCTCTCCCTGCTCCCACCGCAATGCCTGCCGAGCTCTTCCCTGTGCCCCACAGCCATCTTGTATCTCTGTAGCTCCCTTCGGATCCGTCTTGCTCCCTGAGGACCCCTCCTGTGTTCAGTTGTGTGCCCCGGAGCAGCTCCTGTCCCCTGTGCTCTCCGGGATGGCTCCGTTCAGCCCCGGGCTCTCCGATGGCGTCTGCTCTGCTCACATCCCATCTCGAGCTCCTCGTCTCCCCAAGCAGGGAAAGGTGAGGGCCGCCAACAGCTTCCCGTCCTGGCCACCTGGAATCGTGGAATCACAGAACTGTTTAGGTTGGAAAAGACCTTTAAGGTCATCAAGTCCAACTGTTAATGCAGCGCTGCCAAGGCCACCACTAACCCATGTCCCTAAGCACCACATCTCCCCGGCTTTTAAATCCCCCCAGGGATGGGGACTCAGCCCCTGCCCTGGGCAGCCTGGGCCAGGGCCTGACAGCCCTTTGGGGGAAGAAGTTTTTCCCAATACCCAACCCAACCCTGCCCTGGCGCAGCTTGAGGCCGTTCCCTCTCGTCCCATCGCTTGTTCCTGGGGAGCAGAGACCGACCCCCCCGGCTCCAGCCTCCTTTCAGGCCGTTGCAGAGAGCGATGAGGGCTCCCCTCAGCCTCCTCTTCTCCAGGCTGAGCCCCCCCAGCTCCCCCAGCCGCTCCTCCCCAGCCTTGTGCTCCAGCCCCTGCCCCAGCCTCGCTGCCCTGCTCTGGCCACGCTCCAGCCCCTCCATGGCCGCCTTGGGGTGCGGGGCCCAGCGCTGAGCACAGCACTCGAGGGGCGGCCTCACCAGTGCCCAGCACAGGGGGACGATCCCTGCCCTGCTCCTGCTGGCCACACCGGTCCTGATACAAGCCAGGGTGCCATTGGCCCTCTTGGCCACCTGGGCACCCTGCTGGCTCATGTCCAGCGGCTGTTGACCAGCACCCCCAGGCCCTTTCCCGCCGGGCAGCTCCCAGCCGCTCCTCCCCACGCCTGCAGAGGTGCCTGGGGTTGTTGTGCCCCCAGGGCAGGACCCGGCCCTGAGCCTTGTTGCCCCTCACCCCGTGGCCTGGTCCCATCAACCCAGCCTGGCCAGGGCCCTCTGCAGAGCCTTCCTCCCTCCAGCAGATCAACGCTCCCGCCCGACTGGGTGTCCTCTGCACATTTACACACTTGCACACTTCTGTGTGGGAGCCCTCGGCGGTGGGTCTGCGTTTTGGACCTGGGCTCTGGCGAGGGTGAGGGGGTAGGTGAGGGTGAGGGTTAGGTGGCAGAGCAAGCGCAGAGCCCCACGAGCACCTCACCCCAGCACAGCCCTTTGCTCAAGAGGCCCTGCTGGCCTCCAGTGTTCCCCTGGGCTTTTCCTGGGCTTTGCCAGGGCACGGGCAGGGCTGTGCTCCCCTCCAGAGTGCCCCAGGGCCTTTGCTGGGCTTTGCCGATACCTGCAAGGAGCCCTGCTTTTCTCCAGAATTCCCTGGGTCCTTTTCCATCTCTTGCCAAAGCTGGGGCAGGGCTCTCCTGCCCTCCAGATTTTCTTGGCACCTTCGCCAGCCTGTGGAGGGGCCTGGGCAGTGTCCTTCTGCCCTCCAGAGAGCCCCAGCACCTTCACCGGGCTTTGCCTGGGCCCGGGCAGTGCTCGCTGTCCTTAAAGGGCATTTGGGAAAAGGGCTCGTTCAACTCATGCAGTGAAGTTCCACCTTGCTCCAGCTGATGGCACGATTGGGAGCGTGTAGAGCAGAGATTTTTCCCAGGAAGATAGACGGCATATTGGACAAAGTCCCGGTTCTCCCGCTCGAGTATTTGATATTGTACAGCGTGGGTCTCAGCCTCGCACCACGCCAGTATTCCCACCAATAATGAGTTCAGAGAAGAGCCTGTTTCTTATAAAATGAGAAAATAAATACAACCCAGGCCAAGTCACTAGGTCAGAGATGAGACAAGAGTTATCTGCAGGACAAGCAACCAGCAGTTTGAGGCTGTAAAGGACTTCCAGCCATAGGAATGGGCTCCCACCAGCAGGAGTCAATGGTATGTCAGTCCACAGGAGAGCTTCCTTCCATAGCACATGTGTGTTTGAGGCAATAATCCCTCCAGGGTTTCAGCTCCTTCTGTGTCTGACTTACAGCTGTGTAACCTTCCAAACACACAGCAAAGGCATTTTTCTCTGGGAAAGTGTCAGCTCCCTTTGGCCTCATGCTGACAATCGGCCATTGTGTGTCCATCGGTGATCCAAAGCGCACTACGAGGGACTCCAAACCGGCTGGGCTGAACACCTGGGCTTGCCTGGTGCAGTTGTATAAGCCAAACAGCCTTTGAGTTAATACTGGGGTGTACGGAGTGAAATCGCGTCTCTGGGATGGGAGCCTGTGCAGTTTAGAGCAACGAATGGCTCGGTAACGTGCGTAGGTGAGGAATGCACGTTTACAAGGTCTTGCAATGGCAACAGTTGATTATACATACGGGGACAAAAGTCCACCTCCTGATTTTCTTTGCATTTTGTGGATTCTGCTGTTTGAGGACAAAAAAAAAATATTTATATTACTTATTTCAGGGAGGCAGAGTTGCTGAATACTTAAAAGCCAGGACCAATTGTTTTTTCTTCCTGTCTCTGTTACTTGCATCAATGTATGACCTTAGGAAGGACATCAGCTTTGCTGCGAAATTTCCATATCTTTAGGATGACGATAATAACTAAAACCTCACAGGATGCTGGAGTGGAACTAGTTAATATCCAAAAAGATCTTTAAGCTTTTTGTTGATTCAGATCTTAATAAAGCCATTGCTTGCAACACAAGGTTTGCTTTCTAAAATCAGTTTAAAACAGCATAAACTCCACATTCGTTCTAAAATGTGATGGCAAATTTGTGAGAGCTTTTACAGGATGGTTCCTGTCATCTGAACATCATGTGTAGTTTTTGTTTGCTTTCTCTTCATACCTTCGTAATAAGAAATCTTTGAATTTGGATTCTGATTAAAAAATGTCCTTGGCAGGACAATTTTTTATTGTTGCCTGGCAGCTCTCTCAACTTTCACAGATGTTTCTCCATCATTTACATTCACATTCTATTTCTGCAGGTTCCTCTGTAACCAAAATACACCACTTTTTATTAATTTCTTTATGGAAGCTGAGTTTTTGGAATACGAGGCAGCGACCTGAGGCAGTTGGTGTGTGCTCGGTTATCGTATCTCCCTAGCTCGAACGGTAGCTCTCTGGGCACGTGAGAACATACAACTACAGGACCAGCCCTCTTAGTCAATGAAACCATGGACCAAAGTTTCATGAGAACCTTTTCCAACAGGTAGAGATTGGCTCTGTTCTGGCGGGGAGCTGCACGAAGGGAATCGCTAGGGTCACTGTGACGGCGCATGGGCTTTTTTGCTGCTACGTCGTAACGTGATTTAGCTGGGGATTTGTACGCCAGCAACCCAGCTGGTGGCAGACAGGGAGTGTGTAACTAAAACTGTGATTTGGTGAGAAAGGAGCCCGCATACCCTGACTTTCCTGGGTGGAGAGCTTGGCAGTCCTCAGACAGTTCCTCTCCAGCTTGGGTTTTTCTTTCTCTTTGTCCTCAGGAGAAGGGGCCCGCTGGGGAGCTGCCCTTTACAAACCTTCTCCCTATCTTCTTGCACCTTCACAAGGCTCCTGTGTTTAGTCTGGGGCTTGATGGAACTTAGCAGCATTAGGTAACTTAACAATTACAGTAACCTGCAAGAATGCCTGACTGAAAACCCCTCTGTGCCAGGCAAAGGGGCTCCACTGGGGAGGTGAGTGGGTTCATGATGTTGTACCCTCCCTCTTTTCCTTTTACAGCACTTCGAAGTCTAATAAAAGCTGCTGATTCCCGTTTAATGGATAATGTTGGTTACTAACAAGCTCACCTCCCTCTTAAAAAGCCAACGTCGGTCTCAGGAGATCTAATTTAGGAGGCACATGTAAGGCAAGGGTGTCCTGCAAGGGCCTCTGGGGTGGAAGCCGCACCATGCAGTACTCCAGGCTGGTCGGCTGCCAGAGCTCAGAGCATTTCTATCCACCAGCCAAGCTGCAAGAGGCTCTCCTCAAGCTCTGCACTACCTGAGTGTTGTGGAGGACAGGCATTAATTCTTCCTGAGTGGTGCAGGGACTCCCTGATGGCAGCGGCCAGCAGCAGGCACTGGTAGTGGACCAGACCGGACATTGCAAACAGAAAGGCTCGAGCCCAAGCCTTGTGCTACAAAGCCTTTCTGGTGCCAGCTCCGGTACAATGTCAGCTTACCCTGTTCGGTCTGGTCCCCTGGATCTGCAGTCTCCTTCCTCTGTGGGTCCTCCATCCTCTTGCCGCAGGTGGCTTTCTCAAGGCGTTGGTACTGACCCGAGGGACCGGTGGATTCCACGTTAGTTCCCATTTGTCCTTTGCCATGGGGCTGAGCTACCACCTGCTTTCTCTCAAAGGTTTTGCTAGAGGATGACATAATTCTCCAGAGCTCAGACACTTTGATCCCTTGTTGTCAAACTCTTCCAGCAAGGATGCGTTTCACTACAGCAAAGCAAACAGTCTCTATTAAAATACAGAGGGAAAAGGCCTCTTTCAAAATGTGTGGCAATGTTTGGGTGTGGAAAGGTCTGATATAGAGAAATCTGGTTTCCCAACAACGACATTTGATTTCAGTGATATTTCACATGAGGCACTATCGTCCTCCTCAAAGTGGTGCGTGATGTTGGAGGACACGTGCATCATCATATTTAGTGATATGGAGAAGACTTAAGTGTTAATATGGTCATACCACTGGGATGATGCAAGTGCACGTGGGCAGATCAGCGAAGATCACCAGCGTACGTCGGCATGCGCTTATAGTCGCTGTCCGTAGCCGCTTGTGCTCTGAGCCATCTCAAGTACTGGGTGCGCACAGCGTCCTCCCCGAACACCACATAAATCTCAAACCTGCCATTTCCACTCTACAATATGGCAAAAAGGGATCCGTCTGTGGCCTGTTGTTTGCGCGAGTGACAAGTCTGTGTCAGAACACCACAAAAGCATGACATCCATACCCATGAATGCTGTTGTGATGTGAGTGACATGAAGCTAGAGGGGATCTTGGGTGTGCAGAGACAATCAGGAGACATGAAAGCAGACAGCTTCACCCTGTTCAATATGGTCTTCTTTAAACTATGTTTTTACTTCAGATTTGGGCTGCCAATAACTCATTCAAACAATGATCTAATGCCTATGTGAATGTTTGTAAAACCTCACTGCTCTGGCAGGTTGAGCGCTTGCCAAAAAGCAATCACATGTAATTAGAGAGAAGGAATTTGAATATACTGGCCTTTCAGTGCAGCATATTTTCCAGTTGTGTTTGTACCATTTTAACTATCTCATTAACTGGGGTTGTGCTTCGTGTTGGGGTATGTGTGACTTGCTCCTGTCTTCAAAGGAATCTTCTCTGTAGACAGGGCTGCCAAAAAGCTGTCTAAAAGCTGGCTGGGACGTGGATATGAGGTACCTGTGTGGGGCTGTTCCTGCAGTTATGCCCAACGGCATCGCTGGCTTGACTTTTGAGGGGAGTGAGCCTATAAGGAACTCCTATACTTCCCTGGGGCTGCTACAGTTCTCGGAGGAAACAGTCAGACACTGTGATCAGTTAATGGCCATACCCTTTCTGGGAAGAACTTTGTTCACGTCTCAAAGCAAGATGGAGTAAAACCTTTTCAGTCAAGCAGGATAATCAACATCACACACATACGACAGTTAGTAAACGGCTCAACGAGTTTCCCTCGCGTTCAGCACTGGCACCTGGTTATTGGTTATTCGCTCCTTTTCCTTGGTCAACGGAGAGAGCCTGGCACAGGCAGTGCCAGGATGAATTCTTTGTGAATGATTCTTCATGGATTCTTTCATGGATGAATGGTTGGATCAATGATCTTAAAGGTCTCTTCCAACCTAAATGATTCTATGATTCTCCTGTGGCCCCAGGTACTGAATTTCACGTGAAGATGTGAGCATGCACAGAGCACTGCACAGATAGCATTCTTTTGTGCAATCAACTGATTTGCCTTTAGAATGGAGCGTCCATGTCCTGTGTCCCGGTGCAGAGCCTTCGGAGTCACATCTGCATGGCACACGCCCTCGTCCCCCACAGTGGTCATCTCAGACATACAACTGTCTGAAATGCCGGGGTTCAGGACTCCCTTGCAGATAAATGACATGTAACAAAGGCTGCCCAATGAAGGGGTGCAGCAAAAACTTTCTCCAGGATTTTCTTGTGCTCAGAGGGTGAGCGCTGACCTGTTTGCAGCTTCTGCAGTGTGATGGGTTGACCTTGGCTGGCCCCAGGTGCCCACCAAGCCGCTTTATCACTCCCTTCCTCAGTGGGACAGGGGGAAGAACATAAGATGAGAAATTCATGGGTTGAGATAAAAGCAGTTTAATAAAGAAAAGCAAAGGCCGTGCACAGAAGCAAAAGAAACAAAACCCGTGTATTCTCTACTTCCCATCAGCAGGCGATGTCCAGCCACCGCCTGGGAAGCAGGGCCTCAGTACGCATAGCAATTGCTTCAGAAGACAAACACCTTAATAACAAGTGCCCCCTCCTTCTCCTTTCTCTTAGCTTTTATTGCTGAGCATGATGTCGTGTGGTATGGAATATCTCTTTGGTCACTTGGGGTCAACTGTCCTGGCTATGGCCCCTCCCAACCTCTTGCCCACCCCCAGCCTCCTGGGCCTTGAGGGGGGTTGGAGGGATAGCCTTGATCCTGGGAGCACTGCTCAGCATTGCCAAAAAATCGTGTGTTACCAACACCCTTCTCCCTACAAACACAAAGCACAGCACTATGAGGGCTGCTACAGGGAGAGTTAACTCCATCCCAGCCAGGCCCAATACATGTAGTCATTCAGCAAATCGGGCAGAAACCTGCTGTCCTGACTGCCCAGGCTATGTGTAACCTCTCCAGGTATTTGGACATTGATGAGGAAGGGTGCGCTCTTTGTCCATCTGTTGGGTCCCGCTGCCTGTCATCTGTTCGCAGCAGTAATTCTACAGGTAAACTCCAAAACGCCTGAAAGGTTTGTACAAAAGCGTGGTTGGTAACTCAGCTCGGGAGGTCAGGGACACACGCAGGTCAAGTGCTGTGAGACCAGGACCTGTTATTTATGGGAAATTTTTTCCTGAATGTGAGAGAGGTGGATTCTGCTCTCCAGTGACCACTGGGGTTTCAAAGCCTAATTTCCAGCCAACAGTCATCACATAAACTTGTGCTGAAGAACCTGACTCAGTTTGAATAATTAGAGGTAATTGTCAGCTCTTTCCAAATGACAAAACCCTTAATCACCAGCAGATGCTTAGCCAGCCCACAAAACAGGCTGGAAACCCATAATGGGACAGGGAGTATTGTTGTCCTAGAGGCACCAGGTTTCAGGAATGGGCAGGAATCTTCCTTAGGTGTTTTTCCAATACATGGTCAGATGCTCGGACTGGGGCATTGGTTCAAGCTCATGGACTGGGCATCTCTCCAGAAAATCTGTAAATATGCCATGAGCACATAGATGACTGACACTGAAGTATTGGGAAACAATTCAAGATGGAGCAACTTTGAAATGGGGAGCTGAAAGTTTGGGTTGCTCCATGGGTTCCTGGTCCAGATCCTTGAATTGAGACTCTCAGATCCCTGAGCTAGTCTGGGGTTTCCTAAAGGTTTTGGAGCCCCAGGCGTGGAGGCTCTGACAGACGCCTGTGTGCTCTGTGGCAAGAGATCCTTGGAGCTGTCTGCCAAGTGCACTTCTGCGAAGCTAAGAAGGCCCCGAATTTCGGTGGAAACCCCAGAAGATCTCTGGAGAACTGTGTTCTGTGAGCTGAGTGTGGGAACCTTTGACTTGGAAGACTGGTGTTTTCCAGTCCGTTTTGTGGGAAGGGGCTGGACTCCAAAGTCGTGGTGGCAGTGAAGCAGAGCTGAGGGGCAGCTGGGAAGGGAAAATGCAAGACTGCAGGAGGCTGGGAGCTATTCCCAGTCTTGTCGGTGCATCTCACCTGTCTGTGAACCAACCGCCCTACGAACCATGCCACCCTCTTCCCTGCACACAGTTGTTATCTCAGCATGGGAGGAGAGACTGCTGAGATAAGAGGGTCCCTGAAGAGCTGACTTTAAAAAAAGGACCCTGTCTGCAACATCTTCCCTGCTTTGGCTTGAGTTGCGAAGAGCCAACCCTCTACTCTCCTGCCTCATCCACTCTCCAGAGGAAAACACTTCTGAGCCCCATGATCCTGCCTTGGTGTATCCCCAGGCCATCCCTCTCCCCCAAGAACGTCTCCCTGACTCCTACTGCTTCTTCCCTGCAACACGCAACAGGTCACAAGCTGCGTGTTTCCATCCTTGTCACTCAGGGATCTCAGAGCGATGTTGCACTCTATGGCTTGCTTAACCTCTTTAAGCCCTAGCTTATTCTTCCAGGGCTTAGTTTCTGTGGCACTTAGAGATATTAGTGGCACTACTTCCATCTTTCAGAGCATGAGCTAACTAAGTTTAATGTGAGCGTGTGGCGTTGGCTACACTCACGTAAAGCTACACCGAGTTGCCTCAGGTTACACCGTAACTCCCACTGGAGTGGGAGTTATTTGCAAATAGGCAAAGCCCTGAAGAAAGGAGACAGCGTCCGATGGGGGTAAGAATACTGATGGGAAGAGCAGGATACATGGACTACCTGAGATGTCCCAGTCTTAGCTAGGCACCTGGGTGTGTATAGGCACTCTGTATTCGTAGAAATGGGTGCGTCTGGAAGGGTCTGAACCCACCAGAGAATTAATCTGAATTGCTAGTTCCTTTATGTTGACTGCAAGTGGTGGCTAGGTGAGCTCTGACTTACGTGAAATGTAGGCACAGGAACACTCCAAGATGATGTGAAGGGGACGGGCTGAGGGGAAATGAAGGGTTTGCTGGTATGATGCTACCAGGCAGTGCTAAAACAGAATAGATGGACAGAGAGCAAGCCAGAGCATTTGCAATACTCCAGGAACCAGAGCTCCCCAGGGTGTTTTGCCTTCTGTACAATTAGATGGTGAACAGTATAGCAAAGATGGGAAACCCCTGGAAGTGGTCAGAGCAAGGAGTTGTCCTCCTACCCAAACAGAGAACCATGACAGATGTACTTTCCATAGAGAGTGCTGTAATGAAGGATTAAGATTGCTCTGAAGTGACTCTCGGCACATTTGGTGCATTTTATAGCACACTAGTATTCATCTATTCCTGTGTAACCTCCTGCAGTGGGACTAATAATCAAGGATCCTGACTCTAAACCAACGACTCCCTCGGGAACGTGTCTGGGACAAGACTTATTCTGGGGTCTTTGAAGCGGGCAGTAATGTGGAAACAGTGACACCAGTGCAGTTCCCATGAACTAGGGGGTCTCCCATGTGTGCATGGGTGTGGAGCTCTTCAGCCAAAAAAGGGTGAAAAATGAATCATGACACCTTTGGGGAGAGGTCAGTCTTCCCATGATGTGTTTGTTTAGGGCTTGGCTGTTACTGCAATACTGCTGAAGAAAAAGCCCAGAGCAGTGGCACAGTATGTGGTGATCAGAGCTCATAAAAGGGGAGGTGGAGGGGATGAAGAAGTCTCCTCCAGTCACACAAAGAAGGACAGCAGAGAGGCACTTTCCGCAGTTCTGCAAGGACATTCGTAGGCAGCAGCTTGCAGATTGGGGTCAGAAGCTGCATAGCCATGAGTCTTCCCTAGGGCAGTGCCTACAGCCCCCTCGTCACTGCTGATGCCTTCCCAGGTCTAGTGAGTCTCAGCCGAGTGCTTTGCTCCATCCCAGCCCTGCTCACTCCTAGACGCCGGCTTTCCCGTGTCCTGGTTCTTGCAGTGCCCATTCAGGCTGCCTGCTCTGCACCTCCAAATTGTTTGGGAGAGGGCTGGCGGCTCCCTGAGGTACGGAGAGCTGGTAGGTGAGGACAACCCAGCTGTCTGGGCAGGGCCCAGATGGAGATGGTCACCAGTGTCCAGATCACCAGTGACGGAGCTGGAGACAGGCTCACCTTGGACGTAGCTCGGGCAGGACTGAGCTGAAATGGAGCTCCTGGCCCAGGGGCCCCAGGTGAGGCTGGTTGGGGGCCATTAAGTCCTATTACTGCACTCAAGACCCTGACAGAAATGCGTCGGTCACGCAAACTGGATGTGGCCTTAAGCAAAGGCCATTTCTCTACTGCTGGCTCCCGCCAGATCTTCCCAGCCCTCACTCAGGGCCTCATATACCCTTTAAGATCTGCTTTTCATGTGTCTCTCCCCAAAGAAGGGCTGGGACAATGCCAGACTCCAGCAAACCGTTCTGACCAGTCACCCAGTGCTGGCAGGTTACTTTTGCTGGAACAAACTCCATCTCTTGCCTCTTTACAATGCTTCTAGTCCAGACATCCTCCTCTGCTCTTGCTGCCAGCATTGTAATGAAAAATGGCTCTTCTATTATGTCTGCTTCCATTCGAATCCCTCTAGGAAAGATCTCGTGTTCTCCAGCTCTTTGCTGCTGAAATTAGCACTGGCATCCTGCAGGATTTCAGGGCTTGACTCTTGCATCTAGCAGTGGGAAGAGTTACTGAGACTGCAGAGACAAGATGTATTTGAGAGCCAAGTGTCCAAAAGAACACGCTTAATAATAACACAGTGAAAAGGAGGCGCTCTGGGAAGGCAGCAAACAATCCTGCTAAGGGTGGAAAAAAAAATGTGTGTTCTTGGGGGCTTGCACAATGCAGAAAGGGTTAAGCTGTGGCACAGCATTTGGGACAGCTGCAGAATGCTGGAGTGGGCACTGGGATTGGAACCAGAATGACAGTTTTAGGTCACTCACAAAGCTTTCTAATTACGCTTTTTTGGAAAAAAAAAAATGGTGTGTTTTATTCTGTAAGTGCTGAACATTCCACAATTGCTGTGTTTAATAAATACAGCGGGGGCTCCTAGGAGACTGAATGGGGCTGAATGAATGAAGTATGTGAGACATCTGAAACCTATTAGTTGGAGCAAACTGTTAGAGAGGCAGGAATTCTTCTCTTTTTAAAAATATTTATACATTTTGCTTTAATGTCAGGCCAACATCTTATTTGGGGTTATGTTCCAGTGGAAGGAAAGGTGTGTCGGGGGGAAATGCAGGGGGAGGGGAGGTACATTTTTGGTTCAGTCCCAAAAGGAGCAGAAGGGCTGTGTGGCTTTAGCAGCATACTTTCCTTGCTGAATTGAACCCAGCGCATGGAAACATAAGGCGACATTGCCCCAGCCTCGATGGGGGATGAATGTCTCGGGACTCAGTTCATTCTGGTGCGCATTTGGGGCAGTAGACTGGGCTCATCAGAGCTGGAGCCCCTTGCCTGGGGCACCGGGAGAACTCCGCAGCCTTCACAAGATTAGGTTTATGGATGCCATGAGACTTAGCTTGTTTAATCTGGTTTTGATATTTAGAGAGGAATTAGAGTGCACAGCCAGAGTCTTCTCCGACACATGGACAGCTCCATGAAGTCAGACTGGTGTCCAGCACCAGCAAGAATGACGCCGCATCCCTTCCTGCTCTGTTCAGCGCTCTCTGACGCAAGGTTTCCACCCAGGCTTTTCCTTCTCGTGCAGAAATTAGCTCATCTACTTATTAAAAGGCGGAAAAATAGGGAAGATGGATGGGAAGAACACAGAATGTTCCACCAGAGAATAAGCAGAGCCAACAGCTCTTTAGGACCCACTTCACCTGCACAGATGTCTCTGGAAAGGGGTTCAGCAGAGAAATAGTTGACAACACCCAGCTTCAGTCTGGGCATCCTTTGAGCTGAACTTTCCCTTCTCTAGTGGCAGCCTCGATTGCTTAGAGGACAGAAAGACCACTCTCTCTTCACCAACTGCCACTTCATTGATCTCTCCTCCATTCCCAGCTTCTTTCTCCTCTTCTAAGATGAGGAGAATCATAGAATCGTTTAGGTTGGAAAAGACCCTTAAGATTGTTGTGAAATGCACGAAGAGTCCAAGGAGCCCTAAGGAAGGTAAGGGTCTTCTGTCTGCATGCCATCACCCACCTTCCAAAGAGAGCTGGAAGCCCTGTGACCACACAGTATGACTGTCCCCCCCCCCAGGAGCTCTGATCCTTCAGCGTGTCAGAAGCAACAGAAATGATTGCCCTTACAGCCAAGTTTTGGCTGTCTACAAGCACTGCAGGTCTGAGCGAGTCTCTAGCTTAGAATCATAGAATCATTTAGGTTGGAAAAGACCTTTAAGATCATCAAGTCCAACTGTTAACCAAGCACTGCCAAGGCCACCACTGAACAGTGTCCCTAAGCACCACATCTCCCCGGCTTTTAAATCCCCCCAGGGATGGGGACTCAGCCCCTGCCCTGGGCAGCCTGGGCCAGGGCCTGACAGCCCTTTGGGGGAAGAAGTTTTTCCCAATACCCAACCCAACCCTGCCCTGGCGCAGCTTGAGGCCGTTCCCTCTCGTCCCATCGCTTGTTCCTGGGGAGCAGAGACCGACCCCCCCGGCTCCAGCCTCCTTTCAGGCCGTTGCAGAGAGCGATGAGGGCTCCCCTCAGCCTCCTCTTCTCCAGGCTGAGCCCCCCCAGCTCCCCCAGCCGCTCCTCCCCAGCCTTGTGCTCCAGCCCCTGCCCCAGCCTCGCTGCCCTGCTCTGGCCACGCTCCAGCCCCTCCATGGCCGCCTTGGGGTGAGGGGGTAGCTTCCAGTGATCCATTGAGCTGTGTAATCCTGCAACTGGCAGTTTGGGCTGGGATCTGGGGAGGCCCTGCCTTATAGTTAGTGAGACATCTGTTCCTCACGGAGCCCCTTCTAGAGTTCTCAAGGGGCCATTTTTTTTACATTTGACTTCTGTGATCAGATCTGGGAGGACAGGAGATGTGGAGATGCGAGCGCTCAAGAGTCAGCTAGGGAAAGACGGGGGTGGATGTTGCCAGGACATCTCCAAATTTAGATTGAATGTTTCCTGCCGGGGGTTGTGGTTAGAGACTGATACCTAGATTGAATTTGCACAAATTGGTGGCAAGTCTCCCAACCTTTGGTTCTTCACTTTATGTTTCATGAACTGTTACGATTTCCAAGACATGCAGTGACATTTGAGCTCACCTCTCCTTGTGCATAAACTTTGGATCAAAGCTAATGATGGTGTCAAGAAAGGTCCAGATTATGCAGGATCTTCCAACTGATAAGGAATATGTAAATTATTTCTGCTTTTCTGTGATTCCTGGTGATGTTTCTTTAGCCCAATTTTATTGCACGCAGCACACATTCATACTTAAATTCAACCCTTTCCTTTCAGGCTTCCTGAAGCTAAAATGTAAAGTTTTAGGAAACTCAGAATTTGCAAGTGTCTTCTATTATCCTTCTAATCTTCCAAAACCTATTAGATCGTAGGATATCTCCCCGCTTCATAGGAAACAGATGTTCTTGCAGTGGGGACATGCAGGAGGCATCATTAAATTTGTTTAGTTTAGAGTGTCTCGGAGATGTGATTGTTCTTTGTGGTTACAAGTTGCTGCAACCTTCTATATGTGAGCTAGGATCTGGTTGAATGTAAAGTGATGCCAGTAAAGAATTTCTGTTGAGTTTCTTTTCGCCTTTAGTAACCATAGCTTAGCTGAGACTTTGGAAAATAATTTCTGAGCAGTTTTTGATTGCATCGGTTAGTCAATTTAGAGGTGACTGCTCTGAAAACATGACTGGGGCATGGGATGAGGCTGTTTCTCATTTTAGTAACGAAATAGTGTAACCTACAGATTCAGAGGGCCCATGAATGGATTTAACTCTTTCTAGAGCTCTAATGGGTGAGGCACTGAGGAGACATCGTTTTTCATCCTTCTGATTGCACTTTCTCTGTGGCATCTGTTCACCATCAGTAGGAGGATCTTGGTGGATTTCAGTGGGGTCATTTTTGTGTACCTGTAACTCTTGGGTTTTCAGATCTCTTTTTTTCTTCTTCTTCTTTTTGCCAGGTTCAAACAAAATTGTGCTTTCGCTAAAGACACCAGGGAAGTGCCAGTGCTATTTCCAAAATGTCTTTATTTTCCTCCAGATTGGAGGTTCAGAGTGTGTGTTCATCTGTGTATATGTGTGGGTGGTGATTGCATTTCAGAATTTCCAAGGCTGTTATAGCTTTTACTTTTTTTCCAAACAAGTTAGTCAAATATGAGTTCTCCCTTCTGAAAGGTCTGGACTCCACCTGGAATAGAGGTCTCTGTACATAAGAGAAGCCGAATAAATCTTCTCTCACTGGAGGAGATTATTTAAGGGCTAGACCAAAGCAGAACAACGTAACAACAAACACAGAGAGAGGATGCGGCGTTGTTTTGTATGTTGGACAGATTTTCCACCCTGGATATGTGTTGATGGGAGCGCCAGTGACAAACGCTTTGGAAAAAGTCTCTTAAGTACGAGCCAAGAATTTCCTTCATCAGCCTTTTGCTAAGGTGTACAATTTATCATGACCTTAGTCTTGCTCATACATATTTCTGAAGGTGTGTCTCACCCGAGCCTCTTGGGAGCACCATTTCCTCATCTTGTCGGGCTGTCTGGGCACGTTACCCTGCAGCCTCCCACCCTGCAGCTGGCCTTTGAGGAGGGCGGGTGCTCTCTGGCTGGAAACAGGTCGTTAGGGGGTGAAGTGACCCATGAAACATGATGAAGATGAGCTGGAGCCTAGATATTGAATGGAGCAGCCCTGTCAGGTGCTGAGCAATTGCTGAATTAAACACAACTCTCTTTAATTAGAAGCAACTTAGAGCAGTGCTCTAGGTCAAGAGGGGCAATGGATAGAAGCATTGCCAGAACCGCAGTCTAGGGACGGTGAAGGACGATGGCAGGAAATTTATGCGATGACTTGAACCTTAGACACGGTGACTGCTGGAGGACATTTAATAGAGCCATTAGAATTGATGCAAAGGGAACTCTCCAATGGACGTTAAGGGTTCAAAAGAGTGGGCAGCACTCTACTTTACATGATGGGTAACTCCAGTATAGTAGGAAAAAGCGGTATGACACCAAAACCATTAGTGAGTCAAAGTCAATAGCAGATGGATCATGCTGTGGCTGACAGTGCCAGACAAAGTACGTTTGCAAATACGCGGGAACTCCAATGGCTTGTGTAACTTTGGGATATGCAGGTGTGCACTGCATGGATCACAGGGAGGAGAAGTTTGGAAGAGTGACTTTTCATAAGAAAAATGTAACATCAGAAACTGCAGGACCATCAGCTTGAGAGCAAACCCAGCACTTGCTAGCTTCACATTGTGAGCCAGTTGATACCAGAACCAGTGACACTAGAAGTAAAAGAAAGGCCACAGTCATAGATGAACCAAGTGAAATCCAGCCTTACGGAGATGATCTTGTCCCCATTCCCCAAATCATGCCACTTTCAAAATTTGTCCTGTTAAGAGATTAGGAGAGCAACTGGACAGATTCAGTGTTGTAGAAATTCCAGGCTAAGTGAAGAACCAAGCAGTGCTCATGGCTGGTTATCACGTACAAAAAAAAAAATCCATCCTTGATGCTGGGTAAGCACTGTTCAGCAATAACTAAAACATTGGTGTGTTATCAACACTGTTTTAGTCACAAATCTAAAACATAAGTGAGCTACTACAAGAAAATTAACTTTATCCCAGCCAAAACCAGTATAAGTAGTCAATCAAAAGATGACCTTGAATTGAGGAGGAAGCAAGGCAACACTTCAGGCAGAAGAGATGTGTTGCTCACGTTATCGCTTCTTCCAGATCTGGCAGCTACTTTGTGCAGTGGCAAGACGTGGCCAGTTGGTGGTTTCTGGCAGTCCTGGCCACATGGCTAGTAGCTACTTTCAGGTTTATTTTCATAGGGATATTCCTGGTCAGTGGGCATGACTTACCCAGTTTTCCTGGACTCCAGCTTCTCCCGTTTCTCTGGCATGCCTCAGCTGTACTGAATGCAGTGGGGTTTTGTGTTTTTCTTGTGTTAGCACCGCCTCCATGGGTCAGCCTGAGTTTGATTCCAGCCCTTCCTTCTAGGGAATAACTGAGTCTGTCAGCACGGTAGCTGGAATAGATTGCATCAGAATAAATAGTCCAAAAGCTGGCATAAGCTTTGACCAGAAATGCAGCACTCTCAGGCTGTGAAAAACTTCTGCTCACTCACTATGCAAATAGCAAATTCAGGCTCCCTTGCTGCTTAGATTTGTCTGAACGCAGAGGCTAAATACCATGAGAGTGGTTTGTTTTATTTCCAACTTGCCGGAAACCAGAGATTCCTGGGAGATGTCCAAGCCAGTCGCTAAACCCAACTGGATTTTGGTTGCTCTATCGCATGTGAACCTGAAACTCTCGAGATGCTCTGATCCCTCCAGCACGGGGATTGTCCCGACTCCCTCTCCTGGCATCACACTGACCCATTCACAATTGCCTTGTGTTCACTCTTTTAATTTCTTTTGTATCCATCCTACGGTAGCTAGATAGTTCTCTGGTTTCTCTCCGAGGCTATGAACCATATCAAACGCTCTAATAAAGTGGAGAGATATGACTCCCAGTGCATTTTGTCTCTTCTAAGCTTTTACACTGTGAATGAAGGCAATTAAACTGCTTTGTCAGGGGGGTTTTCATGGGCCCCTATTCCCTCATGTTCTTCTAAAGCCTCCTTTGCTTTGTTAAGGGTATAGTTGTCAGGTTAACGGTTGGACTCGATGATCTTAAGGGTCTTTTCCAACCTTGACGATTCTATGATTCTATGATTCTATGATTTTCCAGTATGCTCTGCTCCTGCCCAGGGCTGCGGTTATCCCCGGCTGGTAAATGTTCTTGTTGCCTCATAGGCAAGGTTGGCAGAGGTGCCCAGAGTTAACACTGGAAAATTCCCATCAGGTGACTTAAGGTAAAAAAAGGAGACGGTGCAGTGGCTGGGTGTAAACTGCCTGCTAGAGCCTGCTCAAACGGAAGCTGAAATCAGCTGAAAACGGAGGCAGTAATGCAGGAGATGTGGACGTGGCAAAGGCAGTGAGAGATCGACCCTATAATATTTTTTCAGCAGCTTGTAACGCTTTGGATAGATGCAACAAGTCCTTCTGCACCCCAGACTGGCACAGAATGAATTTCCTATCTGCCCGTTTTCTACCACTGGAGCAGTGTGATGTTGATAGAGCAACTGAAATGCAGAACGCATCTTGATGTGTCAGGCTGTAATTTATATTTGTCTTATTTCTCAGATCCCAATATGTGCAACAGGATGAGTTCTCCTTGTGTGAATTATTAAAGACAGGGTTATTTTACATCGAAGTCACGACGGATCAGGAACAGCCATCTCGATTGTGTGTGTGCACCAGTGCAGAGCTTGCGTAGCGTAATTGCAAGGCGGCAATACCTGCGGCTGCTGCTCCTTGAGCCACAACAGGCTGTTCTCCACCTGAGCTGCGAAGGGACTTGCTGTGCACCGCTGGTTTGCCGTGTCGCAGTGGCCCGTTGGAAAAAAAAATCAGGACTTCTGTGTTTTCTCCCTAGCGGTGAGGGAGAAATGCTTAGACCAACCCCAGCAGATCCAAACGAGCGGAGTGGGGAAGTGGCCAAGAGCTTGGAAGCGGTCCTGGGCTCCAGCCCTCAGCCCGAGCGGAGCGCAGCCCTGAGCTCAGCGCCGTGGCAGCTGTCCACATGGAACGTGACGGCTTTGGAGAACTGCACCTCTGCAATCCTCAGTTCCAGGAATGTTCTAGGAAGTGGGCAGAATCCTACTGATTTTGGTGAAAGCTGGAAAAGCCTGATTTCCCCTTGAGATTGCCTGTGGTCTCTCAGAATGCCAGTGTGGCACAGCAGCCCACGACGTCTGGATGATGCTTAGGGCTAGGAGACCCACTGCCCCCCACTTAACCTGTGTGCTTTCCTCTCTTTATCCCCTTCCCTCTCATTCAACCAAGCCTCTTTCCCTGCAGCCGGCAGAAAACGCTCTTTTCTAGTTAATACCAAAATAAACACAGTACTGTCCAACATGGGAGGGAGGAGAGAAGGGGGAGAGCATGGGGCTCAGTTGTAAGAGGAGCACAGTAGGAGAGGGCTGCATATCCCGGCCTCGCGAGTGCTGGAGGTGGTGCAGCACAGTAAAATACCAACGGAGTCAGCAGAGCTGAGACACGAGTCCTTTTCTAGCTCCTACAGCCTTAGGAGAGTTTATTGAGGGATTTCTCTCCCTTTTTACTTGGGCAGACACACTATATGATCAGTGCTGAGCCATTTGGGTTTTATTCCAGGGCACTTCTTTTTAACGATGGGGAAAACATAAGCAATTAGAGCAGATTCATTTCCCTACTTATAAACAAGAAAATGTAACAGGAATAAAACAGAAAGCAGAAAAAGAGGCGGGTTGGGGGGTGAAAGGTCTTGCAGAAGATGCATGCAGTGGAATGGCAGCGTGCAGAAATCTCCAAGAATATTCTGGGCATCTGAATAGTCTCTCTGTGTTAGGCCAGGTTTCATCCACCCACTGGGAAAGATTAAAATCATGCTGTTATATTTGCTTTTTGCCTAATTTGATTCCTTTCCCCAAGCGATATATATACACCAAATAAATGGTTTGCAAAGTGGATTTAGCCTCTACGATGAAGAAGCGACCCATGGTCCTCTAAAAACCCTTGGCGGAGCTCATTCAGACAGTCCTGAAGCAGCGGGATTAGATCTAGTTTGAATTTCACTGCTCGCTTTCTGCTGAACGCCCATGCTCATTCACTTCACCAAGCAGCTGGAATCCCAGGCACACGGTAGGAGCCTGGCTGCTAAATAAGAAATGGCAAGGACGGATATTCAGGAATCTGTAATCAGGCGTATGCCAGGCTCTCTGCACCCTGCATATGTCCTCTTCTGCCGTGCTGGTGATGTGTCTGATCATCTTTTTACCTTTGTAAAGCTACTGACCCTCTGTCCCACGGTCCTACTCCACTGAGTATAACCGCTTTCTCCATTTGGTCTTTATGTGCAAACTCTTGTCTAATCTCAACCCAGAAATACAATATTTCATGCCCCAGTGTTAAAAGCAACGACAATTCATACCGCATTTCAGAGAATGTGACTTTTCTGGGGTTCCACCCCTCCAGCCGTGGATGCTTTAGCCCTCAGCCAGGATTCCTTATCCCTGGGATGTCTTCACAAATTGGCCTCCTGGCCCTGCCGGGAAGGAGGTCTGCCTGTTTACACTCTGCTGTAGACCAGGGCCCATGCAGGCTGGATTGTATTTGGTGGGGCTTTTGAAGTGGAAACAATGCTGCGGTGATGGAGGAGGCTGGCAAACACAGAGTGGCCAGACGCGTGGGAGGAGGAGGAGGAGGAAGAGGCCAGTCCCATGACTTTGTACCCAAGTAGCCATCCTGAACTTCAGCGTGCTGAGTTCCCGTCCCCCCCCAAAAACAGTCCATACATTTGTGTCATCTAGAGTTTACATCCTGATAAAGCAAATGACCTGAAAATAGACAGCCTGGGCTCCCTGGCAGAGGCAACTACAAGGTGCGTCTCCTCTTCTTTGGAGAAGAGGCTTGATCATCCTGAGCCTTGTGATCGAGGTTTACTGGGACAAGCCAAGCAGGTCCGTGTCTAGCTGCCTTGCTGGGGGCTCTGGCACATCTCTCATCCAGCTCACTGAACTGGCCTCTGCCCATGTTCCTGCCATCTTCCCTTTCCCAGCACCGTCCCCAAGTATCCAGGAGTGAACTCGGAGGAACCTGGTCCCAGCCCATGCGTGCAATAAACTCCGCGACACCCGTAGAGGAGGAAGGCGTTGGGTGCTGTGTTGGAGGGGTGTGCTGAACACGAGAGCAGAACCACTCTCCCACCTGGAGGCACCGAGGCCCCCATGCCGAAGCTCAGGCAGGTTGAGTCCTGCCCGCACGTCTGGTCCTGCCTTCTGTCAGTTTGCTCTTCCAAACTTCACCCCTGTAGCTACAGAGGCTGTTGATGCAGTTACAGATGTTTGTATACGGAGAAAGATTTGTCTTTTCCCTGTTACTTTCCCCCATCCACACTCACATTTGATCAAGCGCTATTTCAGTGAGGCAGGTGCTCACAGAGATTTCGGAGCTATATGGGCCTTTATGCTACACGCGTCCACCTTCTTTTGTCTCAGCCGGGCGGACAAGCCTCTTCCCTGCACACCAGCGGCTCTCAGGAAATTGCTTGTGAGCACAAAGAAAGCCTGAAGGACTTTGAAGAATCCAACGGTAGGGGCTGAAATTGTTTAAGAAGGAAGATTAGATAAAACTTTTCAGAGCATATGGAGCTTCTTGACCACTCCGTTCTTGCCCATCCCTGGCTGTCAGACCCTGAGCAATCCCAGAAGGAGTTAACCGAGACCTGGGCAGGAGCCAAGACCTCTTGCCGGAAGCTTATCTTCCCCACCAAAATATCTGATGTCTGCGGCTATGGACATCATATTGTCCTCATAAAACACAACAATAACAACAAAACAAGCACTGCTATTCACAGCTCAGTAACAAGCCATAAAAAAAAAAAGCACTGGAAATGTAAGAGTATTTATTAAAATGGAACCATGTGTTTCACATAGTCCCGTCTTCATAAGCTTGTGCACATCACACTGATGTTTATGTTCTCCTCTGGTGTGTGAGGGGTTTTTTCCATGCCTGTTAGTGATTAGCAGGAGGGAGCCTGAATGAACTCATGTCTCCAGTGAGCAGGACCAGGAAACCCTGCGCGCGCTGGGTGATATGCAGCTGCAGGAAAGACACAACCTTCCTGCAGAATGGCCTTGCTTGTGTCCCTGCAGAAACAGCCAAGGAAACACGAGAGACCGGACTGAAAGGAAACAGGGAAAGAGAAGACTGCAGGGTGAAAAAAGAGGAGAAAATTGTCCTCTGGCTCATTGCAGAAAGTGTGAATTCAAGCTCTGGACTGAGAATCTTCCCTGGAGATGTCCCCTAAGGCTCATGTCAATCTGGAGCAATCCTGTCCGGTCTGGGTTCATCCAGGGAGGCATAGAGATGGCTTGGGCCACTAGCTATGTATGTGTAGGCTTAAGCACATCACCTGCGCCTTCTGCTGGGACCCACAGGAGAGTCAGCAGGTCTCTGGGGTCTCCACCACCCATTAGGTGTCCAGAGGAGGGCAAGGCAGCTGGTGACAGGGCTGGAAGGCATGTCCTATGAGGAAGGGATGAGCACTCTGGGTTTGTCTCCTTTGGGGAAAAAGAGGCTGAGGGGCGACCACATCGCGCTCTGCAGCTTCCTGAGGAGGGGACGTGGAGAGGGAGGTGCTGCTCTCCTCTGCCTGGGATCCAGTCATAGGACGCGTGGGAAGGGCTCAAAGCTGCGTCAGGGAGGTTCAGACTTGCTTTTTGCTGAGGCCAGGTGTGATGGACCACGTAGGTGGCAGCTTTGGAAGTATCTCAGACCTCTGTGCTGAAATGTTTCCTCCTGCAAGACATCCAGACTTGCTCCAGAGGCATCAAGGACAGGGGAATCCACGACTTCCTTGGCAGCTTGTTGCAATGGCAAATCACCGTTACTATTAAAAATGCTTTCCTTGTTTCTAATTTGTAATCATCCAACTTTGGCATCCAGCTGATTATGTTTTTTTCCCCAGTAGTAAAGAACTCTTTTCTATCCCGCATTCTCCCCTTCCCCCAGTGATATTCATGCATGGCAACCAATTTATCCCTCCAGCTTCCTTTTGTTTTGATAAGCCAAGTAGATCAGCCTTCTCAGCCATGTGGCCAGGGACTTTCTTCAGGCCTTTGATCACTTTTGTAGCTCTGTTTTACAGCCACTGTGGCTCAGCTCACTCCCTTTGATGGCCCTGTCCTTATCCTTGTTGAAAACTTGCCCAATTTGGGGTCTGCAAATGTTCCTAGCAGTACTTTTACATTTATTTCTGTGCCTCTGATGAAAGCATGAAAGGTCACAGGGCCATAAATATTATTGCATGCTCATGGTCCATATCGATAACTGTCTTAAACAACTCTTAACCTGTTGAGTGCACACCCTACCGATGCCGTTCGTGCAGTATCTGCTCTGGCAGCGTCTTCCCTGTTACATCCACACCGTCCTTTAGTCAAACTTGTTTATGAAACCTTACTAGTCCAGCAATCTTCAGCCGTATGGACGGATATTAGCCGAACCACTAGCCTTTAACTTATCATTAAATTACTCCCACAGATTTTTATTATAGACAGTATAGGGAGCAACACCGGCCATACAGTTAAACCTGTGTTATTCAGGAAGTCAAATTTGGTTGTCATTCTGTTCCTTCAGGCTTTTAATTCCCTTTCTCGGTGAAAGTCTTGAACATGTACCAAAAATAAGGACTCATGGGAGGGGTGACAGCGCACACCAGCACCTTTCCTGGCAGAGTTCCTGCCCCCTCCACCAGCTGCACCAGCCCTCCGAGGCCAACGTCCACCGCCTGCACCATGTCAGACGTCAGCCACGAACTGCCTTTTTCAAGTGAATAAGTCATGTAGGTGTTGGCACTGAGGAAAATTTGCTTCTACTGTTAGTTCACAGCTGGCACCAGGCAGAGAGAGCTGAGAAGAAACAGGGTGTTTTGCACCTCCCAGGGAAGGCAAGGAAGTAAGAGCTAAACTATTAGCTCGAATCTATATATGTTAAAAGGAAACAGATTTGCTGCTGGCTCTTGGTTTATTCTCTCATTACACTGAACTGGAAAAAAGACCCTGCAGGCGACGGACTAAAGACATTCAGGTTACTATGGCCAAACAATGACATCAGCTGATAGACTAACTCATAGCAGAGGGTGATGGTGACTCGCACATGACCCTGACAAGAAGAGTCTGTTAATGAGCCAAAAGAATAAAAAGGAAAATCTATTTCCCCAGACCTTGAAATATTAATAATATTTGCAAGAGGACAAAATAATGATGCAACTCCCAAGAGACACAGAATGATCTTCTGCCAGACAGCCCAAGACACAAAGACGTCTGCTGCGCGCGTTTCTTATGAGGATGCTAAAGGCTGCACTGATCTCATAATTTAACACAGGAATCCTGTGTCCTTGGGCTGCTAGCCATTTGTAAATGGCCGTTGTAACTGAGTGATTGGTGGACACAACTTTTATCTCATCACTTTTGGTCTTTCTGTGGTTTTCAGTAATTAATTTCAAATGTATCCTGAAGATTTTGGATTCTTCTTAGACAACAGGGTTAGACGAGTAACCAGAGACCCTCGCATGGGGCTGACCATCGGTCTGTGATAGTCCAAGCTGATAAACCACTAGTACCCAGGTTTGGAGCAAGCCAGTGAAGAGTCTTCCAGCCAATTACCATGCACTGTTCAGGGAATAAGCGAGGCCATGGTCCAGTCTAGAGGTCACTGCCTTGTTCTGGGGCAGGAAGAGAGTTTAAGGGTCTGGATGTGATCCATGATGCCATAGTTGTTTTCAGGGCTGGAGAACAGTCCCTGTTATACTAATTTGAATGGAGCTGCTTCCCTCTTCTTTTGGTGGAACATGACTTGTGGGTGGCAGAATTGGGCTTTGCTCAAGCATTTAAAGTATTGCAGTTCCTTGCAGGGAGAATACAGGGCTGAATTTGCTGCTTGGGATGGTTTGCTGTCTGTGGCACTGGACTGCAGCTATGCGATGGTAAGACTGTTCCAGTACACGCTGTACTGTTCCAGCTCCAACGTTGCCTGTGTGGTCTGGCAATATTCACAATACAGATGCAGTTTTGTGCAGCACCTTCTGTGGAGGCAAATCTTGGGACAAGAAGTGAAGAAAAGAATGCCCGGGAAGTATAAAACCTGAGAGAAGTTTGCATTTACCAACTGATTCTGCACAGGCAGACAAAGCAAAATCTGTGGATCTCCTTTGAACGGAACAACCCAACCACCGTATTACAGATGACATGTCACTGGAGAATTAAAGAGGATCCATCCAGGGCAATGCAGCTGCATGAAGCCGTGCATGCTGCCTCAGCTGGCGATGAATGAGCTGACTGGGATATCATAGAATCATAGAATAGTTTGGGTTGGAAGGGACCTGCCATGAGCAGGGACATCTTCAACCAGATCAGGTTGCTCAGAGCCCCGTACAGCCTGACCTTGTGTTTCCAGTGATGGGGCATCCACCACCTCTCTGGGCAACCTGTTCCCGTGTTTCGCCAGCCTCGTCATAAAGAATTTCTTCCTTCTATCCAGCCTGAATCTCCCCTCTTTTAGTTTAAAACCATTACTCCTTGTCCTATCACTACAGGCCCTACTACATATGGGAAGCCCAGTGGGCATTTCAGTGCAGGGCTCCACCAGAATGAACATACGGTGCTCCTCAGCAGGGCTGACTTGTCCGGCAACCTTTCCAACAGGTCCTTTGAATGCAGCCACACAGTTTTTGGAAATAGAGTGCTCGACACAAGCCATGCCAGGCCACTTAGCCTTGGGGCCAAAGTATAGTGCCTAGTCTATTTAGTTGCTAATATAGGCATAGCCTCTGAGAACTTACATACAATTTCCAGTTGCAAGAAATAACTGACAAATTTCACATGGAAACTTCTGGATTAGTCCTTCTCCACATAAAGTAAATGCACTGCAGCTGAATTCAATCACTGAAATGCCATGCAAAACTTGGCCACTGCCCTTCTGCTCTCCTGCGTTTCCTCGCTAGATGGTTAAACCTGCTCCCATCGAACCTGGGGAGGATAACCCGGCCATACTTCCACTTTGATGTGTCTCTCGATTTTCTAATTATTCAGGAAGGTTATGGAAGGGCCTGTCTTTTGTATTCTGTAGCTGTAAGCTGCTGAGATGCTATGATAGTTCAGCTGGTGAAAACAAAAGGTCACCTAGCAAAACCAGAGATGATCCCATTCCATCCGTACATTGTTAGATGAAGTCTTTGGACCAAATATTTGATAGTTCAGGATGAGTCTTTCCGTGTGCTTTTTCAAAGAATAGGCTCACACATTCAGTGCTTGCCTGCAGTGCTTTTCACTGCCCCATGCAGTATGCAAAAATACTTTAATCTGACCTTAAAATACAGCCGGCTCTGAAGCAGAAGACTGCCGTTATTTGACAGCATGGATCATCGCCTTCAGTTTTAGAAGCAGATGCAGAAAGAAGCGCTTGGGAAAAAAGCAGGTGCTCATAGCGAAATTGGATTGTGGTTAGGCCACTCTTAGTATGACTGGTCAACAGTGCTTATGCTGCTGAAAACTGGCTGCCTGGTGGGTAGAGGAGAATGACTCTTAACATGTTTTGACAGTCTTGGTGGTATGTGGGAGCCTGGTGGCCATATGTGCAATGGAAGTTTACAAGTATGATTTTATTTAGCTTGCCATGGTCAGGGAGCTGAAATCTCTGTTATAAATAATTTGCTCAGAGATGGGAAGACTTGAATGAAAACACACAGGATTTCCCATCTTCTCTGGGCAGGACTGAAGACAAACCAAGACAGAACATAGGGACATGGGGACTCCTCCACGTGTGAACAGGTAGGAAGCACTGTGTAAAACCTTCAGGACATCCACGTCTCTACCCGCAGATTCACCTAGTGTGCATCCCCGTGCAGACACAGAGCTCCAAAAATGGTTTCCTTAAAACTCTCTGCTTTGAGTAGAGCTTGTACAGAGTTCAAGAAGGAAAAGAAAATTATTAAAAGGCACCCCTGCCTTTGCTTGAGAGTGAGTAAGTGTCCCAGGAAAGAGTCGGTGTTACAGGGCGGGATCTATTCAAGGAAGAACAATGCTGCTTTAACACAGTGTTCTGCATAACTGCAAAAATTAATAAACATAAATGTACTGTGCTTCGTATTTGCTTTTAAAGCCCTTTACAGACCTTGGCCTGCTAGTCAGCTGGAAGCTCTAGTGCTTGGTCAGAGTGTTAGAACGCCTTCTTTTCAGTAGCATTTCCAGAATTTACTAGGTTGAGAAGGGTTGACAGTGTCTGCATTTGAAACACCCGTTGCCAGTCCAAAGAAGGATGGTGGGAGCACCCCTCATGGCTTGTCATTCACATTGCACGGTTCATACTCTGCTCCTGCTTTTGGGAGTCCTGAAGAATCACTTGTTTGAACGGTGAGGTACCAAACAGAGACAGGTTTTGAAGAACAAAACTTCAGAGCTCAATGGTCTCAACCAAGTGGAATTGTTTTGTCTACTGAGAAAGGAAAACAAAATATAATATGACATCATGCATTGGCAGAGAACACAACAGATGACCTCACAGGTCTTTTCCATCTGAAAAAAAAAAAATCATACACAGGACAGCTTTTATTCTCCAAATAAATAGCTAATTAACCAATGTGCTTTCACCTTTACATAATGGGATGCCCGTTATTTGCCTCTCTGCAATCCATGAGGAGGTGAGTTCAGTCTGGAAGTGGGATTGGACAATGTGTGAGGAGGCACCTCATTTGGAAAACACTCATCAGTCAGACAAACTGATGGTGCCTTGAAAGCCAGTGGGGAGAGGAGCAGCTGGCTCAGGACATGCACAGGAGACCTTCCGAATCTGTGGTTCTCTCTGCTCTGCTCTTGCTCAGTACTGAGATGTCTGTGAGACACCCTCCAGCAGGTGCCTTCAGGACTGCAGACTGGTGAGAGCTCCCCCATACCACGAAGGTCATGAAGTATCTAAAATCCTGCCTCTCCAACATGGGTGATGTTCATGACAGGGATGTCAGAACAGTCTCCGCTCTACATCACAGGTCACCATTACACAGTGGTGACTGGACCCAGGCCCAGCTCGCAGAGCAGTTTTATCCAGACCCCGAGAACCCTGACAGGACACATGGTTTGGTCAAGACTTCTCATTTAATCCTTCCCCAAAACCGCCAGTGGCTCTTCAGCCTTTGGTCACCAGTTGATCTCCCACGCTACCCGTCCTGCTTAAAAAGCCAGCAGCTTTTTCATATGGAGGGTCCAGTATGTCTTGTCTTCCCATAATGTTTCCATGTTCACCTTCCTGCTTGAATTATGAAATATAAAACATAAAACCAGCTTCTCTGTGTTTGAAAGCAAGGACTCTTGCACACAAGAAACAATGTTTTCTCCAACATTTTTGCTTACTTTTCTCATTTTTACTTCATCACTGGGCCCTTCGCAGCTGAGGGCTATGGGAGGATGCCAGGTATCCTCTCTCCTGTCCTCATGAGTAATACTAGACTATCATTCTTGGCCATTATCTAGGTCTTCATCGCACACTCTTACCCAGGTTTTGCTGGGTGATCTTTCAGACCCTTCAGTACTTCAGAGTCCACCCACACCACAGAGTTTTTCTGCAAAGCAGAACAAATGCATTCATTTTGATTCATAACACATACATTTTTGATTACTTTTTTATTGACCCTAAGTTTTACTTTAGGTCAACCTGAAATTTACGCTTTGACCTAAAATGAAATAATGCATTTGGTTTCACATTATATTTTATCAACCCTAAATAAGACCGGCAGAATTTGAGATGGAGCTGTCATTTTAATCTTAAAACCAGAGGCTCGTATAGTTTGGAAGGGACCTCCAGAGATGTCTAGTCAACCACTTGCCCAAAGCAAGTCCACTTTGAGCACCTTGTCAGTCCATGTCAAGTGGGAGCTATCTCCAAGAACGGAGATTCCATCATCCCTCTGTGCCTCTTCACAATGTTTGACCAGTCTTTGTAAAAAAAGGTTTTTCTTATATCTAAGCAGAATTTCTCTTGCTCCAACTTGTGCCCGTTGCATCTTGGCCTTTCATTGTGCACCTCTGAGAAAACCTGTCTCTGCCTTCTCTGTACCCTCCTGTTAGGTAGCTGTAGACAGTAACAAGATCCTCCTCCCTCTGCCTTCTCTTCTCATCGAACAAACTCATTTTCCGCAGCCTCTCCTCATACATCATGTGCTCCAACCTCCTGACCATCTCGTTGGCCTCTGCTGGACATACTCCAGTACATCAGTGTCTTCCTTGTACTGGGGAGCCAGCAACTGGAGACAGTGTCCAGATGTGGTCTCACAAGTGCCGAATAGAGGGGAATAATCACTGCCCATGACCTGCTGGCTGCACTCTTGCTGATACAGCCCAGGATGTGGTTGGTCTTTCAAAGATGATGGAGAACAGCCTCACGATGACTTCAGCCAGTGCCATCAGCACCTTCAGATGCATACCATCTGGTCCCCTGCGTATTTTTGTTTTGAAAAAGAAAACAAAAAGTCTAAGAAATATCAAAACTTGACGTTCTCACTTCCCAAACAATATATGTCCTTCTTTGTTTTGACAGAAAGAATTTGCAGATGATTCCAGAACTTCAAACAATATTTCTTTTAGAAAATTTGCTTTCCACAGGAAAATTCTACCCATCACCATTTCAGATTTGTTTGTCAACTTTACGAGGTTGTGCTTATTGTAATTTTAGCTATTCTGTCCTTTGCTGCATGTTGTAAAAAGACCAAGTAACCACCTTACAGTTGAAAGGAGGGAGCTCTTGCCCTCCTTTCCCCTCCTCAACCTCTCTAGTCCCTGCGGGTTCATTCCTTTGCTCTGTCTCCTTGCGCCAACTGCCTGCTCCGGGCTTGGATCGTGCATGAGCACGAATGTGTATTTTACTCATTTGTTTGCTCTCAAAGGAAAAAGAAGGATGTTCTCTCCCCTGAGGAATGACTCCAACCTGAGCCTTGCTCATGGCTGGGCTCAGAAGTGTGTGGATGTGCTTGAAAGGCAGGCACAGGGCTCTGCCTGCTCTTCGTCTTCAAGATAAGCTAGTTGTGGATTTCACCACATCGATACTTCTATGAAGTGAGTCGTAGGAAGGGATATTACAGCTTTGCCTAAATTATCCTCTTGTTTTCACTTGAAATTAGTTCACACGGAATTTGCAGACTTTGGACCTTCCACTGGGGAAGTACGCTCATGTGGTGACTTGTGGATTGCTGATGTCCTAAAAAAAATTCCAGCTTCTCTATCTGAAAATTGTTTTTAGGCTTTGCCTTGGCAGATCTAAGCAGTAAGTGGCTGGAAATCCTGCATACGGCATTGAGCAGAAGTTCCTGGGATCTGGGGAGTTGGTCCAGTGTTCTCCATCTGTTCCAGCACCGTTGCCAAGTTAAACTTCTGTGCTACAGATTGCACAAAGGGGAGAAAAGAGCTACGAATGAAAAAAAAGGTTTGAAAATGGGGAACTTTTTGAATTTAACCAAGGGAAAAGAGAGTAACGTGGGCCTCTTCGGGGCTAGAGCAGGCAGCTGTGGTGGGGAGACTTCACATCTGCCTGGACATGACCACTCCATGGCTGTGAGACTGCCCACCCCCACGAGCAAGGGCTGGATGCAGACTCCAGCCCACCTGAGGGCAACAAGAAAGGTGTTTGTATCCCTGATTTGAATTTCACAGGAAATGGAGGGATCGCCTTACTCCTGGCAGCAGAAAGAGGCAATTTTCATTCTAAATAAGGCAGCTCCCATGTCAAAAGTTCCACAGTGAAATCCCACTGCACTCACTGCATGGCTTTTTATGAATAAAATCTTAATAAATGTCCAGTGCTTGATTTTTCGCAGCAGACTTGCCTGGCTTTGATCTACACTTGCCTGGGCTCAGCACGGCTGCTGCTGCCTGCCAAGCTAAAGAGAAAAAAGTTACTTTCCTTAGGTTTAAATAAAAGTGTGTTTTTTTAAACATCTTGGCTGTTGAGTTGTGTGTTATACATCATGCCTCGGCCCCATCCCTTCTCTCCCAATCCAGAGCGCACACTGAAACAATTTCCCTGTGGTTTCCCTCCTTGGTGGAGTCGAATTCCTAGAAAACAAAAGGAATGTTGCAACCGTGGTCACAAGCTCTAAGACTGCAAATCTTACACACAGACGGGAGCCTTGGCTTGAGCAGGACACTGATAGCAGCTTATCATGAGTGGGTACCTTGGGTTCGATCCTTGCCGTTGGCTCCAGCGAAGCAGACGGGTCTGTCCGGTTCAGTACGCATCCCAAATCCCACAGGAACATAATGCCTCACATGTGTGTGCAAAATTAGGGAATATTTCTACAGCCCTGGGAAAGGCAGAAAGCAGCGAGGATCTGATCACTGCTGTTGGCCTCTTGGCCCCATCCCTGAGGTCAACTCAGATCTTCCCGTGACTTCCAGTGGCAAACTCATCAGGACCTGGATCTGCCCGGGTGCTGTCTGAACGCCCCTGACTGAAGTCTCAGGACGGCATACAGACTCTCATCCACGTTAATCCACACTGAACTCAGGCAAAGCTGAGCCCAGAACGCATCTCGCTGGTGCTCGGGCAGTGGCTCACAGCCCAGCTGGACCCAGCTTTCCTCCGTCCGCCCCAGAAGGCTGATTCGGGTAGGCTGGCCTCACACGGGGCGCTGGTGGAGAGGTGGACTGGTAATGAGAACCTTATTCCCACCAAAGAGGTAATGCTACTCCTTGGGTTGTGCAAATAGGCTTCCAAAGCAGTGTGACAGCAGTACCAGCATGTCCGCTGCCCTATGGCTCTGCTCCTCCAGGTGTCACAGGCTTCTGCTGCAGCAAACCAGGAAAACCCTGGGAAGGAAGCAGTTGGCAAGCATCATCTGCCCAGGCATCCAGAGCACAGGGCTGTCTCCTGCCAGCCAGAACGCACTCCCCCGGTGGGATCCCGTCCTGTTGCAGAGGGAAGCTTGGGCTCTTCTCTGGAATGACTCCAGCAGGACCTGAGCGAGGCCAGCCCTACGGCAAGGGCAAGGCCACTCCAGGCTCCACTGGTGTCTGTGGGCCACCCAAAATAGTGGTGGTTCCTCTGCCAGCTTGGAACTGAGCGCTGACAGCGTGAGCAGAGACCAGAGGATTGCTCCTGCTCTGGATGTCTAGAACGCAGACGCCCTTTTCTGCCTGACCTCAGTCTTTTCTGTCCATCATGAATAAGTATAAAATCTGGACAATATGACCCAAAGAACAAAGAAAATAAGTAAGTGCCATCCCCTGCTCTGTGTTTGGCATTTCAGCAACTCTGGTTTTATCAGGCCTTTCTGCTTTTGGAAGTCTATGAAACAAAAGGCCACTTTAACTATTAAAATGCTCTTGTTTTTTGCATGAGCAGCAGCAGAACTCTTCACACCCCGCTCTGGGAACCGTGAGCAACAGCAAGGCTGATGGCTGCGAGCTGTAGTTAACACATTGCTGTCCTGCATCTCTCCTGCTGGTGCCCTAACCTTTCTCCTCAGGTTTGACTCCTCTCCCCCCATCTCCCACAGCTTCCAGCACCTGCAATAACACCCCCCACCAACGCCCCAGGTGTCTGGGTTGCTCAGGGCAGCAGAAGGCGGCTGCTGGTCCCTTCCCCTGTCCCTCTGCTGCCTGTCACTTGCTGTGCTGGGAGTCAAATGCCCGTCCTCATGCCTGGGGCTTCCCTTGCAACACACCAAGCAAACTTCGGCTTTCTAGAATTACAATGATTAATGGTAAAGTGTGCCCGGGGACGTCTGCAATAACAGATTCCCCTCCTCCCATAAATCCTGCCATAGACCCTCTTACCTTACTTGGAGATCTCATTGAAGAGCATTTTTTTCAGAAAAACCCCACCAAACTTGCTTTTGTGAGGGCAGCTCCTCCAGGGCTCACCCCAGGCGGTGATGGTTGGATCTGGAGACTTTACAGTGCTGTTTCATGCCAGGGTGCAATGCGCCTGGGTTATTTTAGGTATCAGCCATAGGGTAAGCCCTTGGGATGTTTTAAGGTTTTGGGGTTTTTTTGGTGAATTGTAAAGGGTGTCTAGCCAATGCGCAGGAGTGGAGATATGCAGTACTCTAGGAGGCGAAAGCCACTGCTGTTTCCCGTTGTCAGTAGAGGGGCTGACTTGCATCTTTTTTGGGGCATCAGCTGTCCGTGACCTAGGGAGATGGCTGCCTCCTATTAACTGTCCACCAGGTCAGAGGGTGATTAATGAGGGAGAACATTTCTGGGGGTGGCAGTGGATTCTCTGCTGCGGAGATCAGAGAGTCACATTTTCATGAGAAAGGCAAGGTACTGGAACATCACTTAACCCTTCCCCTCGCAGGCTACGCTGCTCTGGCCTTAACTGTGGGCAGCAGTGCACAGCACAGCTTGTCCAGCTGTTTTAAACCTTAGACAGGAATCACCTATTCCCTGGGCTCATCCGTTCCTTTCCACTGGCTGCGTGAGTAGAGAGGTCATGCCATGAATCCTAGTGCCTTGGTGTCCACACAGGACCTTTTTTACTATGTGTTTTAGGCGAACAAATGTTACTGGGCTCAGCAAAAGGTGAGGCAGCAAAATGGTCTGGGCTGCATTATTTAGAATGTCAGATAAGGTGATAAAACAGTCTGGTTTGATGTTAAAAACCTGTTCATTGTGCTAGACTGTATGCTAAACTGGAAAGCAAGTGAAACAGTTAATGTTGTAGAACAATTTCCCTGAGGAAACCTTTGTCTGAATTTGTTCCTGACTGCCTTTAAATGCTTCATGTGGTGCTGCTGGCTTCCACTTTTGATCTTAAATAAGTTATGAAATTTGATGAGAAGTTTCTGGAAATTCCCTGCATCTGTTTTTGACTCCTGTTCAGCGCAGAAGCATGTTTCAAAGGAAGATGGCATCATGCCCCCATCTGGGGGCGCGGAAGCTGACGCACAGAGAGGTATCATGATTGTCCTTCAGCAGACATGAAGAAAGATGGAATTGTCTCTTGGGCTCTGTCTTGATCTTACAAAAATCGCTTATATTGTAGAACACCCAGAAACAGCATCAAAAGCATATTGGCTAGGTAATATTATGCGGTTCTCTTGGGGTGTGCTGAGAAGCCTTTTGCTACAGGAGAAGCCCAGGTCCCTTGCCATGTGCCTGCCTTGCCGGCTGCCCACAGGCCATCTGCCCGGACTATCAGCCATTCTGCTGCCTTGCCAGGTTTACTGGGACATGGGTCCCTGCGTGCATGGCTGCATGGCTCCTGCCATGGCAGAGTCTGAATTGCAGGGTTACTGGTTTGTACTGCCGGCACACCCAGCCTGGGAAACAACCCTGGAGCTCTGTTAGCTTGCAGTGAAGAAGATTCAGGGGATGTGTTTTCCCATTCCATTACCCAGCTTATCTGAGCCTGGCTTATCTCTGGACAAGTCCTGTTCTTAGAGGGACAGGACTCTGGCCACACTCTGCCACTCTGGAGCGGCTGCAGGAGGGAGGGATGCTCTGCAGGTTGCTCTGGGCCCAAGGAACATCCACCCGTCTTTCAGGAGGAGGCCAGGGGTCACAGCTCCATCCAGGACAGAGCATCTTTGGCTCCTTACCAAGGAGGAATGGAGTCCACGGTGACCTTTGCACAGGCACGGCTATCTGGCTTCTTAGGATCCTTCTCCTGGCCTCCTCCATCGCCATCATCTGAGTAGCTGGTCCTCGTGATCACAGCTCTGCCCATTGGCAGCATCCCACGCCCTGGCACCACAAAGCTCTCAGGTTTATCAGCCACATCCACTTCACCGTATCCTCCTCAGGCCATTTTACACCATTCCCTTTAAATAAAATCTCTTAATTTCTTGGTTTGAAAGCTGGAGCGAGCAGCTGTGGGCTTGCCAGGACACAGCCTTGCAGGGAACTTGGAGCAGCAGCGTAAATCCCACATTCCCTGACCTCAGCTCTCAGCAAGAATCTGAACACAAGAGCCTGCTCTTGATTTTTTTTTTTTTAAATGACATCACGATTAAGAACTGCTGCTGTCTTGACAGCAATTGTGTCATCTTGCAAGAAGCAACATGTGCTAATTTTAGTGAATGCATTTTTTAGATTACACTCAATGAAGTCAGAAATGGAAAAGTTAAAGCTACTTTAACTCAGCTTTGTTATATGTTTCTGACAGTCACCGATATGACTGAAGACATCATCTACACTTTTGTGCAGAAATATAGGAAAGAGGTGTAACATCAGAACTGACACTGGTGAGAGAGACAGAAAAAGCCAAATTCCCATCTCTCATTATCCTTATATTCGTAAGATCCTGATAGCATGTATTGCCCAGAGAAAGAGCCATGAGATAGCCAAGTCCAGCATTAAAAAGAAAATGTTGAAGTTAACGACTGTCTAGGTAACTTTAAACGTCCTCCCCTGTGCATTTTCATGATTATAATGACATGAATTAATGAGGATCTCATGCTATTTTTCCATAGGAACGTCACGTGCAGTGCACGTGATCCCTGGAACTCACCAAAATGAAGGGATGGGATCTTTTTCTCTACCCTGTCAGATGGTCATACGCATTATTTATTGCCCACAGTTCAGTCTAAGCGCACAAGAGACATGGCAAAAATTGCTGGACCAATACTATGAAAAACTTGTAAATCTCCACTGAGTTTGTCAAATAGTTTTGACAGATAATTAATTATTTGCAAATCTTTCATTTCACTAATCGTAAAATTATATGCTGTACTTCTTCCTTTCAAAACCACATTTTAGGAGCTTGAATAAATATAATAATTTAAAATTAATTAAAAACCCCTCCAAAACCAAAAGTAAGTACATTGTTTAAAGTCAAATTATATGTTCTTGTCAAGCTAAAATGTTCATCAAATCACCCCATAGTGACTCTTCCTTTCTCTTCCTTTATTTTTCAGTTTGTCCAGTGCACCAAAAAAATCAATTACTTGTACAGCTCTATTCTAAGCACATAATTAATAATAGTAATTAATTACAAGCATTTTTCCACTGTGCTTCACATATTAAAACTGAAACACTTCACAAGTAGTTTATCTTCATGACAGCCCTGTGAACTGAGGCCAGGCGTTATCCTGTTTTACAGGCAGGGACCTTAAACGCAGTGCAGTTGGCACGAAAAAATATTTGCTAATTTTGAGAGGCTGGCAACTGATTTTTTTCTATGATATTAATTTTACAGCAGTTCATGCGCTTTCAAAAAAGTTTGGGCCCTCGGAGTTTTCTTTGGGTACAATTTGGAAGCTACAAAGGCCAAGTTAAGAAAATGTCTCTAATTTAATTATGTTTGTCAGTTGGGCAGGCTTAGTTAAAATAGTGGTTACTGTTCCTGTCCTATAGCAAACTTTGCTCCGGACGGATCTGTCATGTGAGTGATGCCTGTCTGCCTTTATTCCTACAAACAGGGATTCTCCCTTTGACTCTTAAAGAAGGGCAGCTGCTTTTTATTTAGGGTAATTTTTCGTGGGCTGATTGGGAGGGTATTTAGCCACCCTACTGCTCCTCACACTTCAGAGCTTTTCCCTAGACTTCAGAGCTTTTCCCTTGCAGAGTTTTCTGGACCATGAAGCAATCCAGCTGAGAAACATCAACTGTTCCACTACTTCTTGTTTCTCGGGCTGATGTGCACGCCAGTATTGCCCGAAAGAAAGAAGTCTTTCCTCCAGCTCCCTCTCCCATCCCCAACTCGAGGTCTGCTATGAAGTTATGCTGGATGCAGACAGCAGAGGTAGGTTACGCGCTCTGTAGGGGTTTAGTTGCCTTCTCCGCACTGCCTGGGAGCAGGTAGACCCAGGAACGATTGGGGTGAATGTATTATCGTGCACAAAAGCAATGCCAAAACACCCAGCCACCCAGGGGGAAAACAGATGGGCAGCCAGACAAACGTATACAAGTGTTTGTCCCTCCCTGTGGCCAGCAACAAGCGTTTGATGGCAGGGAAATAAAGAACTGGTTGGAGGCTTGAATGAGAGTTTGAAGGAGATCTTGCTGGGATGCCTGAATCCTGGGGCTTGCTATGCCCTAATCACATGCAGCTGTGCTGAAAAGCCCTGCTCTAGAAAATCAGGGAGGGAGCTAAAAGCATCGTGTTCATAGAGGTTTGCATATGTTGGAGGGATTAAAATGCTTCTTAACCCTCCAAAGCGGAATGCAGGGGGAAGAAAAAAAGAGAGTATATTTCCCTCGCGTGCCAGTCATTTGTAGGGCTGTGTCCCGCTGCAGCCCTCGTAGACAGGCGGCAGAGAGAGGAGAGCAAATGCACCCAGGAAACCTTAATTACACGTGTTCTCCGAGATCCGTTCTGTGGGAATGAACAGGGGGAGCGGGTTGAGCAGGATCGCGCCGGAGGTGAGGCACAGGATAGCATCTATTCTAAGCACAAAGAACAGGCTTCGCTAGCCCAGATACCCTAGACTGTCGACCCAAATAAAATCTAACTGGCGTTACAAATGCTTCCCAAAAGTAAAGATCTGTCGTTGATTTAGCACCTGGAAAAGAAATAAGAAAACGCCTCCGTTTATGTAATATCACCTGCTTTGGGCACTTGAAAGTCTGTTTTTTAAAATATTTGGTGGTCAAAACTCACAGGTAGGTTTCTGGGAGCTTCTGCAAATATAACAAAGACCTTGTGTGCATTTTTAGGTGTCTGAATTCCTTTAACTATCCACATAAACAGCGTGATAATCACAATATAGCAGTTATCAAGGATTAAACTAGACTAGACTGGAAAGGGGATCTTTTGCCTCAGCATTTGTCACCAACTTGCTGTTGGTGGGAGGGAAATGTAGTTTCTTGTGCTTTCATTCCTGTTCTGCCCTGTACGGTGTCCCAGTTCTGCCGTTCTCAACCAGGTAAAGTCCACGTTTATTTTAATCTGCAATAGGTATTGCAGGATCAGGCCCAGGAAATAGTTTTTGTATCTCGTTGAGCTCTGCAGAGCTCTGCAGACGTGTTGACAGAGCTGCATTCCTTGCAATGCTCCATTATTGGCTGCCTGTGAAAACGAGCTCTGCCTTTTCCCTGTTAGTCTCCACAAGTTTGCTGTTAATTAGGCTGAGCATCATTCTGACTTGTATAAAGCTGGTAGGGGGTTGATTAGGAAGAGCGAAAAGAACAAAGAAGGCAGCGAGGACATTTCAAAGAGAGGCAGGAGGAGAAGAGATGACAGTCTCCCTGTCAGCTTGGGGCTTGCCCTGGAATTTCTGCACCTCTGTGAACTGATCCGATAGCTGCATTTGAACCCTCATCCGCTGGGTGTAAAGAGGTAACTGAGCTCGAAGCCAGATGGTGGGATAATAAGGAGGCGTTCACCTCTCCGGGTGCGTTGTGCACAGCCGTTTGGGTTCCGTTTGGTGCAGAAACTTCTCTGAAGCTCTTGGACCTGAAAAGCAGCTTGATTTGGGCTTTCCGGGGAGACTGCTGGCACGCCGTCCGTCCGTCCGCGCTGGGGGACCTCCACCTCCTGGAAGAGTTGTGGGTGTGCAGTGGCACAGAGCAGAGGGAGCTCAGAGAGGAGGAGGGCCATGTGCATTTTGTTATATATTATTTAAAGAAAAGCCATCAGTAATGATTCCCAAAGCAAGAGGCAGAGGAAAGATTTTTTTTTTTTTTTTTTGCACGGAGCAAAAGAGTGGAATTAGAGCTGACATTCAGACAAAATTCTTCCTTAGAAGAAAGACATAATACAACCAACACTTTTAAAAAATATCTATATTTATTTATTTTGAGAAAATGCTTGTAACTTGAAAGATTTTTCTGGAGCTGAGGTTACTTTTGAGTGTGAAGGTCCTGGACTGGATCACCTATCCTTCAAGCCATCTGTCTTTCCTTAATGGTTTCACGTTAGTTGTACTAAGTACAGGAAAATGATCAGCAAGAAAAGTGCCTTTTACTTGAATTTTTTTTTGCTACTGTTAACACACCATCATCTTTCAAAAAAAAAAAAAAAAAAAAGAAATGAAGAATAAGTCCCAAATTGAAAACGAATTATTTTTCACCAACTCTTTTGATGTGAAGTCACTGTTACTAATGCCCTCCTGCCTCCTGCAGCTCCAACCTAAATTTGGGACAAGCAGTCACTGCATCCAGCTGAACTGAAAGCGTTCCCTAATTAACCGAACCAAACGAGTCCTCGGCTCAGAAGGAATGGCTAGGTGATAATCATGTCTGCATTCAGACGTCTCTTGCTAAACCCAACCTCTCCCCCAGCCCCTCCTTGAAGTTAAAAACTTTTGGCTGAAGAATGCGGTAGGGTTGTCCTCTCGCTACTCCCACTCCTCCTGCACCCCTTTCTCCGCCGCAAGGCCCTCCCCCTGTCCAATTTGGATGAGGCTGTACCTTTTCTTCTCTCCTTCAAGAGTGAGGGTTTTATTCCCTTCTTTTCTGCCCAGATCTCCACTAAACAAAGGAGCTCTGGGCACATCACCAGTTCCAGGACGTAAAGGTATTTAAACAGTTTCAGACTAAATCCCGAGCTGCATAGCTAAGAGCCGATTTCTTTCTCTTTATCTGCCTAATTGTTTGTCTGCCTAATTGTATTTTATTGTGTTTTGCACATTTTTTTAATTGATTGATTTAATTAGCACACTCAAAGGCATGGTTTTGCAACATCTTTCCTGATTCCCTCCAAACTTGCAAATCAGTTTAAAATCTGATTTAGTGATTGATTCTCTTTGCTTTGTCAGTGTATTTCTTACAAGTGGTGTTTGATGGAATTTCTCAGAGATAAAAATAATTTCTGAGCCTTTTTTTAACTCTCTTTTGATGGTTTAAATGACTTTTCCGTACTCTCTTAGTAAGACTTGTGTGAACGCTCTCAGAGTACGTGCCTGTGTATCGATCATTTGTCACGCTTCTAATTTCTCCGTGAGGAAATGGATGCATCTGGACTTTCTTCAGTTTAAATTTCTGCATGAAGGCTGGAAATCTCCCGAAGTGCAAAACTTTCTGCTTTTTATGACTTCTTTTTCCATCTGTGCTCTACCTCGGGAGCTCTGGGAGCAGAGGAAACCCTCTCCCTTTTGTCTCGCTGAAGATAATCATATCCCAGCCTTCAGCAGACAGGCGTGTGTAGCGAAGTAGCAGAGCTCTTAGGCTGCAGGAAGGGCAGTTTCTTTGTCTCTGCCTCTGCTCCCAGCCCTGCCTTTTTCCTTCCCACTCTGTCTTTCTCATTCACTGCATTTGAAATATTAGAGCCTGAAAAATGCATGCCCTCAAGAGCTGCGAGATTCCCAGCTGGGACACAGGGAGCAGTGGTTTGGGTTTTTTTTTTAAATTCTTTTTTTTTTTTTTTTTTTTTTTTTGTTCAGACACATTTTCTGCCTTGTCTGGGTTGATTTTTTGCCTGCTTTGGGGCTGGGCTGGAACGGGAAAGTGCTGCTGTGGGAAAGCAAGGGGGACAGTTAGGGGAGGCTCGGGGGCCCTGTGCCTGCCCGCGGGAGCGGACTCGCAGCCCGTGCCTCTCGCAGAAGCGGCAGATTATTTCCACTCTGGGGTGGAAAGGGGAGACCCGTGAGGATTCCTCCCTGAAAGAACAAACTTTTGGGGGTCTCGAGGTGAGAGATGCTTTCTGACCCTCCGCCGGTCAGGAGGAGGAAGGACGGGCTCCCCAGCCCTGTTTTCAGAGGCAGGGCTGGGAGATTTGGGGACTGGGGGTGGAAAATGGGGTTTTGGGGGAGGAAGAAGAGGGAGCAGGAGAAGGGGTTACAGTCTGTGGAGTACATTCCTCTGCGATCTGTTTTACAGAGCCTTTTCATCGGGCTTTCTCGTCGCCTCCCCGGTCTCGCGCCCTGAGCCCGGCCTCACAGCCCTGCCTGCCCCGGCACCCCATGTTAGCACCCTCAGGCCGAGGCCGTCTGCCCCGTCACGGCAGGCGCTGCGTGGCACCACGACTCCCGGGGGTCTGTGTTGCGCTGGGGTCCGTCCCCCTTTGCCCCCCAGTGCCTGCAGCCTCTCAGACCCAGGACGGCCGTAAGGACTAAAGTAAAGCTGCTCCAGAGACCGCTGTGGGCTCCTTCTCCCCTCAGCGCCCCACGGCACGGGCTGACCCCCAGCTTCCCTCGGGGCTCTGCCCCTCGGCTCTGCTCGTGCTGGCCCCAGGCAGGGCCCACGGGACCCCTCCGCCATGTCACCTACCCCCGGGACAAGCAGGGCTCGTGCCTTTTTTCCCCAGGAAGGGGCCTTGTTCATCAGGATGGCCTTGCTCAGGGCAGAAGGTCTCTGGGGGCTGAGAACCTGCCTGGGTGTGATTCAGGGCCAAACCCTGCATCTGGCCCCTGCCCGGCTGTGGCCATCTCGCAGGCTCAGTTGCCAGCCCCAGCCCCGGAGAGCTGGCCATGCTGTGCTTGCCCCAAGGTGCATCCACAGCCAGAGGTTTGAGGGGTCTCCTTGCTGCCTCCATTGGCCCAATCCACCCCTCCACAGAGGCTTTGGGCACTACATCGTCCCCCTCCCCATGGCCTCTCGTGCTTGGCTGTCTGTCCCAGCTCACCGGCTCTCCTTCAACAGCCCTCCAGCATGCCCAGCCCTCCACCTTCTCCTCTGTCCCTTCACCCTCCATGGAAGCCAGGCTTAGCTAAACGCACCATGTCTTCATGCTTTAGCCCCAGCCCACAGTCTTCCATCTCGCTCCAGCCCACGATGACCCTTTTGCCTATCGCAGCACTGGTGTCCATGTCCCTCTGATGGGTTTGCCAGCAGACCGCTCCCCTCGGCCAACTAGAATTATCACATATCTGGGAGGTTGTTTTCCAGCGACTGATCTCCGTGCCATGGCCTGTCTGGAGTATGATGCAGTAAAATAGAGCTGTGGGACCTGGGAAGATGGGTCCATAAATAAGATCTGCTCTTTCTTGAAGTTCTGGTCTCCTCTTGCTTCATAGCCCTGCATCTCCTGTTGCTCCTCTGAACCAAGGCGCTATGCCGAGGGTATTGTAACGCACCACCATGGGCAGACCTGGGACAGATGTGCTTTTGTCAGTCTTTGTTTTTCTATCAGGAAGGCAGGAAAATAGATGCAAGGGGCAGAACCATGACTCTTGTAGATCTTCTCTTGGTTTCCAGCTCTTGGGAAAGAATGGTTTGGCAATGCTGTGGTAGGGAATGACAGCGTGAACATGTTGGCTGCATGTGCAAGGAGCCAAACTCGCTGTGACTGTATGACCCCACTTTATTAACCCTGGGGAGGGGCCGCCTGGGATGATCAATCATTTTAAAAATGTGAAAGCCCTTAAGAACACTTGTGTCTCTCTTTCTCTTTCCTCTGTCTTTGCTTCTAGAAAGGGAACGGCAGGACGGCACCTTGGCACTTAGGGGCTGCTGCCAAAAACCATCCTCCACCAAGGCAGCAGGGACCCTGCAGCTGGAAGAAGCTTTCGGGGCAGCCGGGGGAATTGAGGAATCCGTGCCATCATGGGGGTATTATGGCTGGCCAGGTTCATGCTGGGATGTACAGCAGTTATGTACGTGGAACAAGCCCAGGGTCAATATGAAGGGGACTTGCAGACAGACAGATTTGCAGGCTACGAGGAAAGACAGCCAGCAAACAGAGTGAGAAGAAGAGGCCAAGACACTTTACGAGGGTACGTTTAATGTTCTTTTCTATTTTACAAAGCAGAACTTGGTTTATTACCGTAGCACATTAGAGACATGCGTACGGAATTGCCTTTTCTGTCCTTTCCTTGAGCTCAGGAAAGAATCTGCTCTGGAGACCTACGGTAGGAGGAAAGCTCCTGCCACAGGGGACAACCAAGCAGACTCCGTGCGAGCAGAGAGCTGTGCACCTAGCTCTGCTGCTTTGTTCAGTGGATCGCAGCGCCGTAGGGCTCGCCTGCCAGGACTGTGAAGAGCCATCCACACCCTGCCTGTTTGTGGGAGGGATGCTGGGCATTTACCTGGAGGGATGGCTGTGGCTGGGCTTTCCACCATCGCTAGTGGGGATGCTGTCAACTCAGGTCTTGACCCTAGAGTTGTCTTTGGCTCTCTGCTACCTGTCAATGCTCTGGGCTGTATTGAGAGGTTATTGCCTCTGATGGCTGCTTTTACACGATGATTGTTGCTAATGGGAAGACGTCACGCTAAGTCCCTTGTTGTGCAGCATAGCTGTGGCTTGCGGTCTCATCTATAGACAAATCAGTGCGAGAGCTGGACCTGTGAGCGTTTTCCACCTGAGGAGGGAGACAGGGCTCAGCTAGAAAATCCTGAAGCTTGTGCTGGAGCTCAGCTGTATTTGCATGCTCTCAAGATGGTTCCTGGCCCCAGCATTGATTCTGGGTTATTTTAAGTCTGCCTGGCTGTAGTTCTTGGAAAGTGTTCCTGTGTCAGTGGGCAGAATCAGAGCAGAACGTGATACACGCGCGAAGCCTGGGCTGTGCCAGAGTCCTCCGGCACTTGCTGGGGAATGCTTCTTGAATGGGATGGAGTGCCGTGCTTTCAGCCCAGACAGTCAAATGTGCTGTGTTTGGGCTGGAGCTGGAACACAGAGCCTGGCCGTCGAGCTGCCAGGGGCAGGGCCGTGGGGCTGGCGGCATCTGCTCTTGGAATTCAAATGTGCATGGCCACTCCCTCCTGCTACGGTGGATTTGGAAAAGATGGACAGCAACTGTCCTGGGGGTTTGGTCTTCTCAAAACTAGCTACCAAAGGCAGCCATTAGCTCGCTCACGGGGTAGGGACACCCTGTGTCTCCCCCAGTATGATCCATAAGTACTTCTGCCATGCTCCTCTCTTTGAGTCCATCACCCCTCAGATAAAACATCCCAAATCTTTATGACTAACGGGGATGAAGGCCATTTCTTGAAAAGGATGGGATGACAGTCTACCAGATCCAGAGACTCTTGTTCAGCCTGGCTGCCCAGGGCTGTGTGTGATTGATTACTATGCTCATAATGGGGATAGAAAGGATTGGAAGGAGTTGACATGTGCATGGATAATCCTGTCTCATGTAGCCCTGTGAAGAGAAAGGAAGGGCAGAGCAAGGCAACGACGAGTATTTCCATTCCCCCGGGACCTGAGAGAAGGTCACTGGTGTCCAGTGGTCTTATGGCACTCAGTGATTTTAGGTGACCAGATCCTGTTTTCAAAAATGATTTACAGCTTAAATCCTTTTGACTTTTGGTCCAAATCCCAAGTGCATTTTAAAAATGAAGCCCAGATTCCCAAGTTAGAAATTACTTCTGAAAACCCTTCTCTACTTTAAAGCCTCAGACATGGAGCAACATTTAAGTAAAGTAATACCAAATTATCGGTTGTGTAAGTTCCTAAAGGCCACACAGTAAGTTCGAGGCCGGATCAGAATCAGGCCTGAAGTGTCTGGCTCCCAGTCCCCTGCAGGGAGCCGAGGACCACACTGCTACCTCTTTCTCTTCTGCTTTCCTCATGCCCTCTGAAGCAATTGCTGTAGAAAAAGAAAAAAACCCCACTGGGATAAGTGCGAGGTCTGTTTAAGGAAGTCTGTGCAACTATAATTTAAGACAACTGAAGAATCATTGTTTCTTGGCCCTTGGGAGACAACAGTCTTGTTTCAAGGAGGGGGGAATCTTGGTGGGCAACGCAGGGGAAGCTGGCAAAATTCAGAGTGGCTGGAGCTGCTGCCCCAGGCGCTTCCCATGCTCTGTGTCAAGTGACCCTGATGGTCTCCTAGGTTTTGTGTCCAAATCTCTCCTTCGGGATTTCCAGCCCTTCAGCAATCTGTCTTTAAAATCTCTATTTTACAAGCAGATAAAAACCACTTGAGATGAGAAATCTATTGAAGAGTGATGTTTTAAATAATGTTCTGCTGGGCTTAGAAAGCAGCTACAGATGTCACCAGCTGTGATGCTGTAGATGGGTCTGGCAGCCAGTGAAAGCCATCTCCTGCAGAGCCACAGACCCAGTAATTCTTGTTGTAGATTCCCCAAACAGCGCTAGTCCCTCATCCTCTGTGCTCTGCCTTGAAACGGTTCTGGAGAGTTGCAGTTGTGGATCAACATCTTCTCTGACCTGGATTTTGCTGCCTTAAGGTGTCAGGATTCTTTGCTGCTGTGAAATTTAACTGTTTGATACACTTCTTTGGGAAAATCAGATAAGTCATAATTTAAGGTTTGGTTTACTCACAAACTAGCACTGCAGTAGCAAAAGAAATGAATGAACAGTGAGTTTTCTTGGTGCAACTTTAAATGTAAAGGAAGGGAGGGTTGTCTTTTTGAATTTGGTGTTATTTTACAACATGGGCATGCAGATGGCTTATCCTGACTATTGCAATTTGTAGAATCATCTATTCTATAATGCCACACCTCTAAGCACACATCTGAACCTCTGAACACGTTTATCTGTGGTGTCTGTTTTAGTAGTTTATGATACCATTTCAAATATTTGTTTTGGCATTGGCTTTCAAAGACCCACAACTTTCTTCTTCAGAGAGATACACTAATTTCTTCAACTTTCATCTGAAATATCTTTGGTTTTGAGACTTTCTTTGGTTCTGAGGCTTGCATGAAAGGAATTTAAATAGAACTGGAACTGAGATACAGCAAAGCTTAGCTGCATCACATGGGCCTGAACTGGCAGCTTCCCTGGTCAGCCCTGGGCCACCACCCCCAGCCACCGTCCTGAACACTGATTTCTGTGAGATGTTCAAAAGTTTGTATATCGTTCTGAACGGAAGGAAGCGGACAAACAGAGTTTGAGGATTCACTGGTTAGATCTAATGATGATGCAGTGCAGAGTCCTAACTACTTCTTCCTCTTCTCCATTGTGGAAACCTGCTCAGGGCTTCTGGACTGTCTGTAGCCCTGTCTTATTTGTTCCTTGAAATAATTTGTTTTCCCAACACAAGTTAGTGTTTTCCTTTCATACACTATGCATGAGATCGTCTATCCTGCCAGATCTCAAAGCCTTTTACAATGTTAACATGCCATTTGCAGATCACGTTGTCCATGGCAGAAATACTTTTGCTCCCAAAGTGGAATAGGACAGATACATTAAAGGACTTAAAGTACAATCCCCTTATCTTGACAAGCTAGATCAGGCTTTTGCTCTACCATTTATTCTTGTATATGTGCCTCCTTTTCTCCTGGGTGGGTGGAACCATGGATTCCCTCCATCCCTAAGTTGTGTTATATCAATTTGGACAAGAAAACAGAATCCCACTAGAACTGCACAGAGAAGCGTGACCCAGATGTTTTTATAGGGAAATTCTTACCAACTTCTGGAAGAACCAAATACCCAAACATATTCAGTGCTTCTTCCTTCATTTTTTCTTAAATATCTTCTACTCCTACACATAGCACAAATAACTTCCTGTGGGTTTCCCAGGAAAGTCTTGAGTAAGCCCAAGTCGCAGAGGATATCTGCTCTTTTGGTAGCAAGTTACTTTGCGTGAAGTCTTGGTCAGCTAGTACTAATAGAAATACACAGAATCATTTAATATTATAGAGCTCGTAGCGAGAAACTGCTCTCTAAGTAACTCCAACGTGACCCACACAAGCTCTCCTTGCTGATGTCTGGGGTGAGCTGGCTGTGCACGAGGACAGTTGTAGATGTCTTGTTGGGAAAAGAGGCTTCAGCAATGCAGGAGGAAAGATTATGTTTCTGCTGGAAATATATTTCTTTGGAGCTCTGTTCCCATGCCAGTCTCCTTTAATAAAGGGAAAAGTATGAAATAAATGCAAAGCATGAAATAAATGCAAAATAAACAAGCCTGTTATTCACCAATGCTTTTACAAATAACAATTAATAAAGTAATGTGGAGCAATAAATCACAGCCAAAGCCGTGATTTAATCTGTCCTTAAACTCATTAAAGTAGAGACAATTTAAAATGACCGTCTCCTGAAAGGAACAGCACTGACAAATCCATTTATGAGGCAGGATTTGAATGGGATTATTAGTTTAATGAACTATTGAACAGTTTCCAAGAGTAAGAATGTGTTTAACAAAGGGGAAAGAAAAGATGATTAGTCTGCAGCCAGCTGAGCTGTTTGCTGGCAGTATGGTTTCCTGTAAGTTCATGGCTGCCTGTTTTTTCAAGTAAGAATAAAGGCTCAGCTATAGCCTGACTTTAAATACAACGAATTATGTCAAGCCCATTAATTATGAAATGGCCACTGCAATTGAGAAGATGGATGCAGAGGGGATGTTTGGGGCGGCATTTGTCATACCTCTTCCGTTGCTCTGACTTACACAAAAAGACAGAGAGGTGTCTAAATGAATTGTGGGGAATGGGGATATGAGGAGTTTCCAAGCTGCTCTCCTGTAGATTTTTTTGGCACCTTCTTAGTTTCCAGCTTGTCACTTGGGAATGGAGAGGAAAGGCACGTTGCAGCTGCAAAGCACCAGCAGCGGAGGAGTTGCTGGGATGTGGATGAACTCTCCATCCACCACCCTAAGCTTGGAAGCTCAGATGCAGTGGAGAGAGGAAGCCATGGGCTGTGATTCTGGGCCACATGGCACCAGTTTAAACTGGAGCTGACACTGGGATGACTCTTAATGTCAAGGGGAGATTGGACATAGCAAAGACAAGCTTCACCACTTTCACAGTTCACCCTGAGATGTGCACAGAGAGCAGCTGATTTCCATCAGCATTTTAATCCAGCTCCATCCCCGACATTGCAGTTCCACCAGCATCTTCGTACAGGAGTTACAAAAGGTTTTTTTGGACCAGGAGCAATTGTAATTTTCTTCACTCTCACTGTAGGTTTATCGGAAGCATGTGCCTTTAGAATGAGCTGGTGCCCAGAACACAACCAGCACTGTCAGATGTTTCATGATTCAGGCCCTGATTCTGCCTCTGCCAAGTTCAAGCGTAACGTTTTAGTTGACTTCGTTGGAAGGAATAAGCCCTAAGTGGGAGTCAGGGAATCTTTTCTGCAGTGTTACCATCTCTGCTGCTACTGTAAATCTAGTGAGAGGTATTGATTTCCTCAAAGTCCCAGGGTGGAGTCCTTTAAATGCAGAAGCTCAGCTTTTATTCCTTATAAAAAAATTGATTTCTTGACCTTGAAGTTGTAGAAAACTCCCTTGAAAATGAAATCCTGTTTTGAGTAAGAACTAAGGTGCTACTAAGAGACAGTGGAAGCTAAAATGTCCCATTTCTTAACTTAATCCTGTAGTTTGGGCAACCAGAATCTGTCCTACTGATTGTGTGGGTTGTTTGTGAAAAAGGCCCTGTAACTACAGTGATTTAAATACTTAAAAAAGCAAATTTTTAGGGTATGTCACTAACTACACCAACTGAAACTACACGCATGTGTAGCCAAAGAGTAACAGGACTCCAGTACTTATTAAAAATTGCTGTCTGAAATGGACTGTGCCGCTTGTGGTTGCCCATGTGCCATTGCTGTTGGACTAGATGATCGTTGTAGGTTCCTTCCAACTGAAATATTCTATTCTAAATACTGGTTTCATTACAAGATGGTGAAATCCGTGTTCACGGATGGATAGAGGACTCTCCATCTTCAAGGAGGTAGCTTTGGGGCATCTCCACTTGGAAATGATGAGGAAGAACATGGTCAAACTCTAGGAAGGCTTTCTTGCCTTCTCCCACCACATTCCTGCCCTGGGCGGGATGTGAGTCTCTGTGCTCCAAGGCTTGCTAAAGCTCAGTTTAGAGTGAGCATACATCACTTCAGTAAAGGTGCAACTGGAGCTTCTGTCGCTGTGATCCAGTCACCTCTCGAGCACATCTTGGCTGCTTCCAGGTCCACATGCTCCACACATGATATTTATTCATAAAGCCAGAGATTAAACATTACAAACAACAGAAGGAACAAAATTATCGCAGTAGCTGGAAACTTCTGACTTCTTGTTCCTAAATTTTCCTTATGTCTTGATTTATATCGTGAAATGGTTGATCTTGGACTTCTGACCTAGGCTGGTTTCTCTTGTTATTGGCTGGGAACATGAAGGCAAGTATTGGCATGGCAAAAGATTATCTGGCGTAGAAGTTAATAGGTTATATGGGTTTTGTTTGGAAGTTTTAAGAACTGGATTTGAAGTTTTGATTTATTTCAGAATTTAAGGGGGGAAAAAAAAAAAAAGATGGAAGAGTTGGTAATGCTGCTTTCCAAATGAAAGTGTTAAGCTGTTCTTGGAAATCAGTTGCATTTTTAGTCTTTTTCAAAGGAAAGTCGTCTCTGTGGTTCCTTGCTGATCTATAGGATTATGCACGAATAAGGGAAGATTTTCCCTACCGTCACTCATACAAAATGTGTGAAGAACTAAATAAAGGTGGAAAAATGGTATTATTGACAAAGAAAAGGTGTATAACAAAAGATTTTATAGACTGCCTTTGGTTAAATATATATATATATATCTCTCAAACATTATTGGGCTTGAACTTGGCATTAACCTAAGTAGATGGAATCCAAAACCTATAGTCTTTGTAAGTCTTTCCTTGCATTTTGCTTCATTCCTATCATGCATCTTTTAAAAATTATTTCCACCTCTCTCTCTCTGTGTTTTTTTCATAATTTTCAGCTAAAATTCAGGTGTCTACCCTGGAGTCAGCTTTGCATGGCTCAGATCACCTAAACTTGGGCAGTACTTTGTTGTAAGCATAGAGATTTATTTTGGTGTGAGCTAGTCGCCTTGGTGGCAGCCAGGCAACCTTCTCTGCTTGGCTTTCTTTCTATGTATGTGTGTCTGGAGTCCACGTGTGGAAGGGGTCCTGGGAGACCTCTGCCTGAGCGCAGGGAGGACTTTTGAGTCAGAGCTGCAGTTTTGTGCTGGGGATCCAGACGTCCCTGATGGGACCTCCCTCCGTTGTAGGCTCTTGTTCAACCACCTTACTGAGGACCTTACTGATAGCTGCATCTTGGCAGGAGAAGGAAACGGGGCTGAGATACAGAGATCTGTAGTCTTTCAAGACTGCATCTCTGTATTTGAGATGGCCTGACCCCAAGGCACCCAAAGCTGCTCTCTGCTCTGAATTATGGTAGGAAATTCAGCCGTGGGCACAGAGACAGGAGAAGTACCATCAAACATTAAAAAGGCCTATGTAATGCTGTTTCCATTTCAATCCAAAGACAATTTAATATGTATTAGAGGTAGAAATGTAATAACCATCTGGAAAAATATGTTAATTTCTCCCTGTTTTCTAATAATATAAAAATGAAAACAGTAAACACCTGAGTAACTTTGTTTGAAACTACATAATTGCTCAGCTAAAAGGCGTATATTTTGATATCATACATTTTCCTGGTTAATTAAAGAAAGTGCTAAATTAGATGTCAAAGCTCTCTCTAATTTCAGATCATCCATTCTCTAGGAAAAAAATAAACATAAACCCAGAGATTAAAATAACTACTTAAATTAAGGCTTCCTTTCTGTTAACTAAAATAACCAAGAAAAAGTAGTCTCTGTTCACTTAAATCAATCTTTCTTGTCCAGAGCTCCTCCTTGGTTCTGGGAGGAGGAGCAGTCGGTGATGCGCTCTTCCACCTCTTCCCAAACCTCCCCATTTTCTTAAGGAGAGCCACTGAGGATCAACAGCTGAATGCAGGTGCTTGAAAGGCTCTGCTTTCTTTGAGCATCTTATGTCAAGGTCTTCGGAGTCCCAGCTACTCAGCCTGGGCTCAAGCAGAGAGGCCAGCACAGATGAGAGAGGTGCTCAGTAATGCTACCAGGGTTCGCTCAGGAGGGAGCTGTGCACCAGTTCACACCACCTTTATCCTTGCAGATGGAGGTAGGGGTGCTCCAGTGGCTAGGGAAAGTAAAGGGTCTCCAGCAGGAATGTGAGAGACACCGTAAGTCCCAGGCTTTGGTGAGATCAGAGAAAAATGTTTCTGTTGCCACAGATGTATTACTGAGTCGAGTATTACAGGTATTGCTGAGAGCCTTAGGAAAGCGATCCGTAGCTCAGCTCAGCAAACAGCTTCAGGATGTGCTGAATTCTGAATACTTTTGTGCTTGCAATATTACCCGGCAAAATAGCTGTTAGCAGTTTTAAGGTGTGTGACTTCTGCTGGTGGTAACAGAAAGTTAGCATCTCTGCACCTTTAAAACTGAATTCTTAAAAACAAAAATAGTTGAGATCACTGGGACTTGAACTCCTTCCTAAAAGCTAAACAGATGCTGGGCTGCTTTGCAGAACAAGAGGATGATGGTTCAGGTGGGAGGAATTAAGCATCTCCTTTGCAGGACTGAGTCAATATCCCTATGCGAAACAGGGGGTTGCCTGGGTAGGAAGAGCTGGCTTCTCCGCTGGTATTGCTCTGCTTTCTCATTTGCAAATTACTTATCAAACTGTATCCATTGCATGAGCACGTATAGGCCTGGGGAAGTATGCAGTGAACACAGACTCATAAAGCTGATAAATCACTGAAATAAACACTTGCAGTACATTTGAGGGATCTGGTAAGTCAAGAACTAGGAGGACGCAAATGTGCTCCCCTTTAGGCCAAGGATCCAAAAGTCAGCATTGTTTCAAATCTGTTCTCATGCCATGACACAATCCCAAATCCCTCTGGGTGGGGAGATGCAAGACCAAAAACCACTATCACATTTGGCAGTAATTATTGTCCCCTTTGGTGATCTCCACTGAGGCCAAGGGTGGCTGATGCCTGCAACGGTTCTCCCCAGTTATTGTGAGAGATGATCCCTGGGGCCCAGCAAAGAATCAGGCTAAGATCAAAACCAAAACGAATCTTGAATTACAGGAAAAGTTTCCAGCTCGGATGGAGAGGTAGGATCATCGTCCCTGGAAAAGCCACATGCTGAAGTCATATAAGACTAGAGAATGTGGTGGTGATAGTGATTCAAATTCATCTTATTTGATTCTTTGCACAGGCATGAGTTTCGTTATAAGAGAATAAGCTGCAGGAGGGAAAAGAATCTAAAAGAAAACTTCTGTGTCTTATCCCTAAAATAGCTCTTCTGTGTGTAGCAGGCAGCTCTCCTTTTCACAGTATCAAATCAGAAATCTTCACTAGCCTGGAATTAGCTAGATTGTCACTGAGTTGGTGAATTTATAGCAAAGGGTAACTCTGAATGGTTTGGGGAAACCTAGAGCAGTATTTGGGCTGATGGCCATTCCTAAAGCTGAGCAACCAGAAGTGCACGGGGAATTGGCCAAATCTGTTGCTGGATGATTTGATTTCCCCATAAATATTTCTAAGCTGAAACTTGAAGACAGAAAAAACCTGAAAATAAGGGACAGGGAAGGTAGCGACTGTAAGCATGCCAAGGGGTTTCCATTCATCCCCTGTGAGTTGTCAGAATTGCTGCTCCCCAACTGGATGTGTCTGCAGAGCACAAGAGAGATTTTCATGTCTCTCAAGATACCCAGAGAATACAAAGAGAGAAGAACAGAAAAATTGAGATTGGGTAAGGTTAATAGAATCCTAAAATTAGGAGATTGTGCTCAAGCTCTGAAGAGGGGGAAATCGCTCCCCTGGACCTGCTGGCCGTGTTTCTGATCTATCCCAGGATGTGGTTTGCTGCTGTTGTGGATTTCTCTTGCGATGAATCTGTTCCACCTATTTTGAGTACCAGTAGCACAGATGAAGTGTCTTATCTCTCGACCGTTAGGTTTGTGGCTGGATAGTTAAGCTGTGGTGCTTCTCATCCTGAAATCACCAGGTGTTGATCCCATGTGCTGGTGGGAAAGTTGCTGCTCACCCTTTTATAAAACACTGGGCTCCAGCCCTACTACTAGCCTGCACAGTTGTACTTTGGCAAGGCAGGAGGGTGGTTTTTACTGAGTGTTTTGTTTGAAACACTTGGAGAAAAAGGAATTCGTGCTTGGTCGCTTGCCTGACTTCCATCTGGGACCTGGTAAAAGTACAAGCCATACTTTTATTAACAAAGTCTTAGTTTACAAAAAAACGAAGCAGTATGAATTTCTGAGAGCACCTACTCTGTAATCTTGACTTGTTCTCATCATCCTAAAGAGAGCAGAGATGACCTGCAAGCGATGTAAAGTGTTGGAATCTCTGCCCTTACTGGAGACTCAAACTGGTCCAGAGAACCATTGCAGCAGATCCTGGCCGGACTCTCTCAGCTCAGACTCCTTTTCCCATTCAACAGGGAATATCTTGGAAAGCAGCGTTCAGGAGACAGTCACAGCACTGAGGACCTGTTTTCACCCAGCAGGAAGAAGCTTTAGGTTGTATCAAGGAGGGAAATAAAGAATGGCTGTGATAATAAGCAAAAGGGCCCCCGTGCTCAGGCAGCAGATACCCAGCCCAAACTTTTCCAGGCAGACACAAAGAAAGCGATGAGCTGGGAGAAGCGTTTGCTGGACCACTGAGCGTGCACCAAAGCAGACTAGCTGCAGGTCAGGGAGTCTCAGTCACTGGACAAAGGTCTGCACTTGGTGAGAAGAGCAGGAAATTGGCCCAAAGTAATGAACTATAGTGAATTCTTCCTGAATTAATACGTTGAATCCCCCCGGATGAGGCCAGCGAGAAGGAGAACACGTGAGCAGCCAGGGAGCAATCCCTGTGCAGACCAGAGCATCTCTGAGGATTACCCCAGCCCTGGCAAGCCACCAATTTTCATTCACTCCTGTCTTCCTCTAATTTAAGGAATGGAAATACCACTTCTGAAGGCCAGTGACAACTGAGGTACACTGATTACTTATGACAGGGGAGACAAATCCTGGGCTGCTGTTCCTGCTGTCTGGAAAGCACACACTACACGTAGCCAAGGGTTCATTAGCTGTGGGTCTTGCTGGACGGCAGGAGAAGTGCTCCTTGCAGGACACTGCAGTTATTACACAAATCAGCCCTGTAGTGACTGTTGCAGAGCTTTCTGAAGAAGGTTTGGGGAGTTCGTTCTAGCTGGGTATTCTTTCGCCCATGGCTGAAGGAGTGGACAAAGACCTGCGTGCACGCGTGTGTATTGAGGACGTAGCTGTGGAAGCTCAGGGTGACTTAGTTTTTGGCTAGCGTCTGAGTCTGCAAAGCATTCTCAGCCTGGACTTCACACGCTGTGCTGTCTGCCCTCTCCTACCTTTAACAATGAGTACGATTCTGCTGGGGTCACCCTAGGCATCTGACAATAACTGGCAGGACCGAGTCCTTTTCAGCTGCTTGCTCAGCTAATAGGCAACAACTCAGTGCTCTAGGCTGTCTTTCCCAGGCTTCTCACAGGAACAGGCTGCTGCGGCAACAGCCAGATGCCACTTGTGTTCTGTCCCCACAGGCGGGCTGGCACCCCAAGCCTGTGGGCAGTCTTGTGGTATGGACTGTCTCCCAGTCCTTGCTCATGCCTCCGACTCCGTTGTGGATTTGGGAGAAAGGCTTCTCTTGCTAACAGCCGTGCATTTTCACATCACATGGCCACAGCTCTGCTCTGCTTCAGTGGTTTTTTCTTGGCATCTCCCAATTCTCAGATGGAGCCACTGCCAGCAAGCAGCATTTGATGCCATCAATTGAAATTCATGCTTACTTTTTCCCGGCTTATCTCTATAATTCTATTGTTTATTTAAAGTGGACAAAGAAGACGCTATGGCCAGCATTGCTTTTCCCACTGTCCTTTCTTAGCATCGCTCTTTTGGCCGCATTCACTTTCATTAAAATAGTTCTCTAACAGCTGAGCTCTTTCAGCCTTTTCCTAGGCTGCACAGAAGGTGATAAGGGAAGAGCTGCCTCGTATTGGCAGGTCTATTTTTGCATCAGCTGAACCATGGGGGTGGACCGGCAGTGCGGTCCTTTGCCAGAAAGCATTGCTAGAAAGGGCTGGCACAAACGTGTCAGCCCTTATCTCCGTGGCTCTAACACCCAAAGGAAAAGTCACGTGGGCGTTAGCCCCATCTCAGCAGTACAACCGTGTCTCTCCAGGGCTGCGTCATGTCTGGATAAGACCCCCTTGCTACTGCTGGCTAGCAAGGAGGCAAAGCTGAGAGTGAGTAGGGTAAAAAAAAAACCCTCTTGATTTTTAATTTAGGACTGATTGTTATGAATTTTCTTAATAGTTCTGAAATGTCTGTGATTTTGATTATCAGTAGCAATCAAAATGTTGTGGGCAAGTTTATTGAGCTTAAAAGATTTTTCCTCTAACCTTGGCCATCCCATTCGTAGGAGCTCTTCGCCACAAACTATGGTTGCAGTTTTCTGTTTAAAAACTAAATGACATACCTTTTATCCACACCATCTTCCTGATGAGAACATGGGTTTCCAGCTTGTATTTCCCAGGATCGAGATAACTGGTATTAATTTTAAAAAGCAATTTTGTCACAACTTTGCTAAAGATGTTATTTTTTTCTTACAAAACAGCATTCTCCTTATTGAGTTATTGCTTTGGAATCTAATTTCATTCTCCCTCTAGGTCATTTCTGTGACACCATTAATTTCAACCCATTCAAAATGGATTCTCCCCATGTTTTGTTTTGAAACTCTGCTAATTTTTAGCATATGCTTATAAAGGTTCAGTTTTGGAGGAACAATTGTGATCTTGTAGTTTAGCTTAATGTGTGCCCAGGACCTCTCCCAGGATCCCCGCACAGAGCTCAGTGAAATCCTCGGCTGACTGCCTTCTAGAAAGAGGTGGTACTTGCCACCATAGTTAAAAATACCCACTTCATTATCAATTTCCTTCAGCTTCCACTTTCTTCTGTCTTAGTCTATGGGACTGATGCCAGATACCTCTTCCTTCACTGATTTTGACACAAAAAACCTCTTAGTCTTTTGCCTGATAAAATGCCTACACAATATGCTTTAATCTTCAACAAGGCTGAAGTAGCCTGAGGCCAGGGTGTGAAGATCATTAGTGTACTAAGGTTAATGGCTACCTTCCTTGCATAGCTGTTCACATCCATGTGTTGAGAAGGGGGGAACCAGCAAACAGATTCAGGTAGAAGTCAAATTGCAGTATTTGGTGCCTGGCTATGAGTTGTCTGGGCTGCCTACACATTGCATGGAGAGTCCTATATCAAAAAAAGATCATCCATCCTGCATGCTGGGAACCTGAGGGCTGAAACTTAGGCTTTACAGGACCTCCATCTGCTCAGAGTGATCTTATCTTATGCCAACCACAGGCATATGTCTACTTCTAACTGGAGATTTACACTTGAATATCAGTGGCAGTACCACTAGCTTTGTGTTTCATCCAACCTAATGCAACCAGGAACTGCAACCCAAGATGTTCCCCCATCTGCAGGGTACCTTAATCCATACCAGCAGAAACAGCTCTGCATTTCGACACTGGTGAGGCCGCACCTCGAGTGCTGTGTTCAGTGTTGGGCCCCTCACTACAAGAAGGACATGGAGGTGCTGGAGCGTGGCCAGAGAAGGGCAACGAAGTTGGTGAAGGGTCTGGAGCACAAGTCTGGTGAGGAGGGGCTGGGGGAGCTGGGGGTGTTTAGTCTGGAGAAGAGGAGGCTGAGGGGAGCCCTCATCGCTCTCTGCAACGGCCTGAAAGGAGGCTGGAGCTGGGGGGGTCGGTCTCTGCTCCCCAGGAACAAGCGATGGGACGAGAGGGAACGGCCTCAAGCTGCGCCAGGGCAGGGTTGGGTTGGGTATTGGGAAAAACTTCTTCCCCCAAAGGGCTGCCAGGCCCTGGCCCAGGCTGCCCAGGGCAGGGGCTGAGTCCCCATCCCTGGGGGGATTTAAAAGCCAGGGAGATGTGGTGCTTGGGGACATGGTTAATGGCTGGACTTGATGATCTTAAAGGTCTTTTCCAACCTAAATGATTCTCTGATTCTATTCAAGGTCTCCTTTTAACTTCTGAGCACAGAAGAAGCAACAGATGCCCAGGCTTTTGGAAAATGTAGGCGCTTTTGAAGTCAAAATACAGATTTACTCTCCACCTCCAACCATAGCACCAAATTATTTTAGCAGAGCCCTTGACTCTGTGTTTGCTGGGCTGGTGAAGGAGGCTTCACATAGCACTGGGCAAATGCAGCACATACAGAAAAACAGTTGCCACAGCTTCTACACAGGTCGTTGTGTGCTCTGGGAAAATGAGAGCTGGGAAGCAGAGCAGCACCCTTCATTGCACAGAAAGTTGTTCAACATGGTCTGTGCCATGCAGGGATCTCCTAGTCACCGCGAAGAGTAGAAGCTAAGATTGCCTTTACGTGGGAACACCATTGCTCAGTAGAAGGTTCCTTAGAGTTTGCTCTCAGTCCAGCTCAGTGTTTTTGTCATTAATGCAAACACTGCCCGGTTCCTTTTTCCATGGGAAAGCATTCTACTTCTTCCACTTTGGAAAGGTACACCTGCAGCATGTCTGCTGCACATCTGCTGCGTGCCTGCTGCATGTCTGCTGCACATCTGCTGTGTGTGTCTGCACACGTGCTGCACTTCTGCTGTGCCCCTGTTTTGTGTCTGCTGTGCCTCTGCGGTGCGTTTGCTGGATGTGCTCTGCACGTCTTCAGTGTCACTGCTGTACATACGCTGTGTTTTTGTTACATCTGCTCTGCATCCTCTGTGTATCTGCTGCGTATCCGCTGTGTGTCTGCTTCATGTTTGCTGTGTTTTCTGCACGTGTTGTATGTATGCTTCACCTTTCTCACGTCTCCTGTGTATCTCCTGTGCACCTACTGCAATCACGCTGAAGGTGGAAGACTCATGTACGCCTGAGTAACTGATTCAGGGTGTTCTGGGATCCACTAGTCTCTCCCAGACAGAAAAGGAATCTGCTGCCCTAAAGCACTGCAAGTTCTTGCCAAAATCCAGACTTGAATCTGGTAGATGGGCCTTACAGAGTGCCGCCGAGACTGGCTGTCGTGCCCAGGGTGCACAGCCATCCCAGCACCCTTCGCCATCCCACTCCTGGCTTGCTGCAGGAGCTTGAGAACAGCAACCAGAGGAAGAAAATCTTCAAAAAATCCCCACTGCTCAGGTAAAATTTCCAGGCAGAAAGAAAGGCAAGTTCAGGAAAACAGACTAATGGCACACCTATTGTAACAGAGACCTCAGGTTTTGAGGAAGGCCAAGCAGGACAGGTTCTGCAGTGAGCACTTCATGACATGGGAGGGAAGCAGAAACCTCCGTGGTTAAAGCAGTTTCTACACGGCCACGGGCAATGGTTGGGATGCTGTTTTAAAGGAATGAAGGGAAGCTGAGACAGTACCGGCCTTATGCGTGTTCCTTTCTGGTGGCAGAATAACAGAGAAATAAAAAGGTACTGTTCCCTGGAAAATGAAATTAATTTGCTGATCTAGCTGAAGATCAGGGATTAATCAACACATTTTCAGAATGAAAAAAAAAAAACCCAAACAAATCAACCAATGCTTTTTGGAGTTTTTAAAAATCAGATATTGCTGTTGCTCCAGTTTGCCAAATCCATGTATTTGCTCCCATGCACCATATAGCTAGAGAGATTTCTACAGGTAGCTGTGACAGGCTGACAGTTGTGGAGGTGTGTTTCACGTTGAAATGAATTACGGTGAACATAAAATTACAGAATCACAGGACGGTTGAGGTTGGAAGGGACCTCTGGAGGTCATCTGCTCCAACCCCGCTGGCTCAAGCAGGGCCACCTAGAGCTGGTTACCCAGGTCCATGTCCACACAGCTTTTGACTATCTCCAAGGACGGAGACTCCACAGCCTCTCTGGGCAACCTGTTGTTCCAGTGCTCAGTCACCTGCACAGTGAAAAAGCGTTTCCTGATGTTCAGGTGGAACCTCCTGTGTTTCAGAAACATCCCAAACTGCATAGCAGAAAATGCCAAATCTGATTCATTCACATAACTGTCTGTGCAATGATGATGATAGCTGCTGTCACCAGCCCCAGGCAATCCGCTGAAGTGGTTGATGTGAAACTTAATTAGTAAAAATTAGAATGAGGATATAGAAATTTTGTACAGTAGATCCTGACAAACTAATCTGATATTTTCCTTCTCTTATCAAAGAGAAAATTAAAGGGTGATGTAACAACCTACATGGTCTACTGGGTGAAAAGACTGTTAACAAATGGTTCTTCAGTCCAGCAAGCAAAGATAAAACAAGATCCAATGGCTGAAAGTAGAAGCTAGCTAGACTCAGACCCCAAAATAAAGCATAGTTTTGACAGTGGGGATTATTACTCACTAGAAAACCTCCGAAGTGTATGCTCTTTCGCTGGTGATTTTAGTTCAAATTCTCATGCTCTTCTAAAAGATGTGATCCCTCAGCAAACCTCCAAGAGGCTGGAGGGTTGCTGGCCAGGGTCCAGGCAAGGTCTAAACTCTCCGTCTACACTTCTCTACTGCCTTCCCCCATCTGTCTGATCCTGTGTTAGAGCCCCAGCATCTCTGCAAGGGGCTGCGTTCTTGTGACTCCACACTTGACACTGTCACAAGAGTATGAACGTTACATAGGTTTGTGGTTTTCATGGGTTTGGGGGAGGAATTTTTCTTGGAAAGTCTGTTCCTGTGTGGATGCGTAGCATGGCACAACATGGTGTAAATGCCATGCTGAGGTATATGTTCAGGCTGGGTTTCCTGTTGTCTTTGTTATGTGATATTGATTAAGCCATCCAACGAACAAATGAAGACAAAGAAAACCATGGGTAGCCTGTCTGAGGGACAAGTCGGAGTGTGCAGGAATTTAATTGCAGAGTCAGAAAGAAAGAGCAGAACTTTGTCCACCTTATGCATAAACAGCGCTGCTAAGCTACGTTCACAAGGGACAGTTGTGCTCCTCCTGTTCAGGTTATCAAGACATTCACTTGCCTGTGGTCTCTAGGGTTGTCTGGTATCGAGGTCTCTCTCTCCTCCCATGGAAATGCAGGTCTCCAGCTGGCTGTGTCTAACCTTGTGGTATGGCCCCATGCCCTGGCTTCATGTCAGGGTAGACCTGGCTGTGCCTCAGTTCCTCACTCCTCCGTGTGGTCCTAAGAGGGTCACTGGAAGATCAGAGCCCCAAAGTGTTCTGCACAGGGAGGTCAGAAGCCCGTTATTAAAACAACGTATGGTGGCTCCTTTTGGTGGGAATTAAACATGGCTTGCTCAAACTCACAGTGAGGGAATGGAGTTTGGCAGAGAACTGTCACACAAGAGGTTATTCGGCTGCTCTCCTACGGTGCTGATACATGCTGAATTTATCCAATGGCACTGCACAGAAACAGAGGGAAAAAATTGTTTTTAATTTTCAGACCCAATGTCTGTGGCTCGAGGTTCCACTCCTACTGCTGCCCCGGCTGGAAAACGCTGCCCGGAGGGAACCAGTGCATTGTCCGTGAGTATCCATTTTCCTGTTAAGGGCACTGGGGAACTAACTGCCGTGTGGGGAGGAATGCATATCTCACACTTCAGCAGATGACAGAACATTTCATAATCCACTGGGACAGGAGCAACGATTGCTGGGAGTTCTCATCTCTGCTAGTCTTGATTAAAGCAGGGTGGTTGCAACTGGTCCCATTTAGTGCATGGCCTTTTATCTTCTGCCAAATTGCCACTGTGTTCCTTGTTGCTCGACAGTTTGTGTGCCTGCTTCAGAAGATTAGCCTCAAAGGAAAGCTATGGGTGACTCCTGAGAAAGTTATTTTAGGGCTGCTTGTTTAGATGAAATAATTTAGTTGCTGGAAGACGAGCTAGATGCTGACATTGCAAACATGATGTCATGAGACAGTGTCTACAGGCAGGAATTTGCATCTTTCTTTGAGTGGCCATCCAAAGCAGGATGCTGATTTAGATAAATCACACCTCTGTTTTGGCAGGTAGCTTTCCTGTTTGGAGTAGAGCATTATTGTACTCTCAAGTGCTGATATACACCTATAAAATCCATTAAGGAGCTGATGTTTTGCATTGCTGTAGGTTAAAGGCATGAACTATAGGGAGATGAAGGAGCCTGCCCTTTGGAGGACGCTCCCGTGGGAAGTGAAAGTCAGCTCAGGAGTAGATAAATGAGGTTCTCATTGGAGACAGTAAGGGTAATTGTACCTGCATTTGCTCATGCTTCATACTGAAACACAGTAAATCCATGGTGTCCTGGAGATATTAACCATAACCTGGACATACAAAATAGACAGCGCTATGGAATGCTTGTATCTGCTGGTATTTTAGCTTTCTGAATAAATCTTCTGCACTAGAGCACACTTGGAATTGTATGTGAATGCCCTTTTCCAAAACTTCCTAAAAATAATTGACAGTGGGAGGTTTCAAGTTGGGGAAAACAGTAGGCTCCTCTGGCAGGATCTCCCACATAATACAGGTCACATATTTCAGAAGTAATTCCACCTTCAGAGTCTAAAACTCAGCCATCTTAGAGAGAAACACCTCGTGTTTCCTAATGTACAGTTGTCTGGGACTTCAAATGTGCAAAACTGAGCCCAGAGCTGCAACTATTTTCCTCTCAAAGGAAATGGTGTCTGTTGTATTATGAGTGATGGGGCCAGCTGATGTGTCCTTGCACACAATGAGGAACCGGTGCCAGAGCATGGCATTTTACTCACTGGGAAGGGCAATAAAGAGGCATGATGACTCAAGAGTGAAATGCATCTGACTTCACCCCAGGTGATGGTAAGACCTGGAGTTCTGTGCCTTCTCCTTTCCCCACGAGAAGAGACAGGCAAACTCACAAAATCCCTCTCGCCATCCCATGGACAGTGGATGCCCCACCAAGGATGCAAGGCTTGAGTTTAATGCTGGCTGCAGCGAAGGGTTAAGGAACTCCCAGCCAAATAGCTGCTCAGTGGCATGCAGGGTTAGCGACATTCAGGGTTGTCTGCTGACTTTTCTCATAACTGTAAAACATGCCATCTGGGCTGGAGGTCCTCAGGGGACCGTGTGTTGTAATTGTATTTATAAAACACACAGAGATGAGATACTTTCATGGGGTTCTAATAAAATCTGTGCTTACACAGGTGGAACAATACTGCCAGCTATGCTCTTAGCTCCCATGGCACAGGAAGGGGAAGAGATTAGCAGGGGTCCCAGGCAAGAAAGGATGGGGACTGATATGAAGGCATCCTGCTGATGTGCATCTCTGGCTGACTCAGGCTCAGCCCCTCAGTCAACAGGAGATGCATCTCAGTAACAGCCAGTTTCCTCAGTGCCAGACCACGGACTGCAAAATGCTTCATGGAAACAGAAAAATTTTAAGGAAAAGAACAACCTGGCTCAGTGTGAACATCACTCGTCTCTGCTGAGAAACATTTGTAGCAGGCAAAAGTAGTGAAATGTGCCTTCCCCATCCTCTGCTGCTGAAAATGCAATGCGATAGCAGGACCAGGCACAGTCTGATAAAAGGAAGATGTCTCCAGGAACCCCCTGTGAACAAGTGGGTCCTTCCCACTGTTGCACCGCCCATGCCAGGGTCCTCCAAAGGTGCCCCAGGTTCCTCCCCAGGTTATGATTCTTAAAAGAGATGAATTCGCACCCTTTCAGCAGCCAAAAACACATCTGCGAGCAAGTTCACAGGCTAGCACATTGTGCTAATCACTGTGTTCTTCTCTTCCTCCAGCAATTTGCAGGAATTCTTGTGGTGATGGATTTTGTTCACGGCCAAACATGTGTACGTGCTCCAATGGACAACTTTCTCCCAACTGTGGCTCAGCTGGAGGTAAGAGAGCAGTGCTGGTGATTCTCCTCCCTCCGGAGTAGTTCTCTCTTAAAAATTTCCCAGTCACAATGAAAGGAAATCTCTGAAATATTTTGTGTTTTGGCAGCCAGGTTCTAATCTGAATTGGGCAGTAGTCGTGAAATCTTTCATTTCTTGTGGTGCTTTTACTAAGGGTCCTCCCTGCCCCTGATACCTGGAGAAAACTGGCAACCTGCTTGCAATTTCTGCTGCTTTGGTATGAGAAATCCTACAGGATGCAGCTCAGAAACCACATCTCACAGCAGCAAATAGCGACGCTGCTGCCAAAGAGTCCATCCACCTCTGGCTGTTCTTTGAAGTGGAATTAAATCTGTCATTGCTTTTGTTAACCAAATATTTTTTTTTCCAATGGAAAAATTAAGTTTTTCTTAGACTGTGATTTGGATGTCGGGGAGAATTGCCCAGCTTTTTTAGCAAACTGCAGTGACATGATGAAGTTGCACACTGGCAGAGCTGGGAATGCAGAAACTGCGTTGCCACTTTTTCTGCTTTGTTCTCCCATCTCAGACCTTCAGGACAAAAATCTGGAAAGCTCTGGGAAGAGGACTGGGTGGCTGAGGTTTCTGAAAAACAGACTGTGGAGGACTCAGCAGTGTGACAGTCACATATCCAGAAAGCGATTCCCATATCCCTCTGGTAATCCCTGCAGGAGGTATTCAAGACCAGAGCCTGCTTGCAACCGCTCCTTTACCCTGCAGCACATGGCTCTGCACAGAAAACAGTCCTCTTGCTTGAGTCTAAATCCTGAGAGCAAATGGTCTTGTGTGCTTTCTGGAAGGGAGTTACTGCTCCTCTGTGCCCCCTTTTCCACGGGGTTGTATTGCTGGAAAGAACCTGGGAGTTATGGTGGACTCCAGGCTGGATACGAGTCAATAGTCATGTACCAGAGGTTGGTGGCCACAAGTTGCCGCTTGGGATGTTCAAGCTTGGGATCCTTAGGCATGAAGAAAATTTTCTTACACTGGAGGGTGGTGCAGCGCTGGGACGGGTAACCAGAGCTGTGGGGGATTGCCCTCCCTGGGGCGTTTGAAGACTTAGCTAGACAAAGTCATAGCCAACTTGATCTGTGGGGAGGCTGGATGGAGATGTCCAGCAAGCCCTTCCACCCACGCCCCTGTAAGCCAGCACAGAGACCCACCTGGGTCAGTGCAGGCTACGCACAGGCCAACAAGTCTGCCCAAAAGGGCTTCAGTTGTTTCTAAAGTGAGAACAGTGTGTGAATGGGGGCTGGCCTGCACTCCAGATCTCGAAATGTGGGCGATGATACTGGGTGACGATTTGCACCTGACTGTATAAGCAGTCCACCCCTACATGATGACACTACACAAACACACCAGCCAAGAAAAAATCCTGCATCAAAGAAACAGAGCTGTGGCACGGTGTTGTTTTGAGAAGGCTGATTTTGCTAGTGGCTTATGTGAAATGCAGAAATTAATGGGATTTTATGGAGTCTTTTTAGGTCTTAGATGGCCATTGCTAGAGACAACCCAGAAATTTATTTTCCATTATTGCCCATCTGTAGGCAAGCTATTGTTAATAAAGTGACTTGCAGGCATCTGATTGAAGGCCAGCGAACTAGCCCCCCCAAACCTCAAAACCACATTCAGGGTGTGACTCAAAGAAGGCAATTCCCAGAATCTGATTCCAAAGTGCCACGTTGTCCTACGGCCCTGCAGATGTCCCCAGCAAGGGCTCAGCACCAGAGCCTATGTGTGCGCTGCTCCACAGACCTTCCCCGCGCTTTGCTGAGAGGAAGGTCCTGGAGACATGAAAGTTTCTGGAGTGAGGGTCCATATGTTAGCAATCACGGAGGAATGCAAGGAATGCTGTAAGCAGTATATACATTTGGGCACAGACCTGGCATTCCCCTGAGCCTGGGGTGGATTTCGGCATGCACTCGAGGGGGGTGGGTTCCTCTGCAGGGGCTTCATCAAATCTGGCATTCATTGTGGGGATGTTTGGATCTGCATTTATCATGAATGCTTCAGGGAGGTAAAGCAGACAAATTGTGCATTCCAGAGGCAATAAAAGCTGCTCTGCCTCTCTCTGTCATAACAAAAAGCTTGGTTTCCTACTTTGGGGAGTAAAGATATTTTAGGAGTAATTTGCAAGTGACTGTTTAGATAGTAGTAGTCAGTAAGCAGACAGAAAACCTGCCTGCAAACTCCACTACTGATGGCTGGCAGAGCAGCTGCAGCCACTGATCCTTTAAAATAAATTGTAGAACTAATCCAATCCAATCACGGGAAAAGTTAACTAGGGCGAGCTGTCATTCTCCTTTTCCTAGAACTTTGGTCTCTGCTACCCTGGAAAATCCTGACAAAGCGTAACAGGCCTTTAAATTCTTGGTTGAAAGATTTTCTTCTGCACTCCAAATCTGCAGGGGGTTCTAACAGTGCCAGCCTTGGAGATCAGTCAGGTGGTGATGGGACCTCAGGGCTTTTGCGATCGTGGCAGAAGTAAGAAATGGGACCTGCTCTGTGCAGGTCCAGGAATAGTCTTTCCCAATTAGTTGGAAAGTACCTGGATGAACATCAGGGCTCTTCTTATGTCCAGACCAAACTCCTAAAATTTCTCAGCTTCACTAAACCTTACCCCTTGCTGAATGCATTGAACGCGAGGCTCAGGATGCTGTATAGGGAAGAGCTCTGACAGATGGACAGCTCTGACAGACAGACACTTCCTAGCTACCTCTGTCTTTGGGCAGCCCTCCCAGATTTGCTGTGTGTAATTGCTTTCCCAGGGCTGATTAATTGTAGTGAGGGGTGTAGGGTAAGCATGTGCTGGAAACAGTGCCTTTTCCCAGAGAGACTGGTCTCATGTCTGACAATCTGGGCAATGCTTTGAAGCCTCAAGCTTAGTTTCCTTACTGATTAAGCTTTCATCTAAATTTGGCCTGATCTCTGGCCATAGAGCAATAGGAAGAATAGTAGACATCATGACTAATTCAAACCACACCAGCGATGCATGGATTAAATGTACAGCACATGTGCCGAGCATTTTGAATGCAAAGCTCTGAGGCTTCCCATTCCACTCCTCCTTCCTTTCAGGCTTCCTATGAACAAGGCGTCAACCGTATAATTATCCCTATTGGACACTTCGGAGTCCTACTACCTTTTGGACAGACATTTCACTTGCCCTGGCCCCAACTCTTCCCTGCTTGGAACTGATCTTGCTTGCACAGAGAAGACACAAGCCACAGCTGAGCATCCACTCACATATGCACTCTCCAGCCCCACCTTCTTCAAGCTGCCAAGTCACAGCCCCTCCTATCCCTGGCAGACATGAACTGTGGTGTACATGCTGAAAAACAGTTTTCACATAACTTGCTATAACCTCAGGCGCTTGCAATTTGAGTTGTCACATCTTACAAAGGAAGAATGCATTGTTCCAGGCGCTTCAGTGAAGAATGAAAGCTGTTTGACCTGTATTTGTAACTCAATGTTTAGCAGTAAACCTCCCCTTTGGGGCTCTTCTACTTTAATACCACATTCCTTAAACATTGAATAGTGATGAAACAGTTAAAGCCAACACTGGCTTTGTGTCTACATCAGGATAAAACTTCCCGACTCTTATTTATTGCTATTGTTTTCCTACAGTGCATTAGTCACATTCACCGTGTCATAATCTAGTGTGAAAGTTGGACTCTAACATAGAAAAAAGAACAGATATGTGCTTTTCTTTTCAGATTTCTTTAAAAAACCCTCTTGTATTAAATGAATCTCACCAGTAAGGCACCACAGTATTTGTAAAAGGAAGAGAAATATCTTAAAAGTTGATGGTTTTCCTCCACCAAAGAAATGCTGTCCCCCCAAACATCTCATACGTCTTTTAATACGAAGGCATTTTAAAGATTAGACAGCCCAGAATGTGAAAAGCGTGTTTTTAAAATGGAGCAATAATCTAAAAGAATAATAAAAAGGGTATGAAAATATTTGAAAAGTGTAGTGTCCTAAAAGAAAGAATTGTTTAGAATGACAGAGTTGTCAAAGAAAGGGAGATATCAGGAAATATGCCCTTGCTCGCAGTCTTGGCAGGACGTCCTGTAGAAAGGACAAAGCTGCAAATGTTTAATTGGGGTAGGTTCCTTAACGAGGTAAAATGATGAGTGTCTTTGGTTTCTGTGGAATGAGGTCTATTTATCTTACTCTGAAAACTGTTTGCCATAAGAGAACAATGATACCTTGCCCTGTGTGAGCTGAAGGATCACGTCCCCTAAATTGCTCCTAGTTTCACACTGCCCATCGTGTTCGTGGCTTTCCCCTGTCTGAACAGTTCAATGCTACCAGGTACAGGAATAATAAAAATGTCTTATGTCTAGGGAACAGACTATGGTATTTAGTTTTGTAAGCAGCTCTGGGGTAATTATACCTCAGTAAAAGTGCAAGCCTTTACCACACCACGGGCTCAAATCCTACCATGCAAGTCAGGGGTCTCTCCATTTAACTTGAAGGAACTGGACACTTAACATCACCCTTAGATTCTGCACTGAGACAAGAAAGTTTTGAACAGGAAAGTGTTCACCTCCTGTCACAGACGATTTGTTGCATCCTTGTGTAATATTTCCCTGCTCTTCTCCACAGTCCAAACCTGCAATGTGAGATGCATGAATGGTGGGAGCTGCAACGAGGAGTCCTGCCTCTGCCAGAAAGGCTATACTGGAACATACTGTGGGCAGCGTAAGTACCTGCAAAACCTGCTGTATATACGGTGAGCTGAAGGGCAAGGCTAGATCCGTGCAGCCTCGTGACTAGTTAGGTCACCTGGCACACGCTCGCGATCTTTGATGTCATCGCTTTATTCTCCTCTCCAGGGAAATCTCAGCCTGCTGTCCTTAGGGGGTATAGATCTGTATCTATATATAGATATAATTTCATTGTAAATATAGATATAAATATATACACAAATATATATGCATATTAGATATTATTTCTCTGTAAATAGTTTTACATAAACAGCATATTCTCTGAGAATGGGCTGTTTGTGGGAAACGTTAATTTTAGCTCAAATGCAGTCGTCTTTCAAGTAGAAGAAGAAAAACAAAAAAACCTAAACAAACCAACATTTTTTGATTATAAATTACACCTGGTTACATTTGGGGTGGGTTCAGTTTTTAGTTCTGTTTATTTGACAACACTGACTTTCTATGGGGAAACCTCAATATAGTCATTGAAAGAAATTTTACAACACTTTATGACTTGGTTTTCTATTTTGTCAAAACACCTATACCTTTCATAGGGAGAAATCTAATTTTCCCCTCTACTTTCCCGTGAAAGATATTTGGCAATTTTAAGTCATTGCTCATGCACATTGTAGAATTAACAACCAAACAACAACTTTAATAAGTGTCTAATAAGCAAGTATGCACAATAGTTTTGAAAGAATTTCTGATCAAATGGAACTTTCCAGGCAAATTTCAAATCCCTGTATCAATATGAGAATCACTAAAGTTCTCAGTGAAGTTGATGAGAGATTTTTTTAAAGATGGGCAAAACACCATATTTCCCCTAAACTTATCCTCAGCTATAACTGATTCATTTTTGCTGAAACTTTCCAAAAAGTTCAACTAAAGGCAGACGCACCATATGGAAAATTTCATTCTGAACAGCTAAAGCTTGGGAAAATTATAAGTAACAGCAAACCGGGGCTTATAATGGAACGCGCTAGGCAACCTTAATTATGTGCTGCTACCAGCTCCACCTATAATATCCTCAGTAGAGTTTTCATAATGGTTCAGATATTGGCAAGACATCACTGACAGGGTGGGGAACAATGGAGAGTCCCACTGGCAGCGTCCCAGCAGAGCAGATTTCGGCTTCCTCAGCTCTAAGATGGGTGTAGCCTTTGAAGGCTGTGAAACGCAGCAGTACCTGGCCTCTCTGCAGCTCAGAGCTTGGCACTAGACCAGCGAGGGCCACACTGAGGTATCATACAAGATTGCCGTGGACCTCACCTTTCGTGAGATTATATTCTTCTCATCTTCAGTGCGCTGGTGGTGTTGGGCAACTGGGTAGCTCAGAGAGTGAAGCTCTGTATAGGAACTTTAGGAAGTGTCATAACAGTACTCCTCTTGTTAGTCATTACAGCTGCTGATATTTTAATAGGTCAATGGCATCCGTCACAACCAGCCATTGCTCATGTCGTGTGCAGAAGTGTTCCTACATCCTGCTCGATTAGCTTAGCCTCAGCCCAGGAACTAATCAGCAACCTACTCCTTTGACTTCAGTCCTAGACTATTGACCGCAGGTTTTCAACTGAGGGTAGCAGGTCCAATTGTAAGTCAATCAATACTTGTGTGCTGATCAGACTGGTTCTTCTTTGCTTTGGGTACGTGGGATTAAATGGCAAACAAGTCTCCTCTCCTCACATTCCGCTCTCGTCATGCGTTAAACATTTGCCTTTATGCAGTTTCTCATTTGTATCAGTTCATCTTGACCTTGACATTTAAATCCCAATGCTGACTTGAATGAACTGAGATTCCAGAGCACAGGAAATCCTCTCAAGTGAAATAAGAGTTTATGGCCTTTTTATAAATGGCTTCATTCATAAACAGGAAGTAATTTTCCAGGAACAAAATATCAGACTTTTCTCTGTATGTTCACTGCATGGAGGAGACTCCTGATGGGTGAACAACACGAAGTAGGTGATATTCCAAGTCCTGCCAGCACCACACGTCTCGGACTGTGGTTTCACTAAGAGCAGAAATCACTGATTTCTCTTTCTATTTCAAAATAGCTGTCTGTGAAAATGGCTGTCAGAATGGAGGTCGATGCATTGGACCAAACCGTTGTGCTTGTGTCTATGGATTCACCGGTCCCCAGTGTGAGAGAGGTAAGGGACACATTTGCATGATGTTATCACTGAGAGAGCACAGGAGTTGTATATGTAAGCAAGTGTATTAAAGATGATACTCAATTTGATGTGAATTTCTGCTCAATTCCTCTGCCTGATGATACAGCCCGTAATGACAACCTCGTGCCCAAAGCACTCGCTGACATCCCTGGTTATTACATGTGCAGGACGCAAAGTGCCTGCTGGCTGCATGGCTGTTTGATGTCACTACTTCCCATTGGCGGGCAGATGTCCAGCCAGTTCCTGGGAAAGAGGACCTCAGCACCTGTAATGGTGGCTTGGGAAGACAGACATCGTAACCATCTTATATCCCCCCTTCCTCCTTCTTTCCCTGAGGTTTTATTGCTGAGCATGATGTCATAAGTCATGGAATATCGCTTTGGGTCACTTGTCCCAGCTGTGTCCCCTCCCAGCCTCTTGCCCAGCCCCAGACTACTCGACTGGGGCTGGAGAGCAAGCCTTGACGCAGTGCAAGCACAGTTCAGCAACAGACGGAACACCAGGGTGTTACCCACACTGTTTTAGCTACAAAAGCAAAACACAGCACCATGATGAGGAAAGTTAACTCCATCCCAGTCAGACCCAATACAGCCAGCAAATTTTGGTGCCCGTCTTGAGTTACCCTGAGCTGGACTTGCAGGACTCTCAGCGTTCACTGATCCCGCTCAGCACTGTAAGTACGACTCACTGCAGCTCTTGCAGAGGAGTGATGTCTAAGGAGTTAGGGACCACACGCAGTTAGGGACCACGTGCAAAATGCTGGTTTAAGGACTTGGCCAGCTCGCACAGGAACTCCGTCAGACATGGGCAGACGGCAGTTCACCGGGCGAGCACTCAGCTCCCCTATCAGTAAGACCATTTCTGCAGCCTCCTGCTTCTCTCACTATATAGGATCAAATTCCTGCAGCGACTCAATTTATTGCCTGAATTTGACCTGTCCTGTGTGCTTCAGGAGACAGTTACTTTTGGGTGAAGGAGGTCAATACCATGTACCATCTAAAATTAAAACTAATGATGTCACCAATGCTAACAGCCAATAATTTTCAAATCAAGATGGACCTGAAACCCCAAAAGTCAATATTCCAACCTTTGCAAAATTATTTTTATGGTTTAGTACTATATTTACTTGAAAAACCTTGAAAATTATGACCAGAACTTAAGGTTTTCCGTGAAAGACCTTATTTTTGTAAAAATGTTTCGAAGTGAAACATAAGCCAACTCTGGTTTATTGTAAACCTCATGTGGTTTGATGCCAGCTGCTCATCCAGTATGAATCTCCACTAGGAACCACAGTTTTCACCAGCTAAGAATATGGCTCTTAGTGACATGTGGCTTTGCTGTATTTCATCCAGCCAGCGTGTGCTGAGTGGCTAGATCAGATTTACGTTTGGGCAGTGCGGGTATGACTGAGGTTTTGGCTGAGACGTGAAATTTCTCCCTTTCCTGTTGGCTTAGATGGACATCTCACAACTGCTCTGATATGATTTTTGGCAAGGGTCAGAGTGGCACAGAGCAGAAATGAAACTGAAACATGAAGCCAATGTGCAAACTCCCAGGATTAAGATCAAAGCATCCTGGAAATATTCTGCTTTTCTAGCCTCTCATTTTCCTGAGATCGAGCTAATTCTGTTTAACTCCATGTCCAAGGATTGGACTGTTCTTGCCTTTAATGTTTTTTTTCCAAGTTCTTGGCAAAGTGATTTAGAGGGTGAGATAGGAATAACAGTTGGTTTCCGGTAGCCCAGGCATCAGTCAGCCCTGCTTGAACAGTGGCCAGCAGAAATACGCAGAACTCAACATAGTTGTGCAATGTTCCCTGGGTTGCAAAAGTATCTACTGAACCTAATGGTGCAGGTGCCCCATAAAAGGCCTCTGCTGTGGTTTGAGCCTCACATTTATTGGATGCAGAGAAGGGAAAGCTCTTTAAAAGCCTCCACACACATTTACTGAAGTAACCATTCATTGTTTCTTCTTTGTACTCTCCTGCAAACACATATATCTGTCGAGGACTGCAGTTATATATTCTTCACACCCTCTCCCTGCCTTTTTCTAACAAACACATGCATGTGCAGATATGCATTGCTTTAGTTATGGAAAGGTATTATGATAGCAGCCTTTCTCTTTTGAAGGCTCTACCTTGCAAGACTCCTTCTCCTAAAACCCTAAATCCGAGCTCCAGAACTGTTTCTGTGGAGCGGATTTCTTTTCTAGCTCACAGGGGTCTGAAGTATTGGGTTTCATAAATCTATACGGACATTGGCTGTGTTTGAAAAGAAAGCTGGAAGTTTCTTAAAGAAAATTCTGGATACAGCAATGCCAGGAGGGACTGAAAAAATCCAACTGTCCTGACTCTGTGTGCGTGGAGTGGAGAGAGAGTTGGAGAGGCAGGGAAAGAAGGGGTCTGAGCAGGGGCAGACTTTGGAGACATCTTGTAATGTATAAAATTCTTTAAATAAAGAGAGCATTTTTACAAAGCCTTTAGAGATTTGGTTTAGTCCAGACTTGTACTAAGAGACAAAACAAGCTCTCCAGCTGTGTATACACAGGTCTTCCCTGCCAAGACAAACAGAGCGCTTGCTTTGCTGAGAGATGTTAAAAGTTACACTTTTCAAAGAGGCTCCTGGCTGGGCAGCCTGTGAGCTTGCAGCCAGGTGAGGTGGTTGTGACTGACCTACTGAGAGTAATTAGTGTGACAGCAAAGAACTTAACCCTTCCAAGGAGCAAATGAATTCCTGCTCCATCACTAGGCCTGTTGAGATGAAGTCCCTAAGCACCAGACTTAACTGGAGACATGACCGCTGTTGAATTTCTGTTCAGTTCCTCCATTTGAAGCAGCCGTGGTATTTGACATGTTTACAAGGATCCTTGGGAGTCTCTAGTAACAAGAGACTCAAGTAGCAGGCTTGGAGGCCACGTGGATCATCCCTAGCTCTCAGTGTAGCTCTGGTCCTAAAGATTTTTTTGAAGAAGGATCAGCTCAAAGCAGAGCCTGAGACCCACTGGCTTCATATGTAGGAAGTCCAGGTTTCAGCCCGAGGCTCCATAGCGATGCTCTCGGAGCACGGCTGGGTACGTGGTTGAGTCCTCTGGACATTCCTCAGATTCCTGCCTGCATCTCGCAGGCAGAGAGCTTCCACCGATGCCAGTTACTGTCTAGTGAGACATCATTCACCTTCCTCCTTCCCACACAGAGTAGCTGCTGTGGTGTTTCTCATGGGGGAACCATTGCTAACTACTGCATGCAGCACTCTGGCATCAGGCGCTAAGAATGCACTCTAGCATCATTGTGTCTGCTGCTTCCAGAGCACAAAATGAGAGACTGTCCTGGCTACAGAGCATGAAGAAAATGACAGGTAGTTTAAGCTGGCTTTCACTGCCTTTCAGGAAAGAAAGTAGAGATGAGATACATACAGTCATTTCCCTCAGTTCTGTGCTGTGAGATGTCTACTGATAGGAACCATCTGGGCTGGCAGATCAGACCACACTCAGCCTGCAGAAGAGAGGACGTGTGGTAGGATACATCGCTCCATCTCTTCCAGCCCCATTACTGAAATGGGGCAGTTGGTTTGATTCATAGCTGGATAATGTGGAGATTTTATGTTCTAAGCATACGACAAAGCAGTGTGAGCTCTGCTGCTCCATCCTGAGTCTGGCCCGCTGCTTGCGCTTGTTTGGGCAGCTCATTACATCACCCGGTTATGTTTCTCTGTAAAATAATAGACATTTTGCTGCAGCACGGGAACTGTGAGGAGTCACCAAAGGGTTGCAGAAGAGCTCATAAATCAACAGCTAACAGTGATAAGAGCACGACTGAGGTAGGACTGTGTGTTGAGATACAGTCAACTGTGCATTTGCTCTTCTTGGTGTTCCCAAATAAGCCACATCCAGGCTGGAGCCACAGTGTTAAATAAACGATAGTAGGGTTTAGGCAAGAGTCTCTGGTTGTCATGCACTGGCTTGTTTGATGTTGGACTTCGGACCAATTCATCCTTACAGATTTAAAATCTGTAAATGCCTGAACAGTGTAAAGATAGTTGTCTGTAGACTTCTCTCCGCTGCAAGGCACAGCGTGGTGCCATGATCTCAGATTATTATATGTACAGAAAGTAATACCCCGCAAAGATACTAACTTGTTTCAAAGAACACAGAGCTGCATTAGTCCAGCCGATATCTGTGCTGAGGAGTCGGGATTCTCAGAAAGGCTTGTTAGCTTTGTACGATTGCTGTTGTTTCTAGCGTGGTCATTAGCTGTTCCTTTGCTCTCTGGGGCTGTGCTTTCCTACAGATTTGGGGTATCAGTTTAGACTGGCAAGTACTGACAAATGTGTCCATCTGTGTTGATGAAAAGAAGGCATTCACACCCCACAAATCTATCCAATTACAGATTTATTTAGGGTTTTAATTTGACTTTATTTTGCTATAACCATAAAAAGAGATGATTTTACTTTTAAACCATAATAGACTGGGTTTCTGAATGCTAAGCGACAGCATCTGCTGCTGTACACTCAACAAGCTGCATGTTCAACAGCTTAGGGCTCCAGTAAGAGGCTGCTTTGTAATGGAAGCAATCTAACTACCTTCACACTTCATTCAGGAAATACTCCACTTCAGAGGTAAATACCTTAATAGCTAGGTACTCAGAGAATCTTAGCATCATTTCCTCCCTCTACTTGACATCTTCAGGGATGAAGAACTAGTGAATATATTGTATAACCCCAGCAGCCTTCGGTAACATGAACTCACATTACATCAGTGTTGGAGGAAAAGCTGCAGTACAGAAAAAATGAATCTGTGGGGAGAGAGGCCAATTTTTTTTTAATAGTTTTATAGAAAAATGAAACATTTTTATGTCACGTCTCCGATTTCACCCTCCTTCAAGTAGGAAAAAAATTGTTGTAAAAAGTGACAACGTTTGACTCAGGTGAAGGTGTGGAAGCTCCTCCTGTGTTCCAAAGATGAGACTTAATTTGTTTTTTTTCCCATCCAAATGCTGAAGTCTTCACTATGGATGCCAGTTGCTACCTCTCATGAAAGAATGTCTTCTTTTACTTTGGAAAAAAATGATTTTACAGTAACATTCTTGATCTTTTTAGATCAACAGAGACCGTCTGTGGTTCCTAGGATTTGTCCAGTTCAGAAGGCCCTTGCTAATTCTGCTGGGTCTGCATGTCCTCTCCTCTTAATGGTGCAAGGTTTCCAAGAGTTTAACCAACCAACTCGTGGGGTGGTGTCCGTCAGTGCAAACACTCCTGGGCTGAGCTGAAAGCCGCTGTGCTCTTGAAGCCTTGCATGGTTGTTCCCAAGTCCTGTATCCCATGAAGAGCCTCGGAAGCGATTGTGTCCATGTAAAGATAATAGCAAACTTAAAACTGGCATCCAGTGTCTGAGTTCTGGCTCTTTGTTAGCCAGCGCAAGAAAACAAAGCCCTATTGTTGCACACGGTGTTTCGAACATGTGAAAAAAAGCAAGGATTAGAGCCGCAGCAGGTCCTAGACATGCAACATCTATGGAAAAGGCAGTGAGTATCTCCTGTTCTTCCATAGTCCTCAATGCAGGGCTGCTCTCTTTCCAAAACCATAACCAGGACTGGGCTGGATTGAAGTGAAAATGCTCTCAAACAGCAGCTTCTCACCAACAGAATCCATGCCTTTCAACATTTCACTGCTGTTTTCAAGAGATTCTTATTTCTCCTATTTCTTTCCAAATACCTCAAGGACTGTCAACCATTGAGTGAGGAGGACGTGGGCTTTCAAAAATTGCCATGCTTAGAAGGGCTGAACGCATGACAAAGAGGAAGCCTGAGAGTCTGTGTCTGGGGCTTGATCCCATCCCATGGCAGAGCCTTGGTTGGTCTCTTTGTGGCAGGTCTCCAGATGAAGCCACGGAGCACTCAGTGAAGAGCAGATCATGTTCTGCATGTCCAGTGCTTCTCCACAAGCCCTGTAAAGCATCAGGACGTTGGGATATAAGCAGAGCGGGTAAAAGCAGGTCCCAGGCAGCTTCAGAAACAAAGTTCCACAATCCCCTAGTAAACAAGACATAGTATATAGGAAAAGGGACAGATAGCATCTAAATTGCTACTCAATACCTTTTACTTTAAAGCTGTTGCTGATCTGCTCTTGTTTTCTTCCTGAATCACTGTTATTCTGCTTATATCAAGATACAGCCTTTTATATTTTAGCATGTACATAACACGAGAATCTCCTTTGATGTGCACTCAGGGAGGATTTCTGAGTCTCCATAACATGTCTGTGTCTGCAGATTCTCCAAAGTTTCAAAAGGATTTTGATGTCTTTTGGGAGGGGGGTGGTAGTGAAGCCAGGGTTCCTTATAACTGATACAATTCCAGTCCTGGAAGAAATCTCCTGTAACAACGAGTCAGACTAACACAGATCCTCAGATTAGCATATTTTTATATGCTATACCAATTTCTCAAAGATCCTTACTGTATAGGACAGCAGTTCCTCTCATCCTCGTAATTTCATGTGATTTCTCTCGGTCTAACTGCCACTCATCCATCCATTGTCCTGAAATATTTAAGCACTAGAAGAATTGCATAAGGAGGCTGTGGATTTTCATATCTGTAGGTGTTTAAGAGCAAGTTATACAAATATTGGTTAGGTCTAATTCTGGTAGTCAGTCTTGTCTAAGGGAAAAAGAAATCCAAAATGATCTCTAGTGTTCCCTCCAGCCGTAGCTTTTCTAGTGACAGACAGCCCAGGCCATATATAAACAGAATACATGATCCAAAACACCATCTTCTAACATACAGATGGATTCTAGTGAGTGTCTCAGCATAAACTGCACTTTAATCCACTCAGATTTCCAGATGGTGGGAATATTGCAGAATACCCCATTATTCTTGCTTGTAAGGCCTCTCCACCCCCCACTCCTGAGAGGAGTTATTTAGAGTGGCTTTGTCTCAGCTTTTCTGTTTCCTTTTCATAATGATTTTTATTTCTAAATTCTCAGTCTAATTTGGAGGCTTAGGAGAAACGAAGCAGCCACAGAGGATGTGTCTCATCCCCATGCATGCATGCAAAAGCCGTAGCAGCCAACAGTAAACGTGGTCCCTTTGCTCACTCCTGTCTAACTCAGGTCACAGTCCTGGACTTCCAAAATGCTGCTCCTAGTGAAGTAATCAGTAGGGATGTACGTATCTCATACCTTCAGCTGGGAACTCCCCCAAAGCCCAGGCACGCAAGAACATATATCATGCTATCAAGAAAGGGACCACAAATAGGTCTTGGAAATTCAATGATATCTGAGATAACTCAGAAAGGTCTTTCATCTCAGCTTTTGCATTTCAGGGGAAGATACATCAAATTAATTAATTTGAGCTGCCCAATAGGATTTTTGTTCTGGGAATAAATGTCAGTTTGTCAAAAATATCTCCTCCGTACAACCTCTGGCTGTGCCTGAGGTCCACGCATGTTGTGAAACTGCGCCCCAGTCCAGCTGCTCTCCTGAAACAAGAGCAACACACAGCAACAATCCCAGAGGAACGGAGACATCCCAGAAACATGGGCCGGGATGTGGCTCCTGAGACCAAACTGAAATTCGCTTTGCCTGGGCCTCCACATGCATCCCCTGAGCTGCAAGGCTGTTCCAGGGTGTCACGAACTCGTATTCATTTCTTGGGTTTCAGTTTTCTGGGGTAGGAAAAAGACAAGGGAGAGCGCTGGCGACGGTGGCTCCTTTCTGCCATGCCCACTCAAAGCCGTCTGGGTGGTGTGAGTACAGCACGCAGCCGGGACAGGAGTTTGCCCAACACTCAGCAAGCCCCTCTTCCTATCAGTTCCAGATTAAGCTTGAAATTACTTCAACCAGAAATCGCATGGAGGAATGCTATTGGCAGTGGTTAAGATTCCCCCCCCCCCCCATGAGCTTTTTAATAAAAGACTGTGTTTACAAAGAGATTTCTCATCCTCGTTAGAAACCAGGCGTTCAGCTGATTTTTCCTAGTGCTCTGCTAATCCAGATGTTAAGACATAAAGCAGAACTCGTAGCTGAGATATGTGATAGAGTTCCTTCTCCTCAGCCTGCCTCCAAAGGTGAGGCTAAAGCTCCCATTTCTCTGCATTGTGGTAGAAAAAGCATTTTGATAACCAGCTGTAGTCCAAGGAGCAGAGATTGCTCTGACATCTATTGCTACGACTTGCATTTATGCAGAAAGGTCTGGCAGAAACTTCACCATGAGTGGAGTTCAACTCTGTACTCAATTGTAGGTTGCCATTTTCCTCCTGCATACAGGTTTACTTGATAAAATAATTATAGTTCTGCGAAACCACATTTCCCTCTGATCTCTGCAGAAAGCCAGTCATAGTCTGCTGGGAGTACTGGTGGGATGTAGACGCATCCTGCACATATAATTTTCCTGCATGCCCATGGGCTTTATGGTACAATCTTTAATGAGACAATCACATACTACGTTTCCCCCCTGCCAGAGGGTGGGCAGCACTCCCAAAGCACAGCTGCTTAATACCTTTGTTTGCTGCTTGGTGTTCAGCATGTGGCTCAGAGGCCAGTTCGCTGTGCACAATGGGAACCAGCCTCTGGAATCAGAATTAATTTCCTCCAGAGACCTTCACGGAAACAGCATTCCCAAGATTTAGCTTTAAATCTGACAGGAATGTTTTGACTGGAATTTTCCAAAACTGCTTAGCCTTGGTACAAACCTGTTGCAGCCTGAATAGGTGTAATTTGGCAAAGATATAAGTAATAGCAAAGAGGGTCTTTGCAAAGAGACGCGTGAGCTGACCTTGTCCATAGGCAAGCCATTTGCATTGCTGCTAAGAAACACAGGAGCATTTGAGTCAGCTGTAGCTGAGTGAGCCGAGAAGGCTGGGCCAGCATGGGTTGGGACCTTCTTGTCTCCACAGCTAGCACCTCATTGCCTGCGCTGGGTTGGGCAGGAAGGTGACGGTCTTATCTTCTGACCCTTCATCGCTCTTGCAGTGGCATGTGGCTTTCTCTCATTCTCACTGTGGAGAATGTGGGTGTCCATGAGTAAGAGTCTCCTCATGTTGTTGAACCTGCTGATCCTTGTGGGAGAAAAGTGGCAGGAAGATAAATGTCTGGTTTCATGTTTCACCCAAATCTGGAGATTCTCTCTGCAAGGGCTGTAAGCAGCCCTCTGCCATCTGACTGAGGAGCGCGATGAGACACCACATCACAGTCACGGGCTCCGTGCAGCGCGTTTGGAGGTAGACACATGAAAGTCTGCAGTTCTGGTGCACTGATATCAACCCAAGGCTGTGCATCAGCTCTGTTCTCTGCAAACCGATGAAGATGGATGAGAAGGAATGCAGGAGAGGCACTGTTTGGTCCACGTCTACTCAAGGCCCTTGGGCAGTTCTGTGAATGGGCACTCAGCTCATGGTGGGACAGCAGCTCCAGGTCTGGTCCAGCCAAGCAGGGTCCACGCACCCCATTTGTGGCAGGGAACTGACACTTCCCATTGAATGCAAAGACAAAGCCTGCTAGAGTGTACTGGGATAAGAAGAGGCTAAGGAGAGCACAATGCTTCCACTTGCATTAATTCAGCCTGAGAAGAATCTAATAACATGCTATTTGTATCTGCTTGGTCATTTTTGAGACTTCTTCCTTCTATTTCAAGATACTTTAGCTGTGGATAAGTCTCTTCCAAAGAACACCTTGCCCTCCCTAGCATTGCCACTTTTGAAATACAAAACCTTTGCTGAATGCAGCAACAGACAGATGACTGCACCTCATCCACAGCAGTGTTAATACAATCAGGCAAGACCTGAAAAACCATCCACATTGTTTGGAAGTCCTTGCTCAGTAGCGTCCTTGCCATCACTTCCTCCCAGCTCATTGTCCCAGAAGGAAGGTAGGCAAAGTCCACAAACCTCTGCCCAAAAATGCTTTCAACCTGGCAGACACAAATTTCTCCTTCCCTTACTCAGTCCTATCAGGAGCACACAGTCAGCTGTCCAGGAGGAATCCCCCCAAATTCAGTCACAGCTCAGCCCAGCCCAGCCACCATCTCCATAGACTCTTTCCCCCAATAGCCAGGAGCCTGCCTGTAGCCATGATCTCTGCCAAAGGAGTCTGAGAGGTGCAAAGCTTCCACCTGGGGCAAGTGTGCATGTGGGGAAGAGTCTGGAGCTATCAAACCCCCATGCCACCCCCAGGACCTCCATTCCTGCACCTCCATCTCTGCATTAACTGACCAGGCAGTGATTCAACAGCCCACAGTGTCCTGACCCCGTGGTCTCTTCCAGGACAGAGGACACAGCGTGGCAGTGCCAGCCCCCTGCTTCAACCCTCCCAGACCTTTCTACAACTGCTGGAACTGCTGGCCCTGTGTTGCCGTGCGTGTGCTTTGTGCCTCCGATGCTGCTGCAGCAGAGAGCCCTTGGAGGAGGGTTGTGCATGGAGCTCTATCTCAGGTTTCATCAGGCTAAGACTTTGACAGGAAACTGTAAAAATAGGACAGGAAAACTTAAAAAAGTTCTCCCTTTACTATTTCCTTTGAATATGTTTTTTCAGCACTTGGAATGTCTGGCCTTATAAACTGCTCCAGCCAGCTTTTTCTTTTCTGCAGAAGTCCAAACAGTTAAACATCAGGAATGCGGCTGTGTTTGTATGAGGTAAGGAAATGACTAGGTGGAGAAAGTATTCCATGAGAAAGGAGCCCTTTACGGAGACCCTCACGCTGTTCTCCCTGCATCCACCACCCCCCCTCCCACCAAAGCTGTCACGTACAGAGACAGCCTGAGAGGCTTAGCAGATATTTAGAGTTGCGTTGTGTGCCGAGACCTACGGTCAATGTTGTAAAATCTCTGCATTCACATTTAGTGCAACAGAAATAACGGCAGGATTTTTGGTTGGCTCCTTTCAGTTGGTTGTTTGGCTGGTGGCTTTTGGATGCTGTTCCCCTGTGTACTTTCCCATACGTTCACGGTCTCTCTAGCAGGGAGCAGGGCATGAATTGCTCCATTAAGCATTTAATTTGTAAGTTATCAGCTCTCCCGGCAGGTCCCAGAGGGCACAGCCAGCCTCCTCCGTGGGCTCGCTAGGGAACACCCCCATCACAAGCAGCCAGAGTCTGTGTGGGAATCTCTTTGGGTAGAAGCTTGCAGAGGGATCTGCCGGATTAGTGCCTTGCCGTGGTTGCGTCGGCTCCCGCTCGCTCCCAGAGCTGGCTGTTTGTCTTCCTCCAAAAGCCCAGAAGGTTACAGACAGAAAGAATTGCAAGGCTGTGCTCCCGTGGCCTGGGGGACCAAGCCTCCTGCTGATGGAAATCATTCATTGAAAAGAGAAAAATAGGTATCATCGGGCTTGATATCCACTCTCCTTGCTCTCCTGTACTTGGTTGCTGGAGCTTTTAGAAAGCGACGTGGAAGGCTGCCAAAGCCTGGGGCATGTGTTGGAGTGACCTCATCCCAGCAAGGTCTGTAGCTCCCTGGGGATTACTTACAGGCAACGTTTGTCCTTACTGTTTTAAGAAAAAGCCTTCAGCGAAAGCATTGTTTATTATGAGAAGGAATTTGATTTTTAGCAAAGAAAAATCTCTTCTTCCTTGTTGCTCTATTTATTTATTTTGTAAAGAAGGAATTCACCCAGCCCATGGCCCGTCTCATGAGGGGATTCCAGCCAAATGGTGCCAGAGAAAGGACAGGCTGAAAGATGGGGTGAGAGTGCAGAGGAGAGCTCTTAAATTCCTTCACCTTCCTTTTAGTCTGGACTCTGCAGATCTGCTTGTCACGGTTGGGGTCAGGCATATTCGTATTTCCAGGACTGTTTTAAATAGCAATGAAAGTAGTGCAATTGTTCCTGCTTTTGCATCTTTACCCAGGGATCTGAATTCCCATTGCAAGCATTAATTTCCTCGGTGACACCCCGCTGGGTAGGTGGATGTTATAGAAGTGGGGAAAGCTATCCTTTTTCTTGTGAAAATCTTCAGACAAAATGCTTCTCTTCAAACGTGCTTTGTCAAAAACTACCGATTTTCCCAAAGGGATAGTAAGAACCAGTTAAAAGGGAGTAAAATGTTAATTTTAAATGCCTTCTTTTTTCCCCCACAGCAAACCAGTACTTTAAATCGGGTATGAAATAAAGTTGTAAATATTTCAGGTTCAGATACCGTTTCAGTTCATGTGTTACAAAACATTTGAGAAATGCCTTCGTTTATGGAAGTGTTCAGTTTGAGATCTCCTTCAAAGAAATCAGTCTGAGTTGCTGAAATTAACATTTCCCTGCAAAAATAACGGCACTGAGTTATGCCGTATATCCCAGGGAAACATTCCCTACAAAAGATTTCCATTGTCTTCATTTAGCATTGGGGAAACTGAGCAATAGAGAAGGAGCCTTCCAACTGTTGTACATCATAAATGTTTGATAGCCTCAGAGTGGTGATTTTAAATAGTCTGAAACTGATTATTCTTTTTTAACAAGACCAAGCTGCATTTCTGGCATAAATTACAGCCACGGTTGGCAAAGGGGAGTGCGTTGTCCTTTATTACCTCTTGTAGGAGGTGAGACAGGTTCTGGCAAGGTGAACTTGGGTTAAGTAGGGTAGGCAAAGCCAGGGCAGCATCCCTGGGCAGCACAGCACCCCAGGTGCTGGAAACAGGGGAACGATGAGGTTTTGTGTGCTGGCTCGGCTGAACCAGAAGTACTCGAACCCATTTACTGCACTTCGATGTCCCAGCCCTTCCAGCAGGACTCCATGCAGCACATGGGTGAAGGCAGATGTCCACAGCAACCGTGAATCGTTCCTCCACTGACATCCTAGACATGCTAATTAGGAAAGTTAAAAATGTCTACAGGGATATTTTCAGGAAGCTGTTTGCAAGTGGAATAGCGTGGCTCAGGGTAACAGCATAGATCCCACCCATTAACTCCCCAAGGGTTTGTGGCTTGGAATTGTCAGGAATGACCATTCATTAGCTATAGGGGTTCCTAACGATCTCCGTGACAACCAGCCAAACATGGAAACTGGGAATGAGGTCTATTCCTGTTACGCTTCCTCTTCTGAGCACATCTGGGGCCTGTGTTGGCTGCAGGATTGGGTAGATAAGACTCACTGTAGCCCCAGCCTAACTCTGCAGCATCTGCGAAAGTCCCTAGTCCAGGCTAGCTGGTGCTTCAAAGCCACACGGCCTCGGCGGGGTGGGGGTGGTGAGGGTTTGAAAACAAAGAGCATAGCAAGGAGTCAGATTTCTTGTGGTTAATGCAAACACATTGATGCTTCAACTCTGATTCCATGGTGCCTTTTGCAATTTGAGCACTCTCTCTCCTTGCTGGCTGCTCAAGACAGGTAGGCATGAATAGTAATCTAATCTAACTCTACGGCGATAAGAAATCTACAGGCTGAATGTGCTGAGCATGGCCTGCTTTGAAATTAATACGGCAAGAAAGAAAAATGAGATTAGCGCATGGACGAGGCTGATGATAGATGCTGGGAGAGAAGCTGATGTCGGTCCTATGCTGTGTGTTTCCTGTTTGCAAAACTGTATTTGGAGAGGTTAAGTCAGGCAGTGAGCTGGCATGTTGGTTTTTGCAGCTACAAGTGACTGGTAAGGGCCCAGATATGCATGGCCCTGCTGTGTTAAAAGTCTCTTCTGTAGAGGTCAAAAGATTCTGACTGGTTCCCAAAATAAAGCTTGACCCAGTATTTCTTGCAGTCTCTTTAATGAGAACTTTACCTGCAGATGGAAAGGTGGAACTCGTCCATATCCTACCCCTGGACGCTGTTATTGTAAGGCTGAGTGGGCTCGAAAGAGGGAACGGGAAGAAACCTCAGCTTTCGGCGAGGAAGGCACCTCGTCTCTGTTTTTCTAAGAAACGTACCAGCGAAGACCAAACTTCTGAAGGACAACTAGCTGTGACAGGGTTCCTGGGAGCTGGGATCTCGTACACAGAATGTAAAAGGGCTTTAGACATCTCCTAAGCTTGCATATTTCCTTAATAAAATTTGATTGGTGCCTCATTAAAAATTTAATAATTTGACCATTAAAATTAGCAACAGATGGGAGCTGGAATGCAGCCAGGCTTTCTGGACTCCAGACTGCAATTTCCTTGGCTTCGTTCCCTCCAAAGAAGTAATCTACATATGAAAATCTATTTTTGTCAATTATTTGTTTAAAAGGGGGTGTTCTCCTTACAATCGCGCTTTCGTTATCAATCTCCAGGAATTCTTGCTGCAGTGCATCCAGCCACGCCTCAGCGAGATGATGTGGGAGGTGCAAGTTTACCCCTTTCCTCTCTGTACAGCGCTGCCATGCGTTGATTTTGAGTTATATATTTATGTGATCTGACTTTCTAAGTTAGAGCCCTTTGTAGGTACACACCACAATGACATCAGCCGCATGTTCTTCTCCATGCTCCTTTTGACTAGGAAAGGGGGAAAGCAAGCCCTCCTTATTAGGTGTTTCTGCATTGTCCTAGGGTTAACAAGGCTTCAGAATAGCTCATAAAATGTACGATATTTCACCGTGAGCACACAGGCGCTGCCACGTTCAGACAGAGCTGCAGCCCCCCTGACCACAGTTATCTGCCACGGAGGCTCCACCTGCGATGATGCTGCAGCACAATGCTGAACCAAAACCAACTCTAAAATTTAACTGCCCGGATGGCTTACAGAGTGGTACGAGGGTGGATTGAGGGCCCTGGGCTGAGATGAGTTTCTGCCTCAAAGCTCTGGCACTGTCCATAAGCTAGCGTCTGGGGAACAGCACAGGAACAGGGCAACCCTATGTGATCCTCCTCTGTAAGACACTCCTGGGCTCTAGGCACCTGTAGCTCACTATCTTTGACAATTCACAACATCCTCTGTTAGAAGAATTCCCCTTAACTTATGTGTTGCCTGAAGAACCACTTTCCTCAATTTATCATGAGCCAGCATCACTTCTTACCCTTCTGTAATACCTCCTGGTCCTGGCTTTGCAAATCTGTTCCCCCCCCCCCAGGCCACTCATGATTTTGTACCCTGCTATCAGGTCTTCCTCCAGGTGTTTCTTTTTCAGGCTGAGGACTGCTAACCAGTGCAGCTGTTCCTCATATATAAGCCCTTCCACACCTTTGATTATCCTTGGTTGCCCTTTTCTGATCCTTTCCTGAGTCTGCTAGCTGCTTTCTGAGTTGGGGGCTAGCACTGCAAGGATGGAAGCAAACTGTGAGGTTAGTGATGGTGCTCTCTCTTTTCGTTCTTTAGTCCTCTCCTAATACTTTAGTACAGTCTGTTAGCCTTTTTGTCTGTTACTGAGTTGATTTCTCCATTGAAATAGGATCACAAAGCAATTTCTTTCATAGTTCTTTGGGTTTGATTGTTGAGAAGATTTAAATTGTTCCCTGGTGTGGTTATAAAGAGCTCTCCTTGGCCTTTTCCTCAAGGTTGAAAATTTGAGCAAGAGCCTCTCTGTTTTACAAAAAAAGACCATGGGTGAGAAAACAACTCAAACTTTGCTGATTTCTTTTCTAGGAATAAACTAGAACAAACTAAAGCCTTATGGTATGGCAGGAGACATGAATGAGGACCATGTGCTTTGGTATCCTATTAAAATTTGGGTCAAAACCCAAAAGATGATTATTTGGTAACTCACCATTGCAAACATAGTACATATTTCTGTTCTGATTTGCAAACAAAGGCATCTTTATGAGATTATGTCACCTTTATACCAATGTAACTTCAAAATAATTTCCCTTTTTTTTTTCCCCCCCCCTCAAATCCCTCTTGCTGTTTACTTCTGTCACATCCACAGACCAAACTTCTTCTGACACTTTTAGTTTTCAGGTATGACTGTGCTCCCAGCTGCTCAAGAAATACAAATCAGAGGGAGCATTAAGCTGGAAATAAGCAATTATTGTGCTAATTGATTCTTTCCCAGAGACAGAGGAGGATTTGTTGTGTAGTTTCTGTGTAACTTGTGCTTACCCTGATGCCAGGTGGGATAATTATAATATAGATGAACCCCACACAGTTTTTACTCAGCACAAGCCACAGGAGTGAGGAAGGCACATCAGCGCAGGCATGGTCGGTCTAAAGCCTGTGGTAATTACCAGCATTTCCAGATGATCTTTTACAGCCCAGGATGAAGGCACTCTGTCATGGTTTCATGCAAATGCAGGTTCTGCCAATGTGGCTGTCATGCAAACATACCCTATGGGAGAAAGCTTTCTGTCTTCAACTGTTGATTTAATGGTTTTCCATGCTTTTTATTCTTTGCACATGTGTGTCAGGATTTAAAAAGAAAGGAGCTGATTGCAAAGATCGTGTGTGGAAAGACTTACATCTGAGAACTTGCAGGCCAAGAAATGGAGCGTGGACAATGAGCTTTGCTTTGTTGAGTGTCTATATTATCCTAAGATGTTTCTGGAAACAGAACTATTAGTCTTTAGACGTGGGTGCCAGTGCTGCCCATGCCTCATGATTTGGGTATAACCACTTTCCACACAAGTGTTTTGTTGCTTCACATGTCAAATCCAAATGTTTCACTGCAAAGACAGCCGTGGGCTAATCCGGGTACGGATGCAGGGATTTGGGTTCGCAGGCAATTACTAATTACTGGGCGCTCCAACATCAAAATTCTGCAAGCAACGTTGCAAATCTCAGCCAGACTATCTGAAATAATGGCTATTTGACCAACACCTAACTTCCTTAGACAGTTAATGTGAAATTTTCTGGTCTGACAATAACATGGTTAAAGGTCCTTTTTCCAGCCACAGATCAAACAGTTGCATGCAATCATCTATTCCCAGTAGCAGGAAAAAACCTCTTGTTTAAGAATTTTGTTTCCTGATGAATGCCTGCTGTGCTAATATCCCTAATCAAGGGTCATGAGAGCCCAGACAGTGGCAAAACCACATTCCTTAGTGCAAACAAGCCCTTCAAAATCCTTTTGGTTTTAAGGAATAGGAGGATCCTTGTTGGGAATGAGGAACAGGCTGGTAGTTTCTGCAGCATCTGGGTTTTAAAGATCTAGTTAAAATTGCCAGGGAACCTTTAAGAGTTAAACTGAAGAAATGAATCACAAGGATGTGTGTTACTGCAGGAGGTTGCCCTTACAGAGACTGTCGGAGAGCGCAGAAATCCCTTTGCGGGATTTACAGTAGACGTCGCGAGGAAAGGTTTGGAAATTCTCCCCCGGAAGGTTTTGTGATTGAGATCTAGGACTCTTCCTCTGCATGCCAAGCAGAAGTGATCTGGCAGGAAGGCATCTCCATCATCCTACATGTTTGTTACAGGGACTGTCAGGCCCTAAGGCTGTCTGTGAGGTGCTTGTACCACGTCATCTCCATATGCACCTTTGCCCCTAAGTAAAATGAAGTTTGATTGCTTTGCTGACCCCAGCAGTTCCACAGAACAGGTGAACTTGCAGCCCTGAAATTGCCTCTTTGCCTGACTTCGTATTTTGAGTTCATTCTAGGGCCAGTACTTAAAGGGAGTGACTCAAGGCATAGAATAAGTGTAGTTCATGGGATGAGACTGAGGGAGACTCGGAAGAGCTGGCTTGGAGCACCTCTAGGTGATCACATGAAACGCACAGCAGAAAGAAGGTCACCACCTTCAGTACTGGTCTCCAGCTTGGTCTTAAATTTTTGTTCTTTTCATGATTGCAGATTTTTTTTTTTTCCCCAGAACTTGTTGACTTTGCACCTGAATGGCTGTGCTGGTGGGAAGGGGAATAGGCATTCTGTGTGTTAACAGAAAACCCTGTGTTTGTGTCTTGATCTAACCGCTGGATGTTCTTGTTCTCCCTCAGACTATCGTACTGGTCCCTGCTTTAGCCAAGTAAATAACCAGATGTGCCAGGGCCAACTCAGTGGGATCGTCTGCACCAAGACCATGTGTTGTGCCACCATTGGACGGGCCTGGGGTCACCCGTGTGAGATGTGCCCTGCCCAACCTCACCCCTGCCGCCGAGGTTTCATTCCCAACATTCGTACCGGAGCCTGCCAAGGTAAATGCCATGAACATCTAAAGGGTGTTCCCTTATCCATCCTGATGTGCACTGAAAGGGCCAAGTGATGAATGACAGCCAGGAGCCCCAATACAGGGAACAGTGCTCTGTGTAAACTTTGCTAAAGCCGTCATGGTATATCCCAGAGCATCACCGTGGATCTTGGGTTTCTCATGGGATCACCTAAGATCATCTTAGCTCGCTTAAAGATTCTGGCCATGCTGTGGTTCTCAGGTGATGTTCCTCTATCCCACAAGATGTAGTGAATCAGTCTAGCGTTTCTCCAGGTTTAAAACTAAGTTACAGCCTTCCATATACCCTCATTCTGTCATGCTGCTATTGTTGGAGCTTCTGTCCCAGCACTGGAACGTGACCAGCACTTGCATCAGGTGACTAGTGTGTAAATTGTATTATTGGTTCAAAACAGAAGCCATAACTCCTTTGAGATCACACAAGCAATCAAAATGTACGTAATTCACGTGCTTAGAGGTTGCATTCAATGTTGAGGACACCCAGGCAAAAGTAGCAGAATGGTCCACTGAGTTCCCATCAGCAGATCCCATTGGCGGCCTTTCTGGAGCTGCTGTTGCTTCTTCCCACTGATGGGTTGCAGGGGTCTCCGTGTAAAGTTGCATGAATTCCTCTCTGCGTCTGCAACTAATTTCAGCCTTTACCTGCCACAATCAAAAGCCAAAATTACAGTCCAAATCCCACATTGGCCAGTGTCTGTAGGATAAACTTGGGAAGGCTGAAGAGGAGAACTCTCTTGCTGTCTGTTGTGATCTGCATTTTATGGCCCCAATGTCTTTGGGAGAGCTTGGCCTATTTAATATATTTGTTGCTCACTGTTACTGCAAGCAGAACAGGAGTATAAATGTCTGCAGCACATGAGCGTGCTGGTTCTAGCAGCAGGTACTGAGGCCTTCCTGAGGTGCTTTGGAAGCACAGCGTCCCCTCGCAGATGAGGAGACCATGGCTGCAGGATGAGCCTTCCCGGGACGGGGCTGAAGAGCAAAATCTTGCAGTCCATAAGTTCCCCTCTCTGCCCTGCAGCAGGTGTTGCTCTCTGAAGGCTGCAGGAGGACATCCCACCAAACCAGCTCTCATCCTCAACTCGGCTACCAACCTGGAATGAACCACGAGGGAGTAGACACATTGATGTTTGCTTTGGAAAACATTACTATACTTTTGTCTCCCTCTTGCTTGTGTAGACAAGCCAGCAATACCTTTATGTCCATTTTATGTCCTTCACCTTATGTCTAATGTAATCTGACGGGTAATTGTGTTAGGAAATGTCAATCCACCTACTTGTAGCCAAGCTGCTTCTTTGTCCTAGCACTCCCACCATGCTGCGATCGAGCAGTCCTATGTTGCAAAGGCTGCACTTTCTAACGTCTTTGCTCGTCTTCCTGTAGATGTGGATGAATGTCAAGCCATTCCCGGCCTCTGTCAAGGTGGTAACTGCATCAACACGGTGGGTTCTTATGAATGCAAATGCCCTGCGGGACACAAGCAAAGTGAGACCAGCCACAGATGTGAAGGTAAGATTGCAGACTTCGGCACGGCTTCACCCGACTGCTCAGCACTGGGTTCCCAGATAGACTCTGAGAGCACAAGGGCGTTCAAAAACTTGAGAATCTCCCTGCTCGCAGGGCATCTCCAAGGCTGTCAAAGCAGAGATGTGAAATAGCTCTTGTGCCAGCCTTGATCCTGGCTTCTAAGTAGGAGGGAGTACTGCAAGCGTTAAGACGCCTTAGAAAATGTACTGCAATATGAATTTCTGATCGGTTTATCTGCTTCCCACAGCACAAGGCAAGGAAACGAGGAATAGAGCTTGCCTGATCTCTTAAGCTAGAAAGTTGGTTTTGGTTTTTTTTTTTTTTTTAATTTCATGTAGGTGTTTTCTGAAAGATATTTTAATGGCCACACAGACTCATTTAACAGAAGAGACCTCTGGAGGGCTTTAGTTCAACCTCCTGCTTAGATCAGGGCTGGCTTCAAAGCTAGATCAGGTTGCTCGTGTTGCTCAGTTTGATCAAGTTTTGAAAACTCAAAGCCTTTTCTTTTGGGGCTTTTGCCCCAGGGTTGCACCAGTGTTGTGGTGAGGAATATTTTCCTTATATCCACTTGATATTTATCTTTTTGCAGCTTGCAACTTGTTGCCTCTAGTTTGATAGAGTAACTGGGAGGAAGGCAAAGCAGGTGGAGACTGATTAGCCAGGATGGTGATGGGATAAGACAACCAGAAATAACATCATGGCTCTTAGAAGGTCTGATTCCATAAGATGAGGGTATTGAGCAAGGAAATGCAGTGTTGCTTCACTGACTTGGTGATATTATTCCAAACTGACATGTTGGCCAGAACCTGAACCTTGTCCTTGAGTACAAAGCAGGCACAAATGAACATTTGGCCTTAGAGACATGAAATGCCAGTCAGCAGCATGCCTGTGAGCATCCCTCCTTTGAGCCGGTGGCCTGATACTGTCCCAGCCCCACAGGGGAAGCATACCTCCCCGCCAAGCCAGGGTTGTCTGCAGACAGCCTGCCTGCTGGGCCTGGTTTTCCTGTCTTTCTGGTTACTTTGTGGGATGCGCCTTGCTCATCTTCAGCTGAGCTGTAAATGGGAGTGACCTTTTCAGCCTCAGCATCTCTCTTGGCGATGGTACAGTGCTTCAGAGGCATGGTTTGTGCTTAGTTAGGGGTGCTCTAAAGCATTACTGCTGCAGCAGTAGCTACGGAGCTACTGTAGCTTGAAGCCGAGCAGTGGGGAATGCAGTCTGCCTCTTCTCAGCATCAGCCCTAGCCTGGCGCTGCGGGCAGCCTGGGGAGCGCGGGCAACTTTCAAACTCCCTGGAGAAGTTCCCAACCTCATGGAAGGGAACTTTGCAGAAACTCCTCTTTGCCTCTTCTTCAGCATGGAAGTTGGAGGAATTTAAGTATTAATTACCTTCTAAAAACTCCTCAGTGGAGGGCCCAGATGCCTTGCCCAGATGTGCAGGTGCAACTCTGCTCTGAACATGTGGGCAAGCTGATCTGCAGTTTTGGCAGTCGGACCTCCATGTCTGGAGGTAGGGCTGCAGGAAACAGAAAGGATCAGTCTCAGCAGGGTCTGGTCAGATGGCGCAGAGAGCTCTGCCATTTTCAAGGGAAATACTTTCCAGGTGGTTAGTGGAGTTGCTTAGAAATGGCCAAATGACTGATCCGAAGACCAGAGGACTAATTTCATTTGGGGTGTGAAAGTTTAACAACATTAAGACCAGTTGTGGTAGTTAGGGCAGAACTCTGTCTACTTCTGGAAGCCCCTGGAACTGCTCTTTGCTCTCAGACTCAGGATAAGTTGGTCCACTAAATTACTTACTTAAATCAAGGACTCGCCTAGATAGCGAGAGGCAATGTCATGTTCCATGCCATAAGGCACATGCTCCTGTAGTAAGTGTGGAGCACAGGCACGGATTAGGTGCAATCAGTACATTAACATTCACAGTGCCACCACTCTGAGCCCTCTTCATGAGAGTCTGGCTCCAGTTCCTTAAGGTCCAGTCTCGGTATCTCCTTTATCACTGCTCAGCATGCCTCTGAGAGGTGTGCAGACCTCTATAGGAAGGACACGCTCTCCCCAAGCACCTTGCAGTGGTTCTCATGGGCCAGACAAATACCTTGCCAAGCTGGCTGCACCCCTCAGAAGTAGGGGAATAAACATTTGTTGTGTTTTCCAAACATCTGGCAAATGAAAAGGAAAACAGCATTAAACTTTTCCTGCCTTGGTTGTTAAAGCTCCTTCCCGCATACCCTAATGCAACCCTGCTGGCCCGTGTTTGCCATTTTAGGGATGAAACGTGTTGGTTGTGCTGGTGTGACTGTGTCCCACCTAGCTGGGCTTCAGGAACTCCACCTCCCTTTCATTCCTCTCCAAGGCTCTGTTGTGACCAAGACAAGGGATGATGAATGCACTAGAATCCAGACGTTTAACCTGGAATTTGTTTCCAGGTGGCAAAGTTATTTACAGTGGCAGAACTGTAGGCAGCTAACTATTCCACAGAGAGAGCACATAAAGCAGCCACCGTATAAGCATGGTAACTTAAGCAGTCACCGTATGAGCATTAAAGCACCTCCATGGCGCTGTGGGCTTGACAGCAGACGTTGTCCCATGGGGTCTCTCCCAACAGTCAGTTCTCGGGGAAAGGAGCATCACTGCTTCCAGGTGACTCTTCCCGTACCCCTCCTGCAATCCAGACATTTTCCTTGCTGGTGTAACTCTAGTAGTCTCTGTGTCAGTGCACACGGTGTGACCTGGGTGCAGCCCTTCAGAAAAACTTTTGCAAAGTGAGATGCCAGCTACAGAGGTTAATCCTTCGGTGGGGGATGGATGGTCTTTTATGTTGAGAAGACATCTGCATCTGTGGATCTTCCTTGGCAGGATGCCACGAGACTTTCCAAAATTTTAACAGAAGGGTTTCTTGCAGTGCTCTGGCATCCAAGGACTTGGAACTGGTCAAATCCAAAACAGCCCTTTTACATGCATGTCAGGTGAAGAGCCAGTTCCCCAAGTCCAGTGATGTCCTATGCAATTTGGCTGGCCAATGGACGAAGGCTGAACTGCACTAGAACCATGGGCCCAACCTCAGGACGCACAAAATTGTTCTTGCCTTGGTCTGCCTCACCCGTGCTGGCTGGAGACCAGGCAAAGCACATATGAAATCAGTTTAGCTGGAATCTCCTATATACCAAGATTAAAAACAATCCGTTGTCTGAATCTGTCATCCAGATGCGAGGGGCCTCTGCGTGGGTCCCCACTTCCCAGAACGCCTGCAAAAGCTGCATGATGTGGCCATAAACAGCTTCCTTTCACTCTCCTTCCTGGATGGCCATAAAAAGAGCCGTCTCCAGCATCCACAGTGTCTGTTCCATCACTTATCTTGCCTCAATTGCTAAGGAGACCACCAAAAGAGGATGCTTTCCTTTGGTATGATTTACTGACCTCGGGGTCCTTCTGTGAGAATGGCATAAACATGAGGGATGCTCTAAACTGACGGCGTTGAGATTGTTTTCGAGGGCTTGTTTCCCAGACGTGAATCACCAGCATGTCCCCACCAGGCAGTCAGAAGGTGAAGAGGATACCTTTGTCTGGGTTATCACTGCTCCCCTCTGGGACATGTACCCCATGTGGGTCACTAAAATGGGGTGAATAGGGGAATAGAGAGCCAGCATCTTGTAAGGGGCTCATCTGATGCTAACACTTTGTAAACACAGGAAGATCTGGGCCCTGTCTCAGAGCTTGCTGCATGCTTTGATATGTCAGGGGCAAACTGTTTGTTGCAGTTGATAGAGCACCTGATTCCTGATTTGCTGAAATGTCTTGTACTGCCAAAGTAGCTGTATCAGTCCAAGCAACCTCCGCACCAGGCCAAGGATTTTAATCAAAATAACAACCACAACCATAAGAGGATATTTATCCAGTTGTGCTCCAAGCCTAAAATCTCAAAGCTGCAGGAGTTCCCTTGTTGAGTCTATTTGTGCTAGCTTTATAACTGGTGAAAGGAGTGATTTCTCAGCTAGCACTGAGACCATCTTGCTTTAGGAAGAGGAGATGGTTTCCTCTTGTTTTCAGATTCCTTTTCCAAGCCTAGCATCCAGGAAATATTAAAACTAGATTAAATGTCAACGTTAAATTCTTCCCTAGTTCCTAGGAGCTTGTATTTTCTGCTTAGAAGATTTCTCCTGGGGAGTGAAGTCAGCAGATGGGATTGCGTTTGAGCCAAAGGTCAGAGCTGGTGTCACTGTGTCTGCTGATTAATGATGCCTCCCTCATTAACGCAGCAGCATGTACCACTAATCTTCTTTGGGCTGTTTATTGGTGGGAATAGGCAGAAGTAGAGATAATGTTGTTCGTTTCCCATAGTGATACTTATCTCTTAACACAAATGGCACCTGGAATCAAGGCTCCATTTTCAGTCCCTGAATCCCTTAAGAATAAAGATGCTTTTCTTATGCAAGATCTTCTGCGCTGATAGTGGAGGCCAGCTCAGGCCCTGATCTCCCAAGCATGCAAGGGGGCTGCAGCTGCATACACTGGATGAATTTTGGTCAACCCCAGAACGAAAATGATGTCCTCTTTCTATCTGCAAAATGTGAAAACGTGCATATGACATCAAGTTTGGATTTGAACCTAAATATCCTCCAAGTTCAGCGTTGCTCAGTTCCAGAGTTATTTCTGCAGCTCATCTCTAATGAATGTGACGCTTTCAAATAGTGGCTGATTTTATGCCTTTGTTCATTGTGTTCTGAGGGAGCTCGAGGGATCAAAAGTGCCTGATCTTGGGGCTGTGCAACATATAATGAGAAATTTCTGGCACAGAGAGTTGCCTGCTCACTTTCTGAAAGATAGAAGCAGCCTATGAAACACAGCAATGGAGCGAGGGGGGGACGGAGGGTGCGGAAGGGGAAGGCTGCTCTCTTAACCAACACTGGAGACAAGTGCCAAAGGATTGCATTTATATTGTGTTTGTATGAAAAGATGAGCAAGGAGGGCAGATGTTGCCAGCTTACGGCTAAATTGACAGACACTATGCTTGGCTTATGGGGGAAACTGGAAAAGAGCAGGATCTGTTGAGGTCTGCAGGGGAACGAGAAGCGTGTGAGCACTGAGAGAAGGGCGTGCTTATATCCAGCTGACTTCTTAACCCTGCTGGAAGAGAAGACGTGTTGAGGAGGACACAAGAAAGCACTCCTGGCAATAATGGTGCAAAATGAAGAAAGGAAACATCAAAGCTGAAATCGGACACATCTTTCTGCTACAAAGACCTTTATCAATAAATCGTAGGGAAGTGGGGGGGTGTTACGCAGAGTGACATTTCTAAGTTATCCTGGAAGCAGCCGTAAAAATTACACTTAAGGGAACAATTCCGTGGCATGTTCTTATGGGTGGAATCGCTGACTGAATGAAGCTTTTCCTTCCATAATTTTAGTGGTTCTCTGCCAATAATTTAGCTTCTCTTCTTAATAGCCCTTCCTCTACTGCGTAACAAAATGCTAAGCCAGCTCCGTTATCAGTGAAGTATGTAATGCCAGTACCTCACCCAGGATGCTTTCCAGTGCCCCAAAAGGAATAAGTGTGTCACATCCAAAATTGTTCCAGAATGGTAACATACAAAAAAGTACACGGAGAAACACCGGGCAAGGGAGCGAAAGGCACTGCATGCTTTGTGCAACAAGCTCCGTTCAAATCTGTCTGGGGCAGATCCTTCTTGACAGTCTTTGGCACCTCCAGGAGACAGATTCTGCCAAGGGCGAACAAATCCTTTAATTACAAATCTCGCATCTTTTTACTCGCCCGTTTCTATTTAGCGTTTGTAGGGTGACATGTTAGATGTTACTTATGTCCCTACGGGCTAATCTTTTGTCACCACCACACAAAATCCCAAATTTTCTAGTGAAGACAAGGCTCTATTTTTTACTCTGTTGAATCTTATTCATGTTTCTGAATTGGAGGGAGCTCTCCTGCATTTCCCATGAGCAGAGCGGGTAGGCGGGCCCACTTTCCTCACGAATGGAACATGATAGCCATTTTATTAGCGTGTTTTCAATTTTCTTACAAAATGTCTACAGAAGAGCTCATTGTTTGGATCCATTAAAAGCTCATTTCTATGGATTTGGTGTGGTTTGGAGGGTTCCATTACTCTCCTCTGTGGTTTCTTTGTGCTTTCTGGAAGGGAAGGTCTGAGACTCCCGTGTGCTGCACGAGAGAGGGCTGATGAGGCATGACCTCTGCTACGTGACACAGAGATGTTTTCTCCATCAAGTCCTGTTTTTTTAGCAGATGGAAAGGTTGGGGTTTCAACATGTCTGTGGGCACCCGTGTTGGATGGGCTTTGCAGACTGCAACTCTCTTTCTGAAGCTCTGTAGCCTTTGGCTTCCAGCATTTTCAGCCTTAATGATCAGGCCAACTCCAACCCAGCGAGTTGGAGACCAGGTCCAAAATCAACGTTTGCATTGAATTCTGCCATTGTCTGAAGAGCAGAGTGCGCAGAATATTGCTTTAATTTTTAACAGAGAGTTGGAAAAGTCGTGAAGTAGCCAGGTTGGAGTTGGAAGAATTCCCTACCCAGAGCTGGCAGCTGGGTGTTAATGAGAGGTGTACATATCCATCCCACTGTGTCAAGCTCTCCGTCGACTTCAGCTCTGAATGAATCAAAACTATGAGACGCTTTACGAAGAGAAAATAAAGAAGGCAAATGTGGTAGGGAAGAACTGAAACAACAACAAAACCCAGAGCTCAGTTTCTCAAAGTACAGGATGTGCGAGTAGGCTTGAGGAGCTTTGGCTTTTCTTCTGCTTCTTGGGTTGCTAACGCTGCTCTCTTCTGAGCTAGGATTTTCAAGGGGAAAAAAATGTTGCCGTTTGATTTAACCTTTTGAATTAACTCTGTTTTTCCTTAAGAATGGAATGTAGTCGCTGCCCCCACAAACACGAACACTTTTGCTTGGATGACTGATGCTATGTCATAAGTATTGATCTAATAAGATGCCTGCCTGTCAGCTGGCCTCCAAACCTCTGATACAGCAAACTTCAGGAGAGACACGCAGAAGTTTTAAGCTGTTATTTCTAATAGTACAACCAGCTTTTGCTTCATAAAGCTCTTTCCCTTCCAGTGTTCTGCAAATTGTAACCAAACACAGGCCTGTAATTAAATGACAGGGCAGGCTGTAGTGATAAAATCTCTTTCACTGCAGGGGCCCAGGTGGGGGAAGTGTTTTCTGTAGATTTGCATTGCCGCCTTTCACGGTTTCAAGTCCTGTCTGTCTGTTGGAGGGGCTCTGAGCATCAAAGAGCTAAAGGAGCACTGCAAGGACAGAGGCAATATCTCTGCTGCTTGCAAAAGGCGGCCGGAATCTCTGGCTAGCTGAAAGCATAATTTTAGAGTTCCTAAGAAGCCAAACAGGAATGCGTCTTCCCCCCTTGATACATGAGTGTATAACCTGCCCTAGGCACTTGGGCTTCATTCTGTGCATGTTGAAATCAAGGTTTCACTTGATTCCTCCAGTCTCAGAGTTGCAGCCAAAGTAAAACAGAAGATAATTGTGTTTGTAACAGGTTGTGTGAGCAAGGAGGAGAGATTGAAGACTATTTCTTTGACCACGTGAAGCACCCATGGGGGGTCTCTGTCCACACTACATGCCTCACTTCAAAAGGCAGCTCGGCTCATCTTACTTAAACACATACGTTGTCAGTGTCTATCGCCGAACTGAGTGGGTTGAATTTCACTATGTCTCACTTTGTGGGGAAAAATCATCGCTGTTAGGGCACAACTCTTCTGCTCTGTTTAGACATTTCCATTCAGACGTGATGAATTACTGCCTGGATGAGATTATCTCTTTCTGCAGAGTGTAAATGGCATCTAGAAAAAGCTCTGATGGAGGTGCCTGCTCTGTAACCAGCTAACACATCTGACCACAACTCAACGTGCACCACTGTCCAGATCATTTCTGCAGTCTTTTCCTCTAGAAGTCTAACAGCGTAGACCTTCTTATACCTCTTTTCCCTCAGAGCAAGGTGGGGGTTTTGTGGTGGTGAGAATTAACTGTCATCATCGGATGTCCATGGCCGTCCCACCCTGCAGCCAAAGGCTGGTGTAGTGGGGTCGCAGTGCCTGGGACGTGATGGCAGAAGGCTCCTGGCAGCCTCTCTAATTTTAGAGAGAAGGATGAAGTTTATGAGGATGTTTCTGAAGGACTGAGGACAACGGTTAGTCCTTGAGAGTCACCTCTGTGCAGCCAGATTTCACGCCCCCTTGCCCTCCCTTAGCTTTGTGCCTATGCTAGGGAATCCTTTTACAGACATCGTTAGGTGAGTTGAATCCATCCCAAGCCTTGGAGGACTACCCCTATCCCTGGCACGTAGGCCAAAGATTATTTACCATTGGTGTAAACCTGTCCGCTTCATTCCAGCCTGAATTTATCATGTCTCAGCTTCAGTTTTCATCTTCTCATTTTGAGACTGCAGAGCACTGCACTCTCAATATCATCTTTGTGTGTCTGTTTTCTATGATCCCATCACATCCTTACAGTTTCTTGGATAAATGTAATTGAGTCCTGCTAGTGCCTTAATGCCAGGCAGGTTTTTCCATGCTTTGAGTCATCCCCCTAGGCTCTGAACGCCTCCATTTTGTTAACACCCTCTTGTAAGAGCTGGCAACACACTGCTGTGGCATCCAGGAATGATCCTAGTTAAGAGGTAACATCACCTACCTGCTTCTGCTCGGTGTTTCTCCCATACATCTTCAGGGCTGCACTAGCATCGCTAGCCACTGCATGGCACTGTGAGATTGCAGTCAGACCTTGCCTTCCTAACTCAAAATTTTCTCAGTTTCACACTGGACAGGACACAGCTCACCACCCCTCTGGGTAGCCCACACCCATTTCTTACAGAAATTTCTTGCCCGTTTCTCAGATCTGCCACTGTGGCTCATATCCATCATCACAGCCAGGTCTTCTGGCTCCCAGCACAGATTCTTCTGGTCCCTCCCTTGCCCTGATGCGGTGGGTTCAGGTAACTCTTTCCCATGTGTGTATGCTGCCTTCATCACTGAAGTCTGCTAGATGAGCTCTTCCAAAGACATCCTCCATCCCCACTCCCAGTGAGAGGTCTTTGCTGTTCTGCCTTTTTTTTTTTTTGCGGATTAGTCTTTGCCCTGCAGCAGCTCTAACCTCCACACATGCTAATGCCATCAGGCTGTGCAGGGCGGTTATGCTGTTCGCATCAGAAAAATCCCCTCCAAGGAGCAGACTTTGACCAGTTCCTTTTCATTACTTTCCTGCCAGCCCCAGGCAGCATCTGAATTGCATATAAAAATCCCCTTATCCATTCACAACAGCATGATAGATTTTAAACACAATAAATAAAGTTGCTTAGCAGAAATAATTTATTTTGCCAGTTGCCAAGACACATTTCTTTTTTTGCCCCTGTAAAAACTATCGGGCAAATATTCCTTCTGTCTTTTACCACCACCTGGACCATGACCACCAACCAACTGCTTTGGGTGGATTAATTAGAGGTTGGATCTAATTCCATCTCAGCTTCTGAAACAGGTTTCAGTTGGCAATACAAAAAAAATCTACAGCCCTGCTTCCAGAAAAGTCCTTAGAGTCAAGTGCCCCACAAGCATGGCTGGGCCCTGTACATTTAATTATATTGACATTGTGGTCAAAATTTGTTGAAAACAGATTGCCCTTTTCAAAATAGCCGATTTGCCACACGCTTTGATTTTCCAAGTTGCAGTTCCCAAGTGATAGCTGCACACAAAAGTTATAGGCTGTCTCTCTCTGTGTCATCTGTATAGGTACTTGAATTTTCTGCTCTGTCCTCACCCTTTTCTGTTGCAGTTTGACTTTTGTTAAGCTGCAGCTTTCAGGCTTTCTGTGTGGTTTCCCATCTGTTGTTAACTAAAACTTTCACAAGGATATGAAGCTCTTTAAATACTCGGTATAAAAAGAGCCAAAGAAATAATTAACTCAAGAATTTTCTCAAGGTTGTAATATAAATGGCCTGGAAAGTTTGGAGAACTCTACAGTTCTCAAGCAAACCCTATAGTGTCTCATCTTTCCAGCGCAGTTCTTCCAGCATGGATTAAAATCTAACTCTGAGCGAGATTTCAAATCTAGATGCTCTGTTTCAGGATCCAGACCCAGGCATCCAGGACCTTGGCAATGGGGCTAGTCTCCATGTTCAGCTCGTGGTGAGGGTCTGCCGGATCTCCACACTAGACAGATGCTTGTAGAGCACATCCTAAGTTCAAATGGCAGAAGCTACACGACTGGAGAGATTGTGTCCGAATTTTGGTACTTCTGTAACCTTTCTGCAATTATTACCATATGTCTGGGCACTGGGGCTGCCTGGTCCCTTTGATGTCTGAGTCCAACGGTTGCGCCTTGACAAAATCTTGCTATGTCCTTATTTTCCATGCTCTTAAATCTGGAGAGATGCACCTCACTGGTAGGTTGTATTGTCACAGACATGGCAGCGGGCTGCTGGAGAAGCTGGAGAAGCAGGCTGCTGCAGGGCTTGCTAACATGGATGGTGTATCTTTGATTGCCATGGATAATTAGGTGTGATCTCTCCAAGGACTCAGTGTATATCTCTATCTCATTAATCTTCCCTGTGACAAGATAAATAGTTCAAATTATGGCATGCTCCTGGCATTGTTATGCAAATCGGTTCACACTAAAATAGGGCTGCTGATTGAGGAGCTGAACCCATAGAGTGATATGTCCAGACCCGCCTTACCTAACTGATAGTACAGAGACCTTTTCACCTGGATTTAGATGCCTGAATGTATTTAAAATTGAACCAAATCCCTCCCGTATGGAGAAATTTAGTGAATAATGCATGAGCCCAGTGCTTTTTACAAACACGATGTTGTCTCTGATGTTGCATCTCTGCTTCCAGAGAGGCCTCCAAGTCGCACGGAGGGACCTGCTCTCCGGCCAGTCATGCACCTGCACAGACATGTTTCTGTCCTGAAGCTTCCCTTGTACTCCAGGGAGCTCAACATCGTAGATCAGCCTACCCAAAGACCTACGCTGTCAGGAGAGATAAGCAGAGGACTCCGTGAAGTCCTCTGTATCACCCTCTGGGGGAGTCTTGTTTTCCGTGCTGATCCACTGCTAGGAGGCCGCTTATGGTCTCAAGCATCCCATGACAACCCCGTAACACCAGCTACTGTCCTCTGTGATCCCAGCTCCGGTCCTGGATCCACACTGCAGGTAGGAAAGGAGATGGTTTGCAGGGAAGCATAATCACTGTTGGTTTGTTCTTTTCTAGATGTGGATGAGTGTGGCGCAATCTCTGGCGTGTGTGATGGCGGCGAGTGCACCAACACAGCAGGCAGCTATGTGTGCACGTGTCCACGTGGTTTCATGACCAGCCCTGACGGATCACGCTGCATTGGTAAGATGCTAAATAGATCTCAGGACCACAGATGCAGGGAGAGATCACACTCTGAAAACCAGACCTGGTGATTTGCAAATCACTATCTGGTGATCACCAGATTTGCAAATCAAAGGGCGAATTGTTCCTGGAATAGCTGGAAAATGCTGTTTTTCATGTGCTGTCCTTGCATGTGCCGTGGCTGATGTGGTCCGTCCTGGTCACAGGTTTTGATGCTATTGCAGACCAGGGCTTTCTCCATCTCCATAACTTGTGCAGGTGCCTCAGTGCTTGAAGTGGTTGACAAGGGGTTGCTGAGGACACCAGGAGGAGGACCGGGGTGGAAGGTGTCTGGCTGGGATAGTGGTGTGTTTGAGGAAGGATCCTTGTGCTCCTACTCACAGAACTGCACCAGCTGGCGGGAGAATCCCAGACGCTACCTCTTTTCTCCTGCATTAGATGTACACCAGTACTCCCCTACAGCTGAACTGCAGGGACAGTGCGTGGTTGTGGAGCGTGTAAGTCCACGGGCAGGCTTGGAAGCCTTCCTGGAGCAAAGAGGGACCCAGTGGTGGGGAACATCCCACACCTGCACATTCATCCACTTGCTTTGCAGAGGTGAAGGGGGGAAAGGTTTACTCCAAGTGTTTGCATAACCAATGCAAATAAATGGTGACTTTTATCATCTCCTCCTCCTTCCTGCTTAGACCACAGGTAATGGCTCATAAATTCCTACTGCCCCAAGCTAATAATCAGCAGGGCTGTGGACTCGATTGGCTTCATCTCGCTGAACTCAGCCTTTCGGGAGTGAGTTGCTTTGCGCTGAGCTGGTTGTCTGGATCCCTTCTGTACCCAGTGCTTCCCAAGCACAGCACGGGGCACTGCAGGCACCTATTCCTGCACCCGTGCTGAACCCGCAGGTTTACAAGGCTGTCTGTAAGCTCTTGCACATTACCTTGTAGCCCACCTTCCTCCCACAGTATCTGATTTCTGGCAAGAAAATGACTCCCAGGCTCGTACGGAAATCATAGTCTTGCAGTCCCCATCCTGCAGAATTCATGAAGGGCTTGGTGGGGCTGGTGGGTGCCGCTCCACCGGCTCTGATGTACCTGTTCACCCCGCTCTCAGTTTGGCTCAAGGTGTCTGCATTTCGAAGCTTCCCAGAAGAGATGTGAGTCCAGGCAAGCTTTCCCCAGACCGATGAGCTGTCCTGCCTCCAGACTACAGAGCCTGGAGTGAATCTTGCATGTTTAACAGATCAAAATTCCTTTCCAAGCCTTGTAAATATTTGATGGTCCACTTCTCTTTGTAACAGACAACAGTTTCTATGATAAATAGATCAGCTCTCTGTTTACTTGCTCTCAGCAGGGGCACTTAACTTCAGTCAAAATGAATCCCAGGGTTTGTCTCACTGTTCAGAAAGTTCATTCGCCTTTAGAAAGGTAAGGATGCAAGGATTTGTAAAGGGGAACTGTTACAGAAAAGGCAAAGATCGTTGTTAGTGCAATGGAAAATGTCAGGTACAGCTTTCTGCTGAAAGTCCTGGAAATTAATACAGAAAAAAATAATTTCCAAATTCTTTCATATCCACAGAACCTGGAGTAAAAATTAATCGTGTTCTAGGTCCGGAAAGAAAAATGTTGTAAGGTGTAACATATGAGTCACCTTGTTTGGGAATCTGATAGATTTTAATGAGAATGAAATTCTTCTCCTCCCTGTTTCCCAGACCCTGCCCTAAGCCCCGAGGGGTGTGACGGCTGTCGGATGAGTCATATGGACATTTCCCCGCTTTCCTTGAAACCAAGTACTTCAAGAAATGAAACCTAAATAAAATTAGAAAGCCCAAATTTAAAAATAGTCCAAAGCTTAGTTAGCTGCAGTGGACTATGACTGCATCTGAACTCAATACATCATGCTGTAGCCATTTCCCTGAGCTAATATATGCTGCTAGTGTGCTGTCACATTTTGGGACAGACAATATTTTTTCTGGCAAAATGCACAGTTACTATTGGGGTGTTGTTGCCCCGGGATCCGTATTTTGCAAACCCTGCTTCTATCGTTTGAGGGGGTTTTAGTGCTCGTTTTGAGAGTTTATGGTAGTTTAAGCCCACAATTTACGTCCTACGAAATACATCAAATAAATAGTTTGTAAAATTGAAAATTAATAAATAATGTGGCCACCCTTAAAGCATGAACAGCATCAGGAGAGAGCAGAAGAGATTGTCACGCTGCCACCTCTCAGATGTTTAGACTGGAAGTGACCGCAGTGTCTCATATATCATGGGGCACCAGCACTGGCTATGTGGTGACTTTATGGTGGCAGCCTTGATATATTCCCATCCCTTTCCCCTCCCTTTTTAGTAAAGTAAACACCTTTTTATTGCATTTGAATAATCTCCTGTAGTTTTTGCAGCTGAAACAGCAAGACACTGAGCTTGAGTTGATCCCAAATCTCATTAGCCGCTTTCACTGCCTTCCTCAGTAAAATGCAAACAGCAGCGTAGCTGGAGAAAGTCCGTCATAGTTTGAAATGAACATTTATTGAATGATTCAACCACCTGTGCTTGACACAAAGAATCCAGTTCCACACATGTTCATAACAGTTTCATTCATTTATGCTTGTAAAAGACAGGCTCAGTGTTTTGCAGGCAGCAGAAGGATCTGCTCCAGCAGGCTGTGCGTTTTTTTTTTTTCTTTTCAGTACAATGGGTTGCTTTTCAAGAACAGCTTAAAAGAATAATTTTCAAATGAGAAAAATGGCCTTTCAGATGCGTTTCCAGTCATGCACATGGTGTTGCCTTGTTCGTTGCAAGTCAGCACTCCTGCACGCTGCTTTCTTTGCTCTTTTTTCCTGATAGTGCAGCAAAGCTCTGAAAGATTTGGGTCTTATCTCCTCTTGGGCAACATCAGCAGATTCACTGCCTAAAGTTCCGGGTAGGGCCAGATCTTGCTTATTATTGCAAAGTCCTGGGCTCAGAGAAGGTTGTGAGGGTGTTACTGAGGATTTCACCTGCCTGGAGAACCCTTTTCGCCCGCTTTGGTCGTTATCCAGGAAAGGAAAGAGCAAGAGGGAAGAGGAAATATGAGGAGATATTTATGAGGGCAAGAAATGACAAAAGGGAAGTGGTGTGAGGATCACAGGCTCAAAACAGATGGATAAGGAGCTGGGGAGGGCCCCTGAGCCCCCCAACAGCTCCCAAGGCATCGAGGGAGCTGGCGATGCTGCCAAGCAGAGGTCTGCCTGGACATCTGCAGGGACCAGAGGGTGTAGAAAGGCTCCATAGTCACTGCACAGCGTGAACCTGTTCAGGAACCTGGACTGCAAACGGGATCATTCAGTCCACATTTGTAAAGCATTTCCCCCTAGCGAGAATCATTTTTTATCAGATCATTTCAGGGTTGCATTTATACCTCAACCTTGTAACCAGTGAATTGGGAGGTGAATTTGGAGAAGATTGAACAGCCAGGGAGGGAGTGAATTTATTATAGTGCTTGTCAGCAAAGAAACTGTCCTGCAATAGCACCCAGACCTTCCCTGTTTGCACTGCAGCCCTCCTGCGGTGAGACAGCAGAAGCACTGGTGGCCAAGGTGTGCCATGGATACTGCAGTTTGGTGGGAGCTGTGCAGAGAGGAATGCTTTGTGCTTTTGTTCTGGCACGACTCTTCACTGGGATAGACACCACCGGCTAATCTTACCCAGACAAGAAAGAAATTGGTCAGTTTTCCAGAAGCAGAGAACATATGATGGCATCATCGGTCCAGACTGACTGTCCTCACCACAGTATGAGACTCCTTTTTTGCACCCTTCTTCCTTGCAAACCAAGCATCATTGGACATCTTGGGTGGGAGATCTTTGGCTACATGCTGCTGTGTTGCAGCTCCGTTCTGGGCTAATAGCCCTCAGGTTCTTTGTAGTCAGAGCCAACTGCCTTTTGCAACCACTAGTTTGTTTGGGTTTGGTCACTTAAGCTTCTCAGTTTCTGTATGTGACAAGACACAAAGTGAGAGAAATACCCTTTAAAGTTCTCTCCTGGGAAGCAGTTCAGTACTTTCTATTCCTCTGTCTCTCCCTGCCCCTACCCCACCACCAAAGAAACAAACCAGGTGTTCATCAGGATGAAAACCGCAAAATCCCGTGCAGGTGCACAACAGATCTTGGACACCTTGTGCAGACCACAAAGAGGACGTCCACCTTGAAAGGGAAGATAGAGAATAGCTGCGCTGGATGGTCGCTCAGAGGGTGCAGCCTCTGGTGTGGGGCTTCTCCTGGGCATCAGGACACACACCTCAGGGCATCATGGCCCAGCAGATGGGTGCGGACTCTGCCAGACCCCAGCATGGGGTCCAGCTTGGAGTCACTCCTGTCCCGTTATGATAAGCGTGCCAAAGTCCATCTCCTGCTCTCCTGCTCCTGGCTGGACCTTGTAAAGCATCCACAGCCCCTGTGAATCGGAGACCTCTGACAGACCCGTGGCTCTATCCCCCACCTCTGTGTTCTGTCTAACCTCATGTGGAATTTTACCTCCTTTCTCGCCTGCGGCGTTATCTGATTTACCGAGGTTATTGTGCAAACCTGTTCCCTTAAGGGCTGCAGAGGAAAGCAGAGCAAAATCACGACGGCTTTGTGCTGGTACCTCCAGCGTGTGGGTGGTCCTGCAGGAGGTCACGGAGGGACTGCAGGGACCCACTGTTCTTTCCATCCACCCCTCTCTGCCCAAGGCAGCTCCAGCTGAGTTTTCAATTAGTTCTGACCTTCATTTCTGAGAGAGATTATTACAAACTGCAGCAAAGACAGCTGAATTTAATAAACATTTGTCCAGATGAATAAGGGCTGGACCATTCCCTCCGTTACACAAACTGCTGTGACCTCCCTGCCTTGTCAAACTTGTCAGCACACGTCTGTGGGGAAGGAGGTTGCGTTCTCCAAATCTCTCCTTGCCCATTAACTGGCTGGCTGTCATCGTGTATCACAGCTTTTGGGACAGCAAGCGTCCCACAGAAGAGCAGAAGGAGCCGGGTGGGATCTGTCCTCTCTAATGCCCAAAGGGTTTATTCCAAACTACCACCCTCACATCTAGAAGTTCATTTAAGCTCAGCCCTAAGCCCTCACTTAGCTAAACTTGCATCAAAGGTTTGAGGTGCAGCTTTTCCAAATGGCCCCGCTGTCCTGCCCTGGCGTGTTCAGAGAGCAGCTTCTTTCTGGAGTAAGTGTGGGCTGCATTCTGATGCTAAGTAACATCAAGCTGTCACCGTGCTGTGGAAACACGGCCCTCTTCTACACTCTAGCAGCTGCTGAAACCTGCAAAGACGTGGATATTGCCCTTGCACTCTTGCCACTTGCCAGAGATCGAGGGCTTGGGATGACCCAAATGCCCCTGTGGCTAGGACTTCCCTTCATTAGGATTAGGAGCTAATCTGGTGTTGCATTCAGTCCCCTCACTCAAGTTTCCCTTCTCCTAGTCTGTCTGTCTTTCTGCAAGTCTCTTTGGTGGATAAAGTTTCCTAAAAGGGAATAGTTGATGTTGAACTCAGTGCTGCAGAATGGTGGAAAGGATGTATCTGAGAAAAGACCTGCTGGTTTAGTCACCCTGGCTTTAAATGGGGTCACTGTCCTCTGCAAGTCACTGAGCTGTGATTAGAGAAGAAATGTAACCACAGCCCACAGATCAAACAGCTCCATGCAATTAATTTCAATTATATTTCAGGAAAGTGTCAGCCTGCTGGCTAATGTCAGTCTAGAGGCACAGATGACAAATCAGACTAGACTTTCCCCCTCATTAATTTACTTGAGAAACAAGGACGGGAGACGAATGAGTGGAAGATTCCAGGTTTTCCTAGAGGACTTAGTGCCAGACGGAGCCTGCTAGACATGTGAAAGACCCTCAGTCTCCTGGGCCTTGTCCAGAAGCCACACACACCAAACACCGGTGCCAGGCTTGGTGTCTGTGGCTTTGGCCAGGCTCGCGGGCTTTGACCACCATCCAGCACTCATTCCCCTCCCAGCTCAGTCCAGGCTATGGGAACTAACCCATGACCTGAAACAGGCATCCACTGGGAATGGGAATGATCAGGCTGGAGAGATGTGGAATTGGGAACAGCTCCATTTGTTTAGTGAGAGATGCTGGGACCACTGGGACCTGGCAGGGAATGCTTCCTCATGGGAAGCCTGGGACGTGGGACATTTGCCATTAAATCAGTTCTGGGAAGGAGAGGTAGGTCCTTGCCAAGCCTGAGATGTGCAGGACCACACTGGACAGCATCGATTGTGGTAAGGTCCTTGCTTAGCACAGCACTGGGGATCACTGACTGACACTGGAAGGGTTGCACCGGGATCCCCAGCCTGACCAAAGTGGTGTAGGAGATGGCTGACCACCTTGGTCTGCCAGCTCGGTCCTGCAACAAGTGAGACCAAGGGAAAGGACTGTTGCAGCCAAGGCTTCAGCCTAGAGCAGGAACAGCTAGGGAATGCCCGCTCACTGTCTGGGAACCCTCAAAATAGTAGCAGGCAGCACTGGATTGTTTTTATCACAGGGAAGTGTTTTTAGTGGCAGAAGTTAGAGGGAAATATATCATGCTGGGTCCAACAGCCCAAGAGAGAAGACACTGCCACTCCACATGGCCAAGTTCAGGGCCTGTTGTACTGTTATATTGGCACTGATGGCCAACGCTTGGTCACAAATGTAGTATAAATAAGCAAGGCAGACATTAACATCAGAGGAGGAACCTGAAGAATGAAGATCTCAGCCCCAGGATGCAATTTTGCTGAATAATATATTTAGTCCGGAACAGTTTGTCTGTCCCCACTGAGGGGATGGGTCAGGCTGTCCAGCAGTGGAAGTGTCAACGTTTGCAGTGGTCTCATGCAGACCACCCCCCTCCGCCTGTTCCCTTCCCAGCTGCTGTGTTGGGTCAGTGGGGGAACCCGTCCCTGACATCTCTCATGGGTGCAGAAACTCTAATGAAAGGAGGGAGACACCCGTAAATAGTCCCATTTCTTTGGCAAGGTGAGGAAACATGGGGTGAGGTGGGGGATCTCATCTGTTTTCTGCTCCATGAATTCAGCCAGAATCTGCTGGGTCAGCTTGTCCTTCCTGCAGGGCAAGGAAGGCAGCTCCCAACGGAGAATCTAATGGAGAGGGACAGCCCACCTACTGCCTGTTTCTGGCTCTCGGTCAGGCTGCTTATAGTATTTAGGAGCCTAAATGGGAATGTGAGATCTAATACTGGGGAACAAGGCCTGGCCCTACAGCCTTGCTGTGATCCAGATGGAGGTGCTAGAGAACTTCATGATCTGGGAGGATGAGGCAGAACAGGAGGTCAGGTTAGAACACTGGAAAGCCGGAGAAGATGCCATTGGGAATGGGCACTCAGGACGCGACCGAGAGTACAGTGATGACACGCTGTGAATGCATCTCCTTCTCCTCTCCCTCTCTGCAGACCAGCGGATTGGGACCTGTTTCTCTGCTCTGATCGGGGGCCGCTGTGCCGGGGACCTCCCTGGCCAGTACACCAAGATGCAGTGCTGCTGTGACTCAGGGCGTTGCTGGGCCATTGGTCAGACTCCAGAGATGTGCCCAGTCCGGGGGTCTGGTAAGTGCAAAACAAGGGACATCCACCTGCTGCTGGGCCAGCTCATGGCCCTGATGGCCCTCGGGCTACCCCAGGCTCGACGTGGAGAATCATCTCCACAGCACCCAGAGAAAGGTCACATGGGGATGCGGGCTCCCCTGCCTGGGTCTCATCTGAAGTTGAGCCAGATGAGTTCAGCCAAGGCAAGAATTTTTCCCTTTCCTCCTACCCCTTCAGCTCTCTTTGGCTCCCACCGTAATCGAACCTTGGGGCCAAATGTGGGTGAGCCCATGCAGCAGGAGGCCTTGAGAAGGCACAGCACTGTAGATCTCTCTCTCTGACTCTCTTCTTTCACCACCAGCTCTGAGCAGGGCAGAGCTTTACAGCGTCTGGCACCCTCCTGTGTCCTGTCCTTTCCTGCGTGAAGGGAGCCCACGGCGCCAGCTGTCCCACGCACCCCGAGAAGCTGTTGCCAAACACCCTGGCAAGCTGCGTCTCATCATCTGCTCCGGAGGGGAGGGTGTTAAAGCCCTCCTCATCCATCTGCCCTGTTCCCATCAGCACCCACCCTCTTTGCTCCGGGCTGCTCCGTCTCCATCCCTCCGTTCTCCGCACTCTGGCAGAGGCAGAAGGGGGATTCAGGCACTCTTGGAAAAGCACTAAGGCAGCTGTTTTGTTTCAGATGAGTACCGCAGGCTTTGCATCGAAGGACTCCCAGTCGTGCCAGGGTTCCCTGGGAGCTTTCCAGGAATTCCTGGATTTGGGCCCAACGGTGTTGGGCCGGGACTCAACGGGCCTGGAGGCATCGGACCAAACGGGGCAAATGGACAAGGCGGGATCCCAGGTCTGCCTGGAATGGGCCCAGGAAGTTCAAGCATTGGTAATTAAAATTACTTTCGTACTGTGCTGACCCAGTTTGGCTGCCTGTCTCAGAACACAGGCAGCGTGTCTGCCTGCGTGCCGGCCCGCTTCTCTGAGCCGTGCACACATGAGCAAAGCACCCGTGCTTTTAGCCAGCTACAAGGTTTATTTTGACACAGGGGGAGTGATGGGATGTGACACTAATGCTGTGCAGGATGCAGAGCCCAGAAGCAGATCAAACAGCGTCTGCTGGCAGCGCAAGGGAGCCGAGGCTGGCTCCAGTGCAGAATATCTTTCTAATTACCACATAGGAATGAAGCTTTCACGTCACTGCCTCACTCTCTGCCTCCCCAAACCAAAACTGTTCTTCCCACCACCTCGGACACCTCTCTCGTTTGCATCCCCGTATAGCTCCTTGCTAAGGGCTGAAGCCCATGAAAATGCACTGGATGTCAATAAATATTGATTCTCACCTTCCTTCTGAGAGGCTGTGCCATCTTGTGCGTGTCAGTGGGGCAGGGGCGTGCCAGGTACCGCAGCACCCTGCAGAGATTTCTGAGGCAGCTCAGTTTGTGTCTGCAGCCCCGTGGTTGTTCAGGGCCCAGGAGGACCACCGATCCATCAGTGTTTGGACTTACCGACCCCGCTTCCTAGGGACAATCAAAGGAATTGAGCTGTAATCCTCTGCGTGATGCTGTTTCTGTGCTTTCCAGGAACCGCCACTTTGAATCAGACCATTGACATCTGCAAGCATTTCACTAACCTCTGCCTGAATGGACGCTGCATCCCCACCCCATCCAGCTACCGCTGCGAGTGCAACATGGGGTACAAGCAGGACGTGCGCGGAGAGTGCATTGGTGAGTAGGCTCTGCTTAACACGGGTCAGCCCCAACTGTGCCCCACGCCTGCTCCTAACCACACCTCAGGCTGCTGCCCCGAAAGCCCCCATCCCAGTCAGAGCTCCCCACAAGAGGCTGGAGATAGAGGGCTTGTGTCAGGTAACGAAGCAGCATGATGGAAAGGGTATATCTGCCCCTGAGGAACGTCCAGGGTGGCGGCTCTGGTAGCCACAACATTGCCATTGGCTTAGCGGTGGCCAGTTCACACTGCGGGAAGCCCCACATAACCGGCGCCTGGGCAGGGCACTCTGCCAGTTATGGGGCTGCTGCCTGCTCTGCTTACCCTGCAGGCTTAGGCTGCAGCCCCGACAGTCACCCTGGCTAGCTGGTGGCTATGCAAGCCTACTCAGATCCATGAGTCCATGAGCTTGATGTCTCCAAGGAATTAAGATTAGAATGATGGCATCTTTCAAAAGAATTACCATTTTATAAGTAAGAAGTGGGCTATTTTTTCTGAGAACTCTAAGGAGACTCTGTCCTGCTGAAAGAAAATGGTGTCCACCCACTGCATCTGCAAAGAACAGCCTTCCTGTGCTGACATCTCCACCCAGGCAGACCTCCCAAGGGCTGAAAGAACTGTCCAGACCTTAGATTGCATGGAGATCCAGCACCTAAAAGTCCCCCCAGCACCTGAAGGCAGTGGTGGATGTCATAGCTGGAAGTATGCCCAGCTAGAGGAACTCTTCCGACAAGTAGCTATGTTGTAAGGGGAGCTCAACAGGCAGCGCAGTATCCAGGAATGTGAGAGATTGATACGTGGTATTTTGTGCTGTCCCGGGCTGAGTGGCAGCCCTACCTTAAGGCTGCGCAAGGGGAAGGTAAGCCTGAATTCAACCTTGAGCTGACTGACACAAGTAACTCATAAAATGAAGGAGACTGGACCCTTGTCTCTGTTCAGACCAGAAGGAAGAACCTTCCTCTGAAGTTCCCGTGTGTAAGAGGTATGACACTCTGTGTTTGGAGAATGAAGAGCACATGAGTGACGGACAAGATCCAGGAAAAGCCAACCATGCAACCTTGATCCAGCCCCACACACACCTTAGAGCCAGTGCCACCAGAAAAGCACGTATCAGTAACTGGAGATTCCTTGCTGAGAGGTACCGAAGCACCCAATTGCCATCCAGACAATTTCTCTAGAGAAGTTTGCTGCCTATCAGGAGCTCTCATTTGCAACATCACCGAGAGGCTGCTGAGTGTGGTGAACCCTCCAGATTATCATCCACTCCCACTATTCCATGTAGGGTCTAATGATACTGCAACAAGGCAACTTACAACCACCAAAAGAGACTATATGTCACTGAGAGCAATGTTAAAAGACTCTGGAGTACAGGTGGTGGTCTCCTCTACCCTCCCAGTCAGAGGAAGGGGTTCAGGAAGGAGGGGAGGAATTGAACAGGTAAATGCCTGGCACCATACTCAAGGTTTTGGCTTCTGTGATCATGGATCTACCTTTGAGAAGCCAGGTCTGTTGGGAGCTGATGGGATTCACCTGATCAAATGGAGCAAGAAGGTCTTCACTGAAAAGGGGGCCAGACTTATAAGGAGAGCTTTAAACTAGATTTAGTGGGAGAAGGGGATGGAGTTTTGAGCAACAGAGAAGAGCCAGGAGCTGCTTATGTATTAGGAACCAACAGGGAAACACCTGTGAAATGCCTGGAAGGAATTAGGGTGTGTTCCTCTAAAAAGGTGAGAGGGTTGATAGCCCAGCTGAAGTGCCTCTGTACCAACGCAGGCAGCATGGGTAGCAAACAGGAGGAGCTGGAAGCCACTGTGCAGCCAGAAAGCTACACTGAAATGTGGGACTAATCACACGACTGGAGTGCTGCAACTGTTCGGAAGGGAAGATCGGTTGAAGATAGAGGTGATTAGAGACGTGGCTTCACCAAGTGCAAATCGTGCCTGACACTAATCTAGTGGCCTTTGATGATAGAGTTGCTGCATCAGTGAAGAAGGGAAGAACTACAGTTGTCATCTACGTGTACTTCTGTAAGACCTTTGATATAGTTCCCCACAACATTCTTACCTCTAACTTGGAGTGATAGGGGTTTGGCGGATGGACTGTTGGATGGATAAGGCATTGGCTGGATGACTGTATCCAAAGAGTTCCAGTCAATGGCTCAATGTCCAAATGGAAACCAGTAACAAGTGGTGTGCCTCAAGGGTCCGTACTGGGACCAATACTACTTAATATCTTCATCAATGACATAGATAGTGGGATTGGGTGCACCCTCAGCAAGTTTGCAGATGACACCAAGCTGAGTGGTGCGGTTGATTCACTTGAGGGAAGAGGTGCCACCTTGCTGGCCGTGCTGTCAGGGTGCTGAGCCCTGGAATTGAAAGGCCAGGCTCAGCAGCTCCCAGGAGGCAGCCTTTGTTGCCTGTCCTGGTATCTTGCTCTGCATTCCCTGCGTAATGGTGACTCACGGGCTTAGGCTTTTCTTCTTGCAGATGTGGATGAGTGCTCCAGCAGCCCCTGCGTGCATGGTGACTGCGTGAACACGCCTGGCTCCTACCACTGCAAGTGCCACGAAGGTTTCCAGAGCACCCCCACAAAGCAGGCTTGCATCGGTAAGTATTTTCCCTCTCTCCTTTTGGGAGGACACAGTGTGCTGCAAGAGTGTCAACAGGGTTATTAAGAGACTTGGGTACCAAAGGGTTGTAAAGTGGAAACAGACTGAGGAATTCTCAGCACCAACCAACCTCCCAGCCAGGTGTGTGATGGGATTTCAGGACAACTCAGTTGAGTTGCCAGCAGTCTCCTGAAATCTGTCTAGGAGAAGTTTCCTACCTTTATCTTTCCCACCTTTATCTACCTTAAAATTGGCTAGCGGCAATCAAGGAACTTAGAGAGTCCTTTTCAAGAGCAGAACTCTATTTAAAGATGGCAACGTTTTGTTTTGGTAAAAGATAGGATTTTGAGGAATTTTTGTATCAATGTAGGGCTTGTCATTTCTAGCTGAGTTGTTCTGTCAGTGTCTTGCAGCAAGATGGTGCTCTGGGTGAGGGACTGCTAAAAAAAAATTATGGGAAGGTAATGTCCCATGTGAACAAGAAGCAAAGGCAAATTTCCCTGTCAGTGCCTGACCTTAGTTTTTTTTATTTTGCTGTCGAATGGCGTCTAATGAAGGGGTTTCCAAAGGACCCCCAGTTGCCTGACAATGTGAAAGGCTTTTCCTAATTTCCAAACTAAATCTCTTAAGCTGAGTTCTTCTTGTGATTTCCTTTCTGTCCATGAAAATTAGTTCCTCACTGTCTCCTTTACAACATTTTTTTCCATGTTGGGAAACTGCAACGTGTTAACCCCCCTGTCATCTCCCTTCTAGACTAAACAAATGCAAGTCTCTCAATCTGCTCTCATTGATAATGTTTCTAAGCTTCTCATTGTCCTTGTTTTTATCTCCTCAACTTCCTCCATTTTGCCTTTATCTTTCCTAATGTGCAGTGCCAAAATTGGATGTCATCCTTCAGCTGTGACCTCTCTAGCTGTCAGGACAAGAAACTGTCCTATGTGGGTTACACACAGCTCTTCTGTTGATATAACCCAAAAGGAGGTTTCCTTCTGTGCAGGGCCACCCTATTTCATCTCTGATTCAGACCCTTTTCTGCCAGGCTGCTCTCAAGCTAACTGCTCCATGTTAGAAGTCTACAAAGTGTCTGGATCCTCCATTGCCACTGGGGCCAGCCTACTGGTTTTCTGTAATTTGTTTATAAAATAGCTCATCCTGTCTTCTCCAGCTCTGGATAAAGGGTCAGTAACAACACCCTACCTGAGACAGCCCTCTTCCTTTCATCTTTCATCTTTACCCAGAGGCGTTCAGTGGCCTGTCTCCCAGAGCAAGGGGACATCATGCTCTTGACATGCAACACAGCATCTCCCCTGCTGCCGTACTGCAGTCAGCCACGTTGTACCCCAACTTCTGCCCTGCGATTCATTTTGCTGAGGCACCGGGACCACGTCTCTGTGGCACTCAGTAGCAGGCCTGGGTCCGTGGCTGTTGATCTGAGGGCTTTTGTTGCCTATTATGGACTTGAACAGGCCTAGGATAGTTTGAGTTGCAAAGGGGGCCCTGAGGCAGGAGGTTGACAAGGACATCATGGAGGGCCTGGGATCCCGGAGCTGTAACCTCACAAATGTAGTGATGCTTCCAGAGCATGCAGAACGCTTTCTCCACATCTTTTCCATCTCCTGCAGTTCGTACAGAGGGGAAGAGTGTGATCCTGGAGCGGGGCACACTCTGAGTGTCTGAGAACACTCGCCTGGTTTTCTCATGGAGCAGATTAAGCTGGAACTGCTTCTCACTCCACCTGCTGCTACTTTCTTATGTTTCTTTCCCTGCCAGATATTGATGAGTGCATCATGAATGGAGTGATGTGTAGGAACGGCCGCTGCGTTAACACTGATGGCAGCTTCCAGTGCATCTGCAATGCTGGCTTTGAAATCACCCCTGATGGCAAGAACTGTGTTGGTAAGCTATTTCCTGATGTGCTGTCATCTGTGGCCTCGGGGAGGTTGGGACTGAGCTGGGACTATGTTCTCCTGGGGGACTGGTGGTTACTTTAAGCTGTGCTGTACTCCCTTTATCTTGGGTAGACACTGCTAGGGCAGAGTGCATCTTAACATGAGAGAACAAATAGGAAGGTGTTTTTATAAGGGTGCTAGTGCTCCTGGAGTGCTCCTGTAGGCTTTGCGGGACATTCTCCATCACCCCGAGAGTTGCTGCCTCCAGCAGCCAGTGTGCAAGTCCTGCTGCGAGCTGCACTGGCTGACCTGGGGTACTGAGAGCGACAGGGACGGAGCAGGACAGCTCTGACCTGGAGCAGCAGTGGGAACTCTGCCTTGAGGATTAGCACCCACTGCCGTAAGAAGCAGTTTGACCTTGAGATGGGGGACAGAGAGTTTTTGAGCACAGGAGAGTCTTTCTGCAGCTCTCTGGCTCAGCTCGTGTTTTCTGTTTGTCCTCCCCAGATCATGATGAATGTGCCACGACCAACATGTGCCTCAACGGGATGTGTATCAATGAGGATGGCAGCTTCAAATGTATCTGCAAGCCTGGTTTTGTGCTGGCTCCCAACGGGCGGTACTGTGTCGGTGCGTAGGTCCCCAAGCTTTGTCTCTGCCCTCTTCCCAGCCTGCCGTCCACATTCCTGGGGACTTGCGATGTGTCTGAGGCCAAGGGGAGCTGAGAAAAACCAAGGCTGTTCCCAGGCATCTCCTGCTCTGCCACCAGAAACTACCCTTTCTCAGCAGAATGGGCACAAGGGAAAATGTTCTTGTACTTCCACTACTTCAGCGCAAACTGGAGCTTAAATCCTCTTTCTGAAGGAGGTTAAGCAGGGCTGTGAAGCTCTGTATGGCCAATGTGAGCTGGCAGCAGTCATCTCCAGAGCTTCCCCAGCCTCTACAGCACGTTCCACTACGGTTTGTGTGCCACCTCCCAAAGCCAGGAAGGTTAGGATGTGAAGGCAGAGTGGAGACAGGAGGAGGAGGAGAACGAGAACATAGCATTTCTGTGATATGCTGCTGTGACACAGGGTGACTTCTCTGGGTCACCGCCCCGTTAACAGAGCAGAGACCAGACCCTGCTACTCTGAGAAGGGGCTGGGTCTCGGGAGACTGAAGAAGCCCAGATCCCTGTTCCTTCCCTTGAACCGTCAGGGACAGCCAGCAGAGCATGCAGGGGATGTGATGCTCTAAGCTGCACCCCTAGTTCCCTCTTAGTCTCCAAGTCTCCCTGCAAAACAGTCCAAAGCCCCTCTCCGTGTGTCCTGCTGCCCGCGGGTAGGTAACAGCCAGTTTGTGCTTCCTCTTTCAGACATCGACGAGTGCGAGACGCCAGGAATCTGCATGAACGGCTGGTGCATTAACACAGAGGGCTCCTTCCGCTGCGAGTGCCTGGGGGGCCTGGCTATCGGGGTGGACGGACGAGTCTGCGTGGACACCCACATGCGCAGCACCTGCTATGGAGGCATTAAAAAGGGCACGTGTGCTCGTCCCTTTCCGGGAGCAGTCACCAAGTCCGAGTGCTGCTGTGCTAACCCAGACCATGGCTTCGGAGAGCCCTGCCAACCCTGTCCGGCCAAAAACTCTGGTGAGCTCCTCTTCCATCTGAGTTTGCAAAAAGCCAGGAAGGTGCCCAGAGACATTCTGGGTCCCTGACAGGTCCCTGAGATGGCCTAGGCAGCTTGGCAGTGACGTGGGAAAGCCATAGGCAGGGGGAAAGGGATGCCATGCAGTCAGCAAATTTAGGTTGGATCCACGAATCTGACGCTGATCTCATTGCAGGGATTCTCACAGTGCTGGACTACTAACTGCGAGTATCAGCTCTAAATTACACATTGCATAAGTAATAAACAGGCACTGCTTGGAAGCCCGCAGATGACATTCTAACAAACAAACAAGCAATAAGTCCAACGTTATCCAGAATTAATGTCACTGTGCCTGAACTGTCTAGAAAAGCTAATGGCTCTGTTGTGCTTTCTACACAGCTGAATTCCAGGCACTCTGCAGCAGCGGCATCGGAATAACAGCTGATGGCAGAGGTATGAGCATCCCATGTACCGTATCCTAGACAGGCCCATCTAATGTCACGCTCAGCTCTTGTCTTTCAGCTGCTTTTAACGGCGTGTGCGTGCATCTGTGTGACTGTGGGAGCGCGTGCCATGAGAGACTTGGCGCTGCGGAGGGGGTGCTGGAGAGTTAGCGCGTTCCGCCCGTGCATGCGAGAGCTGTTTGTGAGTAAGCGCAGGGTAGCTTGGGTGGGTGTAAGTGCATGCAAGAACCTGTCTCTGTGTTAGCGAGTGTCTGTGGGTGGGATGCGAGCTTGGGGAGAGGGGTGCTATGTGTCTTTTCTCCTCCCTAAAGCACCACGAGTTAATGTTGAGCAAGCATCCCTGAGGACTGTGTATTGAATCAAGTGGTTGATTCCTGGCACCCTGTGGGAACTACATTTCTGGGGATGCACACACAGAGTTTGGCTTTACTCCCTGCTTTGACGGGAATGAAGAGCGTGACCAATTGCATCCTCTTTCATGTTTCCCTCCTCTGCCCTCCAGCTCCTTGGTTGTGGGAGAAGAGGGTTCACGGTCTCCCAGGGAGCGGGAGGTGATAAGCGCGTGTTGGGATGTGTTGCCAAGGCGCTGCTTTGAATTAGACAGCTGTGCAAGAGGTCAGGCAGGCGGCTGCGCTGCCAGCCCTGGGCAGTGCTTGGATCAGCAGGAAGAGCACAAAGCAGCCAGATAGCTACGGCCTTTCAAAACTTTCCAAATGGGAATGAGCCAGAGGCAAAACCCTGGTGGCTTCTTGGGCTTCCTTCCAGGGCACCGTGTCTTGGCCGAAGTCAGTCTCAGGCTAACGATAAGATGCTTTCTAGCAAGAAGCTAATGTCAGACATGCTCTGGTCAGCCCATCGCTGCCCGCAGCCAGGACTATGCGTGCTCAGCGCTCTCCAGGGTTGCATTTCCCCGGGGATGTAACTGAACTCCAACTGCATGGAGACAAAGGCCAGCAGTGTCTGGGAAGCCCTGGCCTGGGCTGCGTGCCATCTGGCACTATGGCACTGCGAGGACACTGCTGTACAAACACAAACCTGCCCTGTTCTGCGGGGAGGCTGGTTCTCGCCAGGGTAAAATCTCTTTGCCTGGGCACCAGAGCTTTCCTCCAAAAAGGCGGTGAGATGATGCTGATGCAGAGGAAGAGATGCTGCCAGCCTGACTGCTGCCCTTCTGGGTTACTGTCCACATGCCCAGGGCACTTGGTGCTGCTGACGGGAGGGCAGGCAGAAGGTGGGTGATGGCAGGGACGCCCACGGCTCTCCCTGCCAGATGCCCTGCAGACCTGAGCCCAACCATCATCCACATGGGCAGCGGGAGTGTGGTGCCCACCACACCTTGCTGCAGAACCATCCAAAGGCAGATTTGTTCAAGGCACTTTGCAAATCTCTGAAGCTGAGGTTTTGACGTCTAGCAGGCATTGGCCCCTGCCCCAGGCACTGCCCTCACCCAAACGTAACACTCCGCTCTGTCCCTGCCCTGCCACCACCACACAGTCTCTATTGCGTTTGCCACGGTCCATCTAATTTGACTTCTTTCTCTGCACAGACATCAATGAATGTGCCCTCAACCCAGACATCTGCCCCAACGGCATGTGCGAGAACCTGCGTGGAAGCTACCGCTGTATCTGCAACCTGGGCTACGAGTCAGATCCCACGGGCAAGAACTGTGTGGGTGAGTTCAGGGCAGCGCAAGCTCGGCGTGGCATAGGGAACCAGGAGCTCAGTGCTGGTGGGGAGAGGGTGGCATGCACTCAGCGTATGAGGCTGGGAGCCAGACGCAGACCTCTGGCTACACAGGAGCCTGAGGTGACACAGCAGCTGATGCCCTCGAGCACTGTCCCCCTTCAGGGCTGCCTTGCCCACGTGGAAGAGCACAAGGTGCTATGCGAGAAACTACACATACGTGATTTAACATACTTTCCACGTTGTATTGCTTTGCGGACGGTACTGCATTTCTGTGCCTCTCAGGCTGCCAGAGCTCTGTAGGGCCGGCAGAGTAGAAGAGTGGACGCTGGTGTTGTAGCTCAGAAACCCCATCTCTCTGCCCACAGACGTTGATGAATGCACTGTCAATCGTTTGCTGTGTGACAACGGACTGTGCCGCAACACACCCGGCAGCTACACCTGCACCTGCCCCAAGGGCTTTGTCTTCAGGACGGAGACAGATACCTGTGAAGGTAATGTGACTCTGAAGGCAACGGAGAACATCTTCACAAGATGTAAAGAGCTATGGCCTGAGGTCCTGCCTGAAAGGGAGCTCAAGGTCTAACGTGTCTTTGGTTCCCTTTTGACCACAGTGGTTTGAACTGGAGCAGGTCCAGGCTTTGGGTTTGTGGGTTTGTTGTGTTTTGGTTTTTTTTTTTTTCCTAGGGGGAAATTTCACACTTCATTCAAAATAGTGGACATCCAAACCCAGACCATCTGGGCTTTTCAGAGAATGAAAACCAGAACAAGTTCCTCTAAACCCCCAAAATTTTAGCTAAAACCAGACCAAAATTGCAAGTTTTGGGGATTTGATTGAAAGCTTACAGTTTGGAGTGGGGGAAATTGTTTCCTGACCACAAAGTCCTCAAACATTTGAGAACTGGCACTGTACACATAAATGTCTGTTTAGAGAAAAAAACTGATTTTCTGTAAAGAAGGTGAAAAATGGCAAATGCTCTGTAGCCTCACATCTGGTTCGGACAGGTACATGAAGGCATGTTCAGTGCTGTGGCCGCTCCCATCTTAGCCAGGAGCAGCCCTGAGCGAGCAAGTCCATCATTCCCTGGTAGCTGCACCAACCACCCTCAGTCCATCCCTTCCCTCAATCCCGAAGAAGCTCACTAATGTCATGGTGTCTGCTGTCCATGCCCAACCCCCTTGAGATGCTGCATACTTGAGTTGTACATGCAGGACTCCTGTGGCCTGGACTGGTGGTCCTCTGAACAGCTGAAAAACCCCTTTCTTCATGTTCTTTGCTCCTCATCTCCCCCAGTCTCTGGCCCAGAAAACTGGGTCCCATGGCACTCACAACAGTGACAGTCCCTTTCTTCCCGCAGATATCAATGAGTGCACCTCTAACCCTTGTGTGAACGGTGTCTGCAGGAACAACGCTGGCTCCTTTGCTTGCGAGTGCTCCCCAGGCAGCAAGCTGGATCCCAGTGGCACCATCTGCGTGGGTAAGGATGTGGCCTTCTAGAGGCAGCTCTGATAGCAGCAGCGCCCATCAGCAGCCCTTGTTGTTCATCTGAAGCAAGTCCCATGCTCCTGCCTTTGGGATGGGGATCCTCTGAGGCCTCTCTTTCTCACCTAGTGTTTCCTTGGTGGTTGTTAACAACTAACGTCTCTCTTATGCATCCAGGGAGCCTGAAAAGCTGCAGCCTCAGGCAGTGCTCTGAGCAGTGTGTGGCAGCCACAGAAATCCCCAGCTGTGCTGCCGCAAGACAAAGCACAGCCATGGGGTCCCAGGGGATCCTGCAGGGCATCGGGATGGTGGGTTCTCATTCACCAGATGGGTTTGTAGTGTGCTGACATTAAGGCACATCACGATGAAGTAGATCCCTTCTCATCAAGATGATAAGAAGGTACCCGCTTCCCACTCCGAGATGGTCAGGGCTTTGCAAGGCATCACTGGGGCAGCGGGAGAGAAGGGACTGTTTCTACCCAGACGAGGAGCAGGCTGGGAATAGGAAAAGGGAGGACACAGAACTGATGCAATAGCAGGTGTATCAGAGAGCACAGAAATGCTGCTCCGCAGCAGAGCAGCGGGACAGGGCTCTGAGCACCAGCACAGTTTGTGTCCATGCTGCAAAGTGCTTGGCCCCACAGCCTGAAGGATAATGCGACACCAGCGAGCAATAGTCCCATTGCAGCTCAGGGATAGTTTCTCCTAGCTGCTTCTCGCGGCAGCCTGGCTGCCATGAAGCTGGGAACCTCCACCAAGGAGCAGCTCTTCACTCACACCTTGTCTTTGCCCCTACAGACAGCATGAAAGGGACGTGCTGGCTGAACATCCAGGATGGGCGTTGCGAGGTGAACATCAACGGGGCCACGCTGAAATCGGAGTGCTGTGCTACGCTGGGGGCAGCGTGGGGCAGCCCCTGTGAGCGCTGTGAGATCGGTAAGGCTCTGCTTGGCACAGAGGTCAGGAAGGCAGGATGCAGCCCATTTCTTTGCTGACGTTCCTCTGTTTTCTTGCAGATACTGCCTGTCCCCGGGGATATGCTAGGATGAAGGGGGTCACATGTGAAGGTAAAGTGCTGCAGGATGCGGAAGACTTTTTTTTTTTTTAATTGGGAACATGGTCATTGTTTATTTGTTGTTATCCTGCATCTTTGAGTCTGGCCCTTTGTTGGACTCCCTCCAGTGTGTCCATCTCTCGTACTGAGAAGCCCACAACTGGACCCAGCACTCCAGGTGTGGCCTCACCAGTGCTGAGTAGAGGGAAAAGATCACCTGCCTCGACCTGCTGGCAACACTCCTCCTAATGCAGCCGACGATATCATTAGCCTTCTTTGCAGCACAGGCACATTGCTGACTCATGTTCAACTTGGTGTCCACCAGGACCCCCAGGTCCTTTTCTGCCAAGCTGCTTTCCAGCTGGGTGACCCCCAGCATATACTGGTGCATGGGGTTCCTGGCAGCCCATTTCTCCAGCCTGCCAAGGTCCCTCTGGATGGCAGCATGACCTTCTGGTGTGTCAACTACTCCTCCCAGTTATGTATTATCAGCAAATTTTGCTGAGGACATACTTTACCGCATCATCCAGATAACCAATGAAGATGTTAAACAGGATCAGACCCAGTATTGAACCCTGGGGTACCCCGCTAGTTGCTGGCCTCCAGCTAGACTTTATGCCACTGAACACCGCTTTCTGGGCCCAGCCATTCAGCCAGTTTTCAATCTACCTCGCTGTCTGCTCGTCCAGCCCATACATCAACAGCTTGTCTATGGGGACTTTTTGGGACACAGTGACAAAGGCCTTACTGAAGGATAGGTAGACAATATCTGCCACTCTTCCCTCATCTACCAGGCCAGACGTTGCATCATAGAATTTTATCACACTTGTCAAGCATGACCTCCCCTTGGTCAATCCATGCTGACTACTACTGATGATTTTCTTGTCATTTATGTGCCTGGAAATAGGTTTCCAGGTTTAGCTGCTCCATCAGCAGTACTCATGTTTGTGAGTCCTGGTGCCGCTCTGTCAGTGCTGGGCCAACGATGGACATGTGCAACAGGACCATCCTGTCTGTCTGTCTGTCTCTGACAAGGCTTTGTAATGCAGCCTCTGTGCAAAAGTGTCTGGGCATGGCTGTGGCTGTGCATGGAGCACGTGTTTTTCATTGCACCAGGTTGCCAGTTTTAGTCTGGTGGGCAGCTCTGGGCACCTTCCACCTGCTCTAGGAGGCCCTCAAGTCCATACCGGGCTTGGCCATGTGCCACTCTCATGCCTCTCTCTTGCTTTTGTGCCGACAGATGTGAATGAGTGCGAGGTCTTCCCTGGTGTCTGCCCAAATGGACGCTGTGTGAACACGGCTGGCTCCTTTCGGTGCGAGTGTCCGGAAGGACTGACCCTTGATGGCACTGCTAGGACATGTGTGGGTAAGGACACCTCATCTCACCACCCCCTACGCACCATGTGCAGCAGTCTTGGGAACTGAGTGATGGCACGTCATACCTGGTAAGGGCTGCCAAACCCAGCAGCCTAACCAAGGCAAGGCTGCCATAACTTCGTGTCCCCAGGCTCAGCCAGTAATGCTTCTCCTTGGGTGGACTTCACGGGTAGCCAAATAGGTAACCTAACTGGTTAATGACATGGCCCAGCAGCCCTAAAACAACTCCTGGCTGCTTTCTGGGCAGACAGTGACAAATCTTTGCCATTCCTAGGGACCGCCTGCCCTACTAACTACACCATGGAGGGTCTGTTCTCTGGCCCTGTTGCCAACAGTCACAGGCTGGCCATGTCCATACTATTACATCTCTCATAGCATCCCAAACAAGGTGACCTCATCCAAATGGCACATTGTTTGGAGGATTCTCCAGCCAAAGCTGTTCCAGGAACCTTGCTAACTACGTCACAGAAAATGATATCTCTGGTTTTACAAGAGGTTGGGTGCTGCAGGCAAGGGCTCAGCTCTGCTCTCTCACCAGACGTGCGTGTGGAACAGTGCTACATGAAGTGGGATGAAGATGAGTGCACGGAGCCTCTGCCAGGGAAGTACCGGATCGACATGTGCTGCTGTTCTGTGGGCTCAGCCTGGGGCATCGATTGTGAAGAATGTCCCAAGGTCGGCTCCAGCGAGTACAAGGCCATCTGCCCGAGGGGGCCCGGCTTTGCCAACCGAGGAGATGTGCTTTCAGGAAGGCCCTTCTACAAAGGTGAGAAGAAAGAGGGGAGCTGCTGGTTGTGGGCTGTGCTGAGCCCATCTCAGCTACAGCCCAAGGAACCTGCTGCCTGCCCTGGGACCCTCGGTTCACTGCAGACATCCCCTCCCTGAAACACTGCTGTTCTGCCTTCACTCACAGATGTGAATGAATGTAAGGTCTTCTCTGGCCTGTGCACTCATGGGACCTGTCGAAACACCATCGGCAGCTTCAGATGTCTCTGTGGCAACGGCTTTGCTTTGGATGCTGAGGAAAGGAACTGCACAGGTAAGGGAAGAGTAGCCCCCCTATGGACCACTCTTGCCCATCTTGCTGCCTTGCCTGCCTTGTGGGATGCTTAGCATGATGGTGGTACCTGAAGAAGTCATGGCGGTTATCTTAGGGACATGCTGAGAAGCCAAGGGCAGGACCATGAGCATAAGGCTCCTCCTTCTCGTGGGATCAAAGGATCAGTCCTGCACCAGAGACAAAGCTTAACTGCTGTCTCTCCCTTCAGGAAGAGGAATTTCTTGGTCTGCTGGGTCAGACTTGCCAGTCCTTGCTCATTGAATTTGATGTGCAGTACAGGCAGCCCCGTGCCAGCTGTAATGGTGCTTGTAGTCTGTCCTGCCTCCATTAGCTGGTCTTCATCCCCCACAGACATCGACGAGTGCCGCATCTCACCAGACCTGTGTGGCCATGGCACCTGTGTCAACACACCGGGCAGCTTCGAGTGCGAGTGCTTCGAAGGCTACGAGAGTGGCTTCATGATGATGAAGAACTGCATGGGTAAGGACTTGTCTCCAAGGCAGGGCAACACCCTTACTCTTTTGCAACAGGCAGGAAAGTAGCTGGTGCCAGATCTGACAAAGGGCTTCATGCCAAGCTGCAGTCTGTGCGTCCGGCTGTCCAGCTACCTGTCTGTCTGTCTGTCCCCTGGTATCAAGCCAAATCTCTTCCTTGCCCTCTGGGGGAGTTGTGGGAGTCCCTGTGCTGCAGAGAGCCCTGGCAGCCTCTGCTCTCCCCAGGGCAGTGAGTCTTCTGCCTTGCTTTGATCGCAAAGGCAGAGCTGGGCTGAAGGGCAGCACGTGTAGAGAGAGGAACGCTGCGCGTGTAGCTGAGAGCACCATAGATGTAACCCTGGGAGGACAGCAAAGCATATGCAAAGTGAAGTCAGGGGTTCATGAGACACAGCACAGGCTCTCTAAACTGGAGGACATAAAGGGAGAGGCCATGTCCCCAGGAAGGCTTGGCTTGAGCCCCAGACCCCTCCAGAGAAGGAAGGCAAAGAGACAGAGCTGTAGCCTCTGCCTCCTGCATGGCTGCTGTGCCTTACGTGGGCCAATAGTCCATCAGTGACGGGCCCCATGCTGTCTCTGCTAGCGATGCCCCAGGGCTCTGTACCATGCAGAGCAAGGACAGACCATGAAAAGGTTGCCAGACTTGAGGCCAAAACTGGGAGCCTTCCTGCAGAGACCTCTATTTATGAGGACCTCCTGGACCACCTGGGCTGGTGGTGCCCCATGAGCTGAGGAAGGAGACAGGCAGCCCAGGCCAGCATCAGGGAGGACTCCGGGTATAGTGCCAGGCCCAGGGGAGCATCCTGGGCTCTTCCTGCCATGACACTCATGGACACCGTTGGGCCTGCCCTGCCGCCTCCTGGCCACCGTTACCTCAGCTGTGGAAGGCCACAGGGGAGCCCATGCGGGGAGCCCATGGGGCCACCAACTAGCTTTTCTCAAGTTATTTCCCATCCCTTTCCTACTTGCTATACTCCAAAGGCATTTCCCTGCAATCCCAGTGCAATGTTGCCTTCCTTTTTTTTTACATAAGACTAAGGCCTTGCCTTTCCTTTTTCATCTTGTACTTGTTTGTGTACTTGTACAATGTTCATTCTTCTTCGTTTTGTACTCTTCCCTCACTTGGACCTTCCCTTGCACCAAACCTTGGCCACTAACCTTTCCTCTTGTTTCAGCCACCAGCAGCTGGAGCTTGAGCCTGGCATTGCCACTGAGCTGGGACAGGATCCATGCCTGGTATTTTCATTCCTGCTACGTAGGGAGACGGCAACCTTTGTACTGGGGATTGGCTAGTACACAGTGGAGCTCTGCCAGGCCAGCAGCTTGAACTCAATGGCTGTGAGCTCCAATTCTCATACACACTTGGCTGTTTCCTTTGTGTGATGTCTCATCTCCTTCTACTTCTTTTCAGCCTTGTGTTACCCATCTATTATTTATTCTGCCACTGATTATTTACATATCCACACTCTAAACATACACCTATCTCCAGACATTATTAATATCATATGTTTAACCCTTACATTAAATCATGTATTTTCAAACACCGTTGCAGAATGTTTCTCAACTTGTAGATCTTTTTGTGTAGTACCCTATCCATGCCACCACAGTTATCTTCTTAACCTGGTATGTCTACCTGCCCTACATGCTGTCTCACATACCACATCAGTCATTTTAATCCAGTTACATGTAGCTTGGTCCCTTTTCTAGATAATATATGTTCCTTGCAAGTAGCTGTCAGTTATATCATCATTAGATCACTGCTGAGATTAGTAAACCTATTATTTCCACTCCTGTATTAGGAGACATATTAAGCTTTGGTCTTCATAGCACTGCTTGGCCTCCTGCTGTCATTGCACATCCCACAGCCAAGTGCCTCCGTTGGCATGAGAACATGGAGGTATCTCATACCTTGCTCAGCAAGAGGTTCACCACTTGATAACTTGTGTCTCTTCTAGCTCTGAATCTTGCTGATTCATCTAATTTTTCTTGGGCTGCTTTCCACTGCATCTTTTCTAACATGACTCTCAACCTGGTCTCACTGACATGTGGTATCTAATCAACTGTTGCTGTTTCTGCACCTTTCCTCGGGATTTGAATCTGCAGCAATTTCATACCAGCTTCGACCATTAATCAGGCCCCTGTCCCATTTCTCAAACATTTGCACAGATCAAGTCCTTCATGAGAAGTTCTGCTAGACCGTCTGCATTCTTCTACCCCACTCTATTTCCAGTTATAATTGTAAGGGCTCCCTTTCACCTGCCCATTTAATCGTCCTTTATCCTCAGATAATTCTTTACAGCTCCTCCCATCTGGCCCACGCTTGTTTTTATTCTGTCAGATTCTCATCTGTTTTCAATTTAATAATTCTTGTTTGTAGCTTAAAAAAATCCCATCAATGACCTCAGTACCTCAGTTCGTCTCCAACAAGTCAGCCAGACTGTTGCTGTCCTCTAATTCCTGGCATACCATGTTCCTCTCCTCGTCTGTCTAGCCAGACTAACTTGTCTGACTGACCTAGTCTTAATATTCTGCTCTTTCTGCTTTGGCTTGGACTTTCAAACCACATCAATCTGTGGCACGATGTGATACCATTTATTTATTTTTCATATTTGATTCTCTGGGTTCTTTAAAATGTATTACCACCCTGCCACTGGCACGGTTTTCTGTCTTTTCCATACAATTTGTAGCGTGGGTTACCACAGCTCTCACTGATCAGCTTCCTCCTTCTCCTCCTCCATTTCTGAGATGCTGAGAATGTCACAGTCCCCACTGACGGCCTCCTAACTTCTTTCACTAATGAGGTTTCTGATATCTTTATATAAGGATGTTGTGTTTCATTGGTTGGGGTTTTTTTTTGTTTGTTTGTTTGTTTTGGGTTTTTTGGGTTTTTTTGTTTTGTTTTTTTTTTTAATTGCTCACTATCATCTACACAGTTCCACCTTACCCTTTTTTCTAGGTGACAGGGGATTGAGTCATTTCACCCCAAAGGGTGTTGTGACACTATGGCATTTCCCGTGGTCAAGGATTAACTTCTTCCCACCTGTGTTTGGCAAAAGAACTTGGCTTCAGCCTCGTGAGGGAGGAATTCTTGCCAGCCCCTGGCAATCCACAACATCAGCACTGAACCTGCATTCTGCAGTTCATTAGGAGCAGCCTCCTGCCATGGAGAACCGGAGGCATGGGTCCTGTGGGACCGTGATAGGGGCCCGTCACCCCCATTGGCAGACATATTCCAGTTCGCTTTAGCTGTAGATAAGCTGAAAATCTCAACAGAGTGTTTTATTCACGTAAGGTGAAAGATTCCATTCTTAATTACAAGCTTGGAATCAGAAGAATAAACATATGAGGAGAAAATGGGTTCTTTAAATATATCTGACATCACTGCCTTTGCCTGCTGTCACTAAGGGGTTCTTGGGGCCATTTTTTTAGCTCCCTCAGTTTGTTTATGTTACACCCAAAGGCTTTGTATTCTGAATGCACGTTTCTCAGAGTATGGCTGTGGACAGATGAATCCTCTCAGCAGTTCCAGGGAGGCTTCCCTTTTCTTGCTCTCTTACTGTCAGTGCAGGACATCTTGAGCCAATTCTAGGGATATGCAAGAATGCAAAATCCTTCTAATCTATTCTGGGACCAAAACAGAGAACCTCATTCTCAGATTCCTGTTTCCAAAGTCAGAGGATCAGATTCATCCAGCACTTGCCCTTCCAGAGAGCATAACTTGCACTGTGAAACACCACAAGTACCGCAAAGACTGTTACCTGCACAATATCATAGCAGATCACAAAAAAGCTTTCTCCAGGGGCCATGGATAATGAATCGATAACAAGGCTTCCCAGTTCTGATACTTGCAGTGCTTCATCTCCTCCTTCTTTTGGCTTTTGTTTCCAGCCATCACCAGTGCACCATTCCAGTAGTTTCCCTTGTTTGGGTTTTTTAGTCTGGCATTTATAAACTTTTCTATCACTTTCCTTTTTCTTTCCTTTTTTTTTTTTTTTTTTTTTTTTTTTCATTTTTAATGCCAGCAGCCTGGTTTAATCTTTGGCTGGATCACATCTCTCTCACTGCAGTTTAATCTATTTCAGGAATTTCCCTAGTTCCTAGTAAATTCAATCGCTTTGTCCATATGTGATTTTTTCAGAAAAGTACAGACTATTTCCTAGCCCTGTGTGTGATACTGGAACTACTCTGCAGGCTGTTACCAAGAAAGCCTGTCTGTCAGTCTTCTGTCAAACAACCTACACATTTTCCCAGGAACTCTCCCTCTGCTGATGGGACTTGTGAAAATGTACTAAGATAGGTGGGATGTGAGCTAGGAACTATCCTTCTAGTCTTTGCTGGCCAATCTGCACAAAGCTAATAACTTCTTTCCTCCTGATGTTACACTTTATGTTCTACTGAAGCCAAGGCAAGAGTTGCAATTTCCCAGAATGCCTACTTCAGCCATGAGTTCACTGGACTCACCCAAGCCCTGGTTTCACTGCCCTGTTAATTTTGTGATGTCCCTCTGTTTTGGGATATATCTCTGGTGATGGGACTGTGGTGCATGGCACCAGCACCACCCCATTATCTGGAAAACCCAGCTGAAGGGGACAGTCCACCACATTTCATGCCATTCTCTGCAGATATCAATGAGTGTGAACGGGACCCTCTGCTGTGCCGAGGTGGGATCTGCATGAACACAGATGGCAGCTTTGAATGCATCTGCCCCCCTGGACATGAGCTGACTTCTGAAGGGAACACTTGCATTGGTGAGATGATGGAAAGCTATGTTATGACCGGAGCCTGTTCAAGGGTAATGACACAGGGAGACTTGGATCTCGTGCTGGGCACATGAATCTCTCCTTCCAATCCCATACGTGGGTAGAACACACACATCCAGGAGGGACCGAGGTCACTCCCAGCGTTTCATTGCATTTATGATGTCTGTTGTTTTACCTGCTGTTCACTGAAGAGTGACCAATGGGGCAATGACAAATTCAGTTGGGAGACAGCAGGAGGTGGGGGGTACCCGGGGATGGGTACCAAACGATGCTCAACGTGGCATCAGCATGACTGACTGCTTAAACTCTTCTTCCCACCACAGATATCAACGAATGCTCCCTTAGTGACAACCTGTGTCGCAACGGACGCTGCGTCAACGTCATTGGTACCTACCAGTGCGCGTGTGATTCGGGCTTCCAGGCCACACTGGACAGGCAGGGCTGTGTCGGTGAGTGCTCCCCTTTGCCAAATAGCCGTGCCAAGACCCCAGTGTGCATCCAGAACCCTCCTGGCTTCATGCCTCTTATAATGCTTGGTGGGGTGTCTGAGGGTAAGGCGAGGGGGGAACCTCCTGGTTGAGCTACAGCGAGATTGGCACTGCTGGTCAGGGGCTGTCATCAGCTCTGAAACTACTGTGAGCCGCAAGTGGCTGGCAGAGAAGGCAAGAGGTGCTTTATTCTGGCTGGGGGAGCTTTGTTTCCTCTTCAGCATCTCTCCCACCTTGTCTCTGTTACTGGCACTGTGTCTGAGCAGCTCTGCTGCAAGGCACGTATCCCAGCCCGCGACCCAAGCAACTGCCTGACCTCTCCCTTCTCCCTCAGACATCGATGAGTGCACCATAACCAACGGCGGCTGTGACACACACTGCTCCAACTCGGAGGGCAGCTATGAATGCAGCTGCAGTGAAGGCTACGCGTTGATGCCAGACAAGAGATCATGTGCAGGTGAGCAGTCAGCCCTGGGAGGGGACCTCTGCGTCCATTGCCAGTCAGCCATAGTGTTGGCTTCAGGGTGAGGGGTCTCATTTTTAAGTCACTTCCAGAGAGGTGATTTCCCTGGACGGATGTTTTTGCTTTGCACTGCCATGTCCAGCCCCTCATTACAGGCTCCAGAGTCCTGTAACTACATGATTTGGAGCAGAGCCGCTCCTGTGACTCCCTCCTGCCCCCTCGTGCTCCCACAATACCCTTTCACTGTCTCTAACATCATTACTTTGGCAACGGTCTCCTCTCTCTAGATATTGATGAATGTGAGGATAATCCAGACATCTGTGATGGCGGGCAGTGCACTAACATCCCCGGGGAGTACCGCTGCCTCTGCTTCGACGGCTTCATGGCATCCCTGGACATGAAGACCTGTATTGGTGAGGACAAGGCTGTGCCCTGGTCTCATGCCAGCACTGCATCACGAGGCTGCTGTTGGAGGGAGGAAGGGATACAGAGGGTTGGCCCAGAGTCAGGTCATGGTTCCTGTGGTGTGCCAAGCAAGTCCTTTTTCTCCTACAGACGTGAATGAATGTGATCTCAACCCTAACATCTGCCTGCATGGGGAGTGTGAAAACACGAAGGGCTCCTTCATCTGTCACTGCCAGCTGGGCTACTTCGTCAAGAAGGGAACCACAGGCTGCACAGGTGGGAACTCGCCAGGCCTGGAGCTAGGGGTGCTGGTGGGAGCCCCCACAAACACCTCCTGCAGCTGCCGTGGAGAGAACACCATCCCTGTACTGGGGGATGCTGTGGACACCTAGGGATGTGGCTGTGTGCTGGGAGCCCCTCCCGGGCAGGCAGAGATTGCCAGGAAGGCAGGCTGCAGGCAGGCATTGACACTTTCCTGGTTTATAGCCCCCTGGCTTGGCTATAAAGGGCCTGCCCTTCCTTTTGTCTTCATCTTCCAGGGGTGAGCACAGATCAGCTCTTCAGCTCAAGGGTACGACTCCAGGCAGCCTGTTCCCCAAAGCACCTTGTTCCCATCCCCTGGGGTTCAGACTCCCAGGAGCCATTGGTACCCAGACCCGTTAGCAGGATTGTACCCGGCTGCCCCCTCCTCTCCCGGGGGAGCTGAGCTGTGTCAGCTCTGATGTCCTTCCTTCCTGCAGACATTGATGAATGTGAGATCGGGGCTCACAACTGTGACATGCACGCCTCCTGCATCAACGTGCCCGGGAGCTTCAAATGCAAGTGTCGCACAGGCTGGCTTGGAGATGGGCTGAAGTGCAACGGTGAGTTCTCACGCCAGGAGAGGATGTTCGTGTGTCCGCGTGCTCTGTGGGCACCTGTGAAGGCTGGGCTGAGCTGACACCTGCACGTAAAATGCTCTTGAGTCCCAGGAGCCCTGTATGAGGACTTATGGAAGTGTGGAGAGATGTGGGTGTGTGACAGAGGGGGACTGTAGGTGTGGGCATACGGGTGTTGCACTGTCAGGCTCTGCAACCGTGTCTGTGAAGCCATGAATGTGGGATCAAGGGCATATACTTGTGGGATGCAGAGTGTGTGGGCATGGTATTGAGATGAGTGTGGATGAACGTCATTGTCAGATTGGCAACGTGGCCGTGTGGTGATGTGTTGGGGCATGGTGTGGTACGTACGCAGGGATACACGGGTGTGGGAGGTGTGTAGGGATGTGTTGGTGTGTGTATACGAGTGCAGGGACTTACTGGCATGCGTGGTGTGTAGGAAGGGATGTCAGGGTATGGATATGGATACGTGTGTCTGAACTGGGGAGGTACTGGGAATGCAGGTACGTGTGTGTGAGTGTCTCACTGCCATATTGTCCATGTCAGCGCTGGCAGGGGGGTGCCTCATGGCTGTAGAGCCTCACAGAGATGTGTTGGAGCCTCAAGAGCTCTCCAAGTGCCTGGAGGCCGCAGTCTCCTGGGCCATTTGCGTCCCCCCTGGGCCCTACGCTAGCTGCCCAGGCTTAGAGGAAAGGCCAGAGGCAAAACACTGACAAGGGTCTTCTCCCTGCCCAGATCTGGACGAGTGTGCGACTGAAGAGCACAAGTGCAACCTGAATGCCAACTGCGTCAACACACCAGGCTCCTACCGCTGTGCCTGCCGAGAAGGCTTCAACGGGGATGGCTTCTCCTGCTCAGGTGAGGCCCGTAGACTCAATTGGCAGCAGGAACGTGGCTTGGGCATCCTGCTGGGACATGGAGTCACCCGCACATAACCACCAGCCCGGCTCAGCACCTGGCTGCCTGTGTCTGGGGTTCCCTAAATCAGATATCTCCCAAAGGCCACTGCAGCCTGCCCTGCACCGCAGCCTGCTCAGATACCTTCAGCAGAGATCCACCTTCTTCTCAGCAGGTGTTTGGGGACGATCAAGGCAATGAGAAGTCTTGCAGCCCCCTCCTCACGGCCTCCCAGCAGAGGGGTGGGAACAAGTTTGTGGAAATTTCTGGGCTGAGGGAAGCTCCCATCTTCGGGTGGACACCATGTCAGTCTCATGCTTGACTCTCTCTAGATGTGGACGAGTGTGCAGACAATGTGAACCTGTGTGAGAATGGACAGTGTCTCAATGCACCCGGGGGTTACCGCTGCGAGTGCGAGATGGGCTTCAATCCCACAGAGGACAGCAAGGCCTGCCAGGGTAAGTGCCCACAGTTTTGACTGCTGCTCCAGGAGATCCAGTGCCCACCTCCTTTCTGGCCTTGGTCTCTCCGCTGCACTGTCACCACCTCATCCATTACTAAGCAAGACCCACCTAAGCAAGACCCACCTGCTGGTGCAAAGCTCCTGAGGTGCCAGCTCTTGCACTTACAGAAGTTGGTCCCCAGCCTGCAAAGAGGCTGGGCTAAGCCAAGGATCCATGCAAAATGTGGACAATCAGCAAAACAGGGGTGAGGGGAGAGGACATACACACAGCATGCCTGGTCCTGCTCACGCAGGCGATTGTATCCCATGGCACTAGAACCATCTTGAGATGGGTTACCCACAGCTGGGCTGTGGCTCTGCTTTGAGATGGGAGCAGGTGAGGCCTGTCCTGGCCCTAACTCTGCCAGATCCTGAGTACCCAGCTCTCCCTGTTTTGCAGACATTGATGAATGCACCTTCCAGAATATCTGTGTCTTTGGGACCTGCCAGAACCTGCCCGGGATGTTCCGCTGTGCCTGTGATGATGGCTATGAACTGGACAGGAGTGGAGGCAACTGCACAGGTATAGGACTTTCACGGGGCTGTTGGATGAGGATCATTGCTCTGTGATCTGCTGGTATGAGCTTGCCCCAACCATGACAGGGAGCGGTGCTAGAAGCCTAAAGCCAACTAAGCGTCCCTGGGTGACGTGGTGATGTGTCTTTGCTCTTGGCAAGGCCTCGATGCTGCTGGAAGGTGGGCCTTCAATGGATAAGAGGGAAAGCTCAGTGTGGCTCGGCTCCTTTCTTCTGTCTCTGGGCAGGGTGGTGTGAGGTAGGACAAGGCAAGGTCTGTTCCTAGAAGGGCTTTGCCTACCATCACATGAAGAGCCTTAGAAACACCATGGTCATGGGGATACACCCTGAATGCACAGTGCAGAGCTTAGGGCTGGGGCTGTGGTTACTGCGGCAGTCGTCATCTTTCTTTTCAGTCTTCATCTTTCCATTTTTTCAGACATCAATGAATGTGCAGACCCTGTGAACTGTATCAACGGCCTGTGTGTCAACACCCCTGGCAGCTACCTGTGCAACTGTCCACAGGACTTCGAGCTGAACCCCACTGGTGTGGGCTGTGTGGGTGAGTGGGGACCTGTGTGGAGAGCAGACCTTCCATCCAAGACCTTGGTTGTCCTTCTTGTTGGTCCACATAGCTGGAACTGGCCACTACCAGAGACTGGGGTGGCTGACCACTATCTGCCCTGCCAAATACCTGACTGTCCATGATGGGCTTAACCCTGCAGCAGCAGCAGAGTACCCTGCCTCCTGTTAAGCCTGCCCACCTTGTGTCACCAGTGTGGGTGCTCTCCTGGTTGAAGCAATGCCATTCCTGGGCAGCTCTGGAGCTATTCTTAAGTGTTTGTTTCTTGAAAGGCCCTGGGTTACTGATAGCATTATTTGGGTCATGCTCCCTAGCTGTACTTGAAGACAGGCCACAATGCTATGACCTCTGTATGATATAGTGTGGCTTTTACCGGACAAGCTGGGCACACTTTGTTCTTGAAGGGTTCCCAAAGTCATGAGCTGCAAGGATAGTCTTGATGTGGTTTACTACAACACGGGTAGCTGAAGCGTGGACGTCTGGGACAGGACTGGGGCCTCATCTCTCTCCCAGTCTCTTGAGGCAATAGTGCCGTTCATTCCTCCTGTGCACACAAGTCTTTACTGGAGAGGCTTTGCTCACCCATTACTGTCTTTGTGCAGATACCCGTGTTGGGAACTGCTTTCTGGATACCCAGGATCGAGGAGATGGGGGGATCTCCTGCAGCGCAGAAATTGGAGTTGGGGTCACTCGAGCATCCTGCTGCTGCTCGCTGGGTCGTGCATGGGGCAACCCCTGCGAGCTTTGTCCTCCAGCCAACACGAGTGAGTTGGGAAAATGTCTGGGGTGACCTTGGGCATGGGCCGGATGGGCAGCGTAGAGCAGAGCAGAGAGACAGGGCCGCTTCCCTATGGCTTCTCACCTCAGGCTGGGGGTCCTGGGTCCAGGATATGCTATCATCACAATGGAGCAAGGGAAGCTGAGGGAGGAGAAGGCAACCCTGTTGCTTCAGTGCAGGGCTAGAGAGGTGAACCAGAGCAGGGGAGAGGTGAAATGGGGTGGGGAAGACCGGGCTGGTTGTGCCTGGGGGATCCAGATTGGGATTCTTCGTCCAGTGGGCTGGGGGAGGGCAGTGGATGTGGAATAACGCCATTCAAGGGTGGGCAGGCAGACAGGGCGGCTAAGTTGGCTTGGCATGCGATGGCAGTCAGGCTGCTCCATCTGGACCACTGTCACCATCCTCATGGCCTATTTCTCCTGGGTTTCTCCTGGTTCTCCCTACCCCTCCTGTTTCATGGGAGCCCGCTCAGCTCAGGATCCCCCTGACTGACTTTTTCCGCAGCCGAGTACAAGACCTTGTGCCCTGGAGGAGAAGGTTTCCGGCCCAACCCCATCACTGTCATCCTGGAAGGTAAGCGACCTGGCCCCCATGCCCCCTCACCAGGGGCTTGGGTGCTGGGGGAGCCCACCCCGGTACGGGCACTGTCTGCCATGGCACTGGGCTGGCTGGGTGCCCGCCGAGCCCTCTGGCCACCTGGCCGAGCCGCTTGGGCACCAGCAGAGGCTGGAGGTGGTGGGATGAACTTGCCGGGGATCCCGGGGTGAAGGCACTGCCTGGGCTGGTCTGGCAGGCAGCGAACACCTCCCGGCTGCTCTCCCTCCTCAGATATCGACGAGTGCCAGGAGCTGCCGGGCCTCTGCCAGGGCGGCAACTGCGTGAACACTTTTGGCAGCTTCCAGTGTGAGTGCCCCCTTGGCTACTACCTCAACGAGGACACACGCATCTGTGAAGGTAGCTGCACCGTGGTGCCTGTGCTTGTCTGTGTGCCTGGCGTGTATGGCACACGTGTGCACATGCATGCGTGCATGTGTGTGCAACAGAGTTGTGCGTGTATCTGGCCTGCCCTAGGAGTGGTTGGCAGAATCCCTTCCCCTTTTTCTTCCAGACTTCCCATCCTCATCACAAACCCTGTCCCCTTTCCCAGTGCCAGGCCAGCCTGGTCCCTGTGCCAGGCCCATCCATACCTTGTGCCAAGCTTGCCCTCAACCCCACACTGGGCCTTTCTCTACCTGTGCCCAGTGCTTTGACCTCCAATCTCCTTTATTTGGCAGACATTGATGAGTGCTCTGCTCACATTGGGATCTGCGGCCCTGGGACCTGCTACAACACCCTTGGCAACTACACCTGCGTGTGCCCCCCTGAGTACATGCAAGTCAACGGAGGAAATAACTGCATGGGTACGGCATGCTCCAAATCTGCAGGAAGGGGTCTGGCAGTACCCTGCCTGTGCGCGGCCCCTGGGTCGTGCTGTGGGTAGTGTGGTGTGGGCAACGTAGCTGAGCGAACGGGGCAGAAGTGCTGGGAGCAGGGGCTGGGATTCGGGATTCCTGAGTTCACCAGTGTCTCACCGCATCCCTGCCCCTACACCGTGCACGTTGCCCGTGCCGGAGATGTTGACGCTTGCCCTGCCAGCAATTATAGGGAGAGTGGCTGGCACAGGGCGGTGAGAGACCCAGCAGAGCATTGCCACTGCCTGCTACAAGGCAGGATCCAACGGTCTCACTGGGGCAGGGCTTCAGCCCATCACTGCAGCACTTTGCTGGGCACCCTTGTGTGTCACCTGCAGTCCCTGAGCACCAGGACAGGACAGGGTGGCATATCCCCAGCAATGAGTGTCCTGGGGCTGGCATGAGACGCTGTCTGGGCTGCCTTTGCAGACATGAGGAAGAGCGTGTGCTATCGCAACTACAACGACACGTGTGAGAACGAGCTCTCCTTCAACATGACCAAGAAGATGTGCTGCTGCTCCTACAACATTGGCAAGGCCTGGAACAAGCCATGTGAGCCCTGCCCCACGCCAGCCAGCCGTAAGTCAACCTTCCTGGAAGGGTATCTTGATACCGTGGCTGCCCCCTTGCTTTTCTGGCAATCCCGTGCACTTTGAGACACAGACACTAACAAAATAGAAGGGGACAAGGGAGAGCATCATGTCTGGCAGGCAGCGCCTGCGGGTAAGCGCTGTGGGGAAATGAATTGCGCTAGAAGGACGCAGGGGAGTGGGACAGTGTCTGCGGAGAGACGATGTGTGGGCTGTGGGCAGGCAGTGGGTCTGGGCTGCGTGGGCAGGCTGGGCTTGGGTCGCAGCGTTGCAGTGGGGAGTGCTGGCCGTGCGCTGCGAGGAGGAGCGAGTCTGTACCTGCGTGCAAGGCACACAGATGCCATATCTGTGCATGCCTTTTACTGTGTGTGCACGTGCCCTGCAGTGCACGCGCGTGTAAGCCCTTTGCCTGGTGCCATACGTGTTCTTGGGGTTCCCCATGTGCCGGCCCCTGCGACTCCTGGCCGAGCACCGTGCAGATCCCCTCCTGCCTGTCAGACCCCCTCTCTGCTCTACTCCAGCCATAGTTGGCCCTTGCCCCTCTTGCCCCTCGCTGCACCCCACTCTGCCCACCGGGCATGGCCATGACCTCGGTGTTCCCCTTCCAGCCGAGTACCAGATCCTGTGTGGAAACCAGGCCCCCGGGTTTATCATCGACATCCACACAGGAAAGCCGATCGGTGAGTAGAGCCCCCAACCCCTGTGGAGCCAGGTCTGCTCTCTGCCCCTCTGCTTTCTTCCCATGCTGCTTGTGAGCTTGTTCCCTTCCCCTCCCTTAGTAAATTAAGCCCTGAGCAGAGAAGAGACAAGGAAAAGAGGTGGCAGACATGGCTGCAAGCAGCTGGCCAAGCCTTCAAGACAATGTCCTGAGTGGCTAGGCTGCTCGGACCTCCCCACATTTGCAGTCGTGCCTTGGTTTCTGTCCCACCTGGAGAGAGAGGTGGCCAGTGACCACAGACAGAGGCCAGTGGCCAGGTGGATCCAGACCCGTGATAGCCCTGGCGCTCACACTGCCAGCAGCACTGGCCCTACAGCAGCAGGGCACCGCTGAGAGCCAAGGCTTCAGGTTTGTGTTTTGGTGGATGGAAAGCCAGAGGAGCTGTTGAAAGATTTGTGGGCTGTCTACAGATGTTTTGCAGTCTTGAAAGATGGACTCGCTGGTAATTTGTTTGACAGATTAGTTAATCATCGCTTCACCTGGCCTTGGTAGTGCCAGCCAGGCGACTGAAGAGGAGGGAGATGAGTTCATCTTTTGCTCCCAGGAAGAAAGTGCAACAGAGAGTATCGGTGCGGGGCTGCAGGGCTGGTGGTGGATTGTGCTGGGCACAGCGACAGTCAGGGACCCTGGAGCCATCTCAGTGTTTCAGTGACCCCCTGGACTTCCCATTTGCAGCCTGGTCTCAGAACCTGAGCAAGTGTCCATGTTACTGCAGAGACACACTCAAAGAAAACAAGGTGGATGTCCTGGGTGGGATCCTTCCCAACGTGTGCTGTGCAGGCTCCGCCAGCAGTCCCGTGCCTCCTACGACTTGGAGTCTTGTGTGGCTCTGTTGTCTACCCAGACCTCTGCAGAGCAGCCCTAGCCTGGCATGATCTGCAGGACCCAGTATCAATCCCCCAAGAGCTGCTCCGCTGTTTGTCTGGTGGCCCTTTCCTGCTAGTCTTCTTTTTAGAATGAACAAGGGCAGCAGTCTCCCAGCAATGGGGGATGCTTTCCTCCCTGCTGCCTTCCCGAGATGCTGAGAGATGTTGTCTGTGTGCAGATATTGATGAGTGCAGTGAGATCCCTGCTATCTGCACGAACGGTGTCTGCATCAACCAAATTGGCAGCTTCAGGTGCGAGTGTCCCATTGGATTCAGCTACAACAACATCCTGCTCATCTGTGAAGGTAACGGGGCAGCCAGGGCAACGCTGCCGAGGGTGCCCAGGAGGGTGGGGGTTCGCGTGGCACCAGCATCTCCCCACCTCACGGGGCACCAGGGTGAGGGCTGTCAGCAGACATGGATGGAGTCTACATGTTCTCAGCCTTCTTGAAATCTTCTTCATTTTCCGCATCAATGGTTGGACAAAAATTGCTGATTTTCATTCATGTTCCTGTCTGGTTTTCCCCTCCTCTGTTTTTTGGGGATTTTTTTACAAAAAGTTTGCACATGTGAGTGTTTCAAAGTTTTGAGTGGTAACTAAAATTCATTATTTTATTGCAAAACAACAGAAAAAGATTGAAAATTGACCCAGGTTGGAGTAAGCCAAGGGTTAAAATTCAGTTGACTCCACTGAGCCGCTCCAGCCCTACCAGGATGATGGTGCCTGGTGAGCGCTTGGCACGCTGCACAGTCAAGGTTTGCATTGCTCTCCTCCCACAGACATCGATGAATGCAGCAGTGGGGAGAACCTCTGCCAGCGCAACGCCGACTGCATCAACATCCCGGGCAGTTACAGGTGCGAATGCTCAACTGGATACAAGCTGTCGCCTAGCGGAGCCTGCGTGGGTAAGATGGGAGCTCTTTGCTACCTATTCCAGAGACACGCGTGCGAGGTGCTGACACCCCTGCCTAGGCTCTTCGGGCGGTTTTGCAGACCACCGCGTGTGGACCCAAGGAAGGACAGGATGAAGGACGTGCCTGTCCCATCCATGGGTTCCTGGTCTTTTGTCAAGCCTGGGGACTTACAGCCTGGCTGTGCTGTGATTATGGCATACCTGTACTTTTGGAATAATTCCCAGGGATTGTGGGCTCCTGAGGGATGAGAAAAGGTCACTGTGAAGTGCAGTTTTAGTCTGGTAGCTCAGGCCATCCTCTCCAATTAAATTTCTTTTTTTTAGAGATGGCACTGCATAAATCTTGTTCTCTGTGAAGCCGCCTCTCAGAAAACCAAGACCCCGTTCTGCTGTGCTGCTGCTCACAGACGCAGCTTCCCCCCAGCAGGCAGGGGTCTGCAGAAGGCCAGTGCCTTGGCTTTTCCCATTTGGTGTGTCCCTTCTGCTCACCAGTGCCCACTTTGCTTTGTTTTAGGTCGCAACGAATGCCAGGAGATCCCCAATGTCTGCAGCCACGGGGACTGCGTTGACACGGAGGGCAGCTACGTCTGCATCTGCCACAACGGCTTCAAGGCCACGGGGGAGCAGACCATGTGCATGGGTCAGTGTGACTGCTGCAGTCCCGCCGTGTGAATCAGATATCAGGATGGACGTGAGCTCTCTCCAGCACATGCTGGGTAGTGCCAAGGACAGCCAAGGGCCACTGTGTCCTCTTGATCCCAGGCCGTCCCTGCAAGCCACAGGAGTGCTCTGCAGCTGCCTGGACCCTGTCTGCACACCCAAGACGGTGACTCTCAGCTCACTCAGCCCCTGAATCAGCTGTGACCTTCTCTCTGCAGATATTGATGAGTGTGACCGACAGCCCTGTGGAAACGGGACCTGCAAGAACACAGTTGGCTCCTACAACTGCCTCTGCTTCCCTGGCTTTGAGCTAACGCACAATAACGACTGCATGGGTGAGTTGCGTGAAATCCTGAGCGCATGGATAGCTGGCTGGGGTCAACGTGGCAACGGCTGTGGGGCATGGAGTGTCACACAGTGGCATACAGGGGGTCAGCTCTGGGTGTCACCTGGCAGTGGCTGTAGGGGTGGTTGTATGTGTCGGAGGTGTAGGGCTGGCTAAGGCGGCACACTGACACTCACAGGCTGTGCATATCTCTTCCCGTTGTGCTTATCATTTCCCTCCCACAGACATTGATGAGTGTTCATCCCTGGTGGGGCAGGTGTGTCGAAACGGCCAGTGCATCAACAGCATCGGCTCCTTCCAGTGCCTGTGCCAAGAGGGGTATGACCGGACCCCTGATGGGAAGAACTGCGTAGGTGAGTGTCCGGGCAGCAGGCTGGCCCTTCTCAGTGGGCTGAGCTGTATGATGGCACGGCTGGCACTGTGCAGTGCTATGAGACATGGTCCCCAAGCTGATCCCATCAGAGGCAACTGAGCAGTGGACTCTCCAGAAGCGCTCACAAGGCCCCAAGTCCTCTGGAGCCAAAGCCTGGTCCTTTGACTGCCCGTGGAGAGCTGGACTGGGCCCCACTATGCCTGCACCTCCCTTCCAGCAATGCAGGGAATAGTCAAGTCAGTCCCTTTCCATGTGCTGAGACCTGCAGGCAGCGAGGAGAAACATTGTCCTGTCCATGCCCCTAAAGCATGCAGAGCTGTACCAGGGATGCCTTGGGAACTGTCCTGCAGGCAGGGGCTGTGGGGACAGACAGGCACGTTGTACACTGGCTACTTGTGTCCGCTCTGCCTCCTGCAGCACCAGGTCCTGCAGGGCTGAGTCCATGTTCCCAAGGTAGAGCATCTTGGAAAATGTCTTATCTGCTTCCCTTGCATCTTTTGGGCAAAGCAGGGTGCAGCTGCAGGTAGGGCCTGGGTGCAGCAAGGTACCCTGCACCCAAGTCCTCTGAGCTGAGCACAGACACTATCATTTATTTCCCCTCCTCTGCAGACATCAACGAGTGCGTGAGCCTGCCTGGGACCTGCTCCCCGGGCACCTGCCAGAACCTGGAGGGCTCCTTCCGCTGTATCTGCCCCCCTGGGTACGAGGTGCAGAACGACAACTGCATCGGTAATGTTGGCTCTCTGCCTCCTCCATTTCCAGCACAGCATGTGGTCACCTTGGACTATTCCCAGAACAACCATGTTCTTCCTGAGGGGGCTGGGGCATGCATCACCACCCCTGAATATCTTCTGGAAAGCAATTGGACACGGAGCAAGGCAAGGCCTGCTCCCATGACGGAGGAGGCTCTGTGGTTTTGCTGTGCCCTGGCCTGTTCGTTGTCCCATTTGCCCTGAGGGTGGGTTAAGGGTTGGGGCCCGGGTGATATCCTGCAGGCGTCAGAGCTCCCCAGACATCACAGACAGCTGGTTTTAATGCAATGAGGAAAGGAGTGACCTTTGGCTGCTCTGTAAGTAGTATGTCCCTGGTGCTCCCAGATATCAACGAGTGTGAAGAGGAGCCCAACATCTGCCTTTTCGGGACATGCACCAACACCCCTGGCAGCTTCCAGTGTGTCTGCCCTCCAGGCTTTGTGCTGTCTGATAACGGCCGACGGTGCTTCGGTGAGTGCAGCTCCTCGTGGCGGGGAGGGGAGCATAACCCCCCTGGACGTCTGCAATGACCTGTGCATTTCCCCATCCTCCTACAGATACTCGCCAGAGCTTCTGCTTCACTCGCTTTGACAACGGAAAGTGCTCTGTCCCCAAGGCCTTTAACACCACCAAGGCTCGGTGTTGCTGCAGCAAGATGCCAGGAGAAGGCTGGGGAGACCCCTGTGAGCTGTGCCCGCAGGAGGGAAACGGTGGGTGTGCCGGGACCTAGCTCCATGGGAGAGATGGCTGTGTGTGTCTCCGACATGCGCAGAGCGTGGGGAAGGTGTGCAGGTCAGGCGAGACAACCAGCAACGCAAGCTGTCGAGCAAAGTGGGCTCCTCCATCTGGAGAGTACTGCCTTAAAACCTAGTAGCCCTTACTGGAGTGCAGTATTCCCTGGGTGTCCAGCAACCAGTCAGGCTTATTTCTGCTTTGGATCTGCTCTCAGTTCTCTGCAGGGCTTTAGATAAGGCAAAAGCATCCCAGTGCTTCCAGATCCAAGGCACACACAGGTGTTTTCCAACCAGCCGGGGTTTTGTGGCCTCCCATGGGCAGTGAGCTGTCAAGCTCTCAGTCGTGCACTAGAAGCCTCCAAAGCACATTTCAGCTTCTGTGAGTAGAAGCACTTGTAAGCATATCTCACTTTTCTGCTTTCTTCCAGTTGCCTTCCAGGAGCTGTGTCCATATGGCCACGGAGCCATCCCAGGCCCAGGTGACACCCGAGAAGGTAAGGTCTGATCTAGGGATGAGAAGAAATTTGGGGGTTTTTGGGGGGTTGGGCGGTGCTTAGAAGCAACCCAAGTTAGGCTATCTGGAGAGTAGGGTTGAATCCCAGTGGCAGGAGGGCAGGGACATAGGACTGGGTGCCCTCCCAAGCTCACGGTCTCTGACTGCTGACCAAAGGTTCAGCCCCCAGCTCTGGAGAGGGAGTATCTGGGATTGCAGGGTCAGCCCTGAGGGGACAGGGATATGTTTCTGGTTACGTGCTGACATGAGGTTTCATTGCCTTGGTTTCCCTTCTAGATGTTAATGAATGCTCAGAGAACCTGGGTGTCTGCATAAATGGAGCCTGCATTAACACTGACGGGTCCTTCCGCTGCGAGTGCCCCTTCGGGTACAACCTGGACTACACAGGAGTCAACTGCGTGGGTGAGGGTCTGCGTGGGGACCACCTGCTCCCTCTTGCTTTTATCCTCCTTACATCAGAGGCTATGAGCATGTGTGTGCCTCTGTGTGTGTGTGCGTGTGGAGAGAAGGAACTTGCTTCTCCCCTGCCCCTTTGCTTTTTACCCCTGGTTCCTGGCTTTGCTGGGCTTGTTTGAATGCTCTGGCTGCAAGAGGAGACCAGCCTGCACCTTCTCTATCTAACTCATCCACCTAACATGGTCCTGGCTTCCTCCAGATACCGATGAGTGCTCCATTGGCAACCCTTGTGGCAACGGCACCTGCACCAACGTGGTGGGAGGCTTCGAGTGCGCCTGTGATGAGGGCTTTGAGCCAGGTCCCATGATGACATGTGAAGGTAATGCTGCTGTGGGGCAACCCCTTCACCCCCATTGCATACTGGGCCACATGTGTGACCCCACTGGGTGAGCAGCAGTCAGGTCATCCTCCAATGGACAGTGCAGAAAAGCTGTCTGGGGCTCATCTCCACATGAGTGTGTACATCAGCACTGGTCCCCGTCGGCTTTCTCTGAGGCTGAAGCCCAGGGAGAGGTATGGAGACCTGCCTAAATGCAGGAGCTACCTCGCCAAGGAGCCAGGACCCTGTCCCCATCAAAGCTGCTGAGACACCAGGTGTCTGTCCCTCTGCAGCTGAAGACCATGACAGGAAACCTTGGTGGAATAAAGTTCTCATGAGATGAATGCACAGGGAGGGGGGGAGTCTGTCCTGGGGAGGTCCACCACCATTACTGCCCAGCTGACTCTGCTGAGAGCACAGAGTCGAGCTCTCTCCTCTCTCCTGCCTCCCAGATATCAATGAATGCTCATTGAACCCCCTGCTCTGTGCTTTCCGCTGCATCAACACCTTTGGCTCCTACGAGTGCACCTGCCCATCTGGATACGCCCTCCGAGAAGACAGAAGAATGTGCAGAGGTAAAATCCCCTTCTGTACCCATCAGGGGAGCTCCCACCCTCCCCAGGCCCCTGCGCTTAGCCGGTCTCTGGTGCAGAAGGCAGGACTTCTGCGCTGGCATCTCTGGGCTTGTGCTCACTCTCACCTACCTTGGTGTCTATGCTGTGTGCCAGCCAGCCTGGACCAAGGCAGTAGGGGCTGGCGGAGCAGTGCAGATATGAGCACTCAGTTCCTAGTTGCTCCCACAGAGCTGCAGAGCTGGCAGGTTGGACATAAGTCTCATGAGGTTCTCGGTTGCAGATCTGGATGAGTGTGCAGAGGGACTGCACGACTGCGAGTCTCGAGGGATGCTGTGCAAGAATCTCATTGGCACCTTCATGTGCATCTGCCCACCAGGAATGCAGCGCAGGCCCGATGGAGAGGGCTGCACAGGTACCAAGGACTAGGCTGGGAGGGGTTCCCAGTGGGGCTGGAGACCATCCTCTTCTAGGCATTGTCCATGTAGCTTTATTTTATGTCCTTCTGTCAAACTGCTCCTCCCCAGGGTTTCCCAGAACTTCCTCTATGTCCCACCAGATGCCTACACGCACAAAACCTCTGTTCATCTCTGGACCCATGGGTCTACACAGTTCCAGCACAGAGTGACACAGCGTTATGTCATGTGTCCTTTCTCTTGAGTCTTTCCATGTCTATGTCAAGCTTCTTTGCACTGAGCTACTTTTGGAAGGGCCAGTGCTGGACAGCCCAGACCTGCGCAGTATTAGGCACAGCAGGAATGCAGAGTGAGCCCAGCTCCACTCCTAGCTCAGCAGCTTGGCCACTTGCAGACGGAGAATGTGCAAACCAGGGAAGCCGGTACTCAGCCACCCTGCTTTGGGAGAGGTCCAGGGCAGCTGCATGTTTCTCGGCTGCCTAAGGATGTGGAAGTGGTCCTCAAGGACTATGGGAGGGCGTTTCAAGCTGAGTGGTAGCGTGGCGACTCATGAAAAGCTGAAATTTGTCCTATGCCTCACCGCAGCTCGTTGTGGTTCCTTCCTTCCTAGATGAGAACGAGTGTCGCACCAAGCCTGGAATCTGCCCCAACGGCCGCTGCATCAACACGGTGGGAAGTTACCGCTGTGACTGCAACGAAGGTTTTGAAGTCAGCCCCTCTGGCACAGAGTGTATTGGTAATTACCAAGTCCTGGTGGGTCTTGAGCAGCCTCTCTTTAGGAGCAGATGATGCTTTTCAGGTGTTTCAGGGTTTCTGAGTGGAAAGATTGTTGGAGCATCACCTTTACCTTTAGCATTATCCATACCACACTACCCTCCACGCGGGAACTGGCACGGGCTGGACTGGCTGCTGGGTTATCCCTGGTGCTGACACTGACTCAGATCCTGACCTTGTATCCCCACTCTCTCTGTCCAGACACTCGCCAGGGATTCTGCTTCACGGAAGTGCTGCAAACCATGTGCCAGATGTCCTCCACCAACCGCAACCTGGTCACCAAATCTGAGTGCTGCTGCAACAGTGGGCGCAGCTGGGGCCCCCAGTGTGAGCTCTGCCCCCTTCCTGGAACCGCCCAGTACAAGAAAATGTGTCCTCATGGGCCAGGGTACTCCACTGATGGGAGAGGTGAGCTGGGGCCCAAATCACCTTCAATGCAGAAGGGAGAAAGCAGAGGTGTGGGTACAGGCAGAATTCCCCTGGGAACTGGCTGGGACAGACCTACACAGTGCCTGGAGCAGGCAAGAATCCTCTGCGACATTATCTTACAACCCCCTGAATGTAGTCTCTGGCTCCCAGGGAGAGTCTGAGCTGCCCTGGCACAGTGCTGGCACAGGAGCATGGGGACAGAGTCAGCATTGGCACTAACAGGTCCTTCCCTCCCTCCCACAGACATCGACGAGTGCAAGGTACTGCCCAACCTCTGCAAGAACGGACAGTGCATCAACAGCATCGGCTCCTTCCGCTGCCACTGCAGGCTGGGCTACACCGCGGATATCACAGGCACAGCCTGTGTGGGTGAGTCGGGAGAAGGAAACCCGTGTCTCTGGACAGCCCTTGGCCTTGGCAGGCTTCCACCCCTACGTTGCAGCATGCAAAGAGAGGGTCCTGTAACCCCATGGGCTTTGTCAGAGCCATGGCTGCTACTGCCTGCTGGGCAGAGGTGACAAAGCTCCAGAAGTACAGGGCTGGCCCGATCCCTGATGTTCCCAGTACTCAGGAGGAGCATCCACCCATCTGTTCAGCTAGGAAGGGGCTGCGAAAGATGTCACTCAGATCCACCAAGGGCACACAACATCCCATATATGAGCAGGGAGGTGATTCAGCTCTTTACCTGCAGGAGACCTCCTAGATTTGCTGTGCTGGCTCAAAGAAGGTGCTCCCTCAAAGTCCCTGTCTTGGCTCCCCTGCTTCCTGGAGAGTGGAAAAGATGCATTTATCTGGGGCAGGGAGTGCCAGGATCCATAGGGCCATCTGACCACCTAGTTATGTGGGGCCATGAAACCTGGGATCCCCTTGTATTCAGGAGCCCCTTGGTGGACTGCGTGGTCCAAGGGGTGGTGGGGACCCAGCCCAGCAGCACAACCTGCGAATGCTGATGTGTCTTGTCTCTCGAGTCTAGATTTGGATGAGTGTAACCAGTCCCCTAAGCCGTGTAACTTCATCTGCAAGAACACAGAAGGCAGCTACCAGTGCTCCTGCCCCCGAGGGTACATTCTGCAAGAGGATGGGAAGATCTGCAAAGGTATTCACCCCGGAGAAGGCAGCAGAGACACTGCCTCATCTCTGGCAGCAGGGGGGATGGCAAGAGCTGATTAACACGTGCCAGAACAGTCCAGAGTCTGGGAGAGTCTGGGATTTGTGGATTACAGGAGAGGCAGAGAAAAATCTCTGCATCTTCCAAACGTGGCTGTATAAGACCAGCAGTGGAGGTGGGAAGAGGCTCCCTGGACTTGTGATTCTCGTGTCAGAATTTTGTGCGTGCTGTTCCTGAGGCTGGTCCATGACAGGTCCTGGTCTGCCCAGGACCACGGTGTATCACTGTGTACATGTGGGTGTCACAGATTCAGACCACAAAGATAAGATATAACTCAGTAAGATAAATTGAGACATGTATTCTTGTGCTTGTTGCTTTAGACTTGGATGAATGTTCTACCAAGCAGCACAACTGCCAGTTCCTCTGTGTGAACATTATCGGAGGATTCAACTGCAAATGCCCCCCAGGCTTCACTCAGCACCACTCATCCTGCATCGGTGAGTAGAGGCATTTGCTGCTCTGCGATACAGCACCAGCAAGGTCCCCATGGGTTAGCTTTAAGCCCAGGAGAGTCTTTCCAGCCCTCCAGCTCTGGCTGTAGAGCGCTGCCCTTCTCCAGTCGGCCTGGGGTTGTGCATCTGACTTGCCTGTCTGCTACTCAGACTGGGCTAAGCTCCACGATGCAAGGTAGCTGTCTGCAAAGCTGCGCACAGCCACATCGTTGGGGATGAACTTACAAGTGGCTGCCGGTGTTTTGCAGACAATAATGAGTGCACAGCTCAGCCCTCTCTGTGTGGAGCCAAAGGACAGTGTCTGAACACGCCAGGCAGCTACAACTGCGAGTGTCAGAAAGGATTCTCCCTGGACAGCTCTGGTGTCAACTGTGAAGGTGGGTCTGTGTCTCTGGGGCTTTGGCGGACACATGTTCCACATGGAAGAGTTCCTAGTTCGCTCACAGTCTCTAAGGCAGCTCGGTCCCACCAAGAAGGGACTGCTCCTTACTGTGGGGCAGCAGAAACCCACACGGGAAGCCCTGGTGCAAAGGAGAGGTCAGTGCATGACCTGCCTGGAGAAACACTGTCTCTTGGACAAGTAGATGAAGGTCTTGGTGCTGCAACCAGAGCAGCCCAAGGTGGGAAAGGAATGGTCCTGTATCTCATGCCGGCCAAAACCCACCATGTGCTGTGCTAAAGAAAAGCCGATGTTCAGCACAGGCAGCCTGAAGCAGATCTGGTAATGGGCCAGGCCAGACCTTAAACCAAAAAACATCCAAGCAGGGGCTGCAAGGGGAGGTATGTGGACCCTGGGGCTGAGGGTGTTACTCAAGTCCAAGCTGCAGAGATATAGTCAGAAGAACCGCCCACCCACACGGACACCCTCAGGGATGCTGGTCCCTGTGCAGCCAGCGCTGCCCACAGGACAGGGAGAAGTTGTCTCACCACCATCTGTGTTACGTTGCTGCAGATGTGGATGAGTGCGATGGAAACCATCGGTGCCAGCATGGCTGCCAGAATGTGCTCGGAGGCTACCGCTGCGGCTGTCCGCAGGGCTACGTGCAGCACTACCAGTGGAATCAGTGTGTGGGTGAGTGTGGGATGGGGGCTCTTGTATGCTGTAGCTGTGGGGTGGGGGATAGGGGGCGGCTAAGCCCCAAGTCCCTCTCCAGCCACCCCGGCTGTCTCTGACCCTGGATTCTGGGTTCATCTCTGCAAACCCAGCACTGAGCTTCCTGCCCCAGAGACAGACCGTGCCTGTGCCCAGAGATGGTGCCCCTGCCCTGACTGCACTGCCCCAGGTTCTCTCTGCAACAGCGACCATCAGGCAGCTGCTCTGCAGAGTGATGAGCTCCCAGTGCTTCTGACACCAGCAGCTCCCTACATTGCAGGAGGATAAAAAAATCAAGGCCTTCAGGGACCTGCATGGGATGAGGTTTCACCAGGGAGCCAGGAGAAGAGAGCCTGCTGCCAGCTCAGCGATGGTCATGGGCAGATTTACTTGGCCGTGGCGGGTGGGGAGCGCCAGCAGCACAGGAGCTCCCTTCCACCAAGCTTCTAACCAGTTCTGCTGTCTTTGGGTGCAGATGAAAACGAGTGTTCCAGCCCCACCGCCTGCGGCTCTGCCTCCTGCTACAACACTCTGGGAAGTTTCAAGTGCGTCTGCCCGTCTGGCTTTGATTTTGACCAAGCCTTTGGTGGGTGCCAGGATGTGGATGAATGCTCGGCAGGCGGCAGCCCCTGCAGTTACGGCTGCTCCAACACAGACGGAGGCTATCTCTGCGGCTGTCCTGGAGGTTACTTCCGAGCAGGACAAGGGTAAGAGAGCAGCCAGCAGGTAGTCCCCCCAGGCACCTGTACGTTCCTGGGGGATATTGCAGGCTGCCAAGCACATGGTGCTCCCAGGCATGCTCCATCCCCATGTTTCTGCTCTCTGCCACCAATACAATTGGAAGGAGCCCCAGGAGCCAGTGAGCTCCCATTCCCGCATGAGTCCTCAGCTTCTCCATGCCAGTCTGTTCCTCACCCATCAAAGATCCTCATGCTAATGTGTGTCTCCTCTTCCATTTCACTAATCCAATGGTTAGTGCAGCTGCTAGCACGGTAGCAGATGCTCTGCAGATCCATCTAGTCCAGGGTGCGGACACATTAAACCTACTGGCCACATCTAAACAAGATGTGTCCTGATCTCTCTCAGACACGTCCTGTGTACAAGCCATTCTGTACAAGCCACGTCCTATACCCAGGCATGATCCTCCACGTGTTTCTGGGTGCCACACGGAGAACCTGTGAGGGCAATGGTAAGATTTCCTCCTTGAAGCATGAATCTGAGATGGGTCTCTCTGCTCTTCTGCCACCAGACACTGTATTTCTGGCTTGGGTTTTGGGAAAGGTTCCTACCTTCCTGCCCCCCAAGAAGAAGATGAAGACAACCTGCTCTCCCCTGAAACTTGCTATGAGTGCAAGATAAATGGCTACCCCAAGAGGGGTCGGCAGCGACGCAGTGTCAATGGCACTGAGAAGCACCAGGTAAGAAATCCATGGTATCCTGGATGGGGTGGAGGAAGGCAAGAGCTGGGTCGCTTGGGGGTTGGCTGCCTGGGGTGGATCCCGTGCAGTGTGCCCATTCCTGTGGGGCTGCCTCAGTCCAGACAGAGAGAGCAGCTCACTCTGGACCTGCCCACGCTGGGTGCTTGGGTGTTTGTGGATGCCACTGAGTCCAGAAGTCCTTGCAGAAATGAAAGGTCTTTCACAATACGTTAGAGAAGGTCAGGACAATCTTAAGTGACACACACTTTGGCCACAAATGTCTGGAAATGCATGCAACCAAGAAATAAAGCACATATATTTCCTTGCAAGGGGAGCTGGCGGGGAAGCGGTTCCCACAGGGCCGTAGAGGACTGTCAGCACTTGCTGTCTGACTCCAGACTGGACCTGTCACCATAAATTCAGGTTCGTCCTTGAAGGGAAGTTCTGGCCTCTGTCCAAGGCTCCCCCAAGAATTTCACAGGCCTGGGCAGGACAGATTGGACTGGGATGTCACTATGGGTCCTTCAGGCCTCGGGGGGAAAATGCCCCTGAATTTATTGGTTCTTTCCCTGAAGATGAGGGCTGTGTACTGGCTGGTTCAGTCTCAGAGACACAAACAGGGTACCAAGAAACACTTGAAGGGAAGCAAGGATCGTAGAAGTTGTAGCCACTTCTCAGAGCTGCTTTGGGGTGGTCCTTGGGGCAGAAGTCCTCTAAATCAAGTCCTCCTTCACCTGGCCATGAGCTTTTTTTGGTATCTGTAAGTAACATGCCTGGTTCCTTTCGAAGGATCACACTGTGAACTTGGCCAGCATGGATGTGGATGCTCCTCTGTCCATGATGCTGAACCTCTCTGACCTGGCTCACAAGGAGCACATCCTGGAGCTCCTGCCAGCCGTGGAGCCCCTGGAGAACCGTGTGCGGTACCTCATCTCCCACGGGAATGAGGATGGCTACTTCCGCATCCACCAAAAAGAGGGGCTCAGCTACCTGCACCTCAGCCGCAAGAAAATAGTGCCTGGCACCTACCTGCTGGAAATCGTGAGCGTGCCCCTGTACCGCAAGAGGGAACTGCAGAAACTAGAGGCCAAGAACCACCTCAACTACTTAGCAGGGGAGCTGGGCCAAGCACTGAGGATGAAGCTCCAGCTCCAGCTCTACTAACATCCATGAGATCCACCCACCCAACCGACAGTACAGTCCTTAGCCTTGCCATCCACACCTGGAAACAACTGCCTCTTCTCTCGCTGCACCCCCTGCCACCACCTCCCCCACTGCACTGTACAACTGATGGGAAATGTCCCTCTGGGCTCAGCACTCACCTCGGCCATGCAGGGATACTGCGCTTCATGGGGTGCTTGAGTTAAAACCAAGCCACACCGCAAAAGAGCTCATGAAAGCTTTGCCAAAGGTTCAAACCTTGTTAGCAGGGACTCCCTCCCTCTGCTCAGCTCCTGCCTTTAACCAAGATACTGTTAGTCTGAGCTGGCAAGGGCAGTACCATGGGGAAGCTGCCTGTCCTTCATGGTCACAGGCTAAACATCACCCCACAGCCCAGGAGATGTGAGGGGGGGCTGGGGGCAGCTTTGGAAGGAGCTATGGCACGGTGTGGTATTAGTGCATTTCCCAACAGCTCTTGTTCCTCCTTTGCTTCTGCATTGTCCTGATGGTGCTGCAGAAACCATCCCATACCTACACTGGCTGTGCTCTGTCTCTGTCTGTCCTCTCCATGTCCTCTGGTCCTTTTGGGCTCCTCCGTCAAACAGGAAAGGTCACCTCTGAGTGAAGGGGCAGTTCAGGTTGCTAACCTCACATCATGAAGCAGCCAGGCCACAGGACCACAGGCTCCTGTGGGGAACTTAGGATTTTCACACTGTGGTATGCTAAACACGTGCACACCCTCCAAAGATTGGAGCTGGAAGGGCTTTTCCAGAGCTCCAGCAAGTCTGGGGGTTAAGGTGTCCTCCTATAAATGAGGAGGAGCTCTGGGGAAAGGCAAATAATTGCATTGTTGAATGCGGTTGGACAAAATAAGCTGGCAGGAAAAATGTCATGAGTCTGGTAGAGAGCATCTGGATGCTTCCCATGCCAGAGGGGATGGAGGGCTTGGCAGTACCTGGCATGCTGCAGGGGCAATTTTCCTGGCCACCACCACTGTGAGTGTTTGAAAATCCTGTGAAAAGTTTCCCACCAGCAGGAGCAAGATGGGGATGGGGTGGTCTCTGCAGCCTGGCAGGCAGAAAGAGGCAGGGACAGCCAGAGCTTCATTTTGCAAACGGTCCTTGACTCTGAGCCACCCCATCTGTGCGACTCCGGTGCTTACGGCCAGACCCCCCCCAGTCAGGAGCGCTTCTGAAAACGGGGGCTGCAGGTCGCTCCCCTCTGGTTGTCGCATACATCTTGGTCAGTCCAAGGGGACAACCGAGATGGACCGTCTCTGGTTAATGCAGACAAACGAAATGCACTAAAAAGAGTCTGGAAAATATTAATTGAGTGAATTGAGGTCTCCCTGCTGCCTTGAGTAGCCTGTCCAGACCATTCTGTCCAGGTGGGCTTTTCTTCCTCCCTCAAGAGTGTTCTTCACACAGCTGGTCTCTGCAATGCCATTTCCTAGGTTTGCATGAATCTGTTTTCAGTTCTGCATCAACCCTGTGCATCACCACAGGAGAGAAAGGTGCTAATTCACTCTGGTGACACACAAGACTACCTTACCAACAAATCCAAGGTGCTTTCAGCTTTCAGAAGCTGGTGCTGGTATTGAATCGTCAGCGTTAGTGCACTGTATCCATCCACCCTTTCATATTTATGTATAACCACCAAAGTTATGATTGCTCGTTGTTGTGAGGAGTGCATATTCCTGTAGCTTTTTTTGGTACTTGGGGGGGATTGTTTTTTTCCTGGTACGCTGCCACCGCATGGGGTGGGGGAAGTGTATGTATACTGTATTTGGGCTAATGTCAAACTTGAAAACTCTTTTGCATAATGCAGCTCCAGACTCTGGATTTTGCAAGAGTCCCAGAGCTTGTGACAGGATGGGTGGCCTGATGTTTGGGGGTTTTTTTATTATTTTGTTTTGTTTTGTTTTGTTTTTCCAACAGGTGCTTTTTTTTAAAAAAGAAAAACTATTAATAATAATAAATTAGCAGAGATGGGTTTGTGTGTGTGTGTTGAGCCAAAAGTCTCAAATGAAAAAGCTCAAGGTTTCCTTCATTCCTCTCTGGTGCGGTGTTTTTTTTTGTATTGACATTTCTTGCTGGTTGTTTTTTTTTTGGGAAGCGTTGAAACCCAAGACCTGTGCCCCCGTGTCCCGCACAGAGAGGTGGCTCTTTGTGGAATTCCTTTTTGTATCAGAAGCAACAGCAACAATAAAATTATTTTGGGTTAAGTGGTTCTGTGTCTTCCTCCTCATCCGGGCAGCACCGTGCCCGTCTGCCAGGGCTGAGGTGCAGCGGGGAGGCCACGTCGGAGGCAGCCTGGGAGCGTGGCAGGACCTGTCCTAGCTCCAACACGGAGGGAGCCCAAGCTGGTTCCTTCTCTGTGCTCCTCAGGGACACAGTTTCACCCTTACAGCCTCACCCAGCTCTCCCACCCCTGCGTGTCTCAGCACCGATGGGGGCTTTGGGGTCCTTCCCAAAGCCTCAGAGCAGAAGGCAGATGAGGCAGGAGGGACAGATGCATCAGCAAAGCCTGTCCTGATCCTTTGCTCTCTCCCAGCAAGGGGAGTGGAAGGAGAGCAATGCCAGAGCTGGAGACCAGATCGGTGAGCCCAGCCGAGGGGTCTCTGCACCCCGTCATTGCTGCTGGGCTGAGGAGAGGTTACAGGGACCAGGACAGGGAGGAGGGGGACACAAAAAGGGCTGGCGGAGAGGAGACAGAGGGGATGCAGGAGAACGGAGGCAAACCTACTGCTACCACCCCTCCTCCCCGCTCACCCTGCCCGTGCTGTGGTCACCCTCGGCTCTTGGCTCATCCCCCTTTGAGGAGCAGCACCATTCTTGCTGCTTGCGGGTGGTTTTGCTGAGCGGTGGTTGTGCCGAGCAGAGGTCGTGCAATGCAGGGCTTGCCTAGGCCGTGCAGTGAATGGTACATGTAGGGTGTGCGATGACACAGACGCTTGGCCAGAGATTGTGGTGTGTGGCCAGGAGTGGCTGAGTTCAGTTCAAACCCTAGTTCCAGGCTGATATTCTCGTTTTTAGCAAGCTCTTCTTGGGCTCCCATTCTGGACACAGAGCCATGTGCCACAAGAGGGCAGGCAGGGCTGCAGCATCCCCGCGACTGGGAGGGAGCCCACCGCCTTACCGGGTGGTGGGAGAGCAGGGGCACGGCTGGGTGGGGGGACAATCATGCGATGAAACCTGGGCAAAGGAAAACGGTGCCCATTGAGCTCAGACAGCTGGAAACCGTCCCTCAAACAGCTTCCCGGGCTTGGCAGTAGGTGAGTGGTGGTAGCCTTGTGTCGGACAGCGGTGCCAGAGGAGGTGCAGAAGCGGGGTGCGCTGGGCTTGGGTACCCAGGTCCTGCCACTCCTCTGCAGGACCCAGCAGTGACTCCTTGCCTCTTCCTCCATGTCAGTGCTCATGCACTGGGGACTCTCCGGGGGTGACCTGCACCCACACATCCAGAAAGTCCCTCTGGATACAGCAGAACCTACCAGGCTGCTGCCTGCAGGGCTGCACTCGTCGTGCAGCCCCAGATTGATGTAGAAGACACGGCCAGGCACAGCCCACGGGTCCTGAAGCAGACGTGGCCAGGCTGTGACTGTCCCTGCCCACCAACAGTGGCCCAGGTGCCATGCTGTGGCCAAGGAGCACCTTCTGCATGTCCCTGACAGAGCACGTGCCCAGGTACGGGGCACCCACAGCACCATGGCCTGGTGGTGATGCTCCTGTCCCACACGGCACCCACCCCCTGCAGAGCAGCTCCAGCTTCTGCTGAGAGATGCGGGGTCTTGGCTCAGACAGAGAGATGGGGCAGCCCACCACTGCCGGGGAGCGGCCGCTACTCCTCCGAGCGCCTGCTGGGACGCCTCAAAGAGCAGAGGACGCGCTGTGTGGGGTTAGCACAGTGCAGCTTTATTTCCATGGTGAGGGAGGAGGTTCTCCCCCAGGGGCTCAAATCCCTTAGTACAAAGCTTCTTACTAGCCCACAGCCATAACCCACCATGGCTTTTGCTAGCCCTGTGGCTAGCTGCAGCACCCCTGCTCAACAGGCATGGTTCCCGCAGAGGGGCAGGAGGACAGCCTTGTTTTCCCCTTGGCTGCTTACACAGCCCTTCTGATACCCAGACGCAGGATGGCCAGGGAAGGGCTGGCTACCCCCAGCAACCCCCTGGACGTGGGGAGGCCACCCAGATCCTGCTGGAGCAGGGACTGGCCAGAGCGGGCTACCGGTGGGAGGCTGCCAGGCTTGGGCTGGCTGAGGAGCACCTCCCAAGTGTTGTGTGGGACCTTTGATCCCTCCTGGGCTCCCAGCAGGACCACCCAGGCAGGTCTGCAGGTAGCTGCATGACTGTACCTTGCTCAGACCATTTTCACCAGTTGGGCAGGGACAGGTCACTACGGTGTAAAGCAGAGAGCAGGCTGCAGGGCTGGATGCCAAAAGGGGGCTGCGCATGGGGGGGTCTCCATCTCCCCCTCACTTGTGGGTGGGGGGCACTTGGGGCTGCCACACAGAAAGGAACAAAGCCAGCACTTGGGTCTGGTGCCTATAAACCCCCGACAGACACAGCTCAGCTACAGCAACACACACACGCACGCACTGGACCACGGTCAGCACTCCCCGCAGGACACAGACGAGGGCGACGTGGGGGGCAGGAGGAGGTGGGGGTCAAAGCTCTGGCCTGGCACCAGGCAGAGCCACCCAGACCAGCAGCCCTGTGGGCCGTGGCTGAGGGCAGGTCCCGCCATGCCCTGCCCCATCCCCTCCTGCCCCTCACTGCAGCACGCGACGCTGCCCGGGGGCACGGTGGGCAGCAGGGACCACGCGGAGTCATATCAGCCCTCCAACACATCTCTCCAAGAGTCCCGCAGACTGCAAAGAGAACTGAAAAGTGCTTAGAAAAGAGAGAAAACCCTAGAAAACCCACCCTGGACAAGAGCCCGACCTCACCTCCCTGCCCAGAGCATCCCTGCTGGCCCGGGGCAACACCACAGAGGAAGGGGGGGCCGGGGCCGGGGCCAGCTGGGGTGGGAGGCACACAGAGCACCCAGGCTCGCCCCATCCCTGCCCTCTACACCAAGGCGTAGTCAAACTGGCCCCTCTCCAACCCCTCCTTGTGGTCAGTCCAGGAGGAGGCGGGCATGCGGCTGTAGGGGTCCAGCAGGATGCGAAAGCAGCGCACCATCAGCATCACCAAGAAGACCAGGAGGAAGATGACAAAGGCAAAGACGGTTTTCTGCTCAGCATCCATACCCGCAGTGCTGGCTGGGTGCTCAACCAAGGAGGGGGAGAGCAGTTCATAATCCATCGTCGATGCATCATTCATGGCAGAGGCGAGGAGTGCGTGGGCAGGGCGCATTCGGCCGCCCCGGTGCCCGGGCAGCCAGCTTCAGCCTCCCACTGTGCCCACGCACCCAGAGCACGGGTTACTCCATAGCCACCAGCGCTGCTATGCCGAGCTCGGGGTTTGCTCCTGCCCAGGCCAAGAGCTCCTGGAGGGGAAAGCAGAGATGGTGAGGGAGGAGAAATTGGCCATGGGCTACACCAACTCTGCTAAATAACCGGGGGCAGGGAAGAGCAGAGAAGTTCACAAGTGGATCCCTGGTTTTCTAGCAAGCTCAAGAAACCATTCGTAAGGGGCACGAAGGCATGGGGTGGGTGGGCAATCCAGAGCACTGGTGCAGAGCTTGCCTCTCAGGTCATAAATCCCCAGCAAGCCTCTGGAGAGGGTGCCCACCTGTGAAGGCTCGTGCTGCAGGACCCTTACGGACCAGCTGCCCTGAATCACAGGAAAATTCACACTGAAAAGGACCTCAGCTGTGGAGTCAGAGTGGGCTGCTCAGGGATTTATCTAGTCTGGTCTTGAACTTCTCCCAAGATGGACACAAGCTTAGAGTTTGCCCACTCCTATTGAGGGACAAGTGTCCAGCTGCTGTATTTCCCTGGGCACAATGACTGCCTTTAGTTTTGCACCAGGCATAGAAGGAGCGGAGTCCCGATGGAGAAGGAGGGCACCTACCTCACTGCAGTTGCATGGGGACACTAGCATTGCTATTGCAGCAGGAGGAGGAGGAGGAGGCTGTGTCCAAACAGCCACGTCACTGAGGAAAGCTCTCCAGGGTCCAGCTTTCTCGGGCTAGGGATGTAAAGCAGAAGGACAAAGATAGCAAAAGAGGTTAAAAGGACCACAGTCACTAGGAGTCATAGCAAAACACCACAAGGCACCTCTGAAGTTCTCAGTGTCTCTTGTCAGACCGGCACTGGATGGAGTTCACCTAGGGGAACACCCACACCAACCTCCCCTTGCAGCATCCCGGAGCCTGAGTGCTCTCAGTGCTGTGGAGACTCCAGAAAAAAAAAAAAAAGCCCCACTTGGACACACCAGGAAACAGCGAAAGCATCCCCTGCCCTCCCGTGCAGCAATACTGGCTCCGTCCGGGAGCAATATCGGGGGCAAGGCAAAGGCAGAGCCCAGTCCCAAGGCCAAGGCACTCAGACACCGACCAGAGCAGGTTCAGCACGGCTCTGACTCACGCTGAGGACCTGCTCACTTTCCTTTATCTGCAGCTCCTGGGGCACCATGAGGAACAGTGCTTGCTGGCTTTAAAAATAATGTCATGTAATAGCAGCAAAATAAAGGGCAAGAGCAGCAATAAGGTGAGCACAGCTGCTCTCGGCTTTTCACCCGTTATTTGGTATTCTCCCTTCCCAGACATATCTCTCGTGTCTAGACCAGACATGGGTGCTCTCTTGATAGCTGTCTGTACAACACTGAGCCATCAGCCAGCATCAACCCTGCTCTCCCCTGGGACAAAACACCACCATAACACCCCTGCCCATGGGGGTGGCGAGCCCTGAGCTGGCATCCCTGCATCAATAATTTGGCCAGGGTCTCTCTGAACCCCTGAACACTGACCATCCCAAAAGAGCTGTCTTGACACTTCCACTGACACCGTCCCAGTTACTTGCTGAGGCTCCAGATGTCCTTCGGGGCTGAGCAGGGGCCTTGCCCTGCTTTGGCATAGTTACACTACTGCAGGGAAGTGTCCAGTAGAGTTCCCCAAAGGGAAACGGTACCTACATCCCGCATCACGTTAAGAGGACGCTGGCCACCCCTAGTGTGACTCCATCCAGAAGCCCCTCAGACTGCCAAGCTTCCATCATGCTGGGGTTTATCCCTGCCCCCAGTATATCCCCAACTGAGCATGGGATGCAGGGATAAGGCAAAGACGGTTCCCACAGCACAGGTATCGCATCATAGAATCATAGAATTATTTAGATTGGAAAAGACCTTTAAGATCATCCCAGCACTGCCAAGGCCACCACTAAACCATGTCCCTAAGCACCACATCTCCCCGGCTTTTAAATCCCCCCAGGGATGGGGACTCAACCACTTCCCTGGGCAGCCTGTTCCAATGCTTGATAACCCTTTCAGTAAAGAAACATTTCCTAATATCCAACCTAAACCTCCCCTGGTGCAACTTGAGGGAGGGCAGGAGGATGGGGATGAGGGAACTGAGCTGAAGGAGCTTCCACCTTGCAAGAGAGCACTTGGGTCTCCCCTCCCCAGCCAGTGGGTGATGGCTCCACATGGTCCTGTCAAGGGGAGGAATACCCACCCATGGCGGAGCATTGATGGGATACAGCATCCCACTCCTCTCCACGGAGGTCTTTGGGGACAGACGCAGCTCTCTACAGCCTCCATCTCCTTGCAGAGCTCCTAGTGCCCTGGGAGCCCTCAGGAATGCCCTGGGCTTTGAAAGCAATGAAAGCTGGGGCACCGCTGCCTCTCTGCTCAGGGGAGATGCATGCTTCCCATGGACACATTGGGGTTAAGAAAATCCCCCTTCGTGGTTCTCAGTGCCAGAGATGCTCAGGACAGGGTCTGCTGCAATATAAGTGACCCAAGCACAAATCAGGTATCTGGAGGTGCCTGACTCACATCAAAAGTACAGGGAGGAACAGGCACATTCAGGACAAAGTATGAGATTTTTCTGCTAAATAGTATTCCTGGTATTATATCCTATAGTATTCAGGATAAAGGATTTCCCTCACATTTGGGATGTGTTGCTTTTTCATTACTGTATGAAGAATCAGATCTTCATTTCCCAGGAATTTTGAGCAGAGGAAAAAACGGCTGATAAGACAGTTAAATGAAGGCAGCTGTTATTTAAGGAACATTTGATTGAGTTTTATTAAGATTCATGTTCCCTTAGTAACTAAAAAGAATACATGAGCAAGGAAATTGCTTAATAAGGACAGAACTCACAAAGGAAGAGGATCACTGTCAACAATTCAGCGACACTGTGGTGAGATTTTTCTGGGTATGAAACACGAATTAAATGTTAATTTGGGAATGGCAAATATCTAATGAGATATTTATTTAAAAAGAAGTACAGAGCAGTGTTTACCGATGCAGGATGCCATCTGGTATGGAGGGCTCACCCTTCCCACTGCAAACACCTCCAAACTGAAAATCTGAGTGGGCAGCGAAGGGAGGTTATGGGATCTCAGCAGAGATGGGGCCGCACAGCACTGGCATGACTCAGCCCGCTCTCTGGACTACACCCAGATGCTTCTGCTAGCACCAGCTTATTCCACCCTTTAAGTCCTTGCAGGTTTTTGACCAGGAGTCAAGACCTAGAGATAGGTAGTGGCTGGGAAAGCACAAGAGCCTGGCGAAGAGAAGGCTCCGGGGAGCCCTTATTGCAGCCTTTCAGTACTTAAAGAGGGCTTATAAGAAAGATGGGGACAGAGGTAATGGTTTTAAACTAAAAGAGGGGAGATTCAGACTGGGTATAAGGAAGACATTTTTTACACTGAGGGTGGTGAAGCACTGGCCCAGGTTGCCCAGAGAGGTGGTGGATGCCCCATCCCTGGAAACATTCAAGGCCAGGTTGGACGGGGCTCTGAGCAACCTGATCTGGTTGAATATGTCCCTGCCCATGGCAGGGGGGATGGACTGGATGGGCTTTAGAGGTCCCTCCCAACCCAAACCATTCTGTGATTCTAAGAGGTGTCCAAAGCAGAATCAGAGCCTAATTAGGGAAAGCAGCTGGAGAAAGTCTTCCGTGTCAGCCAGAAAGCAATTTCTGGATACTAACATTTCGGGTATTGCTTACTTCCAATTTACAGTCGAGTAACCTTGCTCAAAAAAAATCTGTTCCTCCTTCAAACAGTTTACTCCCACCAGCAAATAAAAGATGAAGTCGGGAGCCTTGGCATAGCCCTGCTTCGCTCTGCGTTAGCGCACAGTCCGTGCTCCGTGCAGCTGGTGTGCAGGGGACGGCGAGCGGGGAGCCCAGCTCGGGATCCTGGGTCCAAGCGATAAAGCAGCTCTCCAAGTCATGGGTAAATTTGTCTCAGGGTGCTGGGAGGTTAAGTCAGCTTTGCAACACCTGGCACTGAAAGGTGGGCAGTTTATCAGCAGGAATTAAAAAAAGACCAACATGATTTGCACAATAAAGCAGAATTGCACCAGAAAGGCTTGATCTGCTCAAAGAATGAAACTGGAAGATGACAGGACACGAGCCGCAGCGGAGCAGGGTTTAATTACACGGTGTCATGGATGCAGTCCAACAACTAGGGAATTACTCAGTTTACACACTTTTAACTATACCCAACTAAGTACTTTTATAACCAAAAATAGACATTTACAATTATATAACAATAAGAAATGAGACTAATGTCTTAAAAGGAGAAAGTAGAGCGAGTTTTGATGGAGGAGAGCTAGGAGGGGCTAAAATGCTTAAATTGAAATGAAGCTTTCGTAGAGACCAGAATAAAATGACTGCACACAGAATAAGAACCAGAGCAAATTCATTAGGATGGTGCTAAAATAACCCTGCTTTGAAAAGCACAACCCTACTGTTGCTCCCCATACAAATCTGTTTGAGACATCTAGGAGAAAAATTCAAAAGATAGATGCATCCAGGGTCCTGGGAAGGTCTAACAAGGATGGTTCTGTGGCCAAAATGAGCAGGGCAGGGGAGCAATGTAGCATAAGCACTAACACAGGGCTCTGGCAAAGGGCTGAGCGCACATTTGCTGCTCCGCGGGAGCCAGGGGTCTCGCAGGACCCAGCGCCGGGTGCTCCCCTCCGTTAATATTCACTGCATCGCTGCACATGGTGCACAACCGCCTGTTGCAACCAGACAGCAAATGCGATCGCCAGGGAGATATGAAAGCAAACGCCCTCGCAAGGATTGCAGGCAAACAAGTTTCTGCCTAAGCAGGAGGATTTCTAGCACCTAAGCTCCTTAGAGATGGGAAAAGGCTTTACTTGCAAGTGCAGCAGGGTTGTGGTTCTCCCTCCGTCGTTCCACTTCTGCGCTTCCAAAGCAAAGGGTCCGTCTGTCCGAGGCGGGTCCGCTCGCCCCTGCTGGGATGGAGGCAGCTGGGCGCCTTTCTGGGAACTGTACCCTCGTGCTTGGCACTGTTACATGGAGCTCATGAAGCAGCTGAATTCTTTGCAGGGTTTACATTGCCTTTTTCAGTAAATGTTGCTGCTGGGTCAAACAAACGAATCCCTCTGGGTTATGGCACAGCTGCCAGTGTAAGCACAACCAGAGGCTCTGCCAGGGGAAGCTGAACTTCCAACAGGATGCAGGCCCCTGGAGCGAAGAGCTGCACCGCGTCCTCAGAGGTATTTCTGCCCCATATTAAAGCACGTTGTGAACCTCCTGGCTGGCAGATGCTGAGAACACAGGGCCGTGGTCTCCAGCTGCTTTACAGGATGCACCCCGGACCTGTGAGCAAACAGGGCTGGGACTATCCAGCTATATTTCTGTCTTCCCTTCCTATGCATCCCAAAGACAAATTGCTGCGTTGTCCCTGGAAATCTGCTCCTGTCTCTGCCGCCAACTCCTGCACTTGTTGGTGCAGGGCTCACGCAGGGGCCATCTCCTCTCTCCTTCCTCAGCAGCCAGCCAGGCCCAGCAGGAGCAAAGCTGTGTCCCATTTCAGGAATGCAGGCTGCTGGGAGAGCAGGGTGTAGAACCTCCCCTTCCCAGCCTCCCCGTTATTGCTGCCAGGGAGGTGCCTGAGCCTTAACCTCAGCACCCTCCATCGAACGTCCCTGGCAGGGAGAGACCCTCCTGCCCTCGCCAAGGTGGGTACATATGTTGTACGGGCAATGCTGTGCCCCAGGAGGGATGCTGAGAGCCCCCTCCGCCTTCAGCCTGGCTGTGTCTGAACCACCTACAGGGTGCATCTCACCCTGGCCGTACAGGCAAACACCAGGCAGCTGCCCAGGGACAGGCAGCGCCAGTCTCTACCAAGGTACCACAGCCCACGTCTGGGCTCCCTGTCTGTTAATGCCTGTTACCTACAGCAGGATCCTGGGGGCTCCTTCATGAAGCCTCTCAGCCCCTCTCCATCACCTGGCCCCGTCAGGGCTCAGCATGTAGATGGAGAAGGACATATGGGGTCCAGGAGACATCCTGCCATGGGTCTGGACCAGCTGCCAGGGCCCATGCCCAAGGAAGATCCCAAGTCTCAGAAGGATCCCCCAGTTGGTCTGATGTAGACAGATGTCCCCTCGCACTCTAAAGCCTGCTCGCAACATCTCTCTTCAAGCACCTTCCACTGCAAGGAATGGCAGGGCAGGCTGAGACTCCAGCCCAGCCCAGCACGTCTGTACCCCAAACCCTGATGTAAGAGCTTAGCCAGTCTTCTGCTAAACCGGCCCATGGCTAACGGGACGACCACCTTCTCCACCACCGCGTCTCCAAACCCATGCAGCCACCGTGGAGGGGCTCTCCCAGCAAGGCAGCTCTGCTGGGCAGGATTGCAGCCATGTCCAGCAGTTCAGGGAAGATGAGCAGACCACGGACACGGAGGGGAGAACTGAGCAGATCAGGCCAGGGCAGGAGCATGAGACACGGAGTGTGAAGGATGTCCCATCTACGTTTTTTGCAAATGAAGGGGGCAACCCTTCAACCAAGGGGGAGGTTTAGCCCAGCCCCAGCTAAGCAGAGATGCTTGTTCCCAAATCCCAGGCTCTGTGATCCCTGGTCCCCCTGGGGGGCACGGGAAGCCCAGCCAAGCGCAGGGCTCTGCAGCACACCCTTCACGTGCCTCCTCTCCGCGGTCATCCCAGCACACATGGAAATCCCACCACTGCCAAACCAAGCCACCTGGGAAGAAGATAAACCCCCAGGAAAGGTTGCTCCCACCCATCCCACCCCAAAGCCCAGCCTCCTGCCCTCTCCATCCAGACCTGACAACTGCCATCAGAAGATATACTGGACCCCAGCACCAGACAAACAGAACCAGCCCCATCTCCTGAGCCCACCACCACAAGGGGTGGGGGGGTCCCTGGCAGACAAGAGTGAAGGGAACTACCCCCCCTTGCATTCCCCAGCTCTGCTCCCCACAGCGTGAGCACTCGAGAGGGTATGGGGCATGGACGGTACCTGGCTGGCATGGACTCCCGGCTCCATCACTTGCCATCTCGAGGGAAGGAGCAGCCGCCTCTCTCCTGGAGAGCGCACAGGGAAGGCAGCTGCTCTTCACTCACGCTGGAGCGGGTTCCTATGGCGATGCAGAATCAATTATAATAAAAGGTGGAGCACAGCAATTGGAGACAAGAGAAGTTTCGTGAGCTGCCTGCCTGGGAAAGCCAGACTGTGGGAGAGCACAGTGCTGGGGGCTGAGTCTGCCCATCCCCAGGCTACAGCTCCTGGATCCCTGTGTTTCTCCCATAAAAGCCCCTCTAATCCCCAAGGTAACGTGCGTGCATCACTGCCCCTCCAAGATATCCAAGACGCCTTTCTGTCCACAGTGTGCCCGTGTCTGTCCCAGACCCACGGCCCCAGTCCTGGCAGCCTAAGATGCTCCAGAGCAAGCACAGCATCCCTGCTGGGCAGGCACACCCCTGCCATTCAGGCTGCTGCTGCTGCACCCAGGACAAGGGACTGTGCATCAAAGAGATGCTGGGGGCACGGCTAGCCATGGAGATGTTCAAGGGACTGCAAACATCTCACTGCAGCCCTGTGTGTGCCTTCCCACCCTAGGCTCAAGCAGCAATCCAGCTTTCTGGGATGTAAAGAGCTGCCAGGCTTGCACAGCGTCACACCCAGCTCACAGGGAAACATGCCCAGGCTCTGGGAGCTCTCCAGGAACCTGACTACAGGCCTGGACCTTAACCAGGAACCCAGCACAGCCTTGCTGCCCGGCAGTCCCGCACAAGCTCCCGGAGGACGAGTGTGCGTCACCGGCTCTGCCTGCCGCTGCCTCCCACCTGCATGCCCTCCCCACCTCTGTCAGCCAGATCTGTATGAGCAAACTTGAAGGATGCTCTGGAGAAAGGCAACAGGAACCTTGGAGCCTGGGCTGATGAGATGCAATTTGGGGGAAGAACTAGCACCAGATGGTTGGTCACCACGACCAGGACAGACTGACCATAGGATCTTTATCCACACCAAGCTTCAAGGGACATCCTCAAAGCTAAAAGATGCAGAGGTCCAGGCCCCTGCCAGGAGGAGGTGAGCAAGTGAAAAATGACCTGCAAATAAATATAGTTGGTCACGCCACCAAAACCCCCGAGCTCTTGGCACAGCCTGGCTGTCTGAGCTCCTCCCAGGGCCCCAGCAAGAAGGACTGGGCCATTCCCAGCCACTCTGGGAACATTTTCAGGTCAAGCCCTGGGGGCAGGATACCCCTTTGAGCACAGTTTCGGCCCTAAGCCATCCCTGCTTTGGCCACATATGGCTCATGGCACCTGCTGAACAGCAGATCATTGCACATGCAAATCCCCATAAAAGAGAGAACAGAAGAGAGCTCAGGTCCTGCTGTACAGGAGCCCCACGGGGATAGAGGCAGGGAGGAGGAGGAGACTTCATGTGAGGGAAACCAGGGGGGACACCCACTGCTACCTGCTCTGGAGAAAAATGGACTCATCCCTCCTCATCCAGGTGCTCAGGAGGGCACAGAAAAGACTCCAGCTGCCTGTTGGAGGCACCTAGAAATGCGGATTAGATGCCAAGGTTTCATGGAGCTGCTGGGAGCTGATGCAATCCCTCCCCATGTTGCTTCCTCTTTACAATTTCAGCAATTTCCCCAGTGCAAAAATTCATCCTGCAAAAATTAATCACCAAACCATAAAAACAAACTCCTCTATGTGTAACGGTACCAGAGGAGCATAATTGTGATCCCCGGCCCCTTCAGCACAGTGCAGCATGCCCCCTTCCCACAATGAGGTGATTCATTGTAAATATCTGGAAATAACCACCCAATTTCCTGCGCAATCCATCTTCGCTGCTAATTGAAATGGTTTTTCTGAAAGGTGCCTACAGAGAGCATTCTCACACTTAATCAGTGCAGGGAACGCTCACTGCCTGGGGCAAAGGGGAGACAGGACACATTAGTGGCCTCCCTGCAAAATTAATATTGCTTTGCTAGTCATCTGTCCTCTGGCAGGACTGGGAATGTGTGAATAAACACTTCCTTAAAGGCCTTCTTCGCATCCACTCATGGAAGAGTCACGGGAGCCTTTTGTGCTCTGTGGTTGCGCTGTTTGTGAAGCTGTGTCCCCTGAAAGCTGCAGGACCCGCTCGTGTCGAGCATCCTCGGAGCCCCCCTGCTGATGGGTACCCACGGACAGAGCATCCTCCATGCAGTCCACCCCACCCCAACCAGCTCAGCCCAGTATAGCCCAGTCCATTCCAGCCCAGCCTAGCTCAATGCAGTCTAGTCCAGCCCAGTCAAGCCCCATCTAACCCTCCCTTTGGCCCCACAGCCATGATTTTCATGTGTCTCATGCACCATGATTAGCCAAGTAACCTTGCCACGTCCTGAATATACAGCTCCCAGCCAGGATGAGACCTCTGAGCTGGTCACGCACCAGCACAGTCTCCGAAGTCGCCATAGCAGCTGGTCCCTGAGATGATGGCACAAGTTTTCATCATTTCCAGCTGTTCCTTGTTTTTCAGACCCAAATTTCTGTGGGCTTCCCTGTGGCTCATTTACCCACTGCCCCACCCCTCTCCGAGTGACCGTGTCTTTCCCAGTCACCCTTTGCCCCAGGCTGTTGGGCTGTGAAGACAAGGGAGCGCACACCAACCCCTCTCCAGGTGCCCTGGCAGTTCGCATGCTTTCTGGGAAGGCTGCTCCAGCCTTTGCTACTATCTCTAAGCCCCATCTGCGGAGAGGGGACCCCAGTGCCTCCCCCAGCCTTTCCCCTCTCGCAGAAGCTAGCTGGCTGCAATGCACAGAGCTGCCGTGGAGACCCGGGCTGCAGGTCTCCTGCAGGTGCTGCTGCTGGTGCAGCACCCTGCACCAGCCCAGAAAGGGCCATCCCATGCCCCAGGGCATCCTCTGTCCTGCTGCTCCTGTGTCAGACTGTGACAGCAGCTCTGCTCCATGGTGGAGACTATGGCTGCATCTCAATGAGCTCCTGCTGATTTTATCTCCTTTAAATTGATGAGGGTTGTTTGTGCAAACACAATTACTTCAGCTGAGGGCTCTCCGTGAGCTGAGCCATGTTATGTGTTGGACAGGATTTCCCTTGCTGGGATTGTCTCCAGCAGAGCAGGCTGCATCTGTGACACCGACTGGTCTCTGCACTGAGCAGGAGCCAGGAGGAGCAGGAAGAGTGCTGAGCATGCAGGTGTGAAGCAGTCCCAGCCCACATCTTCCCAAAAGCACAGGGACTAGAGTACCTGTGAGCAGCAGCAGAGCCTGGGTGCAGTGAAGACCCTCACTATTGCAACCTGGTTTGCTCCGGAGTCTTCCCAGAGGAGCACAAAACCACAGCAGGGTCATTCCTTGCTGCACCAGTGGCAGCAACTTTTACTGTTCTGCCTGGTAGCATCTTGCAGAGACCAAGCAGGTCTCCTCGGGCCCAGAAGTTTCCAGCACCACGAGCGACGAGCCCATCAGACCAAGGCTTCCTGACCAAAGCAATAGACCTTGTGCTGGGACCCCCCAGCTCTGGGGTCTGTGTGGGGAGAGCAGATGTCTCTCCTTCAAGGAACTGGCAGCAAGATAGGCACAAAATGGCTTTAGTGACTACCTGTGCGGGTACCCCAAGACCAATGATTCTGTGCAAGTCACCCGTGCATCCCTTTATAGTCAAGCCATATTGTACACAGGATCCCAGGTCCAGTATACACAGGATACCGGCCCTATAGGACACAGAGCAAGACCTGTAGCATATGCAGGATATCTATCCCATGTCTCCCAGGACACCTGTGGGCAGTTGGATGGGTATATTTGCAAGCTGATGGCGCGGAGGTAAAGATTTCAGCTGTATCACTGCTTGAGCTGGCCACCTATACTCCAGACAGGTGGGAAATATTTTAAAAAATTATCATTAAAAAATCATGAAACAAAATAATGAAACTTCTTAACCAGGATGTGGAATGAGTGCGATAGGCACGCTGCGTTGTGAACTGCAGCTCAGAGCCAACGTAGCTGTCACCTGCACACCAGAAAGGGCTGCATTGCTGCAACCAAAGGGTAGAGCCTGGGAAACCAAGAGTGGACAATGCCACCGTGTCTACACCTAACCTAAGAGAAACGTCATCCTGGGAACCTGGGGTCTTCTTCCCTGGTGCCAGAGGAGGTGGACAAAGCCCCATGAAGAGAAGAGCAACACCGGAGCATTCAGAGCCCACATGTGGAGCGCGGCCCACCAAGCCTTGGGAGATGCAGAGCTTCCCCCACTCCCCCGGGCTGTCCCTTCACACCTTCTGCACATCTCCCGCAGCCCCCGGCACGGCTGAGGCCAGGAGTGCAGGCACCCGAGCAGCCTGCGCACACGAGGATGGGTCCCAGGCTTTGAGAGCAGAGAGTCCTCTTTTCCCCTAGTTTTATTTGCTGTCCTGCACGGATCCTCGCCCATCCCAGCACTCTACCCTCTTCCTCTGTCCCTAAGCAAAGAGGAGCTGTGTCTGCGCTGGAAGCCAAACTCCAACTGCTCTAATACTTTTGTCTTGAAATTCCTGTCCCCCCCTTTAAGTCTCTGTTGAAAAGTAGGTGCCTGGGGGAATCGTTATGTGGGGAGCTTCCCACTCTGCCCTCACTTCTTGGAAGGGTTTCAGAGCTGGAGGATATCCTTCTGCTGAAGATTTTGCCTCTTGCAACAAAAAAAGCTGGATGAGCCTCAGGGAAACTCGGGACACAAGTTCCCTGAGGCACATGGGAGACTCTGGCATTCAGAAATATTGATCCTGACTGCACTTCAGAGCACAGATTTAGTACTGCACCGCAGCCTGCACAGTCACTGCCCCAGCAAAGCACCAGGAGGGGTGGTCCCGGCTTCAGATTACGCTAAACTAATTGCACCGTGGAGACAGCATGGGAGTTTGTTCTGCCTGGACTTAAAGGACTTGGTAATTAAATGAGGTTCAGCTTTGCATTATCTCACCACTCGGCCAAGCACTTTTGAGAGAAAAAAGCAGAGTGTTTCTCTAATCAAAAATCTATTCACCTATGAAATGCAATAAATCTCAGAAAGGGATCTAAGCACTTTTTTTTTGTGCTGACAAAGTGATATTGTAAAATACTGCAGTGGTTGCACTGGGTAAAACCCTGTGGCATGGAATGACTGTTTTTGTCTTTGAGGACAGTGACTGCAAACGCACACTTGGATGCTTCAGTTCAAAGCGAAAATAGTTGCCCACGGCTCAATGAAAACCATTCTTTACTCATGCAGGTTTCACCGATTAAAGATTTTAATTTAACTGCCAATGGCAATTAACGAAAATTAACTTCTGACTTATTGGGAGACTGGATTGCAGCAAGTGCTGCTGCTGCTTCAGAAGGGCTGGACAACTCAGGAAAGCTTCTCGCCTCTCCCTGGTCTGAAGGCAACGTGCTGAGCTGCTGCAGACTGCCAAGGAGCGAGGCGGTAAGGACGGAGCCAGGTCGGATGCACCGGCTCCCTTTCTTAATCCCCTGAGACTGGCAGGGCTGGTGGCACGCTCCCGTCCGCTTTCCTGGAAAGTACCAAGCGCTGACCTCAACCTTCCAGCCGAGGGCTGAGGACACATTTCTCAACATGCTTGGGTGACAATGAGGGAAGAGAGTGTCCTTTCCCGGGCTCATCCAGAGCGCTCGGGAGCAGCTGACTCCTCCGTAATGGCAGCTGATCAAGCAGAGAATTGCACCTCATTACTCCTTCGTGTGAGCCAAGTTCAGCTTTGCAAAACTATTACGGATAACATGAATGATGCTTTATAGTTGACCTGTTCTTTGGTATCTGCAAGTGTTGTGACCTCTCCCTGCGCTGCCTCCTGGCCCCAGCAGCTACCAAGAGCTCCCTTAACCATTACAGAGAGGGGAGGAGAGGAACCATGGTCCACTCCAGCACCTGTAGAGTTCATGACAGTGTCATCTCTGAGTCCTCTGCAGCCAGGGACTGCAACAGTCACAGTCAGCCCTGGAGAGGACCAACTCATGCCAGGGAAAGGGCACGGGGATACGGTTCCTAGGCCGTATCTTGGACGGCGAACAGGCAAGTGCAGTGCAAAGCAGAAGTGGTGAGACCAGCTGCCCTGGGCCCCAAGCCTGCACATTCCCTGTCTGTTTGCATCGGCTGAGACAGAAGCATCTCAAAGGTCATTCCTCTTTGCTCCCAGAGGCTGCTGCTGTCACAACTTCTGCCGAAGAGACATAGTTAGTCTTAAGAAAATCCAGGATGGATGTGTCATCAGTTGCTGTGGCTTTGATGGTTGGCGTTGGTCAGCAGACTGTTGGTGATGGACTATCAAGATCTCCTACTTGATCACCTAAGTTTGTCCAGCTTGGTCCATATAATTCTCTTGAAGATAAACTGCTCCACTGCCAGTAACCAAGAGAAAGAGCACAAGGGCGCATGGGGCCAGTGTAAGTGCCCGACCCAAGGCTGGGATGCAAATTTGGAGCTGTCACCAGACAAAGACCAGGCACTAAGCAAATGTTTGCTGTCTTTTGAAGCAGATCCTCCTCGGGGAAAAAGATCCCTTGGCCTCAGCATAGCCAAAGCCAAAGCAGCCCTTCCTGCACCCCCAGAAGGTGTCCAGAGAAGTGACTCTGCTCTCCTCACCAAGCAGCAAGGCCAAGGGCTTGGTCAGGTCCTTGGCAGCTGCTGGATTAAGTCCCCAAATCCACAGCTAAGGAACGTTATTGATGTTGCAAGGTCAAGCCACTTAAAAGCTGGGATTTGCCAGACAGAAGGTTGTCTCAGCCACTTTAATTAGGCCCCCTTCTGCAACAGCATTATGATACAGCAATTAATGGCAAAATCACTCACTATTTCTTCCTATGCCTGGGCAGCTGTTCAATGTCTCTTCTTATTTTCCTTTTTCAGTGTTTGGCCTCGCTGTTCCGCATGCTGCATCCAACCCTGTTTGGACTACAAGACTGTGAAACCCCTTTGCAATTGCTATGGTGGACTCGAGCTCCAGGAGTGCTGAAGAACCACCCCCCCAGGACAGAGGGTGAGGACAGACAGGGCTTTGGGAGGAATTTGTTGATGGTTTCAGTCTCATCTCGCCAGATGCATGAACTGACATTTTCTTCCCGTGGACAAATGTGGGCCAATGAAGAGGAAATCATCACTATGATGTTTTGTTTCAGGTTCTATTCTAAAAGACAGAGGTTATATTTGCAACAAGAAGCAAACGCAAGTTTCCTCTGATTTCATTTAAGACAAAATTTTCCTTCCAAAAAAAAAAATGTACGCTGCGGTAGATCCACAGCAAGCTCTTGTAAACAGGTAGAGCTGGGCACAGTGACAAGCAATCAATACATGATTTTACAACAGAAGCCACTAGGCAACCCTGGTTCTACAAGAGACAGGAAAATGAGGGAAGACCTGGTCTTTTTATCCCAAATCTAGCGCACGTGACTGCTGAGGGAGCTGCAGGAGCCCTGTTGCATGTGCCACGTTGCACAATGGATCTGCTGAAGTCCTTGAAATAGCAGCTCTGCTCCTCCTGAGATGGGAGGTTGCTTTCACCCTCCTTCCCCTCATCGGATGGTCAGGAACCTTCTCATTTCCAGCTCCGTTTTGTCCCAACCAGGTCCATACACGGATGCCCAGACCTGCTGGTCACCAGGGCCCTTTCCTGCCGGCGTGGCACAGGCTGAGACCCCTCGTGTGCCCACAGGCAGGATGGGGAATGGGGCTGGCACCACGGCGCTGACGTGAAACACCCGGCTGCTGCTGTGCTGTCGGGCAGAGAGGGAGCACGCCTGTTTCACTCTAATTAGTGTGAATCATTAAATAAAATGTCCCCTTCCTGACTTCAGCATGTGTTAGTGAAATAGCTCTATCAAAGCTGCCTTGTCAGGGGACAAGAAGTATCTTTCTGCTGGGATTATACAGCCGTGGAATTATCCCTTGCCTTTGACAAGATCAATTAATTACTTCAAAGTCATTTGCAGTAATAAATTAACTTCTCTTCTTTCCTTCCTGTTAAGCTGGAGTGTAGCTGCTGAGTAAATAGAGGTATCTGGGCAGGCACACCGTGCCCAGCTTGAGACCCCCATGGCCAGGCTCTGAAGCAGATGAAGGCTCAGTTTTGTTCCCTGGAGGTCTCTGCTGGGTTCCCTCAGCTCGCTGCCAGCCATGCTGCAGGTCCGCAGTCCAGACATGCACGAACCTGGGCACCTCTTGACAGAGCTCCAGGGTTTCCCTGTCCCTCATTGTCACAACCATGGATGCGCACATGCTCTCCACCACCACCCTGAACAGGCGTCTTCAAGCCGCAGAAGAGTTATAGAGTCATAGAATCGTTTAGGTTGGAAAAGACCCTGAAGATCATCAAGTCCAACCATTAACCCAGCACTGCCAAGCCCACCACTAAACCATGTCCCATCTAAATACCTCCAGGGATGGGGACTCAACCACTTCCCTGGGCAGCCTGTTCCAGTGCCTGACAGCCCTTTCCGTGAAGAAATTTGTCCTAATATCCAACCTAAACCTCCCCTGGTGCAACTTGAGGCCGTTCCCTCTCGTCCCACTGCTTGTTCCTGGGGAGCAGAGACCGACCCCCCCGGCTCCAGCCTCCTTTCAGGCCGTTGCAGAGAGCGATGAGGGCTCCCCTCAGCCTCCTCTTCTCCAGGCTGAGCCCCCCCAGCTCCCCCAGCCGCTCCTCATAAGACTTGTGCTCCAGCCCCTGCCCCAGCTTCGTGGCCCTTCTTTGGACATGGTCATGCCTTGCAGCCCAACTCATTCATGCAGATGGGGTTTACCTCCCCATTTCTACTCAGACACTGGATCAAACACTCAGCACCAGTTAGAGCAGCACAGAGCACTTCCCCAAACTGTCCCCATATCTCCCTGCACTCTGCCCAGAGGTGCAGAGGTGGCCTCAGGTGATGGGCAAGGGTCCCTTGCCTGGGGAGTTTGTCTTGGGCTGGGGTGTGAACACTGGGTGGAGGCTGAGAGGCTGGAAGATGTCCAGAGGAGGCTGAGAAGGGAAAAGAGGTCCTGGAGAAATAGTTTTCAGGGGCCAGGCAACACAGAAGGAAGAAGGAAGAAATCCAGACCTTGAGTCCCAAGAAGACTCTAACTAACTAACAGCCCACTGACAGGGGAACTAGGAGCTGAAGTGAGACCAACAGAGGGGCAACGCACTCACGGCTGCAGACAATCAATCAACCTCCGAAACAAATTCCTACAGCTTTCAGTCAAACCCAGCCATTTTTCAGTTGAGCCAGGGTGGTTCTCTGATAGACCTTCTGGTAAACAAAAAAGAATGAATGCAAGGCTGCTCCCCGGCCAGCCCCGTGCCCGATGGCTCACTGCTGCATTACATAGGTGTCTCCTGCCCCAGCCCTGCCATCAGTCCTGCCTTGAGTCTTGGCTGTGCAAAGGTAGGAAGAGCACTGGAGGACATGGGCACAGCAACATCAACCAGGGTCCAGGCTCTTGGTCCCACCAGCGCATGAGGACAGCCCTGGTGACTGGTTCTGTCAGACATGTATTGGCAGCAACCGAGCCAACAACCCTGCAGCTTTCTGGTTGCTCTTTTCTTGCCCTGGGTCTACACAAGAAAATTTCATGTCCAGTCTAAGACAGGCTGTGTCCTTGACCCATCCTCCTCCACTTGGGGAGATCCCTCTGCCTGGCTCTGGAAATGATTCTGTCAAATCCAGGCCCACACAACAGTGAAGGGAAAAGCATCTGAAAAACAACCTGTTTTTCAACAGATATATTCAAACGATGTGTCAGCCCAGGTGACATGGAGGCTCCGGGACACAAATTGTGTTGACACCTTCACTGGGACACATTAATCTGGTCCTAGATAATTCACGCAGAGAGTCTCGTGATAAAGAGCAGCATTCCCTGAGCAGGCTCTTTCTGAAAGAATTTGTCACCATCAATAAATTGCTGGGAGATTTATTTCTGCTAGCCTTAAAACTGCACACAAAGTAATGTGATTTGTTCAAACTCTTTAACATGCTGTTCTTCTTGATTTAAAGTCTGTTGAACTATCTTTATTTTCTTAGCACATTATTAATTCAGATTCTGGCTCTGATGTGAAGGAACTGAGATGCCTCTAGAGCCTGTTATTTGGGAACGAAAGGAGGAAAGGGCAGATGGAAGGGCTTAGGCAGCAAAAAAACAGCTCAGTGTAACTTCAAACTGGGAATAAGCAAATGTTATCTGCGTCTTGCACATCACTTATGTTCTTCTTCATGCCTACAGCTTTGACCACATCAAGATAACCCAGCTCCAGAGCTCCCCAAGCGTCTTTCATCCGAGACTATGTAAATGTATTTCACTGTCCTCAACTCTCCGACTTGCAATTGGGGCTCCAAAGCCAGGGCAACAGCTCTCTGAGACTTCACTGAACTTAACTGCTGGTACATTGGACAATAGCCATCTCCAACCCTTCAGGATAGTTTGCCAGCTTTTGCAAGACGCCTGATCAACCTATGCACAATTTAATGAATCTTTCCTTCACAGCAGCGCATCTGAGGCCCATGGTGAGGAAGCTTATGCTTTTAACTAGGCTTTGTGCCACAAACTGTGGCAACATCTCACGAAAACTTCCAGCTCCAGCATCCATCTCTGCTGAACCTAGAGGTGCAGGGATGAGAACCTGGGGAAGTGTTCAGGCCAGGGTTGGAGCTGGTGTCGTCTCCAGCAAGGACCCATGAATAAGCATGGAAACACCCCATAAATGCCAAGGAACACATCTCCCACCTTTTTTGTACAAAACCAGCTAACTTCCACCCTGTGCTTGCTGAGACCAGTGGGTAAATGGCCTACAGGAACCTTCCTGCCTTTAACCTCCATGTCCCTGAGCAGGGCTGTGTAAAACAACTTCAGCAATTCCTTGGCTGAAAAAAGCTCCCAGTGAACATCTGCTCTGAAAAGCAACAGCCCTTCACCGTCTCATTAGCAAGGTCCCCAGGAGAAGGAGCAACCTTTGCAGATGCTAAGCTTTTTTTTGCTGTGCCCTGACCGGGAACAAGAAGTCTTGGGCCAGCGGGGAACAGGGGGTGACCCAGCCCCAGGCAACAGGAGCCCCAGCCCTGGATGGGTGCACTCAGCCTCATTAAGCTCGGTGGTGAAACCGAGATGCACAGTCACTGCTTCTGTAGACCGGGACTCTGACTGCCAAGCTGGCTCCTCGGAGCTGTGCTGGCAATCTGGAAGAGTACGAGCACTGCAAGCTCTTGATGCTAATCACTCGGCTTTGGCAGTTGTTCTCGTCTCTCTTCTTCTGTCTGTATCCTGACATAACCAGAGATCTTGGCATCTTCCTTCAGGCCCAGCAGAGACACTTCCACCACCCTGAAGACCTCATGACCTCTCCTAATGTCATGGGGGAAATTGCTGGACTCTTGCCGGCGGGGAGCATGTGGGCATTCTCTGTGCTACAAGCCACTCACTCTTGGTCTCTGACCTGCCCATGCTGCCTCATCTCTCCCATCGTCTTGCCTATCAATTTAGGGCTTATCCAGTCCAGTGCTCTGAACTATTTATCCTCAAACACTTAACAGCCATGCCTGAACGAGAAGTGCAGCTACATCAGTGGGGAGACAAAGCCACTGCCGGAGGAGATCAACCCATGCACGGTGCCTGTTGCATCCTCCTGTTGTTTCACCAGTGCAATTGCACTCCCAGCTCATCTACCTCTAAGCCTGCCAGCTCCTGCAGCATCCCGACTCCGAGAGCAAGCCTGTGGCCACTGCAGGTTGCCATGGTACCCGCAATGTACCTTAACTGCATTGACATTAACCGCAGGGTTATGGCACAGCTTTTCTAATCACGCCGCTATAGCCCGGTGGTCTTCATTGCCTGGCTATAGCCCGGCGCAGCTCCAGGGCAGAGTTAAGGTGCTCAGATCTAACCACTGTCTCTATACAGTTTACTCTGCCTTAACAGCGAGCAGAGCTCGGCGTGGGATCACTGCCACCTCCGTCACTAGAATTTTTTTTTCCCTTAAATCACTGATTCATATTCTCAGTCTTAATTGCATCATAACCCAGTTTTGTCTGGGAATCTATTCCAGGAGCAGGAGGGTGCCTAATATAAAGATACTGGAGGGACTGCACCTGCCCGCACCTCCCAGAGGTGCGGGCATCATTACAGGGAGGGCTGTTCCAGCAGAATGTGGCTATCAAAGTATCATCGTGCGATAGATCATCTTGATATATAGAGCAACGTGCTCAAGGAGCTAAGAAACAACCCCAGTATTCCCCAGTTCTCCCAACAATGATAGTCCTGCTCCTGTGGGGCTCCTCTGGATCTCCTGCCCAGGGAAAATCTCAGGTTCCAACACATCCACCCAACATCTGCTTATGATGTCCTGTGGACTCCAGAAACTACAGAGAGCTATCGCTCTATGGGCTACGGTTCCTCTCCCCAGAAACTCAGCAATACCAATGGGAGAAGAGTGAGAGAGTTTGGACTTCAGTGAAAAGCTCTTCGACGAAGAGATGGGAAGCTGGTGCCTTATTTTGCTTCAGATTACCTAGAAACCACCGGAGAGGCAAACCTCACTGGCAGGTGGACCAGCTGGGTCACGGCAGGCACAGATGTCCTGGCTTTGCTGGGTTTCAGATCGAAGGGCTTGTGCATTCACCTTAGCTGCTCTGGGAACCTGAGCTGCAGCCAGGGGGACAGCAGAAGGATGCCAACTCAGAGAGAGAGACAGGCATTGGGCCAGTGGGAACAGTTTGGTTAAGCTGAGCATCAGCCTGAGATCTAACACATTTTAATCAGCAGGACTAGATAATCTATGCTGTGTCTCCCTTGGAAAACCAGAGCTTAAAGTCAGGAATCTTTAGCTGGGATTGCTAATGACTATGTTGAGCCAGGATATGTGATTACAGGCTATTGATTACTCTCCTTCTCTTTCCGAAGAACAGCAAATATAGTTCCTGGACTGAAGAAAGAACAATAGATACACAAGCAACTACAGACTCCATATAGTCCAGCTACAACAGCACTCAAGCTTTCTAAAGTAAGCTGGGAAAAAAGCAAAGACGGATATGTGAAACAAGATAAAATGCTGCAGCATTAACAGAGTATGACCATGCCAGGCAAGCTGACAGTTCTTTTTATTAAGCTCACTGTTTATAGAAAGAAATTCCAATTAATGTCATCTACCAGGATTTCAGCAAAGAACTTGGTATGGTGAGAAATCTGTAGTCAGGCTGGGGATGATGGTGAACAAAATAGGATGAGCTGTCAGCCAGCGAGGAAGATGTGAGGGGGTTGCTGAAACGGGAGCGTGTAGAGATGTTTCTAATGGAGTTCCTCCCAGCCCATTCCTGAAGACTGACTGCGTTTAGGTTCTATTACTGGCCAGACACAACCAAGTAAGAAAGGTGCTGAAAAAAAATGGAAGATGGTAGTTTGAGAGGCATCGCTGAGGTCATGGAAGACTTGGACATCACTGGAAAGACTATAGGGTCGTCAAGGAGCCTAAGCCATAAAGAAGAGAGATCCGAAGGATCAGGATAATGAAATGAGAGAAGCAGTAAGGGTAAGGCTTTACAAGCTCTTATCTGGAAAAGCGTGTGCAGGTCTGAAACATGGTCTCAAACAGGGCTGGATGCAGGGAAAGCTGTGCAGGTCATCAACGGGATGTGAAGTTTTATGATAAGAGACCGGAAGAGCTCAGCCTAGTGAAAAAACAGCAGAGAGGTAATGACTGCTGTCCAGAAAAACCCACTAGAGACTAGGGAGCATTGAGGGTGAAGTGCTGTTAAATACAAAGGCCAAGAGTAGCTCAAGCACACTGTCCTAGGCCAGCAGGGAAATATTTCCACTGCAATCAGGCAGTAGTCCTCCTCATCCTGATCTACTCACCAAAAAAGATTTTCTGGTGTGGCAGCAGTGGTTACATACAGTTGCTTGTCTGGACACTGTTGGGTCTGTCTGGTTACCTCCCAAGGCCTCAGATATGCTGATGATGGCTGCTACCCAGAAGATCCTGAATCAACCCAGTAGACCCATCTAAACCAGCTGTAGCAGACAGCAGGTTTGGATGTTCCTACGCTGAGCTGTTTCCCCATTATCCACCTTCAATGTCCAAGAGCAGCCTGCACTCCAAACCCTTGTCAGCAAAGCTAAGGCACTCAGGAGCATAAAACAGATGCTGGCAACCTAGCTGACAATACTGTAGCAGTGGAACTGAAAATGTAGATGGTCACAGAGGAAAAGAAACAACCCTAGTTTTGTTCTAGGGCTGGATACACAAAGCACCTGCAAAATCTCCCTGTCCAGAAGAAGCTGCATCTCTCCTGAAGGTCTGCTAGTACTACAGCAGCATTGCATCCAAGGATGGCTGCATCTCTGCTGGGACTACAGCTGCACACACAAGCACAGGGTGGGTTAGCATGGCCGTCGTGGGGATAGAGCAGTTGTCACCAAGCCGCGACCAAGGTTGCAAACAAGGTAGCAAACGGCTGGCCCAGCATTGGGGCCCTCCCTGGTGTTTCCAGCCCTCCTCCCAGGTGGCTAGGGGCAGGTGGAGGAGGGCAATGACCATCCCTGGTCTAGCGGGTGAGTTTCCCCTGTGCGTGCTCCATGTGCACGGCAGAGCGGCTTGGAGAAGAGCCAGCGTGCAGAAAATGAGAAGCAGATGTAATCTCAGCAGAACAGGAACCAGGGAACACAATTAGAATGAGTGTCTCAATAATTAAAACACCCTAATGAGCGTGCTGGCAGGGAAGGTCTCTGCCGCTACACTGCAGGTGAGGAACTGATGCAGTGTCCTCTCCTCGGGACTCAGGCTTGGCATAAGGAGAGCCAAAATCCACTTCGTGAGCTCCTGGGAGCTCTCTAGAGGGATGCCCATCTCAGGTCTTCCCCACCAGCCCCAAAACACGGCTCTGCAGTGCAGGAGTCAATCTTTCAGGCTGCAACCCCAAGCATCCTCCAGCAGTGACAGCTTTTAGGAGGAGAGGGAGAGATGGCTCCACCTCAAGGGAGCACCTGGGACATAAGAGCAAGAGGGACGCACGATCAAGGCAATATGAGGAGGTTAGCTCCCCCACAACACCAATAAAAATGTTCCTGCAGTTGGCCCTCTCTGAGCAGGGGAGGACAAGGGGGAGGTGGAACCAGATCCAGAGAGCTTAGGGGATGAGTGGATCCAGAGGCAGGAGCAGAAGTAGTGTCTGCTCAGCCCATGGCTGAGCTCGGCAAGGGAAAAGGAAACCCACTGAAAGAGGAAGCAAATGCAAAGCCAGGGTTCTCCAAAATCCCAGAATCACACCCATGATGGTTCCTGATTTTTAGGTCCTTCAGGCAAGAAGCACTTGCCAGTTCTCACCGTTTCCTCATACCTCTTGTGATGCCAGAAGTCTCATGCCAAGCCTCTGGTGTCACAGGAAGATTTTTTTTTTTTTTAAAAGCAGCACCAGCTGTCAGAGTTCAGCTAGAAATATGAAACAAAGCTTAAACAGACCACGAATAAGCACTCAATAGACTGTTTTCTGTATATGCTTATTTCCAAGTGAATGTCATGAAGCTAAAGTGCTTAACCTGCCCTGAGGTAATTCACAGCAGATATTTAAGACCTGTTTTATTCTTTGAAAACTGCCTGTGTTGTTGGTAACTGAATAATATCCTTAAAACCTGCACCTGTACTTAGCCTGACCTTATTTAGCTTCATCTTTCAGCCACTGGGCTTAGGTACAACTTTGCTGGGTAGAACAAGGTGGTTCTCCAGCCAGGCTTTAGTACCCTGTGATGAAGACACCTCTGATAAGCCAAGCTTTCACTGTAAAGCCTCTGTTTCCCATCTTCACTCATCAATCACTTTCTTCACTGACTTTTCTCCAATTTATTAACATCCTTCTGATCAGCCCCAATGACTAATGGCAGTAAAGTTATAGCCCCGCTATTGCTCAGGACTGCAGTTCTCCAGCCAAGGATCTCATCTGAGCGTCAGTCACAGCCACACGCTGGAGTCCAGATCCCGTTCAGTACTCACCCTGCTTCCCCCACCCTCTTTCATTTTTAACAAAACACACACCCTCGGCTGGGTGCACCTGCTGAACAAGCGATCCAACTCTCTATATCACTGGACTGCCATCTTAATTACATATGTACAGCTCCCCCAGTCTTTACATCCACCAGGTATTTTTTTCCAGAGATCACATTTTGGTTTTCTTCCAGGCCATTGGTCACTGAGGAGAAGCAGCCCTGCAGAACCCAGCTGAGTCTTTGGTGCTGGTCCACCCGTGATTGTTACCTCTCAGACCTATTTCTCAGCCTGCATCAATACATTGCACTAGTGTCCAGCCCAGAGTAACCACCCATCCTCTGCTTTTGGTGGCCTTCCAGAACGAGCAGCAGCATCAGCCCAGCCCCCTGAAGTCCATCGGTTCTCTCTTCAGTCAGCTCATGTTCAGGGGTGTTTCTGAAGCCCTCCAGCTGATCCAGCTGTGAAAGAGCCTAAACCTCACTGCATCTGACACAGGTTCTTATGGCAGCCAGGCAATACCACATGGGATACCTGTAGTATGATACTATCACCGACTGGGCTAAATCTCAGTGGAAAGCGGACAGTAAGGGTTCATCTTTGGCAGTCTCCCATTGTGTCCTGGAAAACAAACTGAGGAGATGTAGGCTGAATAGCGGATAGCGGGGCGGGTGAAAAATTACATGGACTGTCAGACTCAAAGGTCAACTGTTGAAGCAGAACAGGCAGTTGATTACAAGTGATGGTTTTCACAGGGCAATACTGGTACAGATGTAATCTCAAAACCTCAGCAAGCTGAAGGAAAGAACTAACAGAAACCTCAGCAGATACAAAGTCCTGCCACTGAGCCAGAATAACACCGTACACCAGGACCGAACGGCTGGAAAGCAGATCTGCAGCAGAGGACATGGAGGTCCTGGTGGACACATTGGCCAGGAGTGAGCTGTATGCCCTTGAGGAGATGAAGGCCAACCACTGTATGATGTAGGGGAGGTGTCAGCTGAACCCATCAAGCAAAACACAGGTGAAGAGAAGAGCTCCACTGGAGAGTGAAATGAGGGAGCAGTAGAAAAGGCAGAGGGTGCCAGAGCTAAAGGACTAATTTCGAAGAACTCTGACAACCAGTTAAAGCCTCCAGAAATGCCACTGCCCTGGGACAACACACAACAGCACACCTCGCCGTGCTCAGGAGTAATTCTCCTGCCCCTTCCAGAAGTCACAGACGCTTCTTTGCTGGTCAGAGTCCAAGAGGGTGGAAAGCAAACTGCCTTTTGCAAAAATTGCTTGCACACAGCAGTTAAGAGACAGTCATCGTCTCAGATTTCTGATTATCACTTAATAGAAGGAAATGACCGAGCCTAACCAAAACTGGCAGACGATTATTAGCGATTATTTGATTCCTTCACTAAACCGGAGCCCTGGCCAGCTCAGAGCCCCTTCCAGGCCCCTCTTCGGGCTGCAGATACCCGTATTCTCTGCTCTAGACAACATTGAATCTTGGAGGAGGTGTAAGGACAGGACAAGAGTACATCTGGGGACAGGGCTGATGTCCTCAAGAGGCCCTGGTGAAATCAGCCTGATGGGAGGTAAACATTTCCACATGTAGATCCCCAGAATGAAACATTCCCATTGTTACCAGGAACAAAACTGGTCCCCACTTCAGCATTAAACTTTGTAATAAAATGTTGTATAAAGCAGATCCTTGTCATCTTAATTCACATTTGAAATGGAATGTTTTCATTTAGAAAAGAAAACAGCATTTTTTCTCAAAGTTAGCATTTTCCCATGGAAAATATTGACCAAAACATCAGGACGCTGACAAAAATATTGCCAGGAAATTTTCATCCATGGGGGTTTCAGGGAATGCAGGCCCTCTTCCAGCACTACCATTAATTCACTGTGTCCTGGAGAAGCCGCTCTAGGTCAGGAGGGCGTCCACCAAACATGGGGAAGATGCCCTGCAGGTGGGCACCCTTGAGTGGGTCAGCCATACAGCACCCCAGGTTAGGAAGGGATGAACTTTCCTTTTTTTCTCAAAGGTAGCAGAGGCCACCCGTACCAACTGTGGCTGCAAATACGTGCATGGAAGACCTCAGAAAGGGGACACGGAGACTTCATCTTGCAGGGTCCCAGCCTTGCTTTGGCCTTGTGAATGTGGCCTGTCCACCTCCCGGTATCAAAAGCTACGAGTGAATCACTTGAAGAAGCTGGGTAATGAACTGACATTGAGTAAGCGCTCGTGATTGGGAGCGTGTGACTCATTGCAAATATTTAATGATGAGTTCATCGGAGCAAGACCTTAGCACATCCCTCAAGTTCCCTTCAGAAGAGCTGAGAACCAGTTATTATTTCTTGGGCATCACATACAAATACAGACACAGTCCCTTATCCAAGTACCCAAATCCAGCCGCAAGAGCATGTGCATGCTCCAAACACCCCCCGACACGCACGCAGAGCACTTACTGGACACACCACACATGCACGCAGCCTCCACGTGCATGCAGCACGTATACAGTACGTACCCCACCTCCACATACATCCACGTACATCCTCTCCCTCCCGCACACCCCGAGGAGCACACGCACTCTGGTACGCCTGCACAGAGTTTTACTCCTTGGACAGCCCAGACCAATGCACCACTGATCTGCACCCAAGTCCCTCATCTGATCCTGCAGCCCTGTTTTTTTTTCTTTCTGAGGGTCTTCCATAAGACTGAGCCCTCCAGTCCCTGGGCGGTTACGTCTAATTCACCCTCCTAAAGCCTCTGCACAATACAGAAGATCCCAGAACATCTCGCTGCCTCCTCTAGGGCCTTTCCCAACAAGCTCAGGCCTCAGGGATAAGAAAATGCCCTTTTAGCCTAGTTGTCACTCCCAATTTGAAGACAACTTCTGGGATGCTTGGGACTGTTCTCTCCCCAGGACCTTCATCCCAGTGCTGTGCATTACACACCGTCCAAGGCCATATGCAGCGAGAGAGCTTGTAAGTGCAGGTGCAGCAGGGGCTGGTCCAGAGGACCTTCTGCAGGGAAATGATGAAGGAAGATGGGAACAAAGCTAGGCAGTCTCCGCAGGCAGCCCGTGCTGCTGAATTTTTTGAATTAACATATTTCCTTGTGTTTTTAATAGCTATTAAAAGAAGATGGGGTACATGCCTTCCATCAGGGAAGTTTACATGAAGTGTACAAGATAACTGCCTAAAAAAAGAGTATGAGTGTATATACTCTGTGCAAACAATACACAGAAATGCTGACTAATTCTTATAAGATGGTAAGTAACTGTATTATTTTTAATTAGCAATTAAACGACTTAGTAATTTCTTGCATTTAAATAGTAATGTAAGTACAAACAATGTTAAGCAAATCAGGTCTTTAGCATTTAATTGCCAGGCTTTCCTATGAATTATTTAGCAAGTGGGCAAATACACTACTCCAAAGAAATCCATTGCTGCAATTAAGTGATTTTAAATTATTTCTTTGTCTGGGTTGCTGTCCTGCCTGGCACCATTCATGTGCAACAGCACGCGTAGCAGTGCCTGGGTATTTCTGTGGATGGTGGAGCTGAATTCCCCAGAAGAACAACCCGGGCTGGCCGTAAACGTGCAAGTGCTGGATTGCCCACCCCAGCCTGCCCAGCTCCCTTGCTGTCCTGCAGCACCGTGCGTCTGCACAACACCACATGCGCAGCTGGCATCAACAAATCACAACAAGCTACCCTAGAGCTGTCTTCAGGAAGGTTTTAAACAAGGAATGTCCTGGATTCATGAAAGCATAAGGATCTCCAAAAACCACCTGCCTCCAGCACTGAAATAAGTCCAAGGATGCTCAGAACAGCCACTCGCTTTGTTAAAAGGCAGCTGAAGGGGATTCTCCCAGAACTCCCTCGTTGCCAATCTGCATCTCACTCATATCTAGCCTAAATCTCATTAGCTCCAAATTAAACTGATCGCTTCTCATCTTGTCCCAGCAGATGCAAAGAACAATTGATCACTTTATAACAGCTTTATGTGTTGGGAAGAGTTCACTCCCTTTCTTTGCTAACCAAATTCAGCTTGTTCTGTCAGCCCTGCTGGTCCTTCTTAACTCTCTCAAGTCCTGCTGCTTTCTCTGGCGAGGTGGGAGCAATGTTGGGAACACACAGGGCTCTGCGGAAAGGTGGCAGAGGAATGCATCTCAGGCAGGGAACCAGGCCACCCAGGAAAAATTCTGCCAAGAATTCCTGCTCCCACCCTTCTACATTGCTTCCCAGTTTCAGAGCATATTTGTCAGGTCTGGTGGAATGTGGGACAACCCAAGAAGAAGACAACAACTGCAAAAGGAGCATCCCATCCCATCCCATCCCATCCCATCCCAAACAGCACTGAGCCTGTTTGGTGGAAGGACGGCTGGCTCCGCTTTGCGTGGGACGCAGCCAGGCAGGGCTGGATTGCACCGCGCTGTGCAGGAGAGACAATTCCTTCTGAGGTCAGTCAGAGGGAAGAGCTGGAGCCTGGCAGACTCTGCTCTGGGGCTGAAATGGGATCATTTCTCGACAAGCCTCCTGCTCAGATAGTAGCATCACCACTAAACCCCAGCACTTGCCAGGCAGTGTGTTCGACTGCAGCTCCAGTTTCAGAGGGAAATAGATAACTTTAACAGAGGCAGCCTTAAATTAATGCATTGCCCCCCTCAGGTGGTACCCCCTCAGCCCTGTGCATTGGCACATGTTTCCAAATCAGCAAACGTCTCCTTGAGGACTTGAATTATTCAAGTCATTTTGGCAAGGTAGCTCATGCTTCACCCAAAGCTGCTCCGTGTATCCGTTCCAGCAATGGCAGCGTGTGAAAGCATCCCCTTTTGCTGCTCTGGGCTTCCCGTCTGCCAGCAGGCAAGAGCACGCAGGAGAAATAAGAAGGAGGAATTGCACAGGATGCTTTTCCTAGCAAGGACTGTGCCTTCGCGCCCCTTAGCTCAGCCCGAGGTAATAGCACAAACAAGGGCTGTGACAGAGCAAGCTCCTGGGGAGTTTTTGTAATTCTTTTGCTCAGTGACAAGGAACCTGGGACTGGAAGGGACCCAGGAGCCAGCCAGTCTGGCCTGCTGCAATCAAAGGTTGTACAAATCCTTCCAGAAATGGATCCTGTTTTGTCAAACCCAGCTCAGCCTCTGTTCACTAAGGCTGTTCCAATACCCCGTTGTTTGGACGGGCTGGTTTCCAGCTAGAAGGGTTGGTGCTGGCCCTTCTGCCACTTGTTGTGAGCAGGCACCAGGAGGAGGAAGGAACATGCCCTGCTGAGGGCTGTTCAACGTCTGTCCTTGTGTTAGGGACCACAGCAGCTCAGCTCCACCACCTCATAGCTGAGAAGTCGATGTCATCCACCCAAGCCATGGTCTGGCCACTGTTGGCTTCTACATTTCCTGGGGCTTCTGACATCTAAAGAGCAGACACCCAAGACCATTCCCCATCCTGCCTACACTGGGCTCAGGTCAGCCCACCATTTCTCTTGAGTGTGGTGGGATATGAACATCCACAGCTCAGGACATACATGGCTGCAGCCCACCCTGTCCTACTGACATCTTCAGATGGCCAAGCCGTAACCCAACTTGGGGAGCTCATCACGGTGCTGGGGAACTCCTCTGTAACTCAGCTCCTATCTCCATGATCCTGGATCCTGGGCTGCATTAGGAAGGGCAAAGCCAGGAGGTAAAGGGAGGCAACTGCTGAACAGAGGGGAACACTCATGAAACCACGTATGGGCACTGTGTCCCATCAACCTGGAAAGGGTTCAACCAAGGGTTGAACTCAGGACTCAGGGTGTTAAATTCACAAAGCTCCTGCACTCCAAATGAGAGCTCCAGCCCTGCTGCTGGCTCACAGACCTGTTCAGACTTCTCCACTGGAGAGGACTATCCCATCTATTCCAAGAGGGACAGTAATGGCTCCAGCCCAGCTCCAAGCGGTTCCTGCCAAACTCAGAAGGTAGAGAGAAGAGAAGAAAGCAGCAGCCAGGAAAGGGCAGGTCTGGAGGAGGCACAGTAGACAGACTGCATAGCCAGAGCCCTACAAAAAGGCAAGTTGATGAAACAACATATTAAGAGCTTCCTCTGCCATGGGACCGACAAGTGCTCTCCAACCCAGCATCCCCACACGATAATAAATCCAAAAGGAGAATGAAGTTTTCAGATGCCAGCGTGGGCTAATTGGTCTCATTAAGGAATATCACAGGAAAAAGAGCAAACACCCTGGCTTTGGCAGTTGAATGCTCTGGAATTTATCCCCTCCACCCATACAGTTCATAGGCAAATGGAAGCAGGAGAGAGAGGGGAGAAAAGTGAAGGCAAAACCTTGCTGGAATTGGTCTACCTCTTCCACAAAGCATCACAGCTGTTAACAGACGTGCAGTTTGGGTGCGAGGGCAGCCCAGACAAACTGCAGTCCTCTGGGAGAGTTTTAACTGGGAGAACATCCCTCCAAATTTTTGCAGGCAGGTACATGACATTGCAGGACCAAGCAGAAGACCTGAGGAGCTGAGACAACCAACAACAGCAATTCCAGAACAGAGCTCCGCAGCAGCAGCAGAGTCTCCCATCAGCTGAGATGAGCTGATAAAAATGCAGATCGATTCCAGGGCCAGGTCTTCAGCTCGTGTAAATCGATGCTGTTCCCGTGACTGGAGCAGATTGCTACTAACTCAAAGTAATGTTATCTACCATCAGCAGGAAGAGACACAAAGCTGCAGGAAGCCAGGGTATCCCATTTCTGCCTTCCCTTAGGGAAGGTGCTAATCGAATCTCGCTTCTGCCACAGTTCCCAGCATCTGCCACAGTTCCCAGCATCTGAAGCATTCCCCTAGCCCAACCTATGCTTCAGCAAGCAGCGAACTAGCCATGCAGACAAAAGAACTGGGAGCTACTGTGTGGATCAAGGTGGCTGCCCTGGGGTTGTTGAGCCTCTTGAGTCCAACCAGATCCAGAGCCTGCTCCAGGGGTGTGCTGGGGGTGGACACAGCTGATACATAGCACGAGAAACCAGCTGCAAGATGTACAGAACTAGGGCAACTATGAACCTGCTGCGGACACAGCATTGCCCTGGATCACAGCAAGGGCTCCAGCAGATCCCTCTGACCCATCATCACCTCCTTACCCCTGGCTGTAGCCAAAGCTGCTCATGACTTCTCTGGTGTATGACACCATGGTGAAGGATGCATCTGTGCAGGAATGGCGGGAGGAGGACAAGAGGACAGGTTAAATCCTCCTGCCCGGGCTGATGACTTTTTAGTGCTCAGGGCGGCCCAGGACCTTGCTTTTGTAATCCACTGAGCAGACCCAGCTCAGACGTCCAGCACAGGGCAACGCTCTCCAATCCCTCCTGTGAACTTACTCAGCAGTACAAAAGATAGCCCTGATGTTTGATGCTGCCTGCTATATTCATCTGCTGTTGGCAGATATTTTGGTGCTAATGAACCCTGGGGATCTTCTAGAGGCACCGAAAGATCACCTTCAGACCAAGAGGAGTTTGCTAGCTCCTATAGATTCAGCTGTCCTGTTACCATTGCCAAAGGCAGCCTTACAACTGAGTCACCCTCCCTGCCCTAGCCCTGGAAGGAGCAATGTCAAGACATTTTTAAGCTGCAGGTACTTGTTGGTTGGTGCACAAGGTCCTGCACAATTCCCGAGCCCCCTGCCACAGCCCTCCTGCCTCCCTCAAGGTCAGCACTGCTGAGAGAGCTCAGCCAAGCAGGCTCACGCTGAAGCCAAGCAGACACACAGGCTGTTCACTGCAAAACCCAGGGTTTCAGAATGGACCCAGCCCTTCCCCAGGATGATACCCAGAAGTATTGGCACCAGGAATATCTCACCCAGCTGCCACAGACAACAGTTCTGCATCCCACTGCTGCTCTCACAGCTGGACTCTGCAGCTCTGGACCTCAGCATACAAAATCAGGGGGAAATAGGTCTACACTGCCCTCCTCTCAGGGGTAGGGATACTGGCTTGGGGGACCAGAGCAGCACTATCACCCCTGCAGCTCAGCACAGGGATCGCTGAAGCCTTCTCTCACCTGGGTCACAAGTCAGGGACCCCCATGTCGGGCTGCCTACCAGACCCCCAGCAGATATAGGCTGTCCACGTTAGGAGGCCAGGCTCACCAGAATCACATTGGGCACCCTGCCCTGGAGCCAAGACCTGTCGCAGAGCAGCCAAAGGCACCCAGCTCCTGTCTGATGTTTCTTTCTACGTGGGGTTCACCACCTGGAGCCCTTTCCCAAAGTTCAGCACTCACTGTCAGAGACTTTTGCTGCAGGTCATGCTGGTTTTTATCCTGGGTCCTGTGACTGCTGCCATTTCCCACTGGGAAGAGGAAATTCAGGATCAGTCCCATATTCCTGAAGGGTCAAACTTGCATCTCTGAGCCTGGGAAGCAGGGCACGAGGTGCAGTGGGAGGGAAGGAGCATCCCCAGAACTAGAGGCTCAGGCAACAAAAAGACCCCAAATCCTTTCAGCCCACTGCTGAAACACTTGCCCCAGGCTGCATCCACTGTGCCAGCCTTATTCTGTGTGTGCAGAGCAGGAACAACAGGCAGGGACAGACAGGAGAGGTAGGACTGCCTGTCTGCAACTACAAACCACCAGTCCTGCTGAAGAAGGACCATGCTCAGTGGAGACCTGTGTCCCATCCACCCACCTGCTTTGGGCTGCAGCTAGTTCGGTTGCCACCGAGCTAGGCTCTGGTGCAGTGCCAGATATCTAAGCTCACAGGGCAGTGCCAGTCCTGCCCGTACTGCCCTTGCTAATTGCACAAGGCCCCTTGTGCCAGGACACTTTGTGCCATCTCAATGCCAAGCACTTGTCATTGCTTCTTGATTTGCTTCCCCGCCATGTAAAAGCTGAGAAATGCATCCCCATGCTGATTCCTGGAAGCATGTCAGCACCAGGAAGGGTGGCTGATCCAAGTCCTCTGGCGAGATTGCTCTTACTGGAAAAGAGAATCACAACCCAGAGACTCATGGTCTCTACCCCAAACCCTGGCACCTCCAGGGAAGGACAAGTTGGGGACGAGGTTCTCTCCCTTGTGATCAGCTGAGCTCTGCTCTCCAGGGAGTCTTACTGATCCACCTCTCCCACACACAGCTCCAGAGTCTCCACTGTCATTTACGCCAACCCCACCAAGAAAAGACAGGCTGGTAGACAGATCTACTGGTGTAACTGTACCCGTGGCAGTAGCTCTCAGTCACCATCCACCTCCCCAGTGGGTTCATCGGAGGAGCTGACATTTCCCCCAAGCCTTGGTTGCATCCCGTGCACTCCTGACCCGGAATGAAGAGGATCTCATGGCTGGACGATGAGAACAGCTCCCTGCTCCACGGCTCTCCGCAGCAGATAGCAGGCTGTCAGAAAGCCTTCTTTGCAGCAGCCCTGAGACAGAGCATCACCGACCACTGTTCCCCCTTGCAGGAACATGTCCAGCCCTGCAGTACGTCCTGATCTTTGCTGGAGAAGTGCTCCAAGCTGCCAACGCACAATGGAGAAACCAGGGAGAAAGGAACATCTAGCTTATTGCTGGCCAAAGTTAGAAGCACACAAATGGATTTGGGTCTATCCAAGCAGGAGTTAAACACTGCAATACATTCTTTAGGAGCGGTCCCAGGGCAGATGGGAATGTGGCTCTGGGGCAAGTGGTCCATATCCAGCGTGTGGATCAGCATCACTGGATTCTGCGGGGGGGGAAACCAGGAGGCTGCTCCAGGCAGAGGACAGGGATGAGGGAAGGAAAGGAGAGACGGAGAAAATTATAAAATGCAAGACCTTGAAACAGGCAAGGAAACATTGGCCTGCATTGCTCGCCCTTCCAGGCCTTAATCCCTTCGTTAGCACACATGCCTGATACAATTAAAGACAAACTCCCAAATCTGCAATGCAGATCATCTGCACCAACAAAGGGTCCTGTGAATTCATCTCTGCATTAACTGGTATCTCCCAAGCTGAGGAGCATTTCCCATGCGATGCAGCTCTATGGGGCTGGCCCCCACGTCCAGCTGCCCCCCATGCTGAGGGACTGGGCTTTGTGGAGGAGCCCCAAGCATTGAGGAGGGATGGGAGCAGGCTGGCTGAGCCACAGGAGGTCTCTGGGGCAAGCAGAGCCGGAGCTGGTTACACACAACCAGCAGGAGCAAAGGTACAGGCAACGAACACAGAAGGTGTGACCAACGCCAGGAGAGATGGTGTTGTGGTGGGAACAGGCCAGGACGAATGAACAAGGCGATGAGGACAGGGCAGACGGGAGACTGAGTGCTGGGGCTGGTGGGGGTGGCAGGCAATGGCTTTCCTGTCACTTGGTCTCTGCCCTCCTGCCATTGTGGCCTGTAGGTCTCCCCATTCTTCTAGATCACCCGCTCTCCAGGGTGTCCTGCTGCCTCTGTGCCTGCGTCTTATGCTTTCCCCGGTGGGACCCTGTGCTGCGGCTAAGTCTCTAAACACCATGGCAACACAAACAATAAAAAGCGACGGACCACAGCAAAAGACAACGGCTCTTTGGGGCAGCCCCATGTGGCCTGAAGAACCTGCAAGATGCAGAAGGACTTGCTGGCAGGTTTATCCCAGCCTGCAGCTAGTGCCCTTACATCTTGCCTCAGTATCTTCCTACAGTCCCTGCCAGGAGGTGGGAGATGGGTCCATGGCCCCCCTTACCCAAGCATCACATGTTCAGCAATCACATCTCCCGGTACCTTAAGCAACTGTGCCAACAACTCTGTCACCTCCACACTTTGTAGAAAGCACCAAGAACCAAGCAGCCTTTGGACCTGGCTGACCCATGGAAGCTCCCCATCCCTCCCAGGTGCCCACCAGCTCAGTGGGCAGAGCTGTCTGAGACCATTTATGCTGGCAGGGGCTAGAAACGGGGTGCTGCTGGGCACCCGCAGCCCCAGGCAGTGCTGAGATCGCGGGTTCGCAGCAGCAAGGGTGGTTCTGTGTCCGCCCCGTTGCACGTGCAGGCAGAAACATGAACACGAACCAGACTTGTGAGGTACAAACCAGGCTGCAGGAAAGGGAGAGTTGCAGCAAGACAGGCAAAATCTCTCCGCCAAGGCAGAGCACTGTGGGCTTCACAGTGATTTTTCACCTTAACTCCATGAGCATTGCCAGAGCCGGCACCACACCGAGACCTTGCACCCCACGAGCAGAGCCTTCATCCCGCATCCCCCGGAGCTGGGCCACCCAGGAGCTCAATGCCACAGGGAAAATTTGGACAATGAGGAGGGAATGGCAAAGCCACTTCTGCACATGCTGCTGAGGCAGTGTGCGACCACACGTGTGCGCTGCCACAAACACATACGTACGTCTTTATGGGTATGTATATCTGCCTGCCTCTGCTGCGATGTGCGCTGAAGAGCAATGAATGGCTCTGCTTCTCCCTGAAGGCTTAGTGCTTATCCATTTATTGTTGCTGTTCTTGGCCTATCACTTTCAGGTTTATTATCCCCTTGGATTTATTTCTTTATTTTATTTAATGCATTGAAGAATTGATATGCTCAGAGCATCAGCACTTAGAGATGCTTTCAGAGCCACCTTGCCAGACGACTGTGCGGGCTGCAGCAGCAGCTCTGGTTTGCTGTTGCTGCTGGGGTAGCAGAGCTGTGCGATGGGGACAGGCAGCCATTGCCGCAAGGAGCAGCACTGTCCAGCCACACACCCCCGTGACACGTGAACGGGGATGATGCCTGTTTTGGAGGGAGTCGGACAGCCTGGAGATGCAGACTGTGAGACATACAACTTATGGGCAAAAACACCTCTTGTCTCCTTTCTTGGAAAAATAGCCTGTGAGGTTACCGCTGTCTGCAGGGGACCCAGAAGCTTGGAGGTGAAATAGAGGCACTTAGTCTGAGTTAACAAACCAAAGCTGCTGTCACTGCAGATCTTGGGAGGAAAAAAAAATCAAGCAAGCAGGTCCCACAGGATCTACAGAAGAGGGAAATAGGGCTGCACAAGATCTGTTACGGCATTAAGTCCTGTGTCTTCATGGATCCCCAGAGAGATGTGCTCACTTCTGTGGCTTCACTCCCTGCACTCGCCTCCATCCCTCCTGCCTTCCCAGGGAAGCAGCAACATCTGCTGAAGGGAAAGGACACACCTGGGGAAGAAATATCATGGCTTCTCATGGGACATGAAAAGGCACAGCAAAAAGTAGTTGCTTGGAGAAGAGCCTGGCCACGCAAAGTCACGCCAAGGGATGCCTCCCCATGCCGTGCGGTGGAGCAGCTCCCACAGGGAGCTCCGAGCCCACTGCTGAGCCCAGACTAGTCTGGGAAGGTCCTACATGAAGCATAGGATGTAGGTGAACCTTCGCATGGGATGTAGGAAAAGCTTTGTTCTCAGAGGTACCAGAAGTCACTTGGATCCCCCTCAACTCCAGCAGCACAAGAAACCAGAGCAACGGCAAGGACAGGCTGGGGCAACACTCATCCCTTCATGGCAATTAAGGACCCTAAAGCAGGAGGAGGGGGCTGCTTAGCCCATGCATCAGCCCCACACAGCAGTCAGCCTCCTGCTTCCAACAGCTCCCAGGACCGTAGAGCTGATGCTTTAGTATCTGTACTGGCTCCTGGCACTAAGAAAGTCAGCTAACGGCAGGGTTTCGTGGCTGGGCAAGAAAAGCATGATCCCAGCAGCCTCAGGCAGTAGACCCTGCTTGGATCGCTTCTGTAGGCAAAAGGGATTTTTAAGCCCATCCCAGGATTTTGGGACCTGAACTCATGATGTTTGATCCCTGGCACTGGCCGTATTTTAACCCCATCTCTCTCGGTACCCCACACCCTCTGTCATCCCATGGGGGTCTCTCTGCCCATCCCAGCAGATCCAGCAGTCAGGAGCATCTTTCCTCCATCAATCCACCCAGCTCCCCTGAAGCCAATGGAGCTCTACCGACTCACATACACCGAGGATCAGGCCTGACAGCACCCTTCCCAGACAGAGGTTCAGCACGGGCAGCAGCAGCTGCTGACGCTGCTCAGGGCTGGTGCCAACTTCAGCCGTCGGTGCTGGAGAAAGGCAACCTGTGGCCATTGGGGCACAGGTTCCTGCCTCACTCAACCATGGGCTGCGCTTGCAGAGTGCTATGGCCAGCCTGATGGAGGTAGAGGAGGAGAGCTTCCCTGCCCGTCATTTACCCTGCCCTTCCTCAGGGACAGCTGCACACAGACCCTGACCCCATATGTCCCAGGGGTGCAGGTGGTGTCCCCCCTACCACAAACGGGGCCACCAGTGTCCCTGGGCAGAGTTCCTAGCATCACAGTTAAGGCACCACAAGCCTGGCGTGGGCAGCCCAGGGGTGACAGCTCTGACTCTCCATGTGTCCAGATCCCTGCTGTCTTAGCTCATTCCCCACAAAGCAGGAGGAAGAGCTCCTCCAGGCAAAGGGCTCTGACCGCGTGTAGCCACACATCATAAAGCACTTCATGACAGGGGGTGGTTGACATCCATGTGATGCTGCCAGAGCTTGCCCATTCCCCAGGAGATGGGCACAGGTCACAAGCCCATATCCAGGGGACCGGTCCAGCTGGCCAAGGGTTACTGCTGGCAGATGTCAGCCAAGACACATGAAATGCCCATGGAGATGAGGCCCATGGTGAGATTCAGGATAACACTATCCCAGCAATCTGGCCCTATCCCAGAGCGAGTCACTCTCCAGGTCAGGAGTTAGGAATTTGGCCCTGGAAGGGGCTGCGGGCCACCAGCCACCATGCCCTGTAATCCCTCCTGGGAACCTCACACTCCAGCCTAAAACCAGCTTGTTCCTCCCCAAGCAGGGCTCTGACTGGAGGCTGCTCCAGAATCTCAGCGAAGAGCCTGCAGATGAGATCAGCACAGCCCACGTCCAGGATGAGCATGACAGGAGTGCTGGCGTCTCCAGCGTCTCCATACTGGAGGCCAGATGGGGAGATCCAGGTTCCGTTGCTCATGCCCTTCTCCCTTGCAAATTTGGCACTAAGGTGTGCAGACACCTGTGGCAGACACCAGCCCCTGAGGGTGCGTGGGCAACACCTCCCAGCCTCCTGCAGGCAGAACAAACTCCCACCACCACAGGCTCCTGGTCCCACACTGCTGCCCTGTTCCTCCAAAGCCATCAAGCCACAGCTCCAACCCTGATCTCTGCTGTGGAGAGAAACAACTGCTAGGAATACACTCCCATGGCCAGCATCGTCCCTTTACCTCTCAACCACTGCTCCAGTGTCAATTGACCGCTGATGCTTTGGGACAGCATGGTTAGCAGATGGCGCTGAGCAGGCAGAAAAGAGTCAAGACCTGGACCTCACCCCACGTCCTGGACACTGTGGAGTCAAAGAGTGGGTGTCCTGCCAGTGTGGTATCCATGGCCCTGTTCAGAAGTGGGGCTGAGCATCCCCAGGGCCTTGCTCTCAAAGACCACACTGCTTCAGGGAAGGGCAGGAGAGCACGTGCTGCCCCAAATCTGGGGCCCCACAAGCACTTTACCACCTTCTGTCTCGAAGTGTCCTTGACACCTTGGTGCCTGTCCCCACTGCAGCACCACAGTGCGGGCCCATCCATCGGGCAGGAGCTCCAGCCCATGGAGTCTGTCAAACAGAGCCTGAAAACAACCATCATCTCACAGAGGACATACTGTGGCATGAATCCCTTCCCAGTTGCAACGTCTCCTTTTTTAGGCTACAGCAAGTTATACAGAACACACCGGGCACAGAGCCTTGGACCGCAGCAGCTGTGAGCAGCGCTGCCCTATGGCTACCGGAGCCTCTGGGCATAAGTGGGGCTGAAGGGACCCCCAGAACAAGGCCAGCATCCTGGGGCATCATGGCCAGAGCTGTGTCAAGCACACACACTGCCTTGTCACCTTGCACATTCAGAGCCCCTGTGGCAAGGGACAGGAGTGTTATTGCAGGTCTGGACATAGCCAGTTCCTCGAAAAGCCCATCATACCCAAAAGTGAAGTAGACTCCTCAGACCCCCAGCTCTGAGGACCCAGCCCAGATGCAGTTTACCCTCAGATCCCACCCAGAGGTAGAGAAGAGCAGGTGAAGCTGCAGCAAACTCATCGCACCCCCATCATTGCACCTTCTGTTGCAAAGCAAGACTGGACGAACGGATCAAGGACAGTGTGAGCACACTGCCAGACAGACCAACAGCATCCCGTGCCTAAAGCATCTCCCTTCTCCCAGAGATCCTGCGTGTGACTTGTGACACCCCTGCAATGTGGGAGGACAACAAAGCTTGCTTTTGCTCTACAGCCTGCTAACACCGTTCAGTGGCATTTAGTGAGTGCTACAGAGCCCAAACAAGGCTGGAAGAGCACCTCAGTAAATCATGTCCTGCCTGTTTTGGAGCTCCCAGGAGTTGTTTGTTCCTTTCCATGGACTCAAGTGATCGCTCTCTTGTGGGCACAATGATGTCTGCTCAAACCCCTTCTGCTCTTAAACACTTACATTAACTGGGTAATTCAAGCAGCAGCTAAGCGTGCTTCCAAATACAGTGTTTTAGAGTACAAAAAGCCTCCCCAAAAGAGGTTCTGCCTTGGTGTCTGGGATGTAGAGACCCAGTGGGCACTAAGCCCTGCCAGGATAGGAAAAGAAAGGCAAGTAATGGCTTCAGAGGCCATTAATATCCATGGCTACATCCGTATCGCTGGACCCTGGCAGCTTCTCAGGCTCCTGGTCTACACCTCCGCTATGTCCCAGGTCCACAGCAGCATCCTACACAACAGAAACCTTCAACCTATGCTGGAGGGTGGGCGCAGAATGGTCTGACAAGTCCCTCACTCAGGATGCTCAAGGTGGGCCCAGTGGTCTTCTAGACAGACCTTGGAGAAGGCGGATCCAACACTAGCATTATCACAGGTATAACTGTTTGGGAGCCAGCATCACACGGGGCTGGAGTGTGAGCGGGCAGGTCCAGTCAAACATGGCATCAGTACAGGCTGCGAGTCCCCCCGGCCAGGTCTCCAACAAGACCCTGCAGCACTTCTGTGAACTAGCACAAATCTCTGAACTGCCCAACCAGAAACGCTGGGGAAATGCCCTTCCACCAAGGCCAGCCCCTGGCCCACAAAGGTATTTTGGGTTGGGATTGCTCTTGCCTAACCAGAGCCAGCAGCAGCAGCAGGCGGCCGAGGACCCCGGAGGTTCCCCACCAGCTTCAAACTCAGACAATTGCATTCTCGACCGTATGGATGCTATGAGCACCACGCTGAGTGGCAAAGGCTGCAGCAGGAATGTCCACTGCCCCTTCCTGATAAAACAGAAGGGAAATTGCTGCAAGCTCAGCTCCGCAGCCCTGCCGGCGGGACGCTTGCTGCAGCGGGGTCGGCAGCCCAGAGGGATGGAGGTGTGCAGGGAAGGGCTGCCAGTGATCCCCAGGGGAAAGAGCGTGACCGCAGGGGTAGGTGAGGAACATGGGGTGCTCCTAGTCTGCTCCTGACTGCAGGATGCTGTAGAGAGAAGGGGAGGCAGAGCGCCCCAGCCACACTCATAGGGACAACAGCAAATTCGTGGAGCAGGAGCGTATTTCAGTTCTAGTTGGGGAAGGACGAACAAGAACTGGCCTAGTGTCAACAAGCAGGGACAGATCGGAGCGGGCAAAAAACATGCCTGAAGCTGGGCTAAGCTCTGCTTCAAAGCCAGTTAAATGGCCATCAGCTAAGCAGGGAAGAAGCCCATACAGCAGCTCCAGAAGCCACAGCACGGCCTGGAAGGGGCCAGCTGACAGGCCAGGACAGAGCTTGTGCTGGCTTTACTGGCCCATGCAAGAGCCCGAGTCCTGCCCAAGGAGTTGGTCTGCTTGTCTCAACAGTGCAATCAAAAGGACGTCAGGACAATGCTGGGCAGCAGGTCTGGGACTGACTCCTGTCCCAAAAGGGTCCACAGCCTTGACAGCTACAAGCAGAACACTGCTGACAGCAGAGCCAGGACCGGGGACTTCAGGGGTGCTGATCCCTGGAGGTTTGGCCGTTTCAGACCACATTACGGGTCATTCTTCAGGTCACCACAGCTCTGTCCTGGCAGGTAGCAGCTCCTCCTTCCACAAGTCCTCCTGCCAGCAGCCTCCCCCGACCCTGCTCTGGGCCCTTGTGCTCCATCTCCTGGCCCCGTGCCCCGGAGCAGCCAGCCCCCCGCCACCCTCCACCCATCTGGCAGCCCTCTTCATTTATCTTTATGCCTTTAATCCTTTAGTTAAATGGCACAGCTCTGCACTCAAAGCTGGAAAGAAACAGCCTAATGGCCATTAAGTTCCCCTTCAGAATATTAGATTCAGATCCATCAATTTTACTTTGTAGAGAATATTTGCAGTAAAATCAGAGCAGCTCCCAGGCGCCTGACAGCCCAACAGTGTTTTCTTCCTAGGAGCAGCTGTTCAGAAAACACATCGGCTCAGGATTTACTGACAGTTGGCAATGTGAGACGCTTCAGAGCCACGAGCCAGAGGATGCCACCCGCTTCTGTCACCCATGTCAGCTTCCATGAACAAACCACAGAGCAGATAAAACAAGTCTGCTGCTATAACCCTCCGGCTTTCCGGCCTCCGCCCACGGCCTGCCGTTGCTCCAGCCCTGTCCTCACCGAGGGAGCGCTGGTCACTGGTGTGCAGCCCACTTCATCCCCACTGAGCACTGGGAAGGCTGCCCCAGCATCGCTGCAGACAGTGCAGCAGAGCTGGCCAAGTGCTAGGGAAAAAAGAACAGATTTCTCTGGCAGAAGCAGAGCGGGGAAGGCAGCGGGACTCGCCTACGTTGCCCTGCCAGTGCCACCTGCAACAGGTGAACGGCACGTTGGTGAGAGCAGCCGGCCTCTTCCCAGCCTGGGGAGCAGGTTGGCAGGCAGACAGCACGGTTGTGCATCCCCGGAGCAGTGCCAAATCCTTTCCAGGGGGTCCTGCCGGTTGGGCATTTTACCCGTGCAATGTGCTTACAGCTTGCAGAGGTGATGCCAGGTCTCTCCCTTCCCCTCCTGGCACCGGAGCCATGGGGAGCAGGCCGGAGCACACATCCCGCAGAGGCTCCCCAGGCGTTCCCTGAAGCTCAGGGAAAAGCACAGCCTCACCCAAAGATTTGCACATATAGAATCACAGAATTTGCGCATTTACCACCTGCAAGGAGCAGGCTGGGGCTGTGCTGCTAAAGGCAAGACCAGAGTGCAACGTGACGGAGCCTGCTGCCACCCAGTCCACCGGCCAGGGCAACCATCCCCACCTCCCACCCCACGCACCAGCCCTACCAAGGCGCTGCCAGAACCACAGAGCAAAACCCGGGGATGTTTGCAACTCTGCCACCTCCCAGCTGCAAACCCAAGGGCCAGCAGGCTCCTAATGATATTATCAGCGAGGAACACCACCAGATTGATTTGTATCTTGCAGGGTCTTGCCCGCCGAGCCCCAAACTGGGCGTTACTGGGACAACAAGTTGCCACTGGGTGCAGTGGTTCTGTTCAGCTCAAGATCTGCGCCCCAAGCTGACAGGTACTAAACTGGGCAAAGCAACTGGAGGCCTCGAGTGCCTTGTTACAGCATCGCAGCCTGAGCCGGGGGTGACGAGGCACTTGCAGTGCGTACAGAGGGAGACTCGTCAAGTAGACAGAACCGGAGTCGTGCTTCCCCACGTACTGCAAACAGGTCTGCCCTGCCAGCCTAAAGCTTTTACCTCTGCTTGTGGGCAGATTTATGGCAAATAATAATAGCTGGGAGAAAACAGAACATCTCTGGGAATGGCAGGAAGGTGAGGATGGGAGTCAAGTGCTGGGGAGCCCCTAACCATTGTCAAATCCACACCTGCCGCTGCTAACAGCTTTTTATCCTCATGTTTAACATGAGGCTCTGCACCAAAAACTGTCTCCAGCAAGCCCAGTCTTCCCAGGGCTCGGGAGGGCCGAATCCCCTCTGCCATGGGCAGGGCTCACCGACACTCCCAGCATCGCACCGGGAGCTCCCGCAGCTCCAGCTCTTCCCAAGGGGGCCGAGATTTAAATTACACCAGCTCCTTCGTGGGGCTGCTGTGGCTTTTTGGCTTGTTCCTTTGCCCCAGGGCTCTGTGCGGTTCTCCCCGCTCCCGCAAAGACCCACAGCTCCAGAAGGGAGAAATCAGCTCCATTTAATTCAAAAGTTTCTCAGATCCACACCAGCTCTCCAGACCCGAGGGGGGGGGGGGGGGCACCCTCCAAGGCCCCTCAGCGCAAGGGGTCTTTCACAGCCGCCCCATCGCTCCCTGCTATAAGAACTCTAAAATCAGCAGTTTTGCAGCAGCTGCAGAAATTCCCTGTTTTCGACTTCTTCTTCCCCAGAATGCCCATCCCGATTTTCTCAGCTAGTAGCGATATTTCTTCCAAAAATCCCCTTTTTTCCCCCCCCCTTCTCACCCCCAGACTGTCACAGACCCCCGGGGGTCACACACACACCCCGGGGACACCCCACCTTCCCGGCCCCCCCCCTTCTCCGCAGGGTGCCCAGCAGGCGGGAGAAGCCTCCGGGAGCCCCACCCGGCGGCGGCTCAGACCGGGGGGGGGGGGCAGCCGGTATCGGGAGAGGGGGGCACAGCCGGTACCGGGAGAGGGGGGCACAGCCGGTACCGGGAGAGGGGGGCACAGCCGGTACCGGGAGCGCTCCCCCCGCCCTCCCGCACCGCCCCTGCGGAGCCGCTGGCGGGCGGCGCCCGGTGCAGCCCCGGGCTCCGCTCAGCCGCCGCCCCGGTGATACCGGGATCAAACTTTCCCGGGAGCCCCCTCCCTCCCCGGTTCCCCCTCGGTTCCCCCCGGCTCACCTGCGCTTTGGGCGGCAGGGGGGGGGCCGCACCCGCCCCGCAGCTCCCCGAGCCCATCCGGACCGGCCCCGTTCCCGACCGGGGGAGCGGAACGGAGCCACCGCCGGTGCTTGCGGGGCCGGGGTTTGAATTCGTTCAACCCGCCCTGATTGGGCTGCGGGAGGGAGGGGGGGGCACCGGGGTGGGGCCCCGGGATTGGGGGGGGGGGGGCGGAGTGTGGATGCGGGGGGTGGAGGGATGCGGGGCGGGGGGATGCAGAGGCTGTGAGGAGGCAGGGGATGCGGGGGAGGTGGGAGCGTGGGGATGCAGGGGCGGGGTGGGATAACGTGGGGATGCAGGAAGGTGTGGAGGATGGAGGGCCGGGGGGATGCGGGGGGATGTGGTACCACGGGGATGCAGGGGGGTGCAGGGGGATGTGGTACCCTGGAGATGCGGGGGGGTGCTGAGGATGCGGGGGGGATGTGGTACCCTGGGGATGCGGGGGGGGGGGGGATATTGGGTGTGCAGGGGAGGTATATTGGGGGTGCAGGGGGATGTGGTACCCTGGGGATGCAGGGGGGTGGGATATTGGGGATGCAGGGGGATGTGGTACCCTGGGGATGCAGGGGGTGTTGGGGGGGTGCAGGGGGATGTGGTACCCTGGGGGTGCAGGGGGGTGGGATATTGGGGATGCAGGGGGATGTGGTACCCTGGGGATGCAGGGGGGTGGGATATTGGGGATGCAGGGGGATGTGGTACCCTGGGGATGCAGGGGGTGTTGGGGGGTGCAGGGGGATGTGGTACCCTGGGGATGCAGGGGGGTGGGATATTGGGGGTACAGGAGGATGTGGTACCCTGGGGATGCAGGGGGTGTTGGGGGGGTGCAGGGGGATGTGGTACCCTGGGGATGCAGGGGGGTGGAGGGCGCGCGGGGGGGGAGTAGACACGCAGGGGGATGAGATGCAAAGGGGGTTACAGGGAATGTGGGACATGTGGGGGGGATGTGGTACCCCGATGGACTGTGGGGTGCAGTGGGTGTGGGGAATGTGAGGGGATGTGCTGCCATGGGGGGGGTGATGCAGGGGAATGGGATACTACAGGGGGCCGGGGGGTGCAGGGTGGCAGGGGGCTGCAGTGGGTGTGGTACGATGGGAGGACCTTGGGGATGCAGGGGGGGAACTGCAGGGGGGAGTAGTGCCATGGGGCCGCTGTGGAAATGCGGGGGGGGAACGGTGGCTGCAGGGGCAGGCGGGACCGCGGGGGTGGCCAGGGGGACAGCAGTGCCGTGGGGGGTGACCGTGGGGACGCACGGCCTGGGGCTGGCAGGGAGGCAGCGCTGCCAGGGTGCGCAGGAGCGGGGATGCAGGGCAGCGTGGTGACCTGAGGGATTGCTGTGGGGCCAGGGGAGGTGTGGGGGTTGTGGAGCAGGGAGCGGTGCTGGGGGGGGGATTCTGCTTTGAGGATGCAGGGGAATTTCGGTGCTGCAGGGGGGCATGGTGCTGCGGAGAGGATGGTGGCCCTGAGGGAGGGTGCAGGGGGGCAGGGTGCCATGAGGAGGGGTGGGTGTGCAAGGTGGACAGGGCATGGGAGCCACAGAGGAGTGTCCCAGGTGTACCACAGTATTTGTGGGACCAAAGAGGGGGATGGCGCTGCCAGGGGTCAGAACAGGAGGGTGCAGGTGGCACCTCTGGGCAGCAGAGGGGCAAGGGAGGAGGCACAGCCATGGGGAAGCCGGGGAAGGGGACACAGCATTAAAGCAGACCGCCTGCTGGGTCAGGCAGGAGAGATCCAGGCAAAGGCCCCACAAGATTTTTCAGTCAGGATTCCATCCCTGTCAGCTGTCAGCATGGGGGTGACAGCATTGCTGCTGCTTGTGCTCAGCACCAGCTCGCAGCCGGGCGCGTGCTTTGCTGTCAGAGCTCAGCAGAGCTCCCCTGTTCTGCTGGGGCATCTCCAGGGGCCTTGCGGGGCCAGCACGGGGTGACAGCAGGGCCAGGACAGCAGTGGTGGAGCTGCGGGTCCTCTCTAGCTAAGCGCTACCAGCACACCCTCAGCCCATCCCTGCAGCCAAGCACAGTTGCTGCTGCTGCACCACAGCCATCCCCTGGCTGGATCCATCCCTCCCGCTCTCCTGAGCAATGCACCAGCGCTGGCTTCCCGCACGAGCCCAGGAGCAGAGCACAGGGAGGGTGACCATGCTCCCCTTCTCTCTGTTTCAGCCCAAAAAGGCTTTGAGCTCTCCAGCCTCCTGTGCATGCTCCTGCCTCCTGTCCCGGCATCTTCTCAGGCTGGAGTGTGTCACTTGGACTTTTGTCCTCTGCAATGGTGCAGAATAGATATACAGAGCAATAAATGTATTAAAGGGGCATTCAAAGCTGTGGCTACTGCTGGTGGGCATGATGGGGTCAGCGTAGCTTCTGCTGATGCTCAGTCCATGCTCGTGGGCCTGTCCCCCGCACACACACACGCTCGTTTCTTCTGACGTTCCCCACAGTGGAACCCCCAGCCACAGCGCCCAGCCGAGCGCTCTCAGCAGTGCTGGACTCACCACTGGCAGCAGTGGACAAGGCTCCCTCCCACCAGCTCTTTTCCCGGGGGATGCTGGCTCTCAGGACCGCAGGGGGTTGGTTATCACCGGGTGCTGAGAGCCTGAGCTGGCCCAGGGAAGGTCACTGCAACAGCCCGTGCACCGCTCTTCATGACGCTTCTGATGTTAGCACAGACACCTTCCTGCAAAGTCCTTTTTCTCTAGGCTCTTTGCTCCTGCAGAGCAGATTAAGCGCTCGCTGCGTGCCGGAGCTGTGGGGTGTTACCCCTGGGCTGGCCAACCACGCTCAGGGGAACCGTGGGATATGCACAGATGGACTGGGACGGGGAGGGATGTGAAACCCTCCCAGACCAGCGCCTGGATGAAGCCACAACCGCATTGGCAGGGGACTGTCACAGCGGAGCCACTTTCTCTCCGCTTCCCCTCCATAAAGCGGCAGCTCCCAGGGAGGCGTGGGCTCCCACTGCCTGAGGCACCACAGCTCCCCGGAGTCGGTCCCTTCCCCAGGATGGGTCCTGCGTGCTCCCCGAGGGGTGCTCTGGGCATTCAGCAGAGAGGGCACCCTTGGTTTTGGGAGGACAGACGGGCCGTGTCTTCCTCCCTTGCACTCCTGCAGCTTTGAGAGTGGGCAAAAGCGCCCGGTCCTCGCCCTCCCCTGCCCGGGCGCGGAGGATGTGGATGCAGCCCCAGGGTCTGCTTTGAAAACAGGTGATCTCGGAGCAGCACGGTTGCATCTGTGCCATGGAGAGTAAGAAAATCCTGCGATGCAGCAAAGAACCTACCACGCCAACCTGTCTGGAGGCCGGGGCTGGCACGGGAGCCACAGGCAAGAGTGACCATCATGTGTTCAGACCAAATCACACCCTGCTCCCCTCCACCGGTTCCTCTTGCATCTCCCAGGCATTGCAGGGGCTGCACAACCTTCAGGAGAAGGTGCAGGGATGAGACACAACTGGCAAAGAGCAAAGGCAGGACCCCGCCGGAGCCGCGTGGCTCCTCTCCCAGGTGTCCCCAAGGGCTGGCACCTGCTCCATGCGGGCTCTGGAGCCATTTGAGATCCGTCCCCGTTGCACTTGCCAAGGCCAGGATGAGTCACAGCTGCTACAAAATTCACACCTCCTTCAGGTCCCTGCTGGTTTTACCCAGCGAGCATACTTTGGCGCTTGATATATCCAAGAGAAACCATTCCTGCTAGGATCTGGAGAGCCTTTACCGCTGTCCCCAGCACTGGAAGGACCATGAAGAGCCCTGTCTTTTGGAAAACCCTTCAAAGCTCTTAGGGACCTGACCAAGTGCAGAGCTGAGGGGAGGTTCTTGCTGGCACAAGCTTTGGGACATGCTGGTGATATTTTCCTCTTAAATCACAGAGGAAAGCTGTCCGCAGCTCCTAAAAACCCCACGTGCAGCACGGCAGAGCTCCCACCATGCATATTCCCCCATCCTCTCTTTCATCCTGCCCTGGGGCTGTCAGGACCGGCTTCCCAGGAGAGAAGCTGCTGGGCCGCGTGTGTCAAAGCAGAACCTGGGCCAGAAGTTCATTATAGACTTCTTATTAAATGGGAAGAGGTGCCCACTGGTGAGACAGAGACCCTTGCTTCACAGGCGGTGGGATGCTCGGAGTAAAGATAAGCTTTAATAGGGTGCTCCCCACCACTGCATAGAAAAATTCACCATTTGTATTTGCTTAAAATTTTCAGCCCGTGCTCTGGGAACAGCCCGACTCATCGCATACCCGAGGAGGCTGACAGCATCTAAAAGGGAAAAAAAAAAAAAAACCCACCATGGAAAAGTGTTGCTGTGCACCGCTTATGTGTATCTATGGTTACAGGAGATCGTGTCAGAGGATGTAAGACGTTACCGGGGAAATCAGACGTGATGGTGTCAATAGAGACTGCAGGAGCTCATCCTCCGTCAGGGCAGAGTTTGGATGCTCGGTGCAGACCCACACAGCAACCGATGGGGATAAAAATAAATGCCAGCCATTTGGAGAAGAAACCATCCTACACACAGAGAGTGAGGTGGGCCTGGCAGGGAAATACGAGTACCACCCGCTGCCGCAAGCGCTTGGCACGTGTTCCCAGGGAGATTTCAGCGTGTGCTGGAGAGCTGCTCCTGCCGGGGCAGTTATTGCGTAGTTCCAGACCTCGCGACAATTAGAGCTCGTCAGGATGTTTGAATCTAGCATCGCATCCTTTCCAAAAGCAAACATTTCTGGGAGAAAGGATTCTTTCAAAACCATAGGATATTTTCAGTGTATTTTAAGAAAATGGTTTCATTAACTTTCTGCTGCATTTGCGTTTTAAAAACTGTGATATTTTTGGATGTTATTCTTTTTCTCTTTCGAAATATATGTAAATCCCATCAAATAGTTCCAGTCACCAATTAGTAGTATTGCAGCAGCAGAGAGAAAATGAATGAAAGCCATTTTAGAAAACACCTCCGTTGAAAGCATACCAGGGAAACACAAGATTTAGATCAAGGACAAAATAAAACCAATGTATTCATCTATTAATCTGCAGTCATTTCTCTATTAAGAGTTGTTTTGAAAACCAGCAGTACAAAAATTACATGAAAATGTGATGGCTTTTAAGGGGTAACGCAGCTGTGCTGGATCCTGCCTCCCCGTGGGATTTCCAAGTCTCTTCCAGCCCTCCTCTCTGCTCCCGGGACATCCTTGAGAGTTTTCCCAAAGGAAAAGTCTGCAAGCTTTTTGTGCCTTGTTGCTGACAGATACCAGCTGCGGCACTTTCAGCCACATGCTCTAACCTGCTTCAGATTAGGCGTGCTGTGTCAGGATGCTTTTGATTTTGGGCATCTGCCTCTAGACACTTTAACCTGGATGTGATGTTTGGAAGCGCTGAGCACTTTCCCTCTGGAAAGTAAATTGCTGATGGCATCTGCAGCTGCTGCCCGGATCATAATTCAGAGCTGACAATCGGAGTGTGGCTATTTTTTTAATGATGTTCCATGTCTCGATTGTGCTACCGGCTCGCTGCTGATGCCATGCCGGAGTCACAGCGGTGACTCCGCAATTTAAGAGCCTGCACGTTTAACACGTGCACCTTCAAAACCCCCTCGTGCACTGGCAACCGTCTCCCTGCGCTCACGGAGCTCAGCCACGTGCAAGTCAGACGCCGTCCCACCGCGAGTTGTTCCCCCACGCTAATGCTTCATTTCAGAAAGAGCCTTCCGAAGTGGTATTTCCTCTCCATGCTTTCTGGCAGGGAGAAAGTGTTTTTAAAGCATTTGCCTTAAAGAAGCCTTTTTTTTTAATGTGGGGGTACACGTTACCCGTCACAGTCAGAAGAATCCACACATTTCTCGGTAACTCATTCCTCCAACGAGCTTGGCTAAAGCTTCTGCTGTTCTCTTCAGTAGCACCCAGGGAGAGCTCACAGCACTTTGGGCTGATCTAATAAAGGAGAAGAATCATTCTGGAGTCATTCACCGCAAAAATGAACCCATCTCAGAGGCTCTGGCAGATGAGATGAGCATCTTGAGAGACAGCACAGAACACTTCTGTTCCCTGGACCTGTACCTGGGCCAGGCAGGTACGTTCCTGAGATGAAATACACCTCATTCAAAAAAACTTCCACCTCTAATGAACTGTTCTTAAACGAGGTTGATGCATTGGTCTTGGCACGGCACTTTCCTTGTAGCTGTAATTTGGCAGTGAACACTTTGTATGCTAAAGTCTGGAAAGAAACAACCCTGTGCCAGAAAGCCAGAGAGGACAATTTCATCTGGCAGCACGGGCTGCATCCCTAATATATGTCGTTTGGTGGAGGAACAGAGGCCCAAAGTGCACCAAGGGAGTCACTGGGGACATGTTCAAGACCTATCCTGATCATCACATTTCATCAAAATCAAGCATCAAACTTGGAAATGGCTCAACAAAATCTTCAGTGAGAAGTGTTTGGTCTGCAAATACACTGCCTAACCTCAAACACAACCAGATCAGCGGGGCAAAGCCCTAAGTGCCTGGAGATAACAGCATGGGAAGGTCTGAGATGACACCCTAGCCCGTTCCCCCTCAGGCTCTCAAGACCACCCCTGCGCGTTGAGCATGTCATGGTGCTTGATGCCAGAAGGGACAAGCAGATCATCTAGTCTGACCTCCCATACGATGTGGGCCAGGTACCTCCTTATCTCATGACTGGCCAAGACATGTCACCAAAAGCCATCTAATCCAGACCTGAAGACCTCTTTAGCAGGAGATACCACCATTTCCCCAGGACTTTGTTCCTGAATTTAATGGGAGCATTTGTAGACTCTGTAGGCAGGAGAGACAGGAGCAGGCGAGGGACATCCCAGCTCCCTGGGCAGTGAACCCGGGGGACAGCCAGGACAGCTGGCACGATGCCCTCGGTTGGATCCAGGACTGCTCTTGGTCTGCAGGGACAGTGCTCACTGAGGCACAGGCAGCAATTACATGTCCACAAGCCCACCTTGGCACGCTGTGCTCCACAGAGTGACCTTAGCTTTCCAAGAAGGAGACACTTACCCACTTGTTGGCAAAAAATAGCTCCTGGCTAGAGCAGCACTGGGTCCTCTGGCCCCATCTCTGATCTCCAAAGCCTCCAAATAACCTGCGGAGCAGAGAGGTCCATGTCACAGCCACTGCACACAATGGCCCCACTCGTAAAAGATGAGGCCACTGGGTCCTCTTCACCCAGTGGCCATGGCAATGGAGAATGGCCAAAAGCCTTCCCAGGGCATTCCAGGAAGGTGGTAGACAGGGGATGACAGACACCTGGGTGGGCAGTGCCTGACACCAGCTCCTACAAAAAGAGGGTACGTGGGGAGCCCAGGCAGGTCCCCATTAAGCTGTCAGCACCTCATGCCCTCTACGGCCAACCCACCTCAGGTCACACCAAGACCCCAACAGCACCATGAAGGGGCGAGGTGAGGGAAGGAGGACCATGTCCTTGTCCCTGCACCACACACAGGGGTCCCAGGCCAGATCAGACCCATGCAGGACCCCACTGTGGAGGCAAGCCCTGTTCCGACCATGCCTGTGTGGGGTGGACCTGCCTCCTCCTGAGGTCCCCAAGGAGGGATATAAATTGCTTTTTCCCCAACCAAGAGTATTGATTGTGGTCAGGCCCGCGGCTCAGAGCTCGCTAATGAATTGTAATTGGAAAGAAGTTCCACTTTGACATGTTTTATTTTATTTATGTCAGGATTTGCCATGCATTAAGCTAGGGGCTCATTAAATTAGTGAGGCAGACAGTTCCCACCAAGATGGCCTGAGCTGGGCAGACTTCAGCTGGGGACTAGCAGCAGCAGACCTAGGAGAGACATGGTCTGCAGAGAGACCGGGGGTCCTCCTGCTTCTCCGCTCCCCCCAGTGTAGACAGAGGCTCCAAGACTGGCATGGCCAACACTTCTCTGTGCAGCCTTGAGCCCTCTGGTTGCCCCCTATATTCCTCGCTCCCAACGCCCTTCTCCAGGGATTTTTGCCCTCCCAAGAGAGCCCCTTCCTGCACTAAGGGTAAGCACGTAGTAGGGCACCAGGTTGGGTTTTGTCTGCCCTGCCAGAGCCCTCTTCTGCGCCTGGCTCACCATGGAGGATCCATCTTGCCCCTCCTTCACCTCACGTCTGCTGGCAGCCGCAGTGCCCTCTGGCCTCCAGACAGTCTCCGGGTCCAGACAGGACCTGAATTTATAATATTGTGAAAGGCAAACCGAACATAGAAAAAAATCTCTCCCTATCCAGCCTGCTGCCTCCCCGCATTGGCCTGGCCTACTGCCGCTTCCACGCAGGCTTCCCAGGCTCGCCTTCACTTGCTCCAGAAAGTTCCCCATCCCTGTTTCTGCTCCCTTCTCCGTTTCTTTGCCCAGCTTTCTGCCATGTTTCTGGAGTATGACCCTCTCCCCTTTCCAGAGGTCCCTGGTTTGCCTTCAGGAGGGCATGAGTAGGAAATCAAACGCCTCTTCCTTAAGCAGATGCCGTACGTGATGCAATGATGTATAGAACAGGGGTACAGGAGCTTGCTCCCCCACTCTGGGCTGAGCCCAGCCTGCACCCACAGGGACAGCAATCCAGCCCCTTGCCCCTTGTTTTCCCTGTGGGTCCCCCAGCATCTCCTTGCAGACCTTCCATCCCCAGTTCTGGCATTCCTCATCAGACCCACGGTGTTTCACACGGTTAAAGCTGTGTAGCATCTAACTCCTGCTCAGCACCTGCTGGAAAATGCCAGTTTTCTGACGCTACTTAGGATTTCCACGGTGCAGGGAGTGGCTCTCCCTTTCTAGGGAAGTGACACAGTGGAGTTGTGTTCAATGGGTGGGACAGAGACCATGCTGACCTGCCTATAGAGTACTTGTACACCCCTGAGCCAAACTCCATTCTTAGGAAAGCCTGAGAGGGAGGGAAGCAGAGAAGAGAAGAGAAAGAGGAAAGGAGAAAGAGAAAAAGAGAAAAAGAGAAAGAGAAAAAGAGAAAGAGAAAAAGAGAAAGAGAAAAAGAGAAAGAGAAAAAGAGAAGAACCAAAAGAGTAGGTGAGTATGGACCAAGAGTAAACAGGCCAGGAGAGCCTTCCAGTTAAGCAAAGGGGGACCTGAGCCTGAAGACTGATGCTGACCTAAAAGCTGAAAAGGCAGTACATGGTTAGGACAGTTCAGCAGAGCAGGATAAAGCTGTGCCTGACCCATGCACACCTATGCAGCTCGCTGGCGTAGCAGACTATGCTGGGACATGCCTCTCCAGTACCATCCCAGTACCACAAGCTGGGCTGTTGACAGAGATTTGCTGGTCTCTGAAAGATCAGATGGAGAGATCTGGCTCTCTGTCCCCTCTCCCAAGGCTGTGCTCCAGTGCACGTGCATTCACCTCGCCTCTAAGCACCAGCATAGTCTTGACATTAACCACAGGCTCAAAAGAGACAATCAGTCATTGTCAGAAACGGGCAGCGGCTGAAACCAGCCCAAGCACATGGAGATGCCACCTGAAACTCTGCTGCAAGTCAAGCTCTCCAAGAATGCAGCTGCTAAATAGAAAAGATTCAAATGAGAATTTTATCTCTGGGTGAAAGCAAGTACAGCAAAATGGACAACACCAAGGGTCACAAGACAGATTTTCTATCAAGGTCTGCTAATTAATTAGTGTCAAAATTAATCAGATCCCTAAATTGGGGCATGAAATATGCTTAGCAGAAGACTAGGTGATGAAAAACAAGCTGGCTATTACTGATATTTGCTATAGAAAGTGAGAACACCATGCTCCCAGAAAAAAAGGAAAAAATCTTACAGTGCTCGTAAAGGACATGAGATTTGAGTAAAATAACTTGATTTCAGATGACTTGTAGAATCCCACCCTCAAGGCAACATTGTAATGCAGATCAAGAGACCTCCAAACTGGAAAAAAAAAAAAAAAAAAGATGAGGGAAATTACAGATGTAAGCAGAGAAAGAAGCATGCTGCCATGTGAAGCTAAGCCAGACAAATTTGGGGGGACAGTATAAGGTACTGAATCAGAATTACAAAAGCAGGGCTTGAGGAAGAAATCAAAACAAAACTATGAAGGCAAATGGAATAACACTGCAGGAATTAAAGAGTGCATCAAGGGGGGAAGCAACCTGAGTAGAAGCAGTGGCTTCTCTTTTTATCAGTCCAGGTAGATTTCCAATGGGCATGTACAGAGCATGGACTCCTGGCTGATATTGTGAACAGATGGTACATACGAAGAAATAAATTAGAGGAGGGTGTAATGTACCTATAAAATATGCGGAGAGGTGCGGCAGCAGCAGGACCTCACAAGATTTATTAGTTGGAATTGGTGGAGAGATGTCTATGTTCAGGGACATTTATACCGAATAAAAACAGAATAATTCCTACAAAATTAGACCAATTCTTCTCGTTAGATCTGGTGCTCAAGTTAATGGCCTGTCTGAAGTTAGTCTATGAAAACTAGAAAGAAAATAGTCGCATGGAAATCTTCCAACTAAACCTTAACTAATACCCTGGGATGCCATGCATGGGTGAATGAGATGGGAAGGTAAAATAAAACCATGATCTGCTTTGGTTTCAGGAAAGGAAAAAGCTTTTCTGAGGCTGAAAACGTTCGGTCTACTTGAAAGAAGCAATACAGAAAAAGGAAAATAATGGCAAAGTGCAAAAGCAATATTGCTCATATGCATGTTCTGATCCCTACTAGAGGGCTGCCAAAGAACTGTTTATGAAAAAAACCCAAATTATATACTATTTCAGGACTATTGTAATCACAGCGCAGAAGCGGTCTTTCTAGAAAGTGCAATGGCTGAATGAGATCCCCAGCTGGGGTCTGCTGACTTGGGCGTCAACTGCAGAAACAATATTTTGACTGTTAAAAGTGTTACTATTTGTCTAAAGACCACAATATTAAACATGTTAATTTGTGTTCAGGGTGCACAAATTGTTGTCAAAGCCTTAAAAAAGGCAGCCTAAAAAAAAAAAAAAAGGGGGGGGAAGAGCCTAGCTCACAGTCCTTTCTGGTTGCACAAAATCATGAACCAAGCACATTAGAAACTCAGGATGCTGCCCACTGAAATGTTGTTTAATGGAAGCTTAAAATCAAACAATCTGGCTGTAGCTGGTGTCCCGCGTGGAGAGGGCCGGAAGGGAAAGAGTGTAAGAGTCTGAAACTGATGCAGGAAAGTCAATGGATCAAACCACAGCAATGGGAAATGCAGAAAAATTCAGGGGTAAAAACCTGCTCCAAAGATGTACGTGACAATGGAACCAGCTCTGATGTGATGAGAAATGTTTATATATTTATTGCACAACCATCATTATTTATACTTCCCTTGGAAGGGGGTGATGAGAGGACACCTGGCCACATGTACAGCAACGTACGTGCCATGGGATACCCAGCAGGGATGGGTGACAACCCAACGGGGCACTCAACGAGTCTGCTGCACCCAGATGGAGACCACCCGGGCTGTGAAGGGCCTTGCTCGCAGCCTTGCAGTGCCAAAGGCAGGTGTTTGTTGGCCAGAGATGTTAGAATCATAGAATTGTTTAGGTTGCAAAAGACCTTTAAGCTCATCAAGTCCAACCGTTAACCCAGCACTGCCAAGGCCACCACTAACCCATGTCCCTAAGCACCACATCTCCCCGGCTGTTAAATCCCCCCAGGGATGGGGACTCAGCCCCTGCCCTGGGCAGCCTGGGCCAAGGCCTGACAGCCCTTTGGGGGAAGAAATTTTTCCTAGTATCCAGCCTAAACCTGCCCTGGCGCAGCTTGAGGCCATTTCTGTGATACCAGACCAGGGTGGGGGCAGCTCTCAGAGCTCCCCCCTCCTCAAGCCATCAGGGTGCAGGATCTCCCCGTGTTCAGCACGGATGGGGAGGCTGGGGCTGCTTTGCACATCTCTTGTGCAAGGGAAGTAGCTCATGGGTGGTGGGAAAGGGTCTCCCGTGGGCCGTGTCCCCTGAGGGCCCCAGGTCCTCTGGGAGCAAGGATAGCTGGGATGACCATCCCACGCTCACTCAGAGACGAGGCTGCTCTGCAGGCGGCTGGGAAGGGAGGCCGGGGAGCACAGCATCATCCATCACTGACATGTCTTCCTGCAGCAGAGAAACACCCTGTCTGAAAGGCCTCATTAGCATGTAAACGAGCTGCTCCTAAGCACAGCTGGGGCTTCCATCTTCAGCAGGTCACAACCACTCATTTACTTGCAACTGCCCCAGAAAGCCAGGATGCTCCACCCGCCCCAGCCCCCTCAGGCGTGAGTCTGAGCGCCCATGTGCTCAGGGCTGTCAAGGAGCATCAGCTCCGCAAGCTCAGCTCCGGCTTGGAGAGCAGCTTACCGCCGGAGCAGCCCACAGCAGGGCACAGCCAAGGGAGAGTTAACCTCCACGGTCCTCCCATGGGCAGCTGCTCCGTGCTGGAGAGTCTCCTCACTCCGCGTTGGCATCTGTGTGGAGGAGCTATCAAAACAGCTTGCTCGCATGAGCATGCCACGACAGAGGAGTAGCAGTTCCAGCGATGACTTCTTACTCTCTATCTCACCTAAGGTTGCATGCCAAACTCAGGGAATAGCCCTCAAAAGTTTCCTCCCCTGGGACCTCGGGAGAGGAGCTATTCACCAAATCCAACTTACTGCAACGAAGGCTTCTTGCTTGGTGCTACACAGGGAGAAATTCTGCCCTGATTTTAACCTGCTTCGTTAGGGTGTGAGTGTAACCTGCTGTGAAGGTGTTGCCAAATTAACGTTCCCCCTTTCCCACAGTCTGCAGGCACGCCTGAGACAGCAGCCCCTGGATACATCGTCCTGTTGGAGCTACTCCTCTTTGCACAGCTACGTGAGTCATTGCTGTGTAAACAGGAGCACAGGTGACAGAGCTGCTTTCCATCTGTCCCATGAGTATTTGCCTATTCAAATAAAGTTAAACTGCTCCAACAGGGGATGCTGAACAGAGAAGGAAGGAAATACCAGTGTCATAAAATGGCTGGGGATGGTTTTCTTGGAATTTACGGGGGAGAGGGTGATGGACACAGTGCTGTCCCTGGAGGTTTGCCACATCTTCCCCCAGGTCTCAGCAGCCCCAGCACCTTCTGGAGAGGGGTGGGAGGCAGGTGAGGGGCTCGGCAGGACCTGGCGGCAGGAGGACCTGCCTTGGCTCTTCCCAGGGATCAGCCAGGCTGGAGCTAACAGAGAGAAGCATCACTTACGGGTGAGGTGAGGAGGAGGCAATCCCCGGAAGCGCTCAGGTGAAGAGCTGGGAGGACAGGGGCTGGCAGGTCGGACATCCACACGGCCAGCCCTGACCATCCCACATCAACGCCTGAAGCCATCTGCCACCCCTGCACGTGGTGCATGACTCCATTTACCAGAAAACTGAGGCTACCCCAGCAAGGGAGTCTGGGGGGACAGCAAAGCCCCCCACACTCCTGATGTCAGCAGGACAAGAGCTCCATGCCTCACGCCATACTGCAAAGCAGCAAACCCAGAGAGAAATTCATTTTTATTTATAAAAGCAGGCCCTGTTATTAATAACATGTAATGACTGTATTGCTGTATACGGCACTGTAAATATACACATCGCATTACAGAACCAGGCGAATGCCCTGCTGCAAATTGCTTGCAATTTGCAATCGGCTGTGTCTATAATCATGGTGACTGCATGATTCTTGCTTTCAGCACTGGGAGTCTGGCAGGATAATGAGTGGCTCTGCTAATTGGAGTTCCTTTAACTGGAGTTTCTTGCAGGGCAGAATTGCCCTCAAGGCCAAGCCTTCCCCCTCCGTGACAAGAGACCTGATCTTTCACTGATCAGCCCCATTCTGGCCCCAAGCCCTGAACGATTTTGCCTCAGACTTCTCTGTGCACATTGCATTTGTTTCCCACACCGCACATGCCTACTGGTGCACAAGCAGGACTCCCGTGGCTCATTAACAAATGAATGTCATTGCTTTGGGCTGCTCCCCATCTACCTCCCACTGCTACGATGCAGCAGATTTTAGAGGACGCTTTATTCACATGAGCACACCGCAGAAACCCTCCATGTCCTGGCCGTGCTCCATGAACTGGGTGTCTGATTGTGGTAGGCACCCAGCAGCAGCTCCTGCTTGGGGTGAAAGCCAAGGTCAAGGTCATCAAATATCTTGCACTGTTCAAAACACCGACAGAAATGGACAGGTTCCTACTTTCAAAAGGTTGAGATGGAGGAAGGATTTTTCAAAGGTGTCAGGCTACATAAGGGTACGGGTGGCTGGTGGGGAGACTCTCTACCTCCTAGGCAAAAGGGCAAGGCAGTGGGACTGGCGCTCTGATGGGACCTCAGGACATGAGGACATATTCCCCAGTCACCCACCCAAGCCCAGCATGGCTCTGATGAGTAGCACTGAGGAAAAATGCTCCTGAGTCATTCCTTTGGCTCCTGTGGCTGAGCTATATCTCACGGAGCTGAAGGAACACTCTGCTGCTTTGAAGAGTTGTCTTTGCTTATATTTGGTTTCCAGCTCTTGCTTTGCTGGGCTGATGTGCCAGCATGGCCAGAGCAACCACAAGTCCCTGCAAGGGACATGCAGAAGACCCCAGAGCTTTCCCCTCTGCAGGCTGTTGGGACTCAGAGGGGAGATGTCACCAACCCAGCTTCAGCCCCAGGGTCCCCAGGACATACCAGGCTCAAAGTCCGTGTCCTTCACAATGGCTTTGGTCTCTTTTCCAGGGGATGTGGCAGGTCCCTCCTTCCTTTTTAACTAGCACCTGAACATCTACAACACTTGAACTGGCAGTCAGGTTGATGCTCCCCAACCCATTCAAGGGGGCAGCAATTGCTCGCAGCAATGAATGTGTGTGTCACATTGGCCACCTTCTGCCTGCCACACTGCTCTGGCCGTGGTTCACTCCTCGCTGTCTCTCATTCTGCCCTCTGGTCTCACACTGACATCCCGCCACCGCCTCGGGCATCTCACACGAGCAGGAGTGACAGCGATGTTTAGCTCGTGCTAAGGGAAAGTGAACGGATTTGTTTTGCTGGCTGATCCTAACGTTGTGCTGGCCCCTCCACCCCCTCTCAGCTGCCTGCAGACCCCTGTAGGGTGCCTGGACAGTTGGGGTCCTGCTGGAGAAACCCCACAGCTTAAGGGGAAGAGAGCATGGGGCAACCAGGTGGAGACAAAGCTGGGAAGCCCTCTGCTCCCAGGAGCCCTGATGAGGGCAACCAAGCCTCCGCAGCCAGGCGAATCCCACAGCACTAGTGACATGTGTGGGACCAAAGGCACCCCCCCACGCCGGGAGACAGCCTACGGGAATGTCAGACCCCCACACGGAGCAGCTTTTTAGCAGCCGACTGCTGGCAAAGCGGTGAGTCACTATTCCCATGGCAACTCCATTTACCTTAAAGACATCCTGGGGATGGAAGCCACCATCATGGATCGGTGAATGCCCAGCACCCTGGAAAATGGAGCTGGACCCCGTCCTCCCAGTGCTGCTGGGACCAGAGGGCAAACACAGGACACACCGGCTGGTCCTGCACAGCCTTGTAGCACGAGCATCCCCATGGGTCCACAGGGGAGCAGATGGAGGTGGGCAGGAGCTGCAAGGGTCACTCTCCTGTGGGGAGAAGGCAGGAAAATCCTGACGGAGTTGCTCTTCTCTGTCTTGCCATGGGCTTTTCCTGGGAGGACGCAGGTGTAAGAACAGTATAAGACAGACTGAAAAATTGGAGTGAGTCTGGCTGAGGCCACCAAGATGGCCAAGCGCTGGAGCATGGGAAGGATGAGGAGAGGCTGAGGGAAGTGGGCTTGTTCAGGAGATGAGATTATTCAGGCTGGGGGATGAAGGGATTGAGAGCAACCCTGTGGAGAAGGACTTGGGGGTACTCGTGGATGAAAAGCTGGACGTGAGCAGGCAATGTGCACTGGCAGCCCAGAAAGCCAAGCGTCTCCTGGGCTGCATCCCCCGCAGCGTGGGCAGCAGGGCGAGGGAGGGGATTCCCCCCCTCTGCTCCGCTCTGGGCAGACCCCCCTGGAGCCCCGCGTCCAGCTCGGGGGTCCTCAGCACGGGAAGGACATGGAGCTGTGGGAGCGGGGCCAGAGGAGGCCACCAAAATGATCCGAGGGTGGCCCAGCTCTGCTGTGAGGGCAGGCTGAGAGCTGGGGGTGTTCAGCCTGGAGAAGGGAAGGCTGCGGGGAGACCTGATTGCAGCCTTGCCGTGCTTAAAGGGGGCTGATAAGAAAGACGGGGACAGACTTTTTAGCAGGGCCTGTAGCGATAGGACAAGGGGGAATGCTTTTAAACTAAAAGAGGGGAGATTCAGACTGGATATAACAAAGAAATTTTTTGCAATGAGGGTGGTGAAGCACTGGCCCAGGTTGCCCAGAGAGGCGGTGGATGCCCCATCCCTGGAACCATTCAAGGCCAGGCTGGACGGGGCTCTGAGCAACCTGATCTGGCTGAAGATGTCCCTGCCCATGGCAGGGGGATGGACTGGATGGCCTTTAAAGGTGCCTTCCAACCCAAAACATTCTGTGATTCGATGATTACTGTTTCTTCAGCTGCCTAACGGGAGGGTGAGAAGGTGCACGGTGAAAGGAAAAGAAGCAACTGGCACAAGCTGGAACACGAGAAATTCTCACTATATATAAAAAAAAGCTTTTGCTGTGAGAATGGCCAAATGCTGAGACAGGAGATCAGAGAGGTCAAGGAGGTGTGTGGGTGGGTCTTCATCCTCAGAGATATTCAAGTTCAACTGCAGGGGGATGGATCAGGGACCCTGAAGTCTCTTCCCAGCTGTATTATTCTATGATTTTGCTGGGAGCTGCCTGGGGAAGAAGGAGGCAGCCCCAGGATGGAGTCCCTGGAGCCAGCAGCACCTGGTGCTTCTGCAGCTTCAGGCTTGCAGTGGTTTTGCTGGGGATGAGGGAAGCAAGCAGGGCAGGGTCCCACGGTGGTGACGACCACCGCCTGTAACGCTGTAATGGTGCCGGGACCCGTGGGGGCTGCTCAGGGAGGAGGCCAGATCATGCTGTCAATGAAGAGCAACAGGGCAGATGGAGGGCTAGGACCACCACAGCTGGTCCTGTCCCAGGCAGCAGCCCTGGCACCAGTTTTACAAACACAGGACAATATTTGGACAGTGTTTTTCCCCCCCCAGGGCAAGTCACAAGCAGGTCATTTTTCACTAAGATTCAGCCACCGGCTGGTACATAAAGCCGGCAATTCGCATCCCACCAGGCTAACAGCAACAGAGAGGCGCTGCCAGCAGAGCAGCCATCCAAGGGAGTCACCAGGGACTCTTCAGGGCTCAGCCACCGAGCAGGATCTGCCACTCCTGGAACAAAACGTCCTTGAGACCAATGCAGAGACGGCTCCTTTTCCTGAAATGCTCCCGGCCACCCCTGGGCTGTGTCCCACCCAGCAGAAGGCACAGAACAGGACCCTGGCAAGGTTACGGGACCTCTGCCAAACTGAGGCAGGACTTGGGGAGACTTCCTTGGGAGGAAGGGGCAGTGGGATGGAGGAAGGAGCTGTAGCAAAGCGTTTACACCAGGACAGGCGCTGGAGGCCCTGAAGGGATGCTTGGAAGCTGGGTGGGAGCCGGAAAAGGGTTGCCTGGAGAGCTAACACGGCATTGAACACTGTGGGGTCTCACAGCCCTGGTCTCCCTGGCTCCCCTGCTCAGTGGGACCCTTCTTTCTCTCATGTGGCACCCCCAATGCCCAAGAGCTGGTCTATACGGTTAGCATATCCCTCTTGCCTCCCTCTGTCCCTGTTCTGTTCATCCCCTTGAACAGCCTCCTGCTGAGATCACCTCTGCCTGGGACTGCTCAGGGATAAATCTGGCCACGGAGCTGCCTCTGATGGAGCAGAGGCCAAAACACTTGTCACGCATGCGTCTCGGTCGGACAAGACTCAGCGGCAAGCCCATGCTATTTAATTACCAGGCAGATGGAGTGAAAGACCAAGCTTGGCAAAGCGAAGGCCGTTCATCTTGCCAAGGGTCTCTGGGCTGGTGGCTCTTGCACCCTTTGCAGTGTAGGGAGGTGGGGAATGCTCAAGGGTCTGCACAGCTACTCAGGACCTGTAAGAAAAAAAGGTGTCCGTGATTTCAGCTACCTCCATGAAAAGGCAAAATGACCACCGGAGCAGGCAGGGATGGTGGACACAGGCAGGGGGTTGTGGACAGCGAGCTGGGAGTATTAAAGCCATGGGCAAATAGGTGGGGGGGATATGCTGATGGATGCAGGCTGAGAGGGTGACCCCTCCTTCACCCATCCTTGTGCCCAAGCAGCTGGGAAGAGGTCCTGGAAAGACAGGCAGGAGAAGCTGAGGGGTGGGAAGAGGGAGCTGCGTTACCGAGGGACATTTGAGCGGTCAAGCACAGCTCACAGCTGTGATGTGGGAACCCCTCCACCCATCGACCAAGGGAGCCCTCCCCTGCGCCCTTCACTAGGCCCTCTGCCCTGCCTTCACTTGCCGACGGGGAAGCATCCGACCCCGCAGCCCTTGTCCCACACCGCTGCCCATCCCACCTCCCGCAGGTGAGGCGGACAGGACCGTCAGAGCCCTCTGTAGCAGAGAGGACACCAAACACATGGAAGGTTGGGAGTTCTCCGTGCATCAAAGCCACTTCTTGCTGTCACAAGTGCCTTTATCCCCACCAGGAGTGTCCTCCCAGCCAAGGGACAACTGTCAGCACGGATAACGTCAAAGGCGTTCCTGGCAGAGCTCCCTGCCCTTGCCAGAAGGCCAAGGCTGGTGCAAAGTGTGCGCAGGGGATGTACAGTGTGCACATCCAGGGTGCCAGAGAGCTCGGTGCCTCTCTGCCTGCACAGAGAGCAGCTGCTGGCCCACTACAGGGCTGCCCCAGCATGGGCTCCAAAATACCACCTTGAAGCGGTTGTTCTGCTGCAGAAAATGTCTGGCACAGGGTAGGAAAAACAAGGAAACCCACTCACAACCACTGCACCTGCTGAAGAGGGATTCAGAGCAAGCCCAGGCAGTGTCCTGTGGCTCGGCATTTTCTTGGCTCTTGGCATTTGGCTCTGAAGCCTTCCCAAAGATGGATCCCCTTCTGCAAGAATGGACATCCTGGCTGCCCACCTGAGCTGTGGGTACCCAAGAATCCAGGCTCCCTCCAGCTCTTTTACAGCTGAAGCACCTACATGCCACCATGGAGGTGCCAGAGTACGGACAGAGGGGGCTAACCAGACCAGAGTGACCCAGAATATCGCTCGCTAACCCCTTGATTTGTCCAGAGCCATCTCCAGAAAACACTGAGATTCATCTGCGTGCAGCTGTTGTCCTTCTGCTGAACAGATTGACTAAGGAAGGCTGCTGAGCACGAGGCGGTGTGAATCCACCACTGCTCTCTTTCCGTGTATCAGCTGCACCCCAGCGAGCAACTCGGGGGCTTGATCCAAAAGCCAAGGGCTTCCTTTCGAGGCAATACAGCACTCAGTGCGCCAACACAGCAGCTCCTTTGGAGCAGAGCAACCAGTGACACATAGATGTCCTCTTCCAGAGGCAGCTACCAGTGGCCATGACATCATTCCCAACCACCCATGCTGGACAAGCACTTAGTGTGGGAAGCCTCTTTCAATGACAAATGAAAGGACTTCTCTTGCACCGTTTGAAGGATGTAGGTCTTAAATGGTTTAAAACATTTTCGGGTGCAGCATGATGTCCCAGGCATCCTCCCCAAAGCGTGCGTCAGTCTCGAGCCCTCTCCTCTCCCTCCCAAGCAGAACAGCGGCCGCACTTCCCAGAGGCAGAGCTTTAGGCACAGCAGGCATGAAAGGCTCAGCTTGATCAAATTACACTCTCCCAGGCTTGGCGCCTGCTTGGTCTCATGAAACATAACTAGATTTCTCCTAAGAAAAAATCAATAAGCTAAGTGTCAGTGACTACGCTGAATTCTGAGCTGCCCGGAGTTAATTACAGCCCCTGGCTCTGTGCAGCTGCCCCTGTGCTCCTCGGCTCGGGTCAGTCTCTGCCACGGCAATTCGTGCCATTACACGCATCTCCTGTTGAACATCGATGGGAATTGGGGTTTAAGTCCTTGGGACAATTCTTAAATTGTCCATTTTCCACCTGACTATAGGCAGCCAAGGCCTGTCTTAATGCCATGTACAATGCAGCTGTAGGCTTTACGTGAAATTAGGGGAAGAAAGGTAGCCCATGGGCTACTGCAAATGAAAGAGAGCTGGGCGAGCATAGGATTCACAAGCCCACACCTGGGAACCAACAGTGGAGCCACCCAAATGCCCAAGGGTGTCTACAAAGCATGTGAGCTGGATTCTCCTAATCTTTCCTCATCTAGTAGTGAGGGGATGTAGGGAGCAAGGGCTTCACCGGTGAGATCTAGTCAACCCGGTCAGTAAGTGTTGGCTGGGATTCACCTCTTGCTGGACAGCTAGACTCCACCAGTGAGGCCTCCACTGAAGGTGGAGGAGCCACAGGCAGAGAGATGGGCTGTAGATACCCACAGGAGGAGCGATGAAGCCCCGCTCCCCAGACACCTGAGGTCAGGCTAGAGCAGGACAGGGATGCTCCTCCTGGGATGGCGGGGCTGGCACACTGCTCCACCTCATCATCATGGACAACTGCTGCCGCCAGTTGTTTGCCAGTTTTTCTCTTCTCTTGCAGAGCCAGGCTGGAGAACCACACTGAGACTCCTGCAGCAAGCCCTGAAGTTGCTGCTGAGCCTGGCCAAACCCAGGAAAAGTCTTTCATCTAGAGAGCCCAAAGGATGTCAAGAGTACCAGTTGCTGTGTAAGCTGGCCTTGTGGTTACAGGCATGGAGACCTGGTCCAGCCCCACGAGTGGGTCAGACCTGTCACTTGGAGCATGTAAGGGAGCCAGGAAGGCAGCTGCTCTCCCTCGCCTTATTTCTACAACAGATGCAGCCCCCAGCGTTTGTGGGCTGGGACACTGGAGGTGGGAGGAGTAGCAGTTCCCAGCAGGGATCTCGAGGACGGTGCCAGGGCAGAGCTGGAGGCTCTGCTGCTCCTCGGTAACACAGCCAAAGAATAATCAGAGTTTCACAGTCTTTTAGCGGCTGCTTCACACATCAAGCTTGGATCATGTTTGCTCCTTCTCCCCTTTCCGCCTGGCCTCACACCAGCCTTTGCATCCTCCCTTTGCTCCTACTCTTGCAGCTTCTCCTGGCTGCATCCAAGTTATTTGTCTTTTACTGCTACGTACATTTGCAGCATCTTGGTGATCCAAGCACACGTGGACGGGAGCACACGTGGACGGGAGCACACGTGGACAGGAGCACACGTGGACGGGAGCACACGTGGACGGGAGCACACGTGGACGGGAGCACACGTGGACAGGAGCACACGGTACTGGCCACTGTAGAGGCACAGAAAGACAAACACGTGCCTGACCTGTGTACCGAGATGCTCAAGGACAACACAAGAGACAATGAGGAATGCCAGCAGATGGACAGAGACTTCAAGGAAAGCTTCTCCTTCAGAAGAGTCTCTCATGATGGATCTGGTGGTGGCCGGGTACCACGATTTCAGACACAGCCTGAGAAGGATCCAAACCCCACCAGCAAGCACCTGAAAAGCTGCCATTACCTTTTCCCTTCCTTTTGCCGTCCTCCATTCAACTTAGACTCCAAATGGTTCCTGCCTGAAATATTTTCTCAGTTAAATGCTCTGCATCTGAAGTACCGAATGCGTTTCTCGGATCTGAATTTCCTGCATCTGCTGCATTTTCCTCACTCGCAGGTTCCCCAAAGCTGTTTCACTGAAGTATTTGGGCTTTCTGGCAAAATACATCCCAGTTGGCCTGAACCGCCTGTTGCTCCAGCTTCTGTTACTCTTGCTATTTTTGGAAATTTTGCATTTTCATATTTGTGCCATTATTTTGCCAGTAACAGAAATTACACTTAGGGGCCTGCAGCTTGAGAGACTGCTTTCGTTCCCTTTTTCATTTGAAAGCACATGCTGCGTTTGCTTTTTTCCCAGCGTCCCTGGATCTTACGGACTGCTCAGCAGAGCGACTGTCAGATTCCTTGAGCATCCTGTCCCACCACGCAGGTCCATCAGATAATATGGGTCTATTCTGACATATCAAATATTTCCCCCTCAGATTACCCATGGTTTTATTGGGGTGGTGAGGCTCAGGTGTCTCTCAGTCTCCGGGCATGGAACAATTATGGACAAAGCTATTGCTCAAGTGATGCGCACACAATCCAGGGCAGAAAGCATCTAAATGTGCAACGTCTAAATGTCATCTAAATGCAAATCCAGGGCTGTGAGATGCTTTTAAGGAGCTGGGCCGTGCATCACTTACAGACACGGTGCCACCCTGCAGGCACGTGACCCCGAGCAACCCAGGGCTCCCAGCCCAGTCCCAGTCTGGGGCTACGAAGGATAGAGGTCACTTTGGAAAAATAAAAACATTTTCCTTGTGAAATAGCCCCCCAGATGTCACCTAGACCTGCCTGAAAAGTCACTTTGAACTTGCACTGGCATTATTTCATCTCTTTTATAGTGCGTACGGGAATTCGTTAGGAGGTGAAAAGTTCAATGTTGAAATGAAAAGGTAGAAACAATTCCCCCACTTTTTTCTCATTGCATTCACCATAGCTCCCCTGGACCTGCCCCAGAGCTGGGGCTCCTGCCCATGGTCAGCAGAGGACACCTCGTAGGACAGCCAGGAAAGTACAGGTGTGATGGAGCTGTGATGCTACAGCGCAATGACAAATTCCTGGCCCAACTGGACCATCAGCAGTGGTGCGACATTGCAAGGTCCCTGCCCACCAGTCGGCTGAACTTCAAAGCAGAGAGCGCTTCATCATACCAGCTTGGAATTGGACTCAGAGCATCATATAGATTGAAAGAAACCTCTAGAAGTGTCCAGTCCAACTGTTCTACCCAAAGCAACACCAGTTTTGAAGTTAAAACTAAGTTGCTTGGGGCTTTACCCAGCTGGGTTTTGAATATCCTGATTCAAATACCTCAGCTTGCCCAGGAGAGCTCTACGACGTCGTGTTTGAGACCCCCAGCTCACAGTGGATCTCATTTTATCAACAGTCTTAGCCCAGAGGAGAGGAACTTCCCAGACATCACTGCACCACTGTGTTACAGCACGGTCTACACACCTTCAAACCAAAAGAAGAACCCAAAGTGTGCAACACACCCTTACAACCGGGACAGGAGACAACATCAACCACCACGGTGAGCAATAACTAACCTGCACACTTCATTGCCTCCTGGATGGGAAACACAAGGGGACCCCAACCGTTGTTAGCTCTGCCCCAGTTTATTCAGTACAAGGGGTCACACCTCCGAGCCACCAAGGACTTTGCTTGGCTCATGGAGGCTCACAAGCGCTCTAGACACTTCCTCATTTGTTGTTACTCCATGAAAGAAAATAAGCTCTTGAGCCGCGGATGTGCAGTCAATTGATTCATACATCACTGGGGAGAGGCACAGACATTTCTGCAACACATTCTGCGCAGCAGCCGTGAGCTGCAATGCGGTGTCATCAGATAAATCTGTTACTCTGTGCTGGAAAACCATTTGGATTGCACTCAAATTCTCAAACTTCCAACCGGGTTCCAGGCACTATTTTTGACTTACAACAATCAGGAGCCGTTTCATAAATTCCCACCGGAGAGAGGCCTCAGCGCCTTCTCTCTCACCAGGCAATTTCAAAGCTGTGCTCTGCAGGAACACCATCTGCTCGGTTGACCACTGGGAAGCCTTGCTCTCCAGGTCCTGCTGTACCTTGCACAGCAACGGCTCTTCAGTGGGGTGCAGGCATGGTTCTGCACAACCAGCAAGGGTTGCAGACCTGAGCGTCCTCCTCCCTATCCAGGCCTCCCCTTCCTGACCACGGCACGCACTGGTGCCACGTGCGTCGAGGTCGGTAGCAGGAACGGGGCCCATGGTCCTGGTGCTGCACAGGCAGAGGAAGAATTGGGTGGCACAGGAGCTGTATCCGTTAGGAGATGGTTGATCCCAGGCGGGAGGGTCATCCCATGAGCTCCTCCAGGAGCAAAGACCGTTTTTGAGCAGGGACCACCAACATGGCTGCTCGGACTCCTGCCCTCGTGTGCTCGAGAGCCCCAGCTCACACCCAGGGCTAAGCTGCATCAAGACACATAACAGCCCTTCCACCAGCTTCCATTTCGTTTGTAGCACTTGGGAAAGGGATGAAGACCCTGGCTCGGGTCTGTTCACAGAAAGCTTTGGGCTCAGTGCAATAGCTTGAACACAACAGTTCAGAGCTACTTCATGCCCTGGGACATTGAGCCAAGCCTCCAGGTGCCCGTCCAACAAGTCACGGATCTGCAGGTGGCCCTTGCTGTGACCACGTGCCTCATAGCGATGCCTCAGATACCCTGGTCCAACATTTGGTAGTTGGGCTGAGCCCTTACAGTCTGCTAGGCAGAAAGAGAGGAAGAGAAAGCCCCGGGGAGGCTTTGCAGCTCGCAGACAGACAAACCCAGGATGAGACCCAGCCATCCCGCCAGCCAAGCCAGCAGCCACTGACTCAGCCTGCTCTCCTCTGAGCGACACCCTGCTCCGGGTCTGTTTAACCATAACCACATACTTAAATAGTTGTCTTGGCTGACTACGGCCTCGCCTTCCCCCCAGGAGTCTGGATGCTCTTTCCAAGGCAGCTCAAGCCTGGCTCTCCCCAGGCTCAGCTGGCAGGTCCCTGCCAGGGCTCCGTCGCTGCCAGCCTCCGTCAGCCCCTGCCAGCTCTGCCCAAGCACTTGGCAGTCTCAAGCATGCCTCCAGCGTGGCTCTCAAGGCAATTTCCCTCTTGGCAGAAGCCACATTGCTGCTGGTGCTGCTATTCGTGGCTTGACCTGCCTCCTCCAGAGGTGAACTGGTCCACACAGATCCCCTGCAAAGCTCCGAGGTGCTCGTGGGACCCAGCACTGCAACACAGGCCCCCACCACCGCCCCAGATACAGCCTCCAAGCCACGTCCCACGGACACCACTTCACCAAGATCTCAGCCCAAGCGGGGGATGGCACCTCAGGCTTAGAGAACAACCTGGCCCACCAACACACAACCATCATTCAGCCCTGGAGGCCTCTAAAATCATGTGGCACCTCCACTTTGGGTCACACAATTCCCTGAGGACCAAAACTGAAGGCTTTTGCATATACTTGGGACAGTCTTTCTCTGGGGACATAGGCACCAACCTCTGCTGAGCCCCAGAGATGGCCAGAGAGGTGCCCAGATCTCCTTCTGCTCTGCTCCTTGAGCCCAAGCATCTGTGCCAAACCCAGCACACAGCCGGCAAGAGCCCCCAGGCACGGGCGATGCTGTCCCAGTGAACCGACCCTTTAGTGCAATGGCCCTGGCACTGGGCTCTTGTCAGGGACACGAGGTCTCCTCTGGACATTCCTTGAAGCAAAATAAAGGTAAAACATCAAAGAGAAGAGCAGGCTGGACTTTACCAGGAGAGATCACAGCACCGAGTGGGCTCTCAGTCACTGGAGCTGCACTGACCTTCATGAGTCATGAAACTTGGCACAACATCTCAGTCAATGGAAATATCTAGAAGGAAACCCAGGCATGTTCCAGCAAAGGGCAGCCACAGCCACCATCTTCAATTGATTTGGTGATAGAAAATCTATAATTTACAGGGCAAACTGTGACTGTTCATCTCTAATATGATTTCTACCTTAATATATGGTGTGAAGGCTGGAAACCCACCAAAGGTGCAGATGGACTTCAGAGTGCTGCTGAAAACCAAAAACTGAGGAAGTATGAAAGGTCAAACGGTATAAATCTGTCCCGAGCACTGAGATTCATGGCAAAGGCCAGGAACTTATTATCTCTAGAGCTGTCCAGGAGGAAAAAAGAAATCTCTGGAGGATGGAGTAAAGCTGGATCAGCTGCCATGCAGCCTTTGCAGAGGAGCTGTAGAGCAGCATGTGAGGAGAGAGGTGCCCGTGAGCTACCAACCATCAAACACTGCTTGGAGAGAGAAACCTTTGGGATGCAGGGTGTGAAGAGCATCTCAGAGCAAACAGAAAAAGAAGAGACCTTGAACAAGACTTGGCAGCATAGAAATGACTCTCATTTAGTGACTGTCTTCAGCAACGGATCCTCTTCCTCCGTCATCCTCTTTGAAAAGGCGAAGGACAAGCCTAAAGGGCTGGGGTTTGACTTGGCTGCAGAGAGGCTCCACTGCTTGGCCTCTTCCTCTTGGAGAGCAGAAGCGTCTCCTGTCATCTGCAGAAGTTGGAAGAGGTTGATTATGACCATAGAGAGGATCTGGAAGTGGTGGCAATGCCAAGAAGGGAGAACAGGAGCCAGACAGAAAAGGTCTGAGCTTGCTGCCTGCCCCTGCTCCGCTTCTGCTGCAGCAACATCACCTTTCGGTGCAGGACAGGCTGAAGAGCAGGTGGAAAGGACCTCTCATCCCAGGGGAAGGCTTGTGTACACCACTGGCCTAGGGTAGTGCAGGGCTTGCTATCCCACCTGTACAGCCAGGAGTCCAGTGCGGAACAGGCTGAGCCCAGGATGGACAGAGCCAAGGCAAACCCCCCCCTTCCACAGCAGCCAGCCCACCAGAGCCCCTGGCTCAGCGGTGGGATGTGGTCCCACACATCGGGGTGGTGGTAGCACCTTGCAAGGCTCAAGGCATGGCTGGATCGGTAGCAAGCCAGAGCAGAACCAGCACGAGAGGTTGTTTATTACAGTCATGGTCACTTAACCGGCTTAAATGAGTATTTAGGAGCTATTACAGTGAATCATGACTGTGTCTGATCTGAATACACAGCGCAGGAGCCATTGCAGGCAGGCTAAGAATTAGCTGGCAAAGATAAATGAAGAAAGATTAGAGTCTGGAAATGACCAAGGAAAATATTTTTCAGTTTCAGGGGATGCAGAAGGAAAGCCAGAGGAGGTGTTTGAGGAGCTCGTGGCTGACTGTCCCATCAAGCAGCATGTGGCCAAGAGCCTCCCAGTTTCCAGAACCCTGCAGCGTTGTGTCTCAGCTTCAGGATAGATCAGGCTAAATACTGGAAATCGGTCAACACCAGCAGATTTGAGTGCCAGAGGGAGGGGGCAAGGACCGAGATAAGTCACCTCACTGGAACAGTCATTCCGTTTTCTTTGGGATTTATAAGTTTCTCATGAGCCAGATTTGAGCCGAGGTGTTCACACCCATCCCACAGGGCAGGAGCATCCCTGATCTAGTCCAGAGATGTGAGCTAGGATCCAGCCAGCACAACTCCAGAGCCACCCTGGGCACGCCTGGATCCTGCACAAGCCACTGCTTTCCGCAAATGACTGATTTATTTATAACAACGGTAATCACAGAGTTACAACAGCAGGAGGAATGGGATGAGCTATGAATATTCATAGCAGAACCTCATAGCCCAGGGCCAAAGAGCAAAATCTTGTGGGAATGGCTTGTGAGTAACCAATTTGGGTTTGATTTTTCCATGCATATCAAAAAATATTGAACTAATTTCTTAAGGAAGTTTTCATCCTGAAGCTCGTATCTTCTCCAAAGAGAAAGCCGTCAAGAACGGAAGGCTGTAACCGTACTGATGTTGATACCTGACAGCAAGGACTTCTGGAGGCAGATGGAAGTGCCCAGCACCTGAAACTGAGATCTTATTCACCAAATCTCACACCTGAATTTTGGGGCCAGACCCCCAAGTCCCTGAACGGTGGCCCGACTTCTGGCAACCCAGTGCCGGGGAGAAAGGGCATCCCATCTTTGCTGTGTCTGTGCAACAACTCCAGCTCTCCTGCTCACGCGCAGCCCCCGTGGGGAAACGCAGCCCCAGGTGATCCCACCTCTTGACCCTGGCTTATTTCTGAGTTTGGCCCTCACAAAGCCCAGCTTCATCAGCACCAGTTACTCCAAACGACAGCAGCTTCCCGATGAACCCAACACCCTCCTCGCCATCCTGCCGGCTCCTCAGGCACGCCCCACGGGGTCGGATTTGTCAGAGGCCACGACGGGATGTGTTTATCACTCTGACACCGCCGAGATGAGCTAAAGTGATTTCATTCATCTCGGAGGAGTCGCACACTGACAGCCCGACGGCGCAGGGGATGCAGAGGAGGAGGCCATCGCTCCCAGCTCGGTCCTCGCTGCCTTTGCCAAGCGGTAACGCCGTGTGCGGTGCAGGGAGCTGCCTGCCGTGCTGGAGCAATGCGGAGCTGCATGGAGGAACGAGCCCGCCACAGCCTGTTGAGCACCAAGCAGCCATGGTGCTTTGGCCAACCTTCTTCCCACCTCATGGCTACCAGAGGGTCTCTCGATGACCCTGCTGTCATGAAAACAAACAGGAATAAGTCAAGTTCAAGCTTCCAGGGCCAGGTTATGGCTGGATCAATAGTGTGACAGCAAACTCCCTGAGCGTGCATTAGTCTCCTGCCTGGGAATGGACACAAAGCTCATGCCCTGTCTGGAGGCAAGACTTCAGAGCAGCTCTCACCGTGCTCAGAGAGCCACGGGGAGACCGTATCGGGGAGGAAAATGGAAGAACGGCCAGGGCTCCGTGCTCTGGCCAAGCTAGGAAAGACACCAAGCCTGGTCCTCCAGAATCAGCCTCCCCTGCTGATCTGCCCTGCACGCCTCTGGCCAGAGTCGGATGGGGAGAGGAGCCAGGACGCTGTTTGGGGGACAAGCATCACAAGCTTTACCATTGCCAGCTAAACCCTGTGTGCCCTTATTGCCTACCACAACCCCACGCCTGGTTATGGGGCCCACAAGCCAGCAGAAGCCCAAGACAGAAGATGGGCAGCAGAGGGGAATGGGGGGCTGCCACATCCCCCCACCTGGGACTCCAGCCATAGCACCAATACTTCTCCTTGAGGAGAAGCCCTTTCCGAGCCTTCCCTACAGCGGCGTGCCCCAGAGAGGGGCTGGGGCTGCGGCCTGGCAGACCCCCTGCCCAGGGAACGGTGGGTTTGGTGCCAGCTGGGCTCCCCAGTGAGGTCTTGCAGCCTCGGTCTCCCTCTCCAGCCCAGGGCTTTGGTGGCGGTGGGTGCTCACACACCTCTGCACGGGCACGGCCGGGAGGGTGAGCTGCCCAGAGAGCTTACTTCGGGAGAAAAGCAGCGGAGAAGTTACCACAAGGAGCATTTTGCTTCAATCCCAGTTGTCTCCCAATGAGCAAATCAATTGCTTCTACCAGTCCCACAAATCAATCTGTCCAAGCTGTCTCATCAGTGGCCGGCTCCTTCCACACATCAGTGGCCACTGGCAACACCAGGGACCAAAAGGTCTCACCGCAGAGAAGCCAACCGTGTTTCTGAGCAGGAGCAGGGGTGACGTGGGATGTGGTCTCACTCCATCACCTCCCTCCCAAGGACAGAGCATCGCGTGGGACCAGCGTCAGCCCCAGCCTGTCCTCCCCCCGACACGGCCTGGCTCAGAGGAAAGCATCTCGCTTTGCTTTGGGTATGGTTTCACGCGAGCAGCACCCGCTGCCTGCGCAGCCCAAACCCTCAGGGACTGCGGGTGATGCGGGGACATCCCAGCCTGGCCAGGAGGACCTGCAGCCACCGCAGAAAACTGACTGCGCCAAGGGAATGTTTTAGGGAAGGACAGAAAATGTGGGGTCTAACCAAATTAAAGTCATCTCCTGAAATTCCTATTTGCCTTGAGATCACTGAGTTTTCATGGGAATATCCAGATGAGAACATTTCTCCAGAAACACCAACACATTTCCCAAAACATGGGGCTTTTTCCACAAAAGATTGAAATTTTCCACTGAAAACGTCTGTAACAAATGTTGCCACTTCCATCAAAGTTTTATATGAAAAGCTAATTCCAAGCAGCTGTAGTGACACATTTTTATTTGTTTGTTTCTTTATGATTTCTAAATAGAGCCTCTGCCCATAAAAATCATTTAATTTCCTGAAAATAATGAGCCATCCTTTGACAGTTTTGGCAAATACTGGGGAGGAAAAAAAAACAAAACAACAAAAAACACCAAAAAATCAATCAGAGGTTGGAGCAGGGGCCGTGCGTGCAGTCCTGCACCCCCCATTGCGGGACGGGGCTCTTTGCTGGGGGGAGCTGGCCCAGGGTGTCAAACAGCCCCGTCGGGCTCTCGCACGCTCGCTCTGCTGCAGGCTTGTTCCCCTTGACCCCTGCCCAGGCCCTACAGAATCCCTCGGGATAAAAGCAAGAGCCTGTTTGTACCCGATGGGTAATTGGGCAGCGCTTCGTCACCCCCGGTAATTGCTGTCCCCCCCCGCAGCGACCTCAGCGCTGCCTCCTGCCCTGCAGCACGCGGCCTCCCCGGGCTCGTTAAACACAGCAACGCGTCGCCGTTAATTGGCTTAGCCCAAAACCCCTCCACTTTGGCAGGGTTCAGGCCCTAATTTACAGCAAATTATCCTTCATTCATTATTAATGAAATGCAAATTCACTTGAGCGAAGAGTCCCCCGGGGTTGAGGATGCAGGGCTGCGGTGTCTCCTAACGCCAGCCCTTGGGGGGAAGGATGGTTACTGTCCCCAAACCACCGGTGTCCCCGAGCCACGGTGCCGGGCTGGTGGGGTCTGCGCTGCCTTGGTGCCGCTCACCGGGGCACTGAAGGAGGGGAGGTCTTCTCCCCACAGCAGATCTCGGCAGCTGGAGGGGGCTACGCCAGGCTCGGGCAGCCAGGCTGCCCCAGCAGCGTTGCCAGCACCCTGCTCCGTGCCCGGAGCCGTCCACCCCATCCCCTCAGGCTGGCACCCACAGATCCTTCTGTCCACACCTCGGGCTGCTCTAGTCCCTCTTCTGCTTTCCAGTTTGGACTTTGCCTTCTCAAAGCTTTATTCCTTCTGCCATGCCATGGCACCGCCCTCCCTGAGGGCAAATCCAGCCCCTGGGACGCAGCCTGGCCGAGGCGGGCAGGGGGTTCAGCCGCGGTCCTCTGAGAGCTGATGGCACCACGGGCTCCAACATCTCTCTGCTGCCCTCTCCCCAGGAAGGACATTACTGGCCCCCAAAATGCAGCGCGCTCTCTGCGAGCCCTGCAAAAGCCCTGCAAGCTGCTCTGGCTCTCTGTAGCCCTGCAACGTTGCAACTGCTCCATGATGAACCCCAAGGCAGCTTTCATAGAGAGAACATGAGCCAGGAGCTCAGCCGGTGAGAGGACTTCCCCCTCCGAGAGAGCCTGGCTGGGCATCCTCAGAGACGGAGAAGGGTGCTGCTCAGGGCCAGAGAGGATGCATGGCCTCCTCGGATGCATCTCTGGTGAGGGGCTGGACACTGATTAAACAGGTCCCACCATCACCATCCTCAGCACCAGCAGCAACCCTCCTGCCTGGGGGTTTCCATCAAGGACAGAGCGGATACACCCGGGCCTCCCACGTCGAGGACACCTACCAGCGCCGTCCCATGCCGGGGCGGTCCGTCTCTGGAAGGGGTTGCCCAGAGAGGCGGTGGATGCCCCATCCTTGGAAACATTCAAGGCCAGGCTGGACGGGGCTCTGAGCAACCTGATCTGGCTGAAGGCGTCCCTGCTCATTGCAGGGGGATGGACCTTTAAAGGTCCCTTCCGTCCCAAAGCATTCTGCGATTCTATGGTCTCGGGAAGCCCCGCAGAGACCTCGGGAGGCTCCGGCTGTGGCCACCTGGGGACGTGACATCCTTTGTGGCAAGGACCTGCTCCCCCGGCCTTTCCCGTGTGATGGCCGGGAGGCTCTGGGTTCGGGATGCTCTCCCCACGAAGGAGGGCTGAAGAGCAGCCGTTGCCACCACGACTGGCTCCCGTGCTGGCACAGGGGGTTCACCGCTAAACATCTCTGCCAGGACCCCGTCACTGCCGCCTCCCCGCCAACGCAGGCCGCCGCACCCACCTACAGAAACAGCAGCTGGGGACCCGCGGCTTCAGCCAGCTACCGATACGTCTCCGACTCGAAAAGCCCTCATCAAGCGAGCTGCACATTTTCATACTGACGGAGTACAGCGAGTAACCAGCTACACAACAAATGGTATTTAATATTTAAAACAGAATTAAACCAGGCTTCACAAACATGCATGCGGTACTTGGCAAAAGGTACTACTGCAAGTGATTAAATATGTTTGCAGAGCATAGCCAAGAAAAACAGCAATTATCTAAAGCTCTGCACAAGTTGTAGCGCAACAAGACCTGGGAAATGGGACTCTAGGGCTGGAGCAGGGACAAGAAAATTTGGGGCTGAAGGAAGAGTCTTGTTGCGAGAAACGGCAGTAATGACGGCTTCTCTGCAGTAGGTAATCTGGGAAAAGACATAAATCTTTTCTTTCAATATATAGAATCCATCTGGTGGTAAAATTATTGAAGTGGGTAGCGCGGTATTGACTTAGAGATTTATGGTGGTGTCGCGATGATCCCAAATCTCTTTATTAAGCAGAAAAGTTTTCAAAACACCTCTGAGCACAAGAACAAGGGAAATATCAGAAGCCAAACATGGAACCTGTGGGTAAGGAAGGCTTCTTCCCCCGCGCAGGGACAGACTGCTGCGGGTCTCACCGCGACCCTCGCGCTCCTGTTTCACGGGCAGAGGGACCTTTGGTGCTCCAACGCAGCAGCGGGGATGCTCTCATCGCTGTGCTGGCCCCAGGTACCAGCCTTCCTCCCGAGCCACCCCCAGCTCGTTTCTAGCCCTGCGGCAGGAAGATGCGGTGCTTCCCGGGTGTTTCCACTCCTCTCGCAGTCGGATTTCTGCAGCGACCGTCCCCTCCCTGCCTGGCTCAGAGCCTGCGCCCGACGCCACGCACAGCCCACGCGTGCCCGCTGAAGGAAACCAGGGACGGCGACGCTTACGCGTACGTGGTTTTGGCTTCGCATCGGTTCTCGTAGGAGAAAGCAGAAAGGGGCGGGTTACCTGTGGTACCAGCAACTTCATTCAGCAGATGAGGCTTGCAAGGCACTGGGCAGACCAAGCGTGCCACGGCGATCCTGCGGCCCCAGGATTAACCAGTTCCAGGTCCCAGATCCGTCCCTCGGCGGCTCCAAACCTGCACCAGGCTGCTCCAAGCAGGAGGCTGGGCTGGCGCCTTCAGAGGTCCTGCCCTGCCACGGCTGCCTGGGCTCCATCTCGACCCCAGCCCCATCTTGGAGAGCCCCGTGCAAGACCTCCATCCCCATGAAACTCTGCCCTCTGCACTGGGGCCAGAGCAGTTTATATTATTATTATTATTATTATTATTATTATTATTATTATTGTATTTAATCCCCAGTGGAACAGGCTGGAGATGCAGCCCATGGGTGCAGATCTCCCCGTCCCGGGTGCTCTCCCTGTACCAATTTGACTCATTATCTTTTTTTGAGAGAGATTTATAGGCACCCCCAAGACCTCTCCACACAGCAATGCCTTTACAGCAGTGTCGTCGTGGTGGCTGCCAGCAAGCCCAGGCCTGTGCGGTGCTGCTATAACTCAGTGCTGCAAAATATTTACAGCCCACTGTAAATCTGCTCGCTCATAAGAAGTATTTAAAAATAATTTAAAATCCTCCTCCTGCTATGGGCAGGCTGAGCACTGCCTTTCTAGCCAAACTATCTGTACGTCCCAGGAGATTGCTACTTGTAACTACCTAAAAAAAAAAAAAAAAAAACAACCAAAAACCTAAGATAATTAATTATCCCAAGAGCTAAAAAATAATTACGTTACACTTCCCTCTGAGATGCAGCAAGTGAAATCTCTCCACTGTCCCCTTAGCGCAGAGCAGCTGGGATTTGGGGACGAGGGATGTCCCAGGGCAAGGGGGAAAGGGGTTCCTCCTCGGGCAGGAGCCTGCTGCAGGCACACCTTCCCCACGCTATCGAGGATGCTCGCCACGACCCGCAAACTGTGGGGAAAGAGTTTCAAAAGCCTGGCGAGCAGCTAGGCCCCCATCCCATCCCATCCCATCCCATCCCATCCCATCCCATCCCATCCCATCCCATCGAGGCTCTGCCGAGCGAAGTGGCAGATCCGCGGTGCCCAGAGGTTCACCTGAGCCCCTGCCAGCATCCGAGAGGGATGCGGGGTGCGGAGTCCCTGGCTCCATCCCAGTCTGGGCTTGGGCAAAGGTCTGAGAGCGGAGGAGCCAGGCAGGGACAGCCTCCACCTCTCCCACAGCCGCTATGGATGTCTCCGAGGTGAGCAGAGCTTAAAGACGGTTTATTTCAGCAGCTGCGATTTCTGCTGCTTCTCGAAGCTCCCTCCTGGGCTGGGGCTCTCTGACCCGGCCCGGCCAGCAGCTCACCAGCTTGCTCACGGCGAGGAGCAACCCCAGCTTCCCAGGCCCCGCACCACGCACCGCTTTTGCTGGAAAACCAAGAGATGGATTTAGCGCCGTCACCTTGAATCCCGAGGTGACCAACAAGCCCACGCTGCAGACCAGGCTATGGTGAACGCTGGGCAGACGCAGCAGTCACCAGCACAGAACCTCGGCGGTTAACCCTCACTCCTCCTCCGTGGCTGAAATCTCACTGCGTTTCAGTAGCTGCCTTCACGCCACCGCATCTCGGCAGAAAAGCTGCTAACGAGCAGCGAGCTGGTGGGCACGTCCCGCGTACGTGCCAGAAACCCGAGGGAGCAGCCAGCACCCCGACGTGCGGGGCAGGGAAGGAATTCCCAAATACCGCAGCGGGACCCCGGGTACCACCACCCCGCTGGGAACAGGCTGGGCTCGCTGCCGGGGCAAACGGCGACCCAGCGTTCACAGGTTAAGGCAACCAAGACGAGACCCTGCTAACGCCCCACGGCTGGCTTACGGCAGCTGTCCTGGGCAGACCAGTTACTTCTCCACTCTTAATTCAGATCTTTTTTTCCCCAGCACCAGTTAAAAAAAAAAGTGAAAAGCACACTGATAAAAGACTCGGACAAGAGGTTGCACATACATACCCGGGCTGCTGTAGACTCCGGTCTGGTTGGCGACCGCTGCATCCAGCTACTGAGGAAGCAGGGCAGGAGATGAGCCGCCCTTATTTTCAGAGGGCACTGCCTCCATTTCTGCACGGTCTTGGCGATGAGACTTTGCCCATCCCTGATGGCGTTCAAGAAGCACCTCAAAGACATTCATTGCCAACACTGCATTTGCACTCAGCGGTCCAGACGTTCAAATGGAGAAGTCTCTGCACACACGACACAGCCGGCGTGCAGAGATGTTAGATGGGATCTGTCCCAGAAAGAGCCTCGCTGAACGAAGCCCGCATCAAACATTCATCCACCATTCCTGAAGGCAGTCAGATACAGGGATTCCCCATTTCATAGCCGATTTCTGCACTGTGGAATTTATTCTGTTCAGATCTTTAGGTTGTGTACTAGGGCTTAAGATATTTGTGTAAAAATCTGAAATTATTTCACTGGCAAAAGCACCAGCGAGAAAACTGTGTGATGAGGGAGGCAGCAGGGACCACGTCCCCCCGCAGCCTGAGCGCAGCAGAAATCCCGAGGGCGGCAGGCAGACAGCGGCTGCGGGCATCGTCCAAGGGGACAGGGCAGGCTCATTGCCTCTCACTCTAAGAAAGCTGCTGGAGTTCAATGTCTCACCCAAGGGCTGTGAGATCATCCCATTTACACTCAAAGGAACTGATCCGGACACTGAGAAGAGAAGGAAGAACTGGCAATGATTCTCTTTAATCATAATGTCAAGGAAGCGCTGTCCTGCATCACCCTGTTTTGTGCACAGGCAGACCACAGCAGCAGATCAGTCCTTTGATTTCCTATTCCACGTTCCATTTTTTTCCCCCCAACCTCACTTTCCATTAAGAGGAGGCAGCTGACGAATCGACCCACATCACAGCTCTCCAACTGAGCCTCCCGCAGAAGCCCAAAACCCAGAGTCCGTGTGAGCGCGCCAGCAGCTCCCCCTCCGACGCCTTCCAAGCGCTACCTGGGACGCGCCGGCCCGGCGCGCCATCCCCCTGAAGCACAGGTCCGTCTGGCGAGGAAAACCGCGCTCGCAGTGCACTTTACAGGGTAGGAGTGGGAACTGCGTCCTCTTTTCTCATCTCACATAATAAATACCTGAGCTCCAAGAGGTGATGTTCTACCTGTTATTGCGTTTTATTTATTTATTTACTTTATTTTGCTAGTCTGTCCATCCCTCCTCCTGCCCACTGTTGTAACACTCTGCCTGCTTCCTCGTAGCCAGTTACAGCCTTGTCTCCTCCACGCCATCAGATTAACCCAACCGAGAAATGTAGTCGTGCACTCTTTAGTGGTACCAGCTGACACAATGACAAGAACACCAGAAACAATAATGTTTCCCCCGCAAAGCTGTGGATATATAAATATTATCACTGGCAGCAAACTCCACCCCTGCAATTGGCCTCGAGAACCTGCCTGATGATGCCAGCGCCTCCATCCCGACTCCGCTCTGCGCCAACAGAGTCCTGTGCAAAGTCCTGATTGTATTTGGTTTGGTAAAGTGCAAGACACTGCAGCAACAGAAGGCTCGTTGGTGCAACGCTGTACAAGAGATGTACGTTAGCTGAGACCAACATGTCTTAAAAGCACCTCTAAGATCTTTTCAGGGATGCTTTGAGGCCACCAGAGGATGACAGCAGATGGGAACTAGACCTGTCACATCTCACTTTCCAGTACCCACCTCTGTCCATCACTGGAAGCACTGGGAAACATACAGGACCCAAACCAGCCTCCTTCAGCCACAATTAAAAAAGGAGCCAACAGCAGCTGCTAGTGTCTTAGACCATTCACGTTGACATCTACCAGACATCCTTACAGTGCAATACTACACGGCAAAGCGTAAGGCAGATCTGTCAGACTCGTCCAGTTCGTTACAGGGATTGGTATAACGAGGGCACACCGAATAGCCTGTTCTTCTGAAAAGGAACCAGTCTAGCCTCTTTCCCCCCCAGTCCATCACACAGCAGGCTGGTGCAAGTTCAGAGACGGCGTTGCTTCAGAAGAGGTGCGGGAAGCCCTTGGATGAATTCTTCTCAGAGAACCTGCTCGGTGCTCGATGAGGAAATGTCCAGTAACCTCCACGCAGCGTACGGGTTGAGTTCATCCTGGTCTCTGCAGAGGGCCCAGACGTACAGCATCCGCAGAACCTTGTCCTGGAAGGAAAATCCTGTCGTTAGAGCGTGCGCGAAGGTCACAGACCTCCTAGCTCAGAGCTGATGGGGACATGCTCCCCACTTCCTCCAGGGTTTGTTCTTACGATTCTGCTCTCTGGTTCTAAGCTCGAAGGTCCCGAATAAGGATAGCTCCAGCAACACCTACTAATTGTGGTCAGAAACTTACCATGGTCAGGAACAGATCAACTTTTGATTTCCAAAAACAGAATTCAGGTTTCCAAATATCTCTAGCTGACATACATTAACTGGCACCACTGCCGGGTTTGATAATATTTGACCTTATTTTTAAATACAAATTTCTGGTTTCAAATTGGTTCGGCCGCCGGGCTGTACTGCTCTCTGTAACCTTCAGTCGAGTTTAGGCTTTCTCCTGGGGCTGAACTCTGCCTCTCCCACATCAGCCTGTGAGCGGCGTCCCCTCCCCACAGCTACATCACCAGCTCTCACGCTTCAATTGGAGCAGCTCAAATTAACCAGAAATTATCACCACCAGGTCTCAGGAGAGACACAGTTAAAAAAACCCAACATTTATCAATGCAAATCAGATCACACCAAGCCCAGCCACAGCGTTAGCCGCTGACACGCACTAATTCTGCAATCAAACCTTCGCTGGGCAGGCAGCGCTTTCACCGTACGGGGTTACAGACCGAAAGAGAACTATAAGCTTTTCCATCCTTGATGCCTGTAAGGAGAACGCCAGCAGTTTTGTTCTTAGTAAGTGAATCAGGATGAAAGCTGCATCTCAGCACATCCTGAGGCCATCACTCACGGTCGTGTGAGAACAACTCCCTGGAGAGTCACCGCAGCTACCTGTGACAACGTCTGAGCCTCTCCCAGGAGAGAGGTGACGCTGCCCGTCAGAGACCGGGCCGCCAGGAGCCCGAATCCGGCACAGCGTCACAGAGCCATTCTGCAAATCAAAGGTTACTTTGATTTTATCATTTAACTATTAACCACGGAGAGTATTTCCCGCCGATAAGGAAGTATCACCGAGGGATCAGACTGTGCATCGGCTCAGCTCCCAGATGTGTACTTAACTACTACACTTTTGATCAAATGTGTGAATCTAGAGGTTATAATTTAGGTACACAAATGCGACGGGGGAGACTTTCTGCACCAGACCAGTCATTAGAAAACTAATGCTTTAGAAATATCACACATCATAAAGTCATTTTTTTCTTGTTCAGTGTTTCAGAAGATTAACTTGCTTCAGCTCTGCTCAGAAGTGTTAAAAGGGATTGAAAACGTGAGTCGTACACATGTTTGGGATATGTCGGAAGGAAGAGCAGAGGGGACAAGAGAAGAAAAAGAACAAAACTTTTGCCTGCTCGAGACAGGCTGTACACTGATGTACCAGCCACAGCAATGCTATAGAACACTAAGTATAAGCTCAAAGTGAAGTGGGTAACATAACTGATTTTATACAATATATAATATACGATTTATACAATAACACATTGCCAGTGGAACCTTAATTTGTATGATTTTTGCGATTCGTGATTTTCAAAGTCCATTTTGTAAGGTTGTGTATGAAAGGCAATTTAATCATACACTTCAGCATCAAAGCTCTGCTACATCTGGAAAAGTTTATGTTCTTGAACATGGGATTTCTGAGGGGATGAAGAGCAGATTAAGCTTAGAGTCGCTGGTGATCTCGCAGCATGCAGTACTGAACAAGTACCACAGCTTTCTTCCTGGAAATGAGATGCGATAAAACATAAAAATTACGTGTTTCCGAAGCGGAGAGATTTCTGGTTTTCTGATCTGGTGATTTTATTAATAGGGTACATCTTAATCCTCAACGTACAGTGCATGCTGCTGCATGTGTTCACAGAAAGTGGGGCAGCAAAGGTGCGGCCTCCAAAGGCAGATTTCTATCACGGCCATGCATGCAAGGCGAAAATTTGTCCTTTAATCCCACAGTCTGCTATGACAAACTGCGTCCTGTCTCACAGTCCTTCAGGACCTAATTTTAAAAAGATTCCCTTGACTTTGCCGCACTGTTCGATGGGCTGGCTAAGGCCTCGTTTTCCCAGATTGATTTTGTGCTGCTCCATGGGGATGCCCTACGTTCACCACCACCACACCTGGTCCAGCCCCGCCACAGGCTGCTTGGTCTCCCCACATCTCACCGGGGGCGAGCTTGCAGCCCAGCGGTGGCAACTTGAACAATTGCAACTAGGTAAAACACTGCAGCAATTACAAGCATATGATTTCTATTTAGAGTTTACAGTTTGAGGCTCCTTTTCTCTAGAATGTCATTTGTTCAATACTCCGCAGGAGCAGCTCAGCAGTTAACACCAAATCATAGTTACCAGTCAGCCTGCATGTGACATTTGATTAAAGCTGAAGTTTTGTTTCCAATGGAGAATTTTAATGCATCTCCTTGATTTATTGCTGCTCCAGAGAAACCAGACAGCAAACAGACTTTGATATCCTGTTCAATAATTACCACATCAATATCTATCTTCTAGGAATGCAGTAATTTAATGCAAGAAATCACTATATCAGCTGTTCCTCCCCTGCAGTCGATGTGACAGGTTGTATATCAGTCCAGATGGGCCCCATCATTAAAATTAGTCCCTTTTTCTGTAAACTTACAGCCTGGACTAAAGAGAATGGTCGCAAAAAGCCAATATTTATTAAATGCATGTATTAATTTTAATGGAAGCCTGCTAGAAACTGCCAGCTCCAGACATCTCACAATGTCCCCCATTATATATCATTAAGCTACTTAAACATTGCACAGACACAATGCAAGCCGGAGCTGTCTGGACAGCGAGCCACTTGAGAACAAAGGTATTCCAGAAAACGCCCGGGCTCCTCGAGCCTGCTGTGTCATTAACTCCGGTAACAAGCATATTCTGTGGTTATGTCTGACAGGCTCAGCCTAGCATCACTCACGACAGAGCAGGCAGGCTGGACTCGCAGCGTTAAAAGCTAAAGCACGGGGAAGTACAATCCGCAGAGATGCCAGAGATTTGCTGCACAAACCACTCTGTGTCAGAGGGTCCCCTTAGAAGCCTGTACCATGTACAGCATTGAACACAACGGGATCCGGCAGAGTTTCAGTAAGTAAAAGCTTGCGGTGCTGTAAGATATTTTGTGCTACTGTAGGGAGGCAGCAGCCAAAAAGATGAACTTCTGCTTCCAGTTGTTTGCAGTGATTTTCCCCATCTCCTGCAAATGACTGAAATAACTCCAGCTCCCACCCTGTTTACCACACATTTTTGTGCTCTGTTCTTACAGTGCCCTTTATGAAAGGAAAAGGGAGGAAAAAAGAACAGGATCAGGTGGAAGCTGTGTGATGGAGCTTTAATCGACAGCAGGAGAGTTCAGTTCTGTCCCAGAGGGTGCCAAAGGAGCAGAACTCACAGCAGAGAGCTGCAGGCAGGGAGGGTGCTGGCCAGGCACAGCAACAACTGGAAGGGCAAGCACTGCCTGTGGTCATAGCTCCAGCTCCTCTCCTCACCGTGAATTTCAAATATCCCTTCCTCTGTCCATTCTAGATGTTTGCAAACTCTCCTCATATATGATAATTCTCGATTAATGGCTTGTAACGCTTGGAGTCGGACAGGAATAAATAGCCCACGCTGAGCTGAACCAAGACCTTACCCACAAGATGCAATACTAGGCATACCAGTGAACGTAGGACGTGTGGGCACCCCCTGCTCCAGATGCACCCAGATGAATCCGTAACAACTGAGATGGCGACCAGGGGAGCCAGGGAAACCGTGTGCAGCCGACGAGCACCACTTACCGGATCACCTTCCACCACTTCCCCTTTCTGGTTCTTAATTACCATCACGACCTGAGCCTGAAAAGTGATGATTAATACTGGTCCCTGCTCCATCATCTTCCCCATAGCCAGCTGCAATGAAAGAAAATTCCATTAGAAAACAGATTTCTGCAGATTTATGTAAAAGCATCAAGTATTTAACACAACTGCTATGGCTTGACACAGCTAACAATCCCATCTTCTCGCTGAGCTCAATCGAGTTATTTTAATCAGGTTATACCCACTCTGTTAATACAGATGCTGTAGACCTTATTGCAAAGCATTTTCCCCAGAAACTTTCCCTGGACTTAAAAGCTTTCCCAAAATTGTTCTGAAAGTTTTCATAGTTTTTCCAAGTCTAAAAATCTGGGAAACATGAACAAGCTCTGTTCCATTCTTTCCAAATTTGAAATAAAAAAAGAAACTCTGATCCTAAAAAAAAAATGACATTTTCTGAAGAAAGTACATCAACTGAAGTTTCTTCCCTTGCTTTTAAACGACTCTTCGACATGAAGTTGTACTGAACTAGGTAAGAGCTAAGAACTAAAGAACTAAGTAACAGAAAGACTTCAAGGTGAGAGCCTTTTGTTTGACAGGATTTTTTTCTCTATTCTAAGGTCACGCCATTAAATATTTAAAGAACTTATTAACTGAAATGCAAAGAGGAATGGAGAATTAAGTTTTGTTTCCCAAAGTTGTACTCTTAAAAAACACAACCCTCTTTCTGCCTCTGTTGTGGGAATGCAGTATGCTACAGAATAATATCTTGCTCTTGAGTATCTCTGGATTTACTGGCTGTGTTACCCAAAAAGGTAATCATACTACCTCAAACTTAAGGTAGCATGGTTATAATCTTTCGTATATGAGAGATACTGTTTCAAAAACATTGCATTTTATCACATAATAAAGAATGCATCACAAGAGACAGTTACAAGCCCATGCCATAATTCACGAAAGCATATATATATACACACAATTTTTTTTTTTTACTGTCCCCTGAGGCAAACTCCGCACTACCGCAATGCTCCTTTGCTTAACCCGAGGGAATCGGTTCCCCAGCTCTGCAGTAACTCACGCCGTCCCAGTTCACGCTGCGTTTCTGGAACTGGCCTGACTCATGCAGCAATGCGTAACGCCTTCCACCCAAGTATCAAAACCCAGATCTCGCAGCTCTTTGTCAGACCAATTTCCATGACAGACATTTTATACGACACCGCTTGGCATTGATAATTTGACAACATAAATTTGCATGCGGGTTTCAAGGAGGAGGAGGACCGTATCACTGACTAGGCTGTATCCCTTACGGGCACCAAGACTTCCATACTGGTATTGCTTTATTTTTCAGTATTATGATCCCAAAAAACCTCTATAATCGAGACAGTATTTATATCGCTCCTCCCACACTAAGTTCAGAAACCCCGTTTCACAAGTCACATACTTAAAGCTACATTTAGGCAGCCAAATAAATAGGCCTAAGAAATACCAAGGATCCAAAATGCCATTAAATTTAAAGGCAGTGGTTCCCTAGTGAAGTAGAGAGTGCCTGAGCAAGTACCTGGAACATGAGTTCAGATGCTTACGTTTGAAAGACTTGATTTTAATTTTAACGCTGTAAACTCTGCAGCATGTGAATTCCCTTAAATCTTCTAAATGCTGGGTTGTTTTTTTTTTTTCCAAACTCGCTGAACTGTTTTTCCAGATGAGATCACTCAACACACTCCCATAAATCTCCTCTAGGGAAACGCGTTTAAAAATTTAAACACACAACACCCTCTATCCCCTTTTCTTGCAATACAGACAGCGTAACAGGAACTGCACTCATTTATGTTCCATATCAATCATTTTCCAGCTAAGAAGATGCAATTTTCTTGAGAAACTTCACGCGAAAATACAGGCATCTAAAGCAAGTTAATAACGAAATGTCTTTCCATCCACCACTCAGAATCTGTGCACAGCTCTATACTAATTAGCACTTACAGAGGAAAAAAGTTATTTAGCATACAACGAAATCAAGTCTCCTAGACACTAACAATACAGAAAACCCTTTGATTTAAATAAGATGCTTAGAAAAAACCAATCACGTTTATTACTTCCATCACTTTAATTTTGTTAGACCACATTATTTATTGCTGAAGATAATCAAGAGAATTGCAGATGTCACAGAAATTTTCCTGCTCATTTGGCACATGCTTGCAGTTAATATCCAGAGTTAGTGAAGAGGTAGGAATGGCTTCCTCTGAACCCAGATGGAAGAGAGGAAAATGAGAAGCCTATCAAGACCAAACGGCAAAACAGTCCTAGGAAGAGGACCAGACATCAGCCTTTTGTGTTAGGAGATGCCCTGTAGATGATCTTGCTCCCTGTGAAGAGACGTGGTCATTAATCAAGTCAGCTCCCGCTGTTCTTTCGTAGGGCTACACAGGTCAAACTAAGTCTCTTGCCGTAGGGCATTTGCTCAGATGTTTCTGGAGCTCTCCTGCACCCACTCCAGTTTTTTAATGACGTGGGCACAAAAAGAGAGACTCCTGCACAGGGCTGCAGATAATTCACCATCAGTAGCGCTCCTTTCAGCAAACCACCAAAAGCATCAGGCTTCGTTCTCTCATTTTTCCATGATGGTTGCTGAATTCTTCCTGACTTCACGTCTTGCAGGGGTGTGACCGCAAGTAAGAAACATCTGGCCAGCCAATACACCCAACATCTGGAACAGCTCTCACTTTCGGAACAGCATCCTTTTATCACCATGCTCCGTTTCCATCTCTACCTGAAAGCTTCCAGTCCTCCACTTCCTTACCTTCGACCGGATCACCTCTGGGATTAGACCCCTATTAAGTAGCTGTGTGTTCTCTGTTCCTACAGGCATGACCCTGCAGCTGGCTTTACGGTAATTGTCTGAATGGATCCAGCGTTATCATTTTATTGAGGATAATACCGCACAGCTGCAGTACATTGGACAAGTATACCATAATACCTGGTTCCAACAGAAGCATGTAGTGAATGTTGCTGCCTTTGAGTTAGCAGCTCTGATGACAAAGGCAAACGGCTGATCTGACGCCAGACTATTTCCACGCACGTTTTAAAGCACTAGTGTACAGCTGCCCTGTTCCCTTCCTCCCCTCGCACATTTCCTTTGAGGCAGAGCTGGCGATGGGAGATGAAAGGTCTGACTAAAGGGGGTAATTTCTTTGAGATACCTTTGCCATTGAAGGAAAGAAAGAAAATGGGGCGCCAGTGACAGATGACACTAAAGACTTAATTAAATGAAAGTACTACTGTAGACTTACTGCTAAGTGCAAAAATAACACCTCTGGCTCCTCAATAAAGGGGAAGGCGGAGAGCATTACGACTGTGCAGACATTTGGCCAGAGTCCCCAGCTACCAACACTGCTCCTCCGGCGGCAGCGGCTCCCCTCACAGCCGTTACCTCCCCACTCATCGAGAGCCACCCAGAACAGCGGTTAAGCCTCTCTACCAGCCGTTCCTGCACGGCACAACCTTGAGCGACAGCCGTGCTGCGCATTATCATCCAGGGTAGGCACCCACAAAGCCCTTCATGAAAGCACTGGGTCAGTGCTGTTTGCCTTTATTATTAGCCTTTCTCAATCTGTATGCTGGTGACTAAGACCAAGGTGCCCTGACAGAGAGGAGACAAACCACAATGCTACAACTTAGGCTTGATCACACAGTAGTGAATCCGTCCCACGAGCTCTCCCTTCCAGCAGCGGTGGTCTGCTAGCAGAAATGGCAAATACCAGAGTAGCATGAGGCAAAAAAAAAAACAAACCAGCAGTCAGGGCAAAGACGAAAACCCCTCCTCAGGTCTTGAGTTTCTAATTCATCCCCCAAGGTAAAATATAGAAAAGGACACTCACATCAATGTTGTCAATGTCAAGAATCCTGGAGTGGAACTGGAGACCCATGGCTTTGGCTTGCTGGATTGGATGAGCAAGCTGACTGTAAGTCTAAATGAAGCAACAAACTTATATTACACGTTTGAGTTTGTTCTGTTCACAAAGAAAAAGGAATTTTCTGCTTAGAGAGAACCATCAAAAAGGTAGGAATAAAAGTCAGGTTTTTGCAAATATGCTGAACACGTATGTCCTGCAAGGTATCAAACAGCTACATCAAATGCTCTGGGCTTCACACAACCAAATTCTCACTAAAAATCCCATCGCTCCTGGGCAGAACAGGAGATCCATCATTCACAACAGAGTACGTACACCAAGTGCACCTGATAGCCAAGGCACTTGCAATTCTGATTTGAGAGCAGACAAGGAGAAACAGTCTGGGAACCAAGCTATTCTCCTAATACCCAGCCAGACCCTGGAGGCAGACCAGCATTTCCTGGCTCCTTTTAGGCACATGCACATATGCTTCATTATTTATGCCTCGAGAACTGTGGTTGGGGATAGTGAATTTCTACTTGCTTCCAGCATTATCCCCACGTTCTTGGCAGGTATAAACAAACAGGAGGCGGTCCCTACCTCCCTCCCCGCCATGGATCTTCTAACCTTCATCACAAGCATTTAAATGCAAATATCCTACAGAATTATACTGGCAAAGTCACTAGAGCGAAGTTGGAGTTACAGATCAGGGATTCTGAGGACAGTAGGCAGGCACAGCTCTACGAGCCACAGACTATATCTGCCAGCGGGCTGGCAGCAACCTGCAGCTCGGTTGCTAGACTTGCCACTTAAATAAGTTTTTGCCTTACTGGTCTGTAGTCCAACACTTTAGTGACCAGTATCACAAACTTAACACTTGTGGTATGATTCTGTTCAAGAGCCTTTATCTCCTGGATGCTCATTAATAGGGCTCCCATTTCCTCCCTTGTCTTATTTTACAGATGATTCTTGACTTATGAGCTTAAGTTGTAACTACAGCGAGCTTAGAAGGGTTTGCTTTTTGTCTTATAAACTGCAGTGAATCTCCTACTTCCCTCTAGAGATTTGAGAGGAATTCTACAGTGTCATTTCAAAGGTTGCTTGAACCAATAACGAACTTCCTTTACTTTCAGACTGCTTTAAATCTCTTACTCTTACATACTGCAATATCGTTACAAAGATGTTAATCACCAAAAATTAAACACAAAAAATTGCCTCTTCCAGCGTGTGCATTTCCAGCCCTCTGGTGGTGGTGATCAGTAAGGAGAACATTCACTTTAAGCAATTAAATTCTTTAGAAACAGAACAACTATGGCTCTGCATTGCCTACAACACAATTATTTTGGAGCAGAGCGAAGACCAGAACAAGTGTCCATCTACACTGTCAGGAAAGGATCTGCTTTCCTGAAGTTAAGTGGACAATAATACACTCACTGAGTTGCAACGAATTCATATTCACTGTTTCAAGAAGTGGATCCAATACTGAAAATCTACCCCAGTACAAAAACAAAACCAGTTTTTGTACAACAAAACAAAATTCAGTTTTCTGCAGTGAGATTATCCAGGCTGCAGATTTCTGAAATGCTGCAATTTCAGAAAAACTTCAGCCTGTCAGGATTATTTGCTGGGATATTGCAGTGGAGTTGTGTTTGTGTAGTAGCTCCAGGGACAACTTGACGCTGTAAGCAGAAAAGCATCACCTTTTTGGGTCAGCTCAAATGCCTCTGCACCTTCTCACCCCTTGTCTGGGATACAGGCTCTAGTAAAGCCCATCCGAATCAAGAATGGCAGTGCAGAACTGGAGCTAGTTAAGACTAGCTTGAGCTTAGCTCTCGATTTGCTGTCTCCAAACAGCTCTCCTCTCATATCGAGACTACTCCAGGAGTCCAGCATGTACACCTGACTGCATTAGTGTTTTATACTATGAACATGCTAGATGGGGAAGCAGCTGGGCAAAGCAGGTAAGCAACATCATGGCTAGAACAGCTGGACAGCTTGCAAGCCAAGAAAGCACAATAAACCTACTTACAAGAGAGAATCATAACCTTTTCAGACATTTTTAGTAGCTCTACTTACCGCTTCATAGCACCAATCTTTGAGGATATCAAGCTCTCCAGACATCATAGCCTAAAAGAGAAAATCAAATAAAATATGAACATTTTAAAACACCTCCTATATCAGAGAGCTGAAATTATCAGCACTTTCAGCAGCAAACTACTTTAAATCCTACATCTTGTGAAATCCTGAAGGACTGGAGCTTCAAAGAGGAACGGCAATAAGAGCTTCCATAAACACACGTACTGAGTCAGATGTACATAAACCTTTCAATAATTAAGACAAAAGCTATCTCAAACCTTCCTGTCCAAAAAGTCAGCAGAACGCACACTACCCAGAAATCCTAACAGAAGCAGGAGCACAAACCAGAAGTAGATCTACAGTTACCAAGACTCTGAAAAATTCAGGGCACAGAATGAACAGAAGAATGACGCCGCAACTCATGAAAAGGTTTTTCTTTAAAACACTGTGTAATAAACACCTGGAATTCATAACAAGACAGATGCTGGGAATTTAGCAGATTTCAAAATAAAGTTCGTTTCGTGTGGCAGGGTGTTTTTCAATATAACGCCTATAAATCTTCATACTTGATGGCGTCTGTAAGCTGGCTGCCTACAGTTTGAAAAAAACCTCTCCTTTGGAAAATTTATTCTCCAAGAGTCAAGAGCCCATTTTCTGCAGCTTGCTTTAGTGACACGGCACCGTTCGGAGAAGCAGATTCACCATGACAGGTCTGTCTTGTTTCACTGCCGACATTACAGCTCCAGTCACAGATCTGATACGCAAGTCAGTCACTGCAGAGACAGCAGTGACAAAACCTAACTACGCATCAGTTTGAATGTTTCTATCTGTAAGCATCGCCTTATTTTTTATCCATCCTATAATGCTACCTCATGACTAGGAGTACCATAAATATTTCTACATGTGTATTAGCATGTATCAATTTGAGATAAGATCATTCACTGCACTGTTTTGTAGGATGAGAAAAATGACACTTAGCATTTGTTTATCTCTTCAGGCCTCATTTTTTCCAGTCTCATACAAATCTCTCAAAATTATTTCTGCTGTACTTCTTCAAATCCCCTACATTCACTCTGTCTTTTCTGACATACTGTTACAGTGAGAGGAACTACATCCATTTACACTTGAGGCCACATCCTTCATCAGTGCTATCCTCTGAGTGGTTTTATACTTCAGTCTTTAAAAACATGAAGTTCCACATACTTCCTTGACTAGTGCCAGAAATATTTTCACTGAACCATTTGTCATGACCTGGTCTTCTTCCCGAGCAGTTACAGATCACTTAGAATCCAGTAGCACACAGTACATTCTTTCCCTTATCAGTATTTGATATCATCATTTGCCCAGTACTGTTTATTCGCCTACTTCAGTTTGATCCCTCTGATGCCCATATCATTTCTCATGGGAGAAGATGGTTAGTTGTTTTTGAGGACAGAAAAAAAATTTCCCAGTCTACTAAATTATGAAATATGGTTTTAAATTAAATTGTTATGTAGGATCCAACTTCCTTTTCCCAAGGTTATGTCATGTTCTGTGCAAAGCTGGATGCTTGAGAAGCAAATACTGTCCCAGCTTTTAATTTTAGCATCAGAAAACAAAAAATCTTCCATGTTAGAGTAAAGGAAAAAGATAAAACAAATGCATCATACTCTACCCTCACCTTACCTCCAAGACATTGGGGATTATATCACGCTCGCATTGCTTTAAAAACCGATCTTTGTCAAAGGATGGATCCACTTTGAGTATCTCTGTCAAAACCTCAGACATTTCTGTCTTCGAGAACAATCCACCTAATAAAACAATTCAGTGAGCCTGGTGGCACAACAACCGTCGTCAGAAAACAGGAGAAAGGCTTTTGGTTATATACCAGCGGGAAGGAAGAGTCACCCGGGAACAACTGCAGACTTTAGGTCATGCTTGCGATTTATCTCATACAAGCACTTGTCATCACACTGCACTTCTGATCCAGTAGCAGGTTGCCACACTGCACGATACTGGATAATGATCCATGCAAAATATTATAAAGCTCCAGAATCTGTCCCAAAGGTTAGTAACACATGGAGGACAACAGCACTAACAGTCACTAGGAACAGAGCTAAAAGGCTGGAGATGCACTTTCACAGCAATGATGAAACATTACCTATTAAGTCAGTGACTTTGTCTGTGACAGCTCTGGAAGCTCGAATGAATGCGTTATCACTTTCATCGTACTTCATTTTCATTTCAAAGAACCCTGAAAGGAGAGGAGATATGAGCAGCAGTGTCCTTCCACTACATTTCTGAATTAGAAGACAACATGCAATGGGTTGCAGATCAAACCTGCTAGTTCTCTTCTAAATCTCTTTGTTGATTAACAAGTTTCCATTTCAACAGTTACGTTTCTCCTCATCTTCCTGCCATGTTCTTAAATATCAATAACTGTCACTAGGAAAATGATGGTTTCTCTGACTTCAGCTGCCAGAAACTCTGGACCTTCTACACAGATTTTCAGATAGAAAATACACTAGGCTTGCTTACACCACTAACAGTCTGCTTACACCCCTCGGTTCAGTCTGCTACAAGGGGTAGCAGGATGTGAAACCAACCCCAGAAAGTTTAACTGGGAGGGAGAAATCAAGAACAGACCTTAAACCTTGCCAGTTTTTAATAAAATAGCATGACATCAGTAAGGATGCCGTTTTTCAGCAGCTCTATGTACTTCTCAACGTCAATAAGAAAGCAAGCCAAGCACGTCACAAAACTACAGAAGTCATTGATGGGGAAGGAGAACTCCTGCAAAGCAAAATCTCAAAGGCAGACAGAAGGGCAGGGGGTGAAACAAAACAACCAAAAAAAGCCATTTAAGCAAGCAGGCATTGCTGCAACAAACTAAGGGCTCAACCAACCCGTTATCTGTCTCGGGACTTCATCAGACGGACCAGAACCGCAGAAGGCAGTTGCGGGATAATGGGCCCTGCAGGGAAGCTTCGTCCCACCACGTCAATTAACAATTGGAATCCTGCCCCGAAGCTTAGGCTCCTTCCAAAAATCACAGAGTGTTCTTGGTACCGGTGGGACGCAAAGGGAGAGCACACGCTGTAAAGCCTGGTGCAGCCACATCTGCAATGTTGCCTGAATTGCAAAACCACAGTCTTGGAAATACGCATAAAATCTAGAGAATGCACAGAGCTCGTGCAGATGGCAGGGGAGTGGAGGATGCAACATGTGGGGAGTTTTAGGAGCTATGAGCATCGCTTCTTGGAAAGGCTAACAAATGGGACGTAAAAACCCATTCCTGGATACCTCCCAAGGAGCTCTGCTTTAAAAGAAGTTGGGAAGAAACACAATCCAAAGTTAATTATATGTTGCACTTGTACACAACCTTTTTGTTCCTTAACAAGTCGTTTACCCTGCAGTACCCTGGCAGCGATTATTTTGATTTGTTGAAGGATTCTGCTCTCAGGCTTGTTTACGCCTTTCAGAAACATTAAGTGTCTAGATAACTATCAAAAGTTATTGCCCACTGCAGTACAGATACTCAGTATTTTTAGATTTTGCAATAAAAACAGAAAGGAGACAAAGTCCCACACATTCCAGAGTTCTAAGCAGATGACAACAGAAACCAGCTCACTGAAGATAAGATTTTTCCTCGTTATAAGCTCAAGGTCAGGAGGAAGAGATCCGCCTGCCCTCTCCCTGGTGACATGCATGCATGCGTGCCCTGGCCTCTTCCCACTGCCAGAGTAGATCTGACTAGGAAAAAAAAAAAAAAAATAGAAAAAAAGACGAGAGTTCAGTTCTCTTTAAGCAATGGCAAAACCAGGTTTTGGTACCTACAGGGAGCAGGGACTGATCAAAAACAATGCCTGGCTGGGGGAAGGGTCCGAACACAGATGGAGCAGCTTGGAAAAGCTGCAGTGTTGTCAACTACGCCTACCTCCCATTCACACCACCTCACAGCAACAGCTACAACAAAAAAAAATGGCTATGACTTGCATTATGTTGAGACTAGTTGCACAGATGGCATCAGATCCAACACAGCAAGAATCAGAACAGGGAAAATAATGTGCTACTCCTTTGTCTTTGGAACACTTACTGTTGAAGACCACATTGTTGTCCTTGAAATCTTTCCACTGCTGATACCATTTTGAGTCTTTATGCAGCACCACACCCATGGCCTCCCTAGAAAGCGCAGAAGACATGGATGGGTACTTGTGAACAAGTAACTTACACCCGAGTGAGAATAAAAAGGAGGACATCCTGACGAATATCACTGCGGCATGCAGTATCACTGAGGCTGGCACGCCACATAAAAGACAGACAACTTAGTGGAGCAAGGCAGTAGAGAAAGCAGAGGAGCTCAGACTCCGTCCTGCCAAACATAATTCAATAGCAAGATGTTAGGACTGAGAAAACACAACACGTGTAAGTCAAAATTTCATCTCGGAACATTACCTACCCATGTTATAATTTTAAGTGCCCAGTTTCATTATCAGAAGATTCAGTGCCATCAACTTATGCTCGAAATTTGCTCTCAGGCCTACCTGCTCTGCCAGGTCACGCCTCACCCCACAGCCTCGCTTCAGCACTTGGATTTTAACCATCCCTGGCCTGTAGTTAAGTTTTAAAGTTTTTATCAAATTAGACACAGAAATATTCACCCTAAATTACATCCAATACGTACTCGTTAGCTTCAAATATTCGCTCCTCTTTAATCCTCTCGCCTGAGAATTCTGTTCTTTTTCGTAGTCGCTCCGGACGTTTGTAAGGACCGGTCTGCCCTAAAACACTTTCATCTATTTCCTTCTTGACGGTTTCTACTCCCTGAAAGGAAAATATCCCTATTAGGTTGATTTACCGTTCCCCCCACCCTTTCCCAGAAACCGAAAATAGCTTCTGTTAAAAAGAAAAAAAAAAGGGGGGGGGGGAAAAGCTAAGAGACCACGGGTTATTCTCCTCTCCCTTACTCAGCAAATGCTTCTTTGCTGATGTCTATTGACAAGCACACCAGCACCAAGGCCTTCTGCTCAAGAAGTTAACAGCAAATGGGTGGTTGTATTGAAATCAACCTGAAGAAAAAAAAACAAACAATACACTAGAAGCTATGGACACAGTCAAACCTGACGGCTGATAAGGGGTAACCTCTCCAGAGTCTGAATCGGAATAAATCAAGTCAGAGGAAGGCAGACTTATCAGCCCTCAACAGCAGCCAGCAGCTGCTGGTAGAATGACAAGCCCCAGGTAAAAGGAAGAATGATTCCTAGAATCCACAAGCAGGGGCAAAGACAGACTTCAGGACACCAGCAACTAACTGCAAAGCCACCTGGAAGGTCAATAAAATCCAGGTTCTAGGCCCAAGCTTAAACAAACAGGAGTATTGCTTTCCCCAGAACAAAAAGGACGCTCACTTTTTATAGAATCCTACACACATTCTAGCTGAGAAAAGAGCTCGAAGCAAACTGTTTTTGCCAGAGAAGAGATGTGAAAAAAAAATCACAGTAGTTCAGCTTATACTAAAGGAGAGACAGGAGATATTCTCCCTCCTGGGTGAGGCTACGTGAAGAAAAAGGACTTGATAAATGGGGACTGGTATCCATCTCATCAGTGAACGGCTACGTCCTTAGTTCAGATTTTGCCAAGAGGAAGCCGCATCCTACCACAACCATTGTTGGGAATTTTGTCATATACCTCAATAAGGATTGGGACTAAAAGGTATTTTTAGTGTTTCTCCTTCATCTCGGCTGCTCTGCTTTTATTACTGAGCGTTTGAGCAGTACTTTCACTAATGACTGTACCTACAAAAGATCTGTTGCACAGTCAGTACACTTTCCTATCACAACTAGACACATGCAGGCAGAAAGGGATTTTATATATACTTTATACACAGCTTTTTCCCAATCTGTGTTTTTACTGAGGACATGTAAGTTACGTAGCCCAAAGCATCATGGGGCTTTATGGGGGCTGTTACTTTTCAACTGCATTTTATGCAGGAATTTTCCGGCGAACACACCAAGTGTCCAGCGCGGCTTTGCCAGTATAAGCCGTCCTCCCCCCCTGAAAGTCAATGTGGCTCCTTCCTGAAGAAAGTTACAGCAGTGCTTCGGGCCTAGACAGAACAGATGCCAGAGACCTGATAGGAAGCAGAAAATGGAATTTAAGTGACTTTAAACATCAAGGATAAGCAAATAAAAAGCTCCAAAGCTCAGTCTGTTCCTACTGACTATAAAAGCCCACCTGAGGGACCTGGCAGAGAACAGAACAAGACACAAGCCCCCGTGGATACCACCTAACTCTAGATTATACAAATAAAATATCTCCTAAATACTGAAGCAATGGGGATCTCAAAATGAGACTACTACTATGATTTCTAAGATAACGCATTTGGTTTTCTGAAGCAGTAGACCGAATATTCTAATTCTACATACATACTAGAAGGAATAGCAAAGCTATAAGAACTGCTCGCAGCCTATAAAAGCTCTATGAATCAGGCAACTTAAATCTGACAATGAATCAAAAGGTTTATCCATTTACAGGGAAAACGAATCTTTAAGCCTCAAAAAATTTACTTTAAGGTCCTATAAAATCATTGCCTGCTTATAAGGTCTGACCTGGCAGCCTGTTTCATAGAAGGAACAAACAGTTCTCAGATTAGGAGGCTGCTGGAGCAAGATAACAGGTTTCATTACAGAAAAAGAAAAAAAAAAAAATAGTGTATAATGTGATCTGCAGCTGTGGCTAGAAGTGACCTTTAGCAGATGATGTCTTATTAGAAACGCAGAACGAGGGGAACCGACATGACTGATGCGACCGATACTGCGTCTGGCCTGGCACCTCCTCGTACAAGGGCTACAGCCCCCAGAGGAGGCATGAGAAACCAGTCCAGGGGAACGCTCCTTTTTAGGCTAATTGCCAGTTCATTGGGTGACATCAAAACATACGAGCGCTTACATATTTTCTAGAAAAGGAGAGTTCTAAGCGTTCCTGCTTGTCAGTCAGTAGTTCCCAAGAGTACTGCCAGTACCTGTCTACAGAAGACATTTACTACCCTACTCCACAAGCACAGCAACCAATTTTTCCAATAACACATTTTAGCAGAAGCTCAGCTACTTGAGACTTACACTTTTCTAGAGTTGTTGAGTGAACGCTAGACCTGCAAAATACATTTCCTAAATTTATCAGCTTATTCCAATGGCTCACAAGGTCTCGCTATAAAAGTTTTGCATTTAATTTTATACTCGGCACAAGCTCGCACATAACTTCCATGTTAATGAGCTGTGTCCACAGCGCTGGGTCCTACAGAGGCACAGGACTTACGTACCTGAGAAATAGCTTTGAAGGCTGCCGTCTTGCCTAGTTTCTCCCCTCCTTTTGTCACTGACTCCGCAGACTGCTTTGCTGTTTTTGCTGCTTCTTCCACACCTTCCTTTATTTTTCGGCCAATATCACTCTTACTTACTTCATCCAAACTCTGCAACAAAACAAAACAGGAAAAAAAGGTCATTTCAGGTGAAACAGGTGAAAAATTATTTTGAGTAACTCCTCTCTGTGAATGCTAAAGACCTCCTAATGCGCACACGACAAGACTATCCAAGCCTACGGTGAACACACAGTTACGTGTCACAGGGGAGACTTACCGGGACACCGGGGCCTGGCACTGCAGCATTATCCAACACCTCTGTGCAGAACAACAAATTTGGCTACTCATGGGACCACACGCATTTGTTAATAGCTGCTACCCACAGATTTAAAAAAAAAAAATGTATCTTTTTCTTGACATCAAAGAGAAGGGCCAATGATGCCAGAGTTAAAATACCCTAGCCCTTTCCTTTGAAACAATCAGGCACTTCTTGCTTCTTAAGAGAAGGTAGAGAAGTGGCTGAGATAGCTCTCTGCTACGCCACTCTTCCTGCAAAATTAGGAAACGCTTTTCTCAATCCAACATCTTCCTATACATCACTGTGGCTCTGTTTCCAGAGCCAGGATCTCATATGCAAGAGGTTAAAAGGACTCTGCCAGTAGCCGGTCACCCTTTCGTTCTGCACCAGCACACATCAGATCCTCGAGGATCTCGGAAATCTCACTGGCAGTAGGCAACCAATCCTGGATGGGCCACAAACCACAGCCTCAGAGGAAGAGAAATGACAGGATAACAGAACCAAACGCTTTTCCCTGTTTTGCAATGGGATTTGGCTAACAAAGATGCTTACAGCACCCTCAACAGTACTGAAAAGATAATGGTTATGTCCACATCGGCGAAGAGCATTACATCCAGCTGATAACTGTACACACAGTTAAGCTGCTACACCAAGGCACGTTTAGACAGAAGGAGAGGGAAGGAGCACAGCAGAGAGCGGGGACCGGGTCCACACAAACTTCATATTGCAGAGGGTTTAAGTCTAGTGTTTGGCTGGCTGTTTCCCAGCGGGGATCCCACACCTGACTGGAAGTGTTGGGAACAACCACACCGGCTTTGGTCGTAAACCACTGCTGAAAACAGGCAAGTTCACTCCGCTCCGGAGCGGCCTAGCTACAAGCATGAAGTCCATACACCTCAGCTGACAGATAAGGAACAGCCTCCTAAAGTACCTCCCAGCTGTAACTTACTGCGGAAAATCTTGTGCCCCCTTTAAGAGAAAGGGACGTAAGTTTTCAGTCTGTGCTGGTTGCAATTTAACTGCTCTCATCAGTAAGAGGGAAAAACAAGACTCGGGTGCCTGGGAGTAACTGTCAGGGTGGCAGACACTGCAACGACAGCCCTTCTCCAACTCTTCTAGCTCAGTGCCACCTCCTGGGTGCTGACAGGCCTACAGCAGAAGGAAGGCTAATGATAAACCCGGCAGCAGGTCTCAGAGCCAGCTGACAAGCAGGCTCTTTTACCACAAAGGAGTGAGCAGGACCGGCAGTGTCCTCTCCTGCATCTGCTCTCTGCTCCTCCTCCTCCTCCTCGTGGCAGCCCTGGGGACTCAGAGCAGCCGGTGCAGTCTGAGCACGCAGGAATCCCTGGGATAGCGGAGCAGCAGGCCCTGTCCTGGGCGTCGTTCCCTGTCTCCTCTGGAAGCAATGGGGGGAGATGCTGAAGGGATGTGGACTCACAATGGTGCCCACGCTGAGAAGGGGGCAGAAAAGAGGGAATAAGGAATAAAAGGTCTTGCACCCCACTGAGGACTGCCCAGATAGCCCAGTTTTGTATCAGCCGACTTCACAGATACTGCAGCTCAGCTTCTACAGGTGCCACGTGCACCTGCTTTATTCCATATTTAAAATACTATCAGGAAGACTCAGAAATTTACTCCAGAGATAAAAGTCAAAGCCTACTAAACACTCGAACACATCTGCTGCCTGGATGAACTCGGACAAGGAATGAAGAACATGAGCACAAGCTGCAGTTCTTAGTCCCATCCTAAAAAAGAACTTGAATTCAGTTGCTTAAAAGCAAATCTGCGTAGACACAGCGATCTTTAAAGTCTGAGCCTAGAATGGAAGACACTCACAGCTGTTAGGTATGAACGATGCCTGCTCCTCCAGGCATTTTGTTATTCCCAAGACACGCAGAGCCGTGGGATCGCTTACAGCATGCTAACTTAGAGGAGAGCACTTCAACTGTACCACCAGCACTTCTGCTTACAACAGCCGGAGCCTCTGACGTTGCAAGTCTGTTTCAAGGCGCAGTAAGAAGCCCGAAGGCCTATCACGTTAGTAGCACAAAGTGTCAGTGTGCAGGGCATCACATCTCCTAAACAACTTTCCAGGGTGATCTTCCAGCATTGCTCTAACTGCCCTCCAGGGGAAGAACCACCCTGAGGCTTTTTTTACTGTTAAGACAATGCAGAACCGTAAGGACCATCTCCAGTCTCCAAATCTGAGAGGAATCACCGGACACAGCGCCCGTCCACTGACCATGCACTGAGTAAGAAATCTATCATACACCACTGCTGCAATTTTCTTAATGTCTCTGGCCTTAGAGATTCAGAACAGTGATCACCTTTGGAATAGCAACCACCTTTCCCCAAGAAAAAAGAAAGGGTGTGTCGTGGTTTAACCCCAGCCAGCAACTAAGCACCACGCAGCCGCTCGCTCACTCCCCCCAGTGGGATGGGGGAGAGAATCAGAAGGGTAAAAGGGAGAAAACTCGTGGGTTGAGATAAGAACAGTTTAATAATTGAAGTAAAATAAATTAGAACAGTTAAATAGGCAAAGCAAAAAAAAACCGTGCACGCAAACAAAACAGAACAAGGAATTCATTCACTACTTCCCATCAGCAGGCAGGTGTTCAGCCATCTCCAGGAAAGCAGGGCTCCATCACGCGTAATGGTTACTTGGGAAGACAAACGCCATCGCGCCTAATGTCCCCCTCCTTCCTCCTTCTTCCCCCAGCTTATATACTGAGCATGATGTCATATGGTATGGAATAGCCCTTGGGCCAGTCTGGGTCAGCCCTCCCCCCGGCTGTGCCCCCTCCCAGCTTCTTGTGCACCCGGCAGAGCATGGGCAGTTGAAAAGTCCTTTACCACTGTGAGCGCCACTTAGCAACTACTTAGCAAGAACAAAACGTCAGTGTATCCTCGACATTGTTCTCATCCTAAACCCAAAACACAGCCCCATACCGGCTACCAAGACGAAAATTAACTCTATCCCAGCTGAAACCAGGACAGGGTGATAATTCAAATGCACACAAAACACATAACCTTAGAGCAGAACTGCCTTAGGGAAAGGTTCTTGCATAGCTGCGTTTTACCTCTTTAACTGTACCAGTTATTTCTTCAAGTTTCTTTTTAATCACTTCTGAGGTCTTCACTGTTTCAGATTCAATGGTTTTCTGTGGAAAAAAAACCACGCTGCATGTAACTATGAGACTGAAAACACTCAAAAACAGTTTAGCACATAGCACACCCCATTAACACTGTAATTGAGGGCAAAAAGAGCTCCATCGTAGGGAGCACACTACTCGAGTAACCAGCATCAGCATTTCATTTTTGCAAGTAGTGCTGTTTATAGTTCTTCAGAGAATGCAAAAGAAGTATTTAAATACTGCCAACGTTAAATTTAACGTCTCATTATTTTATCTGCTCATTATTTGGAAAATCCAGTGAAGGGTCTACTGGAATGATTTTCTACTAAAAAATAAACCCAAAAAACCCCACTCTAAGGCATTCATTTACCAGTCAGTATTTCCAGCCAAGCAGAACTTCTCATAAAAACAGGCATGCTGAACTAAACCGTTCATTTGCAGAAAGATTCAAATTTACATTCAGAACAGTAATAGCTCAGTGACTGGGCAATGAAAACATCAAAGGAATTCATGAGGAAGACTTACATATTTTCTCCTTGCTTCCCGAAGTGCATCAGACTCTTCTAGCTTCTTAGCTTCATCTCGGAATTTTTTAATACTTTCTTTCATCTCCTTGTTTTTTGCTAATTCCTGTTTGATGTTCTCCACAAAACCTGATATAAAACCCTTTCTTCCTCCAGAAGAGTAGCATCTAGACTAAAGAAAATCATTACATGTTGTAGAATCCAAAGAGACATTAAATTAAACAAGTATCAAAGCCAGCAGGTCAATTTACTTAAGCCAAGCACTGGGTCACTTCTGCATTAAATGTTGTGGAAAACATACGGCTACCTTGAAAAAGCAGCAGCCTACCCTCAAAACAGCCAGATGTCCAACACATTTCTAATCCTCTGTGAAGGACATCTATATAGCCACTAAAAAAGATGCTTCTCCAGAGGAAGTTTAACTCCAGGGGTTAGTTCAGGCTTAAACAATTTGGTAGATGAAGTGAGCACCACTCCTGAACTCTGTCACTTGGACTCGGCTACTACAAAATTCCTTGAGTTCATCGGATATATCTGAAAAAGTGGAAACTTTCAACCTAGAACTGGTGCTTCTCAGAAATATATCCACAACTAATAGATCAGTACTCTAATGGGAAACCACTTTCGGCCTGAAATAAACAAAAATGCAGCCGTTAACCAACCTGATGGATCTCTAAAACAGGCCTGCTCATCCTGTACACTGTACCCCTGTGGACTGCAGGAACTGGGTATCTTCTGGATATAAGCCATATGCCACTGATGAGGCATTTCTGCAATGAAAACATAAGATCAGGTTAGCGCACAATACAAGAGGACAGCAGTCTTAAAGAGCTGAGGAAGAAAGGAAAGAATACTGCAAACAGACAACATTCACTGGTCTTCTGGGAACGCATCCGAAGCGCTGCCAAGAAACAATAGAGACTGGTTTGCCAAGAGCAATAGAATCAGAGAATCATTTAGGCTGGGGAAGACCTTTAAGATGATCAAGTCCAACTGCTAACCCAGCGCTGCCAAGGCCACCACTACACCGTGTCCCTAAGCACCACATCTCCCCGGCTTTTAAATCCCCCCAGGGATGGGGACTCAGCCCCTGCCCTGGGCAGCCTGGGCCAGGGCCTGGCAGCCCTTTGGGGGAAGAAATTCTTCCTAATATCCAACCTAAACCTGCCCTGGCGCAGCTTGAGGCCGTTCCCTCTCGTCCCATCGCTTGTTACTGGGGAGAAGAGACCGAGTCATCCATAAAAACCTCTATTATGCATTTGAGCAGCACTACGTCCACTTACAAGTTAATTTTGATAAAACCAAAGTTGCAGTCCAAAACAGGGCAATACGCTTTTCACAATCACTTGAGAAAACGTACGTGCTTCACAGAACCCTGATTTTATGAAAACGGTGATGTACAAGTAAATCCATCCTTGAGCTGAAACATCTGTTAGAGATGTGAGGCGTATCATTTTTTCTAGGAAAACTGGCTCCACACATTCTCCCAACTGTGGAGGAAACCCAGGACGCCTCTGTATATATTTGTGCTGCCCGAAGTCAGAGACAAACACCTTTTGCCTCAAGTCACAGAACAGAGAAGATACACTCGATCACAGAACGATCACCGAGAAATTCTGCTGCACCTTGCTGAGATCACACCCTGCAAATTCTTGCATTGCGTGGCTCATCCTTCAGTCCGTTATCCTATACCGAAAGCAGACTACGCAGAGCTCGTAGATTCTTGCCTTTACTCCCTTAAAATGGGCTTTCAGCACTCACCTAGCTCCTCTTTCCCACAGCCTGAGAAAATCTATCTGGCCTCTCCTTGGCCTCCAGTCAGGCAAAAGCTGCACCTTTCACCTCAAACTAACCCTCCTGTTCTGGATAGGCCCGTGTTACCAAATCGTGCCACCCAAGCTCTTTCTCTGCAAGACCAGCTCTCAAACTGCTCACCCTAAAAAATAAAAAAAAAAAAAAACCACAAAATACAAAACAAAACATGGACAAATCAAATGGGCTTTGCCATTAAAAGACTTTGGAAAATGATTTGCAAGCTGAGAATATTTAATTCTGTGTCTAAGCTAACTTTAACATGTCCACCTCTTTATCGAGCTCCTAGATGTCAAAAAGGTTTTGTAAAGAGCCACACTGTCCAGTCCTGTGGCTTCAGAGACGGCACTGCCAAACACCACAAGCTAAACCCAGACTTGGCATCTGAGAAGAAGCGTTGGCGTAATTGCCCCACAGATCCTGCTGGCCCAAAGACATGCGTTACGTTAACTCGCTGGTTTCCACATTTCTAATAAGTCATGTCTTTTAAATTCAGCTCCCCTTATTTATTGCCTCTGGAGTTAGACCTAAGTTGGATTGCTGAACTTTAAAGTGTCAAGTTTATATCAAGGAAGGAAATGCTCTCCATAGCCTATCTTTGAACCCTGCTGCCCAAGTCATCGCTGAGGCCAGGTTTTATAGCAAGCAAGAATAAGCTAGATATTATATGTATACCTTAAAAATCTGTATTAACTGTAAGAACGGCATTAAAACTTGGGGCAGACTGCCTGCTGGATTTAACTGATTGCCGTTCTTGACCGACAGACACATTTCTTCCATGCTACTGAGCAGAAATCCTTAATCCTAGGTTTAACTTTGGGCACAAAAGATCAACCACCTTCACAGCATGTCACGCTACGAAGTGGCTTTTAAAGCCAGAACCTTTGCATTCAGTTCACACACCCATTCACCTGCTCAACACAGTGGAAAAACCGATGTTTAAATTTAAACCTCGCAAGCGGCCAGCAGCGGAGCAGCTCAGCATGGAGGCAGCTCTCTGACGGCTCTCTGCAAGCTCCAAGACCCCTCTGGGCCGAACTGGCCAGGGCTGTCCCTTGCTGAGCTTGATGGCAGCGCAGGCAGGGACACGGGGGAGAGGAGCCAGGGCCTGCTTCCACCTGCCCCTCGCCACGGCCCTGAGAGCCCTCAGGGCAGGGCCGGAGCCGGGCAGGGCCGGTCCCTCCGCGGTGCCCCCTCCTCAGCAGCCCCGGTGCCCCAGCAGCCCCGGTGCGGGCGGGCAGGGGGTGAGAAGGGAGGGGAGAGCAGGGAGCCGGCACCGGGCCCCCTCTCCGGGCGGCACCCGCCATCCCGGCCCGGCCCCGGCAAGCCCCGCCGCTCGCCCTCACGCCATCCCCAGCTGCGGGCCGCGCCTCACGGGGCGGCGCCCGCGGCCCGGCCTCGTCTCCCGCCGCCCTACCGCGGTCCCGCGGGGCCGGCCCGGCCCCTCGGCGAGGGCAGCGGCTCCCCCGGCCGCCGCCGCTCCGCGCTCACCCGGCAGCCGCCGGCCCCCGCCGCCGCCATCTTCCGAGCCCAGCGTGTGACCTTCGCGCGGCGCCGCGCAGTGACGTCACTCCCGCGCGCCGCCCGGGCGCCACGTGGCCGGGGAGGGCGGGAAGGCGAGGGCGGGGCGGGAGCGGGGCCGCCGCGGGCAGCGGGGCCGGGGGCGGCGGCGGGAGGCCGAGACCCGGGCGAGCAGGGCCGGCCCTCACCGCCGTGCCCGCTGCAGGGCGGCCGCGATCCCCCGGGAGGCGGCTGCGCGGCCCCGGCCCCCGGCAAGGCCCGGCCCGCCGCGAGGACCCCCCAACAGCGTTTATAACTAACGTTTTTATCGTGGAGCAAATCGCAGGGGGGTCAGGGCTTTCTTCTTCTGCAAAGTACAAAATACCAAGTGAAGAATCTGCTCCCCCGGCACAGCAGCCTCCCCCTCTCCTCAGGACTGGGCAGCCAGCGCCCTTTCCCTCCCGCTCTTCGGGGCTGCGCTCTCGGCGATGGCGAGGCTGGCTGGGGGCGGCTACGCGGCCCCGCTTCAGCCAACCTCCCACCAGCACAGCCACGCCAGAGGAAACGTCAGTAACGATTCATTAATGAACGGTAATATAAAAAAAAAAGTACTCCCATCAGCGTAACCGAGGGGCAAGAACCTCTTCTGGGAGATTTTCTTGATTGAGAAAGCAAAGGTGAAACTAAAACGCGATGGTTCGAAGCACGCAGAAGGCATTCTCAAGAGCACGTTATCTTCAAGCTCTCTTGAAGGGGAGAAAGGGTTTAGAGACCAAGATCAACTTGTGGCATTTTTTTTCCCCATAGAACAACTCTAAAAATCGTTAGAACACCTCGTTCGGGAAGCTATTTCCCCACACTTAGGATTTCTGACGCCACGCTGGCTCCTGCAGCACGCTTCAGCGGTACGGTAACGCGGAGCACAGGCACCGTCGGGTGACCGTTCAGCAGAAGGCAAGTCGGATAAGCTTTACCTTAATAATTACGATTACACTTCAAACGGCGTTCTGATGGGAGAGTGCACCAAAGCCGCTGGCGAATTTTGGGAGCAGTGGTCCTCACCCCTCACTTGCTCAGTATCGTGGAGACGATGCTGATGTATCCCAACGAGGGGGATCATCGGGAGGCAGTGGATGCCGCTGCCTCCGCGCCAGCCAAGCCCTGCCGGCGGAACCAAGCCCGCCATGAGAACAAACGCCTTTCCCTTTCCCTTTACTCCAAGAATTTAATTTCGGAGGCCACGCAGCTCTCAAACTGAGAGAGTTTGAGAGTTTAAGGGCAAAAAAATCCTGTCTCTGGCACAAAGCTTCAGCTCTCCTGCCACAACAAACTTTCCGTTTGTGGTATTAAAACTGTATTTCTTGCAGGAGAAGGTGAAATATCCCACCTTCTGCCTTTCACCTGCACCTCGCCCCTGACTGGAACCGATACACCTGTGTGTGTGGCCCCTGAAATGCTCCACATTAGGAAAAAAAAAACAAAAAACCAATGTTTTTAAATCCGTTTTCAGTTCAGGCCTTCAGAATGGCACTGACACAACCGAAGGTAGAGGATATTTTATTTATTTTTGTTTGTTTGTTTTTAAATCAGCATTGCCACTGGAGAAAAATTAAGCTACCAGCCTTTTGCTAAGAGAGCTCATCGATTAGGTCTGCATACAGGAAAGGGAAGCCCCCCTCTGCCCCGAAGACATCCAGACACGCATGCGAATGCGCAAATCCATCATTTTAAAGACCGATTCGTACTGTCATAAACTGCCAACCAAGAGGAACATTCTTTCTTGACACTTCACAAATACAAATTCTCGTTTACTGAGCTCAGTTTACAGATATTTTTGCAAGCATAGGATGTGCTGCCAGTAACGGATGCTGTGACTGAAATCTTTAACTTGCATTTATTATCAAAGTCATACTGTTTACATCTGTAATGTCAACAAGATGCCACAACTACAAAAAAAGATTGTGCACATTGCAGTTCCAATGCAAAAAACAGTAAAATGGAAATCCATTTGTTAAAAAAGTAATTAAAATTACTCCAGAAAGCAACTGAATTGTTTTAACACCTTTACATCCAGTCAAATTAAAATGGTTAACAAGAAAAAATACAAATTCAAAAATCTGGTATCAGTGTTAAAAAGGCAACTACTTAAGCATTTCTATCAATTCGCACATCAATCTCCCTCCCACGAAGCTGTATCCCATTCATCATACGGCAGGCTCGCTCAGCTACTTCTGGGGACTCAAATCTAACCACACCACATCCTTTAGACTTCCCATTCTCCATCTTGATATCAGCATACAGCACATGACCTTAAAAAGAAAAGAAAGGCTCTTGTTTAACCCAGCAGCTCCGCGTAACTCTCCAGTACACCTTTAGAAGCTATCATTGCTTTGAAACGTAAAGCCGCAGGACAACTTTACCAAGCCGTTGTTTTAAAGAAGTGTTCTCAGTTTAAGAGATGAATTAATTCAAACTGGTTCTCCCAATTCGCACTCAAGCAGCAGCATCAGAAGTAGATGAGCGGAGCGAAGCACGAGCTAACAAGCCCTGTCCCAGTTGTCAGCGCACGCTTCGCATCGTGACTGAGGCGGCTGGGACTTGGTTTTGCCATCAGGCAAGCAGCACAAGATACCGGGGAGCAAGGTCTGGGCACAGCAACCGCTGCCACGACAAAACTCCCCGAAGCTGAACAGCACGCTCAGCAGTCAGGAGCGGAATTCAGACTTTTTTCAGTTATTTTTTTAAGGACAGTTTTCCCAGACAAATTTAGACAGTAAGAATCTGTGCAGGTGCTTTTCAGCAGTTCTCAGGACTTCTGTATCTCCATTCTTATCTCTTTCTGCAACTACGAAGAGGCTATCCACATGATAAACCCAGCCCCCGAGATGGAGAAGGGAACAAACGCCGAGAAAAAGGATATGCTAACTGGGTTTATTATTTCTTTTCAACACTGCAGAACTCTTGCTGGTATAGCAGGGCTGGTAAACATCCTCACTACACTTGTCAACGTTAAGATCTAGTACTGAGTCTGAGTGACATTTTAGTTAGGATACTAGTGTCAGGGACATACAGAGCCAGGAGTTACTGTGTAATTCATACTCAATTTTCAGAATAATTACCAGTGACAAAGTAACTTACCACATTCATTAAATTTATCTTTCAGCATTTTCCATGTAAAATCAAAAGGCAGCTGTGAAAAGAGAAGAAGAGAGCGTTACTGAGGATCTGCTGCACAACTTGCAGGCACTGCCAACTCTTCAAAACGTGTTTTCTGTCCTGGGACGGCCACTGTTCAGCATCGTTGTTTACAGATGCAGAGAGCTCTTCTCCTGCTAGGGAAACAGCTTCAACTCACAAAAGCCGACCTAACTCCCCCTTTGGCAGCACCCCAATGTTAGATATTCTGACTGAAGTCAGCTGAGCACAGATGAGATCAACATGTCAGTACCAATTCATTTCAGGAGGAAGGAGAGGTAGGAAGGAGGCTACTCACATTTCTCACAAATATCTGACAGGCTTTTCTGGCCACCCCAGCTGCAGGTCCTCCAGTTCCTCCAAGGGAGCCTGCAAAATTGCCTGCAAAGTTTCCACGTTCCATGTCCATTGTTCTTTCAAAATTGCTTCCCATTGCAAGTCCCATTCGATCTATGCCTGCTCCCATGCCCTGTCCCATAGCAGGACCCATTCTTTCCATATTAGTGGCTCCAATGCGCTCCAAGCCCATTCTCTCCATGCTAGCAGCACCCATACGATCTATTCCTATTCTTTCCATAGGAGTGGCACCTATGCGATCCAAACCAGCTGGCATTCTCTCTATGACCTGACCCATTCCAGTTCCCATTCCAGCAGGGACCATACGCTCCATACCTATACCCATTCTATCCATGCCAGAACCCATACGTTCCACGCCTGATCCCATTCTGTCCATAGTGGTGCCAACGCGGTCAATGGCAGCGCCCATTCTCTCGATACCAAAGCCTATGCCAGAACCCATTCTTTCTATGCCAGAACCCATTCTCTCGATAGCTGGGCCCATCCTCTCAATGTTAGGAGCGATGTGATCTATGCCCAGAGGGGCCATTCGGTCAATGCCTGAACCCATTCGCTCCACGTTGGAGCTCATGCGATCCAAAACGAGACCCATCCTGTCTATTTCTGACCCTACTCTCTCCATCCCATGCCCCATCCCGGAAGGTATTCTTTCTATTCCCGAGCCCATACGATCAATGCCAGGTGCCATCCTCTCAATCCCAGGAATGCTGGCATTTCCGCCACCTGGAACACAACACAACAGTTTATCAGTAACCATACAGGGACAAAAAAAAAAACCTAACGCATGCTTACAGTACTGAAATGCTTTAAGCTTTATCATCATTCAGAAAAGTGACCGCACGCTGTGTGCTCTGTTGCTGCAGAATACGAAGCGAAGTTTTATTTCGGATGGTAAGAAGAGCACCGTTGTTGATTACGCAGACCATCATGACTACAACACGTGATTTAGGGGAGCAGTCATCTCCTCACTCATACTAGAGTTGGGATTATCCCTTCGCTAAGGAGCTTAACTTCTGCACGCACAAAGAAAGCCTTCCAAAAAAAAAAACCAACGGAGAAAATTTGGAAGGCACATGCAAACCTAGGAGAAGATCAGGCGGCAAAAGCAGTATTTTACACATAATCTTAGCTGCTAGCTGTCCTGTGCAGTACACTGGGGATTACACAGCAAGAGCAGTCATTTAGTAACTGATACTCCAGTTCAAATACAGATTGCTTGGAAGAGGAATGAAATCACATCGTCCTTGCCAGGCAACTCAGATTGCTTCTGCCAAGCCAGGGAGAGACTTTTACAGGAAAAGCTTGCCCAAACCTAAGAGCCCTCTTATCGCCAGAACTCCAAGGAAAAAAAAAAAAAGCAAATTCCACACAAGAACCACAGCAGAGTGACCATTATAAACTCACAAAGCATGCTTGGCCTTTTAATGTGGAAAGAAGTATAAAAAGGTTGCCTGTGCCATAAAACACAGGTGAGAATAGGGTTCCTATAGCTGCTACATCAAATCCCTTGACTGAGTTGTCCTGACTCTGCTACAGAGTCTTCAAGTTCCTGCAGAAGGATCACTCTCCTATAGTTTAGGCCATTTTGCTGTTGTACGAAGGATCTTAGCTTATCTATCAAGTTTAGCACTGCTGCACTGTAAAAAAAACAAGAATCATGTTGAGTTTGCTTCCTATTTGAGGGGGAAAAGCCTTGAAGAACGTGCGTACTTCAGTTATCTACATATATTTAATGAAGAGAAACAAGTTACATAACCCTAAGATAAGCCTATGCTCAAGAAAACTGAAGCAGCCACATTTCCAAACAGCATTCATCCTGCTTCGCTATTTCGAGCTTCAGTAGTACCTTAAATAACGCAGAATGGTTTTGAGTTACGTTGACATTTGTACTTGTGCAACCAAGTTGGCTTTTTTTTTTTTTTTAAATGAAGAAACAACAGCGACGAACGCTGAGTATTTCTTCAGCTGAAAGCCAACAGCGGTGTGCATTTGTTTTTAGAGTCTCCCAGAAAAGGGCTAATCCTGTGCAGGCAGGCAGAGCCAACTCTTGGTTGTTAAATGTTGTGATTCAGTCATTAAGCAAATAAAATTAATTCTGTAAATTGGGAAGGGGGGGAGGTCTGCCTACTTCGAGATATTTGGGTTCAGCTTTGTTTCAGAGATTCTGCAGTTTTGAGTACTTCATTACTGAAACAGTCCGGTATTTCCAGAGTCACCGGGCAACCTGCTAGGAAGCTAATGGTTATACAGGCAGCGGGAAGGAGCAGGACTTTGTTTTCACTGAAAAAAATTTAGTATCTTACCAGTAGTATTTCAAAAATGGACAACTGCCAGCAAAGCTGACAGTCTACATTTTTTTTCCCTTACTCTTCCAGTAATCTTTTTTTCAGAAGTGTTTTAATGCATAATATTGCTTATCTATTTAAAGATTATCTCCCTCAAAACTATTTTTTATTGCATTATGATAGATATATAAGAAAAAAAAAAAAGCAGCGAGTTACCGTAACTGAATTGCTGCTTCAAGTGCTTTGAGTTTTTTGAAGGCTATATTTGCTTTGCAACCTGAATTTTAAGGGAAGACTATTTTTGTCTGTTTTTTTAATGACTTATAAAAAAAGATCACCTTCCCTTGCATACAAGATCCAACTTTATCAAGAGTCATCTGAGTTGTATCAGCAACAGTGTACTGCCTTTCACTTTCTTTAAAAATTAATTTCAGTGATATCAAATTAACAGAGCACAGCAATAACAGAGCAATCTCAGGAACGGGCTGAATCAAGCTGTATGCACACGGAACAGATGCTCACTGAAGACATTAAAAATGTTCAAGTTCTGAATCTTTCCACAAAGCATGATTTTGCCATCTCAAAGCTGCTACAGACAGAACAGTACCGCAAACACTGTCCTTGCTCGGTTCAAGTAGTATTTTACACCAAGTTATTTGCTATACTGATAGTCTTCCTTTTCCCGCTGGGGTTCAAAAGGAAAGACCAACAGAAGAACACTGATTTTAGTGCTGCATGAGTTGCGCAGCAAGGCGTTCTCTTCAATCACCTGATGTGTGAGTCTGTGCCAGATTCCTGAAACATCTGGGAGCAAGGGAAGGAAGTTAAGGTTTCATCATATTTTTCCTCCCTACTGTCTAGGCCACAGACGACATTTTAGTGACAGGATTGGGTCACGCATCGTTCAGAACCTTCCTCTTTGGAAGTTTAGCATGAAGTTTCAAGACACGAGGCAGTGTAGTAAGCCTGTCAGAAGGTTTCCTGTTGCATCTGAAGTTCCATTACACAGCCCCACAGATCACTACCAGTGTATCCCTCTGCCTTCTGTACAGCTCTTAGGAGTCTGATCAAAGCCAAACTATTACAGCAAATATATATAAAACAGTCTGTTTTGTTCTAACAAAACACGCACAATTTTTACGTACAGTTCAGGTATGAAAGGCAGGTAGTAAAAGTACTTAGCTTAGTGTACGTACCTATTCCTCTCTCCAAGGTCTCTCCAAAACTACGAGACATTCCCATTTCATTTCTTCCAAATTCTCTTTCAAATCCTCCACCCATGGCACGATCCATCTCTGAAAAGATTAAGTTGGATATGTTCTTCAGGGTGTCCAAATGACTCCTGAGAGAATGTTTTAATACAGGCCTAATTTTTAAAGATTAAGAGCAAGGCAAGTTTTTTTTAGTATGGTCTCCTGATCATTTTATCCATGTCTTCTTGAGACGAAAAAAAACAACAAAAAGCAGGACTCATCTCAAGATGGACAAACACATTCAACGCAGCCACTCTGCTCTGGAGAAGTCTTTCTGGTGACTAGAGAAGAGTTTCTCTCTTGCTAAACTAGTCCTTCAAGACAACCTCAACAAATCACTTGTTTTCTGCAGCTCAGAGGCCATGAGCGACTTGTGGACACCACGTCAGCTGTAAGCTCTTAAGTTTCTCCAATAAAAGGAAAATGACCAGTCTAGAGAGCCTCTCCAGGGTTATACTTTCAGAGAACACAAGTCAGGAGTTGGATATACAAAAAAACAATGCCTACCACTCATTCTGCCCATGTTCATTCCAGCTGGGAAGCGACCAATGTTTTCCATGCCAAAAGGACCTTCCATTCCTAAAAGAAAATATTTTTCAGGGATTCTTTAGCAATGCATTTCCACTTAACACTACACTTCACCCACATAAGCTGCTTTCACAGAACATTTCCACAGGCACCAAGACAACTCTGTATCACAGACTCACGAAAACAAAATTTGGTCAGAATTTGGTCACACCGTATCTCCTAAGCCAAGGGCAGTTTTAACAAGTCACACGACAAAAACACCTCCAGCAGTTTTATTAATACTCAAAAAGGAACAAGTTATTACTAAATTGGTGACAATTTCAAAGAACACAAATGCCTGCTAGACATATAGGGCTAAGTTTACATGACTTTCAGAAAGCCCAAGCTATATACATGTCAAAAAACACAGCTTACCTCCCATTTTATTCATTCCAAAGCCCATGCCTTCCATTCCCATTCCTCAAAATAAAAGAGAAAGCTTTATATAGCAGACATAATTCTACAAAAGTTCAGCCATTAGGCTGGCTGTAGAAATAGAGACCATACAACATGTCCACTGTTTGGACTGAAGAGCTTACATGTGATAACTCTGAGTAGATTGCAACATTCCTTCTCAGAAATTAAAGCAGCAAAGGGGAAAAACCCATAGGCATTTATAAATTGAAAGCTGAATGTGTGCTACTTTTTAGGTGGCTCTTTAAAACTTGTGCTATTTAAACATATCCTAAACAAAGATTTGCAAGCCCACTAATAAGTGTTAAAAGTGACAGATGGTTTTAAAAGTTTAATGTATATTTGCAGTGTCTGCTGCTCATGCTCAAGAGTCAGAAAATGAGAGCTGTGCCTTGACCACAGTGAAAAAAATGGAGCAGTTGGTTAAATTCAAGTTTCCATTATCAAGCTCATTACTTAGCTCAACAAAAACTCATTTGGCTTTAACACTCCTTTAACACTTCAACTTTTTGTGTAGGCAAAACAAAGCTATCTACCTTCTACATAGCTTAAAGCTCTCATGAAACAAAAGCATAGGAGTAATCTTCTTACCTCCAGGTCCCATGTTGCCCATTCCCATGCCTTTGTTTAAATGATTTGCATCAATAGGTTGACCTCCAGGTCCTAATCCCATGCCAATACCACCAAGACCATCTGAAGAAAATATTCAGATATCAAAAAAGCCTTCTTTCCATAGTTTGACAAAACAGCAAGTTTTATTCTTAAGTAATTGACTTTCATTCTCCAAAAAGCTTGCTGTGTTCCCACTTTGGGGTGTGTACTTAAAGCATGAAAGTGTATAGTAAATCCAGAATAGATGTGTCTTGAAATATACTAAAAACTGTCTCAAATATTTTTTTCTCATAATCCATTTTCCATCTTACTACTGAGAAAACTTGCTTGTTTGGTTGGTTTTAAGCTGACTCCTGAAAAATAACTGGCTAGAACACTGCTTATTTTGTGCAACTCCTCAATCTAAGGAGAAGAGAGTGGGCAATTTAGTATAAAGATCTTCTAACCTTTGCACAGTATTACCCTTGATTGACAAATGGCTTATTTCCACCTTTGCCAAGGTTCTTCCCTTGTAGGTAAGAATTTAACCACAAAGTTCAACCTATCATTATGATAGCCACCTATAGAATTCAGAGCACACAGCCAGCCTCTTCTCTGAGCAAACAAAGTGTATCATTCCCAGGCATAATTTTGAATCTTCCTGTACCCAAACGAATTAAGAATTCCCCAGTCCAAAGAAAGAAGAAAAAGCCCTCATATTTTCCTTATAGTTAATCAGGAAGAAAGAGTTCTCTGCTTGCACTTGCATCAAACAACAGCTTAATGGCATTCTTTGCCTATGAGAAGAGGACTCCCTCATTTACAGCTCAGCATAATAAACACAGGAAGCGTTGAATCTTGTTTTAAAACAACACAAGATACCCCATCCCCGCCCCAATAAAGGCCAAGAAACAGGCTTCCATTGGTATTTGTTGAGTTTTATGCAAAGATAATTAAATTGGAACCCAATGACTTTCTCTTGAAAAAGAGGTATACCATTACAGAAAGTCAAGGCAGCAATAAAAACCACGAGTGATACTGCTGCTGAATAAGGCTTTGACAGATACACAGAAAACTGAGCTAATTAAGGGATGGATTGGTTGATGATCACTAAAATTGTGCAGGTTAACAGCACACAACAGGTTTGGTTCCCATGCCCAAGAAAACAGCAACTGGCTGAATTAACAGAATTACGTTAACAGCCACACTTTATATTTTTGCGGTATTTCAACAAATTAAGCCTGTGTTCCCCCGCCTCTAGCTCTTCCCTTCCAACTCAGACTCTTCTTGTGCCATACTTTCAGTATCAGTATCTTATCACAGCACAGTGAGGTTGGAAGGGACCTCTGGAGGTCATCTGCTCCAGCCCCGCTGGCTCAAGCAGGGCCACCTAGAGCTGGTTACCCAGGTCCATGTCCACACAGCTTTTGACTATCTCCAAGGACGGAGACTCCACGGGCTCTCTGGGCAACCTGTTGTTCCAGTGCTCAGTCACCCTCACAGTAATGTTTCCTTATATTCAGACGGAGTCTCCTGTGTTTCCATTTATGCTTACTGCCTCTTGCCCGGCCACTGGGCACCACTGAAAGGGCCTGGCTCCCTCTTCTTTATACCCTCCCCTCGGATATTTATATCCATTGACAAGATCCCCTTTAGAAACCTGAAGACCTGGAAGATAGTCAGGCCCTCAATTCAGCCCTTTCAATTAAAGGAAAAACATTAGATACCCAGAACACCATCACGTAAAAGGAGGCACACTTTTCCCTACTGACTGATTAATTACGTTTCCATTAAATCCCACTACTAACAGTAGTTTTACAAGGCATTGGGGTCTTTGAATTGCAATTGAGAGATTTGGAAGCCTTGAGAACGTGAATGGGATACTGTTTTAAGACAAGCTTCTAGCTATGAGCTGAAAGAAGTATCCAGAAAAAAAAGATAAGACTGAGCAGCTCTTCTTTACTATTTCCCCCTTTGATATTATTCAGACCATTTGGATCCCAGCTTTCCAAAGTCTGAACCAGAGTCTTACTGGGGCTGGGATCGGGCCCCAGGCGCTGAACAGCAAAATAAAAAAACATAACATGTTCAGTCATGCAGGAAAGACTTACGAGGAAGTTGTTGGGGTCGCTCTGGAGGAAAGAAGTCTCCTTTGGGAAAGGCTCGCTCGTCCTAAACACAATTCAATATATTAAAGTTTGCGAGAAAAGTAAGAAATTATTTCTTGCCTTTTTTTTTTTTTTTAATTAAAACACAGAAACTTAAAGCTAAAGCAATCTTCACTGCATTTATGATTGTCTTTTAGCAAAATAATCAGAATTAACCTTCCCTCATGGCGTGAGCTGACATCACTAGGAATTAGGCAACTCACACATTTCCCTCCTGCTGTATTTCAACTCAACCTTGAAACCACACATCACCCAAAATCAGGAGCACAATTACGCGTTCAAAAAGCAGTAAGAATTTGAATGTACTTACCATTTTTACATGCATCGGTCTGTCAAAGAGCAGCTGCCCATTAAACATCGCTATTGTTTCACTAAGGATCATTGTTCAAGCGCTAGAATCACACAAAGTCTTACAGCTCTAAGTGCTATCTGGTGCAGAGTACAAAAACCCAGTCAGAAAACCACGCCTCTCCGGGTCACTTCTTGAGCTATCGTTCAGATTATCAAAAATCCTTCTGCCTTCTTCAAAACTAAAAAGCTTTGAAATCCAAGTAACTGAATATTCAAAGAATGGCTTTTTAAAATTAAAACATGAGTTAAAAATACTCTTCTGGTTAAGATTAAGGTCATTAAGAGATCACTCAAAACGTGACTCCAAACCAGCCTAGATGTTTAAATGTTTCATCAGTAACTGTAGCCATTTAAAACAGGAGAAAACAGGCAAAAGTTCCCAGCATTTCCAAATCAACAAATAGCCAGATTTTGAAGTATGCCACACTTAGTGAATCATGTGAAATTTGTGTAAGTCTTGCTTGCACAAGGCTTAACTTACTAGGTGCACGCGCAGAACAGAATTAACATTCAAATAGGAAGAGAAACTTTGGGAGGGGAAAGAGGGAAAATATTTTCCTCCTTTCCATGCCACAGCCACAAGCTGAGAGATCACGCACACAGCAGCATCTGTACCTTGTCGCTGTTTGGTTTGTTTCGTGTAGCTTGCCATGCAGCAAACCATGGTGTGCATAGTGTAAGAGCAACGCAGCAGGGCAAGCCATCTTACATTGCAAATGGATTTGTTGCATTCCTCCTTTACCTCCATCACAGGAATTTACGACAAATCTTTTCTCAGCAATTGCATTTTAATACTAGCTACAACCTAGAGACAGAAATTTACTGTTTGGGCTAGAAACACACATACCCACGTGGGAAAGAGAAGCCACTTTGTTAATGACTCTGAGCAAACGGCAACAATTCTCTCAAGATGGACTTTTTTCTCGTTTTCAGTTGTCCTGACGTTTTCCATCCACTGCAATGGCTTGACTTTCTGTGACATGGCAACATCCTCATTCGTAACACTACAATTTACATTTTCATCCTGCTTTGTTTACAAAGTTATTTGCCTACTATTTACCATCATTACTCTTCAAGGATACATATAGCCTGAACAGCCTCTATAGCTTGCTCAAAAGTGACAGTGCCGATCCCGCGACTTTTGCCATCTTTATCTTCTAGTATGTCTGCCCGAACCACAACACCGGCCATGCTGAATACTTCTTTCAGTTTCTTCCAACCAACCTTGTAATCCAACTGGAAGACAAGTGATATTGGAAGCATGAGAAAGATTTCCATCAAAAAACAGCTTTAGTGTTCTTACGTTTCCTTTCCCAATATCAGCAATCTTAAGAAACAAGAGTCTTCACAGAGATAGGATAAAATTTAAATAGCATAAAGAACGCTACAGTGCTTAATGCAACGTTCCTGGCTTTCTTCAAAAATACAAATTAACAGACACCGTAACATATAGGATACATCTCAATTTACAAGTCCACTAGCACAGAGAATCAACAAGGCTAGCCACAAAAGAAGTTACTACTCAGTTATACTGGAACAGAGCTGAAAGTCTAAGGCTTTTCTCCTAATTTATTAGATTTAATTCAGTTAAGACCCAGATACTCTGTTCACGGATTACACAGGACTTACATTTGCAACAAAGACAGTGCTTCCAAGTCTCCCTGCCTGTAAGGCATGAATGATCTCGTTGGGTATGTTGGGATTGTTGAGTATACTAGGTGGGATATTGATCATGCCGGGGCCGCCCGGGCCGGGACCAATACCCATTCCACCAGCTGCTGCCATGACCTTCTGCATTGCTCTCCTGGCATGCTCACCGTCAGGATCCTGCAAAAACAGAAACAACATACTCTGTTCCCTCGGGACTCTACTAAACACGTGGAGATTTAGCAGCATGACTAAAACAGTCAAAAGAAGAAGGGGTTTCCCTTTATACGGGGCTGTCTGCTCCCTACAGGTCTCCAGCCAACTACTTCACATATCATTGCCACCCGCTAATTTATTTTCTTTTAACCGATATGCCAGCACCCTTCAAGTTATCAAGTTATTCCTACTCATGCATTTCCCCTGATTCTGCAAGTGTTTATCTATTATTCAATACCAGCAATAAACCTCACAGTTACGTCTGTTCCAAAGACTGATAAACCCAGAATGGCACTGGGAAGGTTTTGGAAAACAAATGCCAGCTAACTCTTGGCATCTTCAAAACAATTTGTTTACCTTGCACTTGGACTTCTTTACAAGACAAGATACAGTGTGTAAAATTTCAAGAAGATTGGTTTGGGCGACGCTTTTTTCCCCCACACACACACTGGCTTTCTAACCCGAAAAAAAACCTTTTAATGTATCCCCCTATTACTATATAATCTCACAATTTTAGGACATGCTAGAGAACATGAAGCATAGGATGAAGAATTCAAGGAAGGAAATAAGATTAATTATTGTCACTTCACTTTATACTGAAAGTGAACGTAAGCACCTTCACAATACAAGGTGAACTTATGTTACTTCGGTTGGAAATGTCACACTGTATTCAGTGAGCAAAATGCACCAGCACTGCAAGACTGCTGAAGAAAGTGAAATGTCAAATAGAATTAATTAGTCAGAAATACAGGTGCTTTAAAAATAAAAGCTATTTGAGTTAATTTGAGTCTTGATCTGAAATTTAAGACTAAACAATAGCACTTTTTGGAAACAGGAGAAAGGATAGCTTTCACATTTCAGCTACAGAAAATCATAGTAGTCTGAGGTGGAGAACACATTAAAGTGAATACAAGTCACTTCTCAATTTAAATTTCCTATTTCACTGTCAAAATAAGGTATTGCTTAAAACCAGATTAGCTCCAATAGAAAGCCAAGAGTGGTTGTCAGACAAACTAAAGTCTTCTGATCAGGGAAAGAACTTTATTCTGCCATCAATTTTTATTATGTCACTTGAAGGCCTTCATGCTCCTCAGCAGTGAGACAGCCAACAAGGAGAGGTACGTACCAGACAGTTGGCAAAACTGATGCTCGTGGTCACCCACAAGAATTTAATTCAGTCCACACAGTCAGACTGGGGCACTTGGCTGGGGTATAAGTGTTGCTCAAGTCCCTAATACTGGTAAAATGCTTCTTCACCGATTTCAAGTATCATTTCTGTTCTGTGTCATACAGACAGAAATATTCAAGTATGACAACAGTTTCATGAAGAGTTGGGCAAATGACAACCACCTCTTCTCAAGGACTGATACCAAAGGGCAACCCGACTTCCAGTACCAATGGTGTATCATTAACAGGAAACCTGACCCAGAGGTGGCCCACTCTCCATAGCTTTTTCTTCCAAGGTCCCCTTAGAGAAGCCAGTGCCTGATAACTTCCAGGTGCAGCTGTATTTTTCTAACCTTCCATTTCACCTCTTCATTCCTTTAAAGGGTAGCAAGAGGTCAATAGTGCCAGAAGATGGCTTGCGCCCAGAAGCAGGCTGCTGCCCCCAGAGTTCATTACTCTACTTATAAAATCTGCCAGATCTGAGAAGCGCTGCCACTTGCTGTCCCCGTCCTTCTTCCCAAGCGCTCCTCCGACTACAGCACGGAGCGGGTTGCTCAGGGCAGACCTTCTGCACACATTCTCTGTCTCATACTCATGCAGATGTCTTTCACCCCCACCATTAAGTGGGCAGGGCACAACAGAACATTAAGACTGCTTAGCTAAGAACACAGCTCACATACCCTAAGGCCGAGAGTCAATGCTAACACTGAAATAAGTTCCTTTTTATTTTTAATTGAACCTTCAATGTAGCTACAGGTTCCAAACTGCTGGAAGAAAACTTTAAGCTTGGCAATGGTTAAGAATTAACTCATGGTACGGTTGAGCATGTCATACTGGTTGACAATAGCAAAGCCATTAAAATGGAAATAAATCTTTGATGTATTTCAGAAACCAGCTTATTCTACAGAACTGTTTGTGGAATACATTCATTATGATGCAGAATTAAAAGGGAAGGCAGTCAGGAACAAACAATACTTAAGCAGGTTTCTTCTTTAAACCACTAAATGAGAAAGTACACCTGCAGTTAAAGCAGTTGTCCGAGTTCTGCATTGCTACCATCAGCACCTATTCTTTAAATCAAGTTTAATCTTGACAATCACGTTCAAACTCAAGGTCAGCAGTACATGCTGATGGTAAAAAAAAAGGTTGACGGTCTTTTTTTTTTTTTAATCCTATTTGATGAGTCCTGCCTTTTGTCAATTATTCTTATCTACAAACGAGTCAGCCATAAACCTTGACTAAGAACTACCCCTTCACCTTCAAATTCAACATACTGAAAGAACAGATGCACGTCTTACTTCTTTCACTTTCAATGGTCTTCCACCAAGACTATGCTTGTTCAAAACCTCTGCAGCCTTTTTCATGCTTTCTTCCATCTTGAATTCAACAACACTGTGGGGATACAAGACATCTAAGAACATTGCTTATTTTTTAAGAGTTTCCTCATTTCTTACTATAAATTCATAAGTGAACTTACGCGCATCCCTGATGAGATGATTTCACAGGCGATTAACAGGGAGGAGAGGAGGGAAGAAAGAAGAAATAAAGTAAGTAAAAGCACAAAACACACAAAAAACTTTTTTTTTTTTTTAAAAAAGTCAAATCACATTAGTTAGCCCTAATAGCGAAAATAAATGTAATCTTACCCAATAAAGCCTTCAATACTTGAATTCCATAAGATAAAATTTCTTATGCGTTAACAGGATTAATCTGTAGTTTCTGAAGTTGTAACAAACAGAACTAAGTCCCGATTCTCCAAGAAAAATACCACACGCTTCATGTGACCTGTTCTTCTCTGTCATACAGCAAAACCCTTGCCATATTCTCTCACCCTAAATCCATATCCTTCGGTACAGTTAAGTGTGCTCCTACTATTTTTTTCCTCGTAAGATACTGTCGCTGGACTAAAGGACTTAGGTACCTATGAAGGCAATATGCATTTACATTTAGGAATTGAATTCAGTTTACTGGCACAGGAAGCGTAGTTTACAGAACCTGCTTTTGCACGCTGGCCTTACAAATTCAGCAAACCACTACAGTGACGTTTTCCAAAAACACAAGTATTACTTTAATATTCCGTACCACTATACATACTGCTAGGGTCCATGGGTCATTCAAACAGCCAACGCCAACTGAACACAGTGGAAGACCACCCTAACGCTGTTTACAAGGCCCCATCCCACCTCCTCCCCACCCCAAAAGAAGCTTTAAGCAATCCTATGTTATAGCCACTAAGCATACACACTCTCTACCTTCCTGACTTCGTTTCGTTCCACGCCACCATACAGTTACATTTGTCATGTAGAAAATCCACAGAAGAAATCTCTCAAACACTTACCCTTGACTTTCCTTCAGCGTCCATTAAGAGCTCCACGTATGTTACCTCACCAACTACAAATCAGATTCCAGACGACACATATACCAAGGGAGAAAAGCCAAGAAAACAATGGGAATTTAGAACAATCAACAACCGTGTATGGAGCCTCTGCCTTATAAGAAAGCCCAGAAACACTCCATGTTCTCTAGACCACAAAACTGGACAATTACAGGTATGCAGTAAAGTCTTAAAACAGTTAAACATGTTCTTGATTTTCCTCCACTTCAAAAGCCAGCTATTTCCACAATATCAGTTTCCTTGATCTTTAGTACCCACTCATTACTTGAGGCAATCCAAATCCCTGGGAAAGTCTGCAAGAACAAGTTTCCTTCACTTTACATAGTATGCAATCTTGTCTCCATAGCCCAGAACTTAAACGGTTATTTGCTTTTCTCTGGATTTAAAGACAAACTTCCAAAACGGGGGTCAGACTGAACCAAGAGACCAAGAGATCACTGACTGCCTACTATTTATTTCAGCAGTTTTTAGCCTTTTGGTAAGCCATAACAAAATAAAGTCAATTTTTTACCTTCAATAAGTGGTATTAAACAGTCTGCCATATTTGCTCCCAAGACAAAACCATCTCCAGCAACAGGCAAAACGCACTGGAAAACTCTATCTGCACCTTTCCTCACAAGATTAGGATTGCCTTCTTATGACCACATAACCATATCGTGTACCTCCGGAATACAACTACCGAAATGGCTGCTGCCTTTGAAGTGACTGGCATACAGAAGAATCGGTGAAGAAAACTTTTTTTTTTTTTTTTTTCCTTTTTCTTTCTGGTTTTAGAAGTCCTAGTTTTTAAGTTTAAGACAGGAGGACTCCAAGTTGCATTATCTGAAAGGTGGAAAGCTGTTTTTGTGGGAAATCGTGACCCAGTCTGAATATTGCTAGCATACTTTGAGCAAGGAACTGGAGTCTCACATTCAAGAGTCTCTTAGCAAGGGGCAGAGAGGCAGGAGTGTTCAGCCTGACCTCCCTCAGGACCAGTCAGTTACAGGACCCCTAGTGTCATTAGGCAACACGAACAAAACGAGACGAAAGGTCTCTCGAAGCTGGAAGAAAAGGAATGCTTAATGAAATCACTACTTTTTTTTAATCTCCATTTCTTATTTAAAAAAATAGTTTAGCAATATCAGCATTCCAGCCAAAGAACAGTTAGCTAGACAGAATAAAACTCTGATCCATTCATCTTTTTATGAGGATAGTGTTTGGGACTGGAAGAGGCTAGCAAGCAAGTCCCTTTGAAAGGGACAGGGCAGATCGGAGTGTCCAATTGCTATCCACAGCTTCACTATCTAAACAATAGTTCTTAAAATAAAGCATAACAAAATTAATACTATCCCATACTCTGACCAGTATGAGATCATGTAGTATACATGGAATTGTTTCCACAGTCTGTGTAGTGAAAGGGACTGAGCTGTAAAGAGCCCTCCTGGACTAGTCCGTGGTGGTACATGGCGGCCGTGCACCGACTCCAAATATTCAGTGTTACCAAGACATTCTGAAGCCATCCATCTCAACAGCAGCAGCCAGCGTCCAACCAAACTTTGATCAAGAATGCAAATGTGATTCAACAATTTATGTAGTAAGACGACAAATTCCCAGATTGCCTACAATACAAAACCACTCCATTTCACAGAGGCCAGAAGTCACAGGTTAGAAGTCCATGACTTTGCTCCTAATAACACTACTGAGCCCCTGGATCGAGGGCTCTCCTCTCCCAACCGCTAAGCGAATTCAACTACAATTCTTACTTCAGATCCACACAAACACTTCCAAAGAAGTTTGCCGAGCTTGAACGTAACATATTAAATACGATTTAACATTTACTCTTTTAACGAATCTCTGACCTCTGAACCACAAGATTTCCAGGAGTCTATCACAGCAGCAATTGTTTGTCACTTGGAAAATCTAGTATGTGCCAATTTTGCTCAGTGCTCCACATTCAAGCCTTATCGACACCTATATTAAAAACTAAATATACATCTTGAAGTAGCTGTTTTCCTTCGGAGGACATCTGAACTTCCTGAATAGCCAAATCAAAAAAAAGCAGGGGGGAGGGGAATGACACAAGTAGTGTAACAGCTCAGTATCCAAGACACCAAGTCCAGAGTACAGAACAACTGCAATAAAAATGCTTTTTTTCACTTGAAAAACATGTAAAACGATTCAACATGACACTTCTTCCAGGAGACTATTGTTTGAGGCTGGCAAAGGAAACTTTTTTTAACAACCTATGCTGGGTCACATTTTATTTGGCTTTTTTCTGGATCCCAAACCACAGTGTATCAGAACGTCAGGCATCGGGGATAAAGCAGAATAGCAGACAAGGGTAGCCTACGACAGTGCACAGGCAATTAAGCCATGGAAAAGTACCAACAGCAGATATCCATGTACTAAACCTGCTTCAGAGGGCAAAAGAAACGCACGGTGATCCAGGCGGATTTTCTTTCTGCTAGAGAACAGTTGGCTTGTAGCAGGAAACGTACCCTATATCCACAAGTGAAGAAATTTAATTCAAGCACAAGAGACTGTTACTTAAGGAACTCAAGTTTATTACCAGAGCAGCCTTCAAAGGGAGATAAAACTTGCAGAAAATACTAGCTCTAAGTCAATGCAAGTATAATTAGGGAACATGTTCCTCATGGTGTCTTTAAGACTTAACTTAGAGCAGACTGACTTATTTTTTTCAAACCTCACACTTGAGAAAGTTCAGAAATTTGCTGTTTCCTAAAACAAGAGACTGAAGCAGAAATCACTGCAATAACTAGAAATACAAACCAAAGGAATCTCCAGTGTTACTTATTACAGCCGTCAGGGTGTTTACCCTCAAACTCTATATCCCCTTTCCAAAGAAGTTCATCTGCGTGGAAAATTAAGATGTTCAAGCCAGGTTGGTCTGTCAGCATTCAGATATTCTCCAATGACTGTTCAGAAAGCTCAGGTAAGTATGTCCATATGGTGATTTGAGGCACGGCTCAGAGGGATTCACCTAGCCCTAAAGACATATCTGGGAAGTAACCAGGATAACAAGCTCAGACGTAGATGTCAACTTGTATGATTCTAAACTTGGGCAATATGATTTTAACAGTTAGCAACAAGCCAAGAAGTTCTGAAAGGCGTGAAAGGGACAGAGAGGCAAGTCTCAGCAAGAGCAGAAGCACAGAAACTGAAAAAGGGGTAAATGCTTTCCATCACGGTAATTTCTTTAGCCTACACGTCAAAAGTAAATACTAAATAGAGACGGAAGCCTCTCAAGACATTACCAAAACTATATGGATGTCCCATCATCTTCTGAAGCAAAGAACTACAAGCAATGTGACGGATTCAAGAGGACCCTGCCATCAAAAGCCTAATGCTTCCAACGTGAGGCAATTCAGAATTGGCCACAGCTCCTCCTTCATTTACAGTGTTTTAAAGCTCATGACAGGCAACCCCTAAAAAGTTACGTGGGGAGCTTGGGCTGGGGAGAGAGAAAAGAAACATGCTTTATACATGTAGGAAGCTTTAGTTAAAAGCGGAGAAGAAAAACATTCTTCCCAAAGTAGAGACAGAGACGAGTTTGCAAGCTATTCTTTTACAGTAGGGGAAGGGAAATCTCACCTTTGCGTGAGAGAACTCAGAAAAAATATGGGTAATCTTGGCTCTTTAAGAGCCCAGGCAGGAAAGAGGGAGTGAGAAAGCTCATTGCAGCCACTGACAAAGGACAGTGCCTCCTTGAAAGGATGGTTAAGGCCAATGGAAATAGAGCAACTCATTAGCACATCTACTGAAAGCAAGGGGGAACAAGTCGGATGTGGAACAGCACTTCCACAGGGCTTATTCATCCTTTTTTCTTTGCCCACCTAAAACTTCAGTCTGCAAGCACACTGCGACAGCATCTTGGGCACGGAAATGCAGGGGACTCTCCAGTAACAGCTGTCTTCAGGTACTGGAGTAACAGCTGTTAGTACCGAAGTAACAAAAGTGCTCAACTAACATCTGGGATCGAGTACCATAGCAAGAAGGCATGAGTTACATCTTCAGGAGGCCACAAAGGTTCCAAAAATTTCTGGAGATGAAGCAAGAAAGAAGGCAGCCCATGAAGTTTAGCAGCTGCTCTTCTTCACAGAAAGTTCAAGCTGGGAAAGCTTTGTTGCTTCTTTTCCTCACATCTGTTCACACATCCAGGTTTTGCTAGGAAGAGGGAAGCGTGCCTGCTCCACAGTACAGCTCTGCCTCACGTAAACGTGGGTGCAGCCATGCTAATACCAACAGTCTCTGGGGTGTCCTGGCATCTCTGAATGTGACACGAGCATGGCCTTGACTGCAACCGCTCCTGGCTTTGCAACAGAGCAGACCATCGTTATTGTCTCATTTTACAGCTAATCTTTCTCCTTTTATTGTACAGCATCTTGCTGCTCTGGTCAGGTAAAGGGTTTAAAATACAAAATTCTTTATTTCCCAAAGGAACCAATAAATGTCTCAAATTCAAATACAAGCTCTTTTTTATCATATGGTATCACCTGACTTACGCCAGCTGCCATGAAGCATTACCATTTTTCTCCCTAAGACAGAGCCATTTGTTGGGGGACAGATTAAGACATCTATTTAGCATTCAATCACGTTTACGTTTAGACTCCACTTACATGCTGGAGAACTGCTGCCTCATTCTTCTCCTGACGCCATTCACCAATTGCCAGTTATCAATGCTGATTACGTCAGTTTAGTAGAACCTTGTGTTTGTCAGCCAATACAAGGGAGTTTCAAACAAGAACATTTTTTAATTTCATTAATAAGTATGTCATACTGCATACCTGTAATTGAGTTTCACCAACAAATACACTGAAATGACTGAACCAAGGCATTACTCTTGAGAGAGATGTCACCTTTAGAAGACTTCAGATGTACGCATCTGAAAAATCCAGGTTGCAGAAATATGAGCAGACCTCAAAGCTCACGTCTCCTAAACCATACTTACTGACGCAAAACAGCCGATTGAGGTGAACTCCTCCTACGTTCAGCAACCTGCTATGCCATTGCTGCTAACAGCTTACGTCTTCACGACTGCCAAGCGATGGAGCAGTCATGAAACGCCTATGTTTACCCTTTGTGTACAGATCTGTTTCACGTGCTCCCAAAACCTTGAGCGTTTGGCCTGTAATTCTTACACTTACAAACCAAGAATTCTAACGTTTAGATTTTTCCACGGTCACATTCCTGGTTCTTGGAACTACTATGCCTTGTATCAAGAAGTACCGATTGAGCAAGTTCAAGCACAGCACAAGAACACCAATTTGGTAGAAGTCAGCGACTAATTGGAATGAATCGCAACTACACAGCAAATCTAAACTGTTGTATTTTAACAAGCAGTCCCAAAAACCAAGAACAATGCTTCTCAATGTTTAGCATCACAAGCCCTGCAGACAGAATGAAGAGGGTTCAATGTTCCCCTAGGAGTATCTGCTGGAATGAGTAGCTGAACAGCAAGGCAGGAAACAATCTCACACCGGACTTTTCCATCCACGTGAACTGGAGAGAAACCACAAGACACTTGGAACGGAATTCAACATAGTACTTAAAATTAGACATCTACACATACAGATACGCCTATGAACCAATGTATCTTGTGTAGCAAAGTGAAAGCATAGTTAAGGCAAGGGACCATTCATAATTAGGGTCTGTCAAAGCAGTCTTTAAGATTGTAAGTCCTCATATTACTGAAAACCATTGCTGAATCTCAAGCATCAACGTTTCACAGCCTCTAATTATGGAAGTTTCCCAGGGCTTATAGTCCTGAAGTTCGTTACGCAGACTCGGTTCCATTTTGCCTCCAAAGACAAACATTTTAAAACCCTGTGGAAATTTGTTTTCCCATTCATTAGGCCACACCTTGTGAACACATTAACTACCCTGCCTTACCTAGTTCAAACACAAGTGAACACTGATCACTATTTTGCGAGACATTTATGACTGATGCTATGTATTTTAGAAGTGACCCACAAGAGGAATGATTGCATTAGTTACTCTTAACTTGTTTTGAGACATTTTGATGATGGAGAAGCCAAGTATTTTCTTGCCACTCCGCTGTATTTCCAAGGTGACTTGAAAACTAGTAAGTTGGGCATCAGCTTAAAGAAATAACACTACGTTTAGACTTGTCACCACCTGAGAGTAGTCAGCTCAATTTCTGTATCTTCTTCAAGAGATGAAGATGCCAAGGTCAACAAACTAAGGCGGCTCCCATTCACGTGGGACGGTTAAATAGAAGTGGGGAAGGGGGAAACACCAGGAACATGATTTCCAAAGCCCTAACTGCGTTGCAGCACATGACAAAGCACAAACCTGATTTTTCTTTTTTGCAGGTCACCCTTAAATACATTTTACTGCTATCAAACGGCAGTATGGATCTTTATCTAAGCACAAATCACTACCAAGTTGGGGGACAGAGCTATATATACACACGCCAGATCAGCAGTAAATAACTACCTTTATTACCCAAAAGACATTAAAATGCTTCAGAAAGTTTTGTTGCATGTCAAGGCTAAAATCTGACAAAAGCCTCATTTTTTCCCCCCTAAGAAAAATATTCTTTTAAGTCTCCGATGAAGCACTATTAGCTATATGCCAACATGCCTATAAAGGAACTATCCATCTGGAAGGCTGCCAGGGAGCAGATGTTGTGCAACACCCAAAAAGGCCTCGAGAAGACCTTTTACAAAACTCATGTCACTAAGTCCACCCAGAACTTCAACTCTTAAGTTTACAAACAAAGTCAGCCACAAGTAAGATGACAGACATCACTTGGCCACCTGAGTTGTACATTACCTTTCTCTTTGACCAGGTCTTTCAGAGACTGCCACTTCACATCAAACGGAATATTTGTAATAAAAGCTCGGTATCTCTTAGCAGGATTAGCATATGGCTCAAAGCGATTTCCTCCTCTTTTGACACTTTTCTCTTTTCTTTTTTCATTTTGGCTTGGTCGTTCACCTTCACTGCAAGCAAAGAAAGATAATCACACACATTAACTACTCTGGAATTTGATCAATGTCATACCACCTCTCGGAACATAACTTGTTACATTCTTAAAACTAAATCAAATCTTGCAAAGTTTCATCCATTCACGTTATTTACAAAACTGTACACCTCTCAACCAAAGCTGGTACGCACAATACCAGATCTACACAGTGCACTGTAACAAAGATTTCCTAACAGCAGACAACTTATGTCATGAAGCCCCACTATTTTCTCCCACATTTATCCAATGTAACCCAAGGTTTCGATTTCATAAGCTGAATCCCTTTAAAGCCGACCAAGCCTCACTCCGTCTCCTCATGATGCTCCAGACCAGATGTCCACCCTATTTATTTTCTCCTTAGCACACTATACTACTTAAACACCTTTAAGTCAAATAATACATTGATCCACTATATTTGTGGTCTCACACTACAAGAATTTTAACAAAATAATCCTCTAACTAAACACTCAGGTCAATGACTCTTACCTAACAATACTTTTTTCCTTCTCCAATTGCTGCAGTTTTTGGACAACACAAATTCAAAGCCTCTGTGCATTCCAACAAACGTACCAAATAGTTCTTTTAAGTATTTGAGAATACCAGCTCTAACAGGTCAAAAATTAAAAAGCTAGAAATGAAGACTATTTCTCAATCAACCTAGATGACCATCAGGGCTTAACAGGTCACAAATGCCGCTGAATAACAGTATTTTAAAAAAACAGAAGAATTAAATACTTCAGCCTCAGCCTGACATGATTTGCTTAACTAATCCAATTAATCTCCTTGTCCACTGGTTGAGAAGATGCAGAAATACATCTTTAGAAAGAAGTCACGAGAACACATCAGTCAAAAAAGCTGGTAAAGTTTCTAAAACTTATCTGTACATACACTGAGCTTTTGCTCAACTTAAGACCTATGTAGCCCTGCAAAGTCCAAGCCACGTCAGAAATTCTGGCTCTGATGTGAACACACTTTTGCATCAACACTGTCCGTTCCTTTAAAACCATTTCAATCACTGAACAGATACAACAGCCTGCAGGGGGGGGAAAAAAAAAAAGCAACAAGTATGCAGATGTCTGCAAAGTTGTATATTGGAGTGAATTCCTCATTTTTATTACATAGCAGACTACACTTTTTCAGCCACAAGGATATGTTACAAGCAAACACACAAAAATATTGTATTTTACAGATACAGCTATAACTGCAAGCAGAATTTGGCTCTAAGTATGGCCATCATGTATCACTTCATGTCAAAAAAGACATAGGTTCTGCATGTAAGTAATATGCTGGAAAAGAGGTCTATATAAAAAAGTGTTCTTTAGTTATGCACAATATTTATTTCACCAAGAAGTGAAATTTTTTAGACTTTCCCTCACTGAACTTTTTTAAAGCTTCTTGAGTAATGAAGTAATTAAAAATGCAAAAACAGATTCAAAATAGGACAATCCTTCTGACACCTTAACTTCTGTTTGGCTGAAGAAATAACACAAAATTTAGTGCTGGTGTTAAAAGCTACACCCAGTTTTTTATGGTTGTTCCTCAAACTGGAACTATTTACATTCCCCCAGGGTTGAACTGCTGTATAACGCGCTTCGAAGTAATGCGGTATGATGCAGACATTCTTTGCAATCCTGCATTTAAGGCTCCCAAGTCAGCTTAAAAACACCTCAAGCTTTGATATACCTGTAAAGAATTCAGACGAGCCACAGTACCTGCCATTAAAGGCAAGCATTAGCCTAGAACATATTCCTTATCATATTCAGCATAACAAAATCCAGCCAGGTCAAAAGAAATGTCAAGGAAACTACTTCAACTGCAAAGTTGTTTTTTGTTCTTTTGCAGGATTTCAGACACCACCTCCGTGGGTTTCACACACCAAAAGGACAAGAACAGGCAGGCACAGGCCCACAGAGATAGCTTAAAAGATGTGGTCACCAAGTATGAAAACAACAGGGCATTTAGGGCTTCTTTTAAGAGAGTTCTAGACAGCAGGAAGGAATGAGCCCCACATCACCTCCAAAATACACCATGCCTGCCTGTGAGTATCCCTAAGTGGAAGGGCAGGAGAGAAAATTCCCACAGCAGCTTTGCCCATCCCAATAAGCAAGCACTCTGAGTAACTGTGATCCATTTACACCAAGGCTAATGCAAGTGCTGCAGAAAATAATGCACTTGGGTAGTTAATTTCAGAAGATATTTCATCTACTCTGATTTTTTTCCTTGGGTTACACAACTGAAATGCTTCATCAAGACTAAAGAAAAATTTTCCTGTTTGTGGTGCGGGTAGAAGGAGGAACTGAAAGGGAAGCTCTTGTTTCTTCCAAAGAAATGAACTACTACGCACATTCCTCTGCAAGATTTCTTAAACATGTCACCTAGACCCAACGAGTGTACCAGAAATCACTAAGAATCAAAATCCAGCATAGGCAGATCCCCCTTTCCCCCTCACCAAGCACACTGAAAATATGTTCACATGAACATTGGCATTATCACTGTAGACGTGTTAGCTTTGCCACATGGAGCTTGGTATTACAAACATACTTGCACCTAGATAAAAAGACAAGCTCTCTGGAGAGACTCCAAATATAATGGGGGCCAGGAAAAAAAAAAAAAAATCAGAACAAAGTAGACATCTTTACTTATACTTCGAGGAATAAATCATGTCCTCATATATGACAAATTACTGATTATATATTACCTAGAGCTGCAGGCTCTGCTGCAGTCACCAAGAGTGAGCTTTGAAGTGTAAACAGAATCTAAGACACGAACATCCTCCACGTACCAACTACCCAGCGTGAGGGGGAGAGAAGATGATGGGAAGATTCCTCCCTAGCCCTGGCTAACGTATTACATGTCACGGTATCATGTGCCATGGTGGCACTGGGATCCCCACCCTCCGGGATCAGAACTGCCTCCGCTCCGGAACAGGCACGCCTGCTTCTACCCGTCAGGAAGAAGACAGAAAGAGCTGCGTATGTCAGTATTTTCTTCAGTTGCCATAAGCACAGTTTAACTATTTTGTGTTGGAAAAAAAAAAATAGATATGGGCATTTTTCCCAAAAGGTGACACTTGGGAAGCCGACTACCTTCCTGGTCATGTGAAACACAATCCACAAACTCAGGCAGCAGAGGCAGATGAGAGCGGTTTTTCAAATTGAGACACACTGCCATCTCCTCACCATACCCGTGTTATCTCCGAATAACTACAGACCATCAAACCGGCCTCTGTTATTCAGATCTGTCAGCTCTGGGTCAGACTACAGATATGCAACACACCTGGGCGTAAGAGCCTGCAGCAACCGGCAGCCTGACTGACACACAACTGTGTAACGCACCCGAGAACAGTGGATAAACAAATCTCACCTCAAGTCTGAGAGATTACTCACAGAACATCAGGTTCAAAATGCCGATTCTTATCTCTGCGGCATTTAAGGCCTAGGGCCAAAAATTAACCGAAGAAAATGTGTTCTTTTTTCCACAGATTTGGTATTAAAAAAAGCTTTGCTAACTATGAATTTTTCCAAAACGAGGTTAGCATTAACATAGAAAAGTGACAAGCAGTTCAAGCTTTTTCTGCTTACAATTCCCACATTTACAGACTTAGATTTGTAACCCCTGCAGATTTTTTTTAATTTCCATAACATCCCGTTGACATCAGACACACAACCCTTACTTAGTGCCTGCCATCACCTCCCAGCTCTCACCCTCCAGGCATTTGTCTCTCGTGTTCCTAACCCACTCCACAGCTAAATCATCAACCACGAAACAGAGCACGCTTTGCTGCAAATCTTGCAACAGTATGGGAGATGACTGCCTAAGCAGAGCCTAACTCTTACAACCTACCATTGATAGGACAAAAAGTAATTAACTCGGAACATCAAAACCCATCTCGCTGGCCCAGCCCGTACCTCTAGGGGAGGCTTTAAGTCGCCCATTAAGGCCCAGCAGAAATATTTTCTAAGCGGGATAGGCAAAGGTCCCCCCGGCCGCCGTACCCCGGGGCCTGCGCGGTGCACAAAGCTCCAAGACGAGGGGCCGGCTCCTTCCCCGCCCCGGCCTCGGACCGCGGGAGCCCCCGGACGCGCCTTCCCGGGGCGGCTCCGCGCCCGCCAGCCTCCGCGCCGCGGCGGGTAGGCCCCACCCGGGCTCCCGGACGCGCCTGGAGCCGAACAGCGGCCCCAGCCCCGGTAGCGGCCCTAGCCGCAGTCCCGGCCCCGCCGACAGCCCCCCCCGGCGCGGCGGCCCCGACCCCGGCCCCCCCTCCGCGGCTCAGGCCCAGGCCAGGCCCGCGGCGCGGGGAGGCCGCATGCGGCGCGCCAGGCCCAGGCGGTAGCGCGGCCCCACAGCGACCACCCTACCTCTTGGTGGGCGCATCCCCGGTACTGCCTGCCCCGTTAGGCGGTGGCGGTGCCGCCGCCGCCGTCGCCGCCGTCGCCGCGGCGGCGGCCGCCGCCGGTTCCTCCATTTTCCCGCCGGCGTTTTCCGTAGCCGCCGCTACCGCCGCCGTCGCCGCCATTTTCCCAGCCCTGCGCCTTTGTGTGAGGAGAGCCCGCCCCGCGCGCTGCGCGCGAGGCACGCCGGGGCGGGGGCGGGCGGCAGCGGCGCCGCGCATGCGCGCTGCGGCCTCCGCGGCCGGCGGCGCCGTTCGCTCCCGGGCCGCTCCCGGGCCGCGGGGCCCCGGGCAGCCGCATCGGCCCGGTCCCCGCCGGCTGCCCCGCCGAGGAGGCAGGGCGGGCCCCGCTGCGGGCGCTGCTCCCTCAGGGCCTGTCAGCCCGGTTCTTCCTCGGGCGGGTTCGGCCCGGTTTTTTACCTCAGCCCCGGTGGCGGGGGGAGGTTTAACGGTAGGGGGATGCTTATGCGCACGGTGCAGCTGCGGTGGGGCCCCACCAGCATGGGAGACCCCCAGCTAACCCAGGGGATGTTAGCAGTATGCATAACGGTTGTCAGGATTACGTAGCACGCTGCTGCTATGACAGGATTAGAGCTCTTACCTTATGGATCGCTTCACGTGCACTGCTTTGCTCAAGCTATCGCCCTCACCGGTTCCCTGGTTTTCCCCCATGTTTTCAGCAGCCGTCTCTAGTTCTTGCCGAGCGTCACCTCGCACTGAGATGGGAGGATTGTGCCCAGAAGGCCCCTTTTTGTCCTCAAAACGGACAGTCTCCTGTTCCACGATCCCAAACTCAACCTGGTACCTGCGGACAAGTGTGGCACAGAGGTCCTGGGGGGCTGAAGGGCCAAAGCAGGGGTCCTGGGCAGGGCAGATGGAGCTCTGGGGCACGAGGAGAGCCCGGGAGCGGGTTGTGAGGGGCCTGGAAGGATGGTGCAGGGGCACGAGGAGGTTTGGGGACGCTGTGAGGAGAGTACGGAGGGACTGGGAGATATCTCAGGTGGCCTAGAGGGGAAAAGGATTGTTGTGGGACACGAAGAAGGATGAAGGACGGTTGTGAGGGAGCCAGGGGGTACCGGGGGTGCCAGGGCACAGGGAGGATCTCGGCAGGCATTGCAATGGGCCTGGGGAGGCCGAAGGCGGCTCGGAGAACCAAGGGGGACCTGGGGAGGGGATGTGAGAGAACAAGGGCAGCCCACGGCGGAGACAACTCCTCCCGGCAGGACGGGCAGAGCCCAGCGGTGTCCCCGGCAGCCCCGCGCCACAGGGCTACCTCTCCTGGCGAAATGGCCGACCGGCCAACTGCATCTCCCAGCGGGCTGCTGGAGCCAGGGGGTCACCCAGGAGAGGCTGTTCCTCCTGCCCAGGCCCCGCTCTGCCATCGCTCCCACATCCAGGGCCCCTGCCAGGACCTCCCTGCGGCGGCCCCGGAGCCTTGGGGCGCTCCGGGAGCCCCACAGCGGGTAACCCCCTCCCCAGGGCACCCCGTCAAGGCACTTTCTACTGAGTGCAAAGGTACAGGGACACAAATTGAATTAATAAAACAATTATTTATTAATTAATGCATACACACAACACCCAGGACTGAGTCTAATGACCTGAGGAGCCATTACCGGATCAGTGGTAGGGAAGCGTCAGCTCCTGCTCCTGCCCGTGATGTGGCAAGAAACTAAGGAGCTGTCAGCGTCCCCCCTGCTTTTTCCTTCAGGGATAGGATTCAGTGCTGGCATTTGAGAGGAAAATCCCCGATTTCCCCCCTCTGTACTTCTTCCCGACCTCCAGAACAGAGCCCTGCAGGAAATTTTCACAGCTCGCAGCTCATTTTTTACAAAATACAGTAATAAACTATAACCACTGAGTAAGAAACCATCAGCTACAAGCTCAAAACAATAAACCATAAGTGAAGGACTCTGAATTCTGAGTTTTAAGCAAGAAACGCCAAAGCACGAGCAGGAAAACGGCAAAGAGGCGCAGCGGAGTTTCCCTTTGCGTGGAAGCAGGGCCGAGCCCTCAGCAGAAAGCTCCCCACTGAGCCTACCTACAACACCAAAAAGCACTAATATATGTGCTTTAGGGACAATTAATTTAATTTTTTCCCACCCCAAAGACTAACCAGAAAACGCCTCACAGAACGATGGTGGAACACTGCAGCTGGGGGGGGATATTTTATATAAAATAGGCTTTTTTTAGCCCGTTCCCCACATGATGAACACCCGTAACTGGAGCGCAGGGCCTGCCCGGGGCACACACCCCGCTTTGCTCTGAGGAAGCCGAGCTCCAGCTCCAGCTCCAGCACCCCCGCACCGCCCCAGGGCCCCGCAGCCCCGGCCGGGGCAGAGCCGCCCCCGGCCCCCGCAGCGCCCCGGGCTCTGGGACAGAACCGGCGGAACCTTTCCTCAGGCCACGGCGCACCGGCGGACTCTTGGTGGGCGCAGCTCGCTGACGGACGGCAGAAGCAGCCAGTAACAGACGAGGAACAGCCGGGCTGTGGCTCATCGCACCAATGAGCGGCGGAGGAGGGCGGGGTTACTTCCCGGAAGTGAGGAGCGGTGCGGGGGGCAGCTGTTGGGTGGCACCGGTGGTTGGGGGAGACCGCAGCCATGTCGGAGCGGAAGGTGTTGAACGTGAGTTGGGGGGGGGGATTCCCCGGTTGGGGCGAGGGTCTGTGGGGGTCCCCAGGCCGGGCTGGTCCTGGGGAGGGTTCCCTGATCGCTGAGGTTGGTCCCCAGGCCGGGGGTGCTGGGGAGTTCCCTGGTCGGTTAGGGGGGTCCCTGAGGGGGAGAGGGGTCCCTGAGGGGGAGAGGGGTCCCCGAGGGGAAGAGGGGTCCCCGAGAGGACTCTCGGGCTGGGAGGGGGGCGGTTGGGGTGGGGATCCCCAGGCTGGGGCTCCTGGCAGCGCTCAGAGGGGGCTGGCAGAGGCAAGAGGGTTATACCCTAAAATCATGCAAGAACTGGGGGGCCTGGGGCCGAGGACGTACAGACAGACAGACAGACACACACGCCCCGGTGTCTGGCTCTGGCAGGGAGCAGTGGATGGGGTGTTCGGCACTTGAGAGCATACTTGTTTAGTAGGGACTCCTGCTGTGTGGAGCTGATGCCTTAGGCTGATACGGGGAGCCCGCCTGCCATGGTTCACGCTCCTCTGGGTGCCTCTGCGCCCAGCGCACACACGTCTCTGCTCTGTCTCTGTAGAAATACTACCCGCCGGACTTCGATCCTGCTAAGATCCCAAAGCTCAAACTCCCAAAGGACCGACAGTATGTGGTGCGACTCATGGCCCCCTTCAACATGCGGTAAGAGGGGAAACAGCTGTAGAAGAGATGAGTTTGCTTAGGAATTGTTTTGCTTCCATATGCTGCAGGGGAGCTGCTGCCAGCAGCCGTTAAAGGTGACACAGACCAGAAGAAAGGGGTGAGGGAGAGGGAAGAGATGCTGTGGGTGATTTGGGGATTCTTTGAAGAGTAGGCATTGAATTTCCAAAGGAGAAAATAACCATTGCTCAGAACCTGGGCTAACACAGCTTGAAAATCACTTAGACTTTTCTTGGTCTGTTTGTTCCCTTTTTTTGATGTGTTACGGACTTTTCTTTCTCCTTTTCTAGATGCAAGACGTGTGGTGAATACATCTATAAGGGAAAGAAGTTTAATGCCCGTAAGGAGACTGTTCAGAATGAGGTGTACCTGGGACTTCCCATCTTCCGCTTCTACATCAAGTGCACGCGTTGCCTGGCAGAGATCACTTTCAAGGTGAAATATGTTCTGTATTTCCTGCGCTCTCGCTTTCTGGGGAGGCTGTGCAGTCTGTGGACATGACTGGGTGCTGACCCCATGGGGAAGGGGTGTCCCAGCAAAGACCTAGTCTGAGCCTGTGCTTTTTGGTGTATCTTCCCTTTTCATGGCCATTTGTAGTTCTGAAATGTCTCGCCTATCTGTGGGCTGCAGCACGTCAGCTGGAGCAGAACAAAAGGCTGTGGGTGATTGTCTGCTCTGTGATGTGAATGAAATTGGGAAACGTTTGCATGCGGCTCTGGAAGCAGCCACAGGATGGCTGGGGCAGAATTGCCCCAGTGCAATGATTTTGCTGTCTTGTTTCTTCTTTAGACAGATCCTGAGAACACAGACTACACCATGGAGCACGGTGCCACTCGCAACTTCCAAGCTGAGAAGCTCTTGGAGGAAGAGGAGAAAAGAATGCAGAAGGAGAGGGAAGAGGAAGAGCTCAACAATCCCATGAAGGTATAAGAATGTGCCCTCCTCTGCAGGAGGAAAACCTCTCTCCTACCTTGGCTGGCTTTCCCCAGCGAAGCAGGTGACTTTGTAACCGTTGGTTTAGTTCTTCAGGCTCCCGAGGTATTGCTGTGCTCTGGGCAGGCAGGAGCCAACTCTCTGCCCTCAGGAGGTTTCCTCCTGGGCTGGAACTTGTGACAGGCTGCATCTTGCCCCAGTTTTTCCTCTCCTATTAAGACCCAAAAATGAGGATGATGATGATCCTCTTAGTGCTTCCTGCCCTGTACTGGGTGGGGAACCTGTCGTCAAGATTGCTGGCAGGCTCTGCTACCTCACGTAAGCCCAGCTTCCCTCTGGTTACCCAGGTCCTGGAGAACCGAACCAAGGACTCCAAGCTGGAGATGGAGGTTCTGGAGAACCTGCAGGAGCTGAAGGAACTCAACCAGCGCCAGGCAAACGTGGACTTTGAGGCCATGCTGAAGCAGTACAAGGAGTACGAGGAGGAACAGAAGCGCAAGGAGCAAGAGGAGGATGAGCAAGAGATGAAGTGAGTGGGCTGGAAGCATTCACGGGCGTGTGAAATCAGCCACGCTGGCCCTGGCCAGGCAGGGTTGTGTCTTGTTTGTTCCTCAGCACCCCAAGAGCGTTTAAGAGAGGGCCCTGCCTGAGGGGCCTGAGTTGGCAGGAGCTGTGTGGGTGGGATGTAGTCCTGAGCAGGCTGTGAGGAGGTTGGGGACAGTTTGTTGTGGCAAAGTGCTTAGGGAGGTGGAGGTGGAGGGGTTTTGGTATCACTGGCCCATCTGGTGGGGAGATCCGGGCTGCTGCAGGGGCCTGACTCCCCCCGAGAAGTGTCGTCGCGTAGAGAGAGCATTTCTGCACCTGGCTGAGGCTGCAGATCTCCGTGCTATCAACCTTCGGGCACTGCTTGAACATGACTTCTTAAAAAGCACCTGAGATGATGGATCCCATTGCACTGCTGCTGAATTCCAGCTCCCCTTCCAGCAAACGGCGCAGGCACGGTGCACGGCCGGCGCCGCTCAGCACAGTGGTGGAACGGAGCCAGCTCTAACCCTTCGCGCGCGGCCTCTCTCCTTGCAGAGCTATGCTGGAGCAGGCCCAGAACCGGCGGCTGCTGGTAGACTCTGACTCTGACGAAGAGCCTGCGAAATCGCGGACAAAGCCTGCAGCGAAAATTAAACCTACAGACATCTTGCAGGAGGTGAGCGGGGACAGAGGCTCTTCCACCCACCGCATCTCTTCCCCCAGACCCAATCCGCTGTCCTGGGCCGCGTGTTTTCTCTTCGGTCCCTGCGATGCTGGAGCCCTAATGCCTGTCACGCATGAGCAGCTTAGAAAGCCTGTGTCCCTGTGCACTGAGCTGAAAGGAGACAGGGATCAGTTGGTGATTTTAGACCACGTTTGCTGACAAAGGCCGGGAGGGAGCTGCCCCCGTCCTCGCTCAGGACGTGGCTTCCCTTTCAGCTCAAAAAGGACGGGCTCGCCTATGCCTTGGTCGTGCTTCAGGCACGATTTCAGCACTCTGAAAATTACAGCAATGAAACCACTGCCTGGGACAGCCTCTCCTTTGGTTCTGTTTTGTCCGTGTTGGAGACTTGCAGAACAAAAGAGCTTTCAGTGCCCAACTTGCAAGGGAGGGATTATCCCCACAGACAGGCCCCTGCACTGCTGCTCTCCGATGTCGATCCGTGTCTCCGGGGACCTCTGTCCGGTTGGATGAATCAAAGCTGCCGTGTCTCTAAGCCAGGCTGGGGTTAATCTGAGCGATGTTCCCTGGCCCGGCACTAATCCTCGTGCCCGGGGGAGTTTGATTCAGTGGCTGGACCACCGGCAGGCACGCGGTCCTGGCTGGCAGAGGTTGTGCAGCCCTGCGGCACGCATCTGGCTCCTCATCATCCCAGGGCCAGCGTGTGGCTGCACGAGGCTGGATTCAACTGTCACAGGCAGCGGGACATTTGTCTCCAAGGGCTGTTTTGCAGCCATTTAGATCCATACCCCTGTTGTTTGTCTAGCTTGTGCCAGTCGCTGCGGGGGGAGAATACCCGCCTTGGCCGCACCGAACAGTATCCTCATGTCTCTTGTGCTTTGTGCTGCTGTTTTTACCACTCCTCCTTCTCCCCCATCCCTCTGCCTCCCCTCCAAGGCTGGAGCATCCTAACGCCCCTGCTATACTCTGCAGGACCCTCAGCCCCAGAGTAAGAAGCTGAAGACTGAGAGCTGGGAGCGGAGCGTGGGCAAATTGAACACCAAGCCCCAGCTGGCCGGGCTGGTGACAGTGAGGAAGCAGAAGCCGGGTCCTGCCCTGGGTAACGGGACAGAGAACCAAGGCAGCACGGCCAACACCGGTAACTGCTCACGTGGGGCTGGGGTGGCCTGAGCTGGGGTCTGGCAGCACCCAAGTGGCGTTTAGCTCCGTCTTCAGAGCCTGAATGCTCTTCAGGTCAAGTCCTTGTTGTGGGACAGATGGGGCCGTGATGGTGTAAGAACAGGAGGGTTGTCCCTGTTTCCAGGAGATGTCCTGATGGAGGAGAGGTTCCTTCCTGGCCCTTGGCGGTGAGCCAAGGCCTTGGAGACAGACTGTCAGGGCCAGAAGCTTCAAAACAGCATCTCGGCGAGCAGATACGATGCTGGGAACCGTCACAACAGTGAGATATGAATGGAAAAGCAAGAAAATTGCTTTGGTTTTGGCCTGATTCTAAAACCTGCCAAACTGTTGGAATTTGGAAGCTTTAAAGAAGTGGTGAAAACAAGCAGAAAGGCTTCCCAGCACCTCGTA